>NC_141689.1:1027944281-1028544281 GCF_964263255.1 Lissotriton vulgaris | reverse complement strand
CGTTTAGTCAATTCATCATAATTCCCCCCCCCCCCCCCCCCCCCCCCCCCATCAGAATATCTTGTAAAACTCAATATGAAACACTTCTTATTGTGTTTGGCCATCATGATTTCGCTTTTGAGTAATGCAAGCATGATATTCGTCTAATTATTGTCCAGGTTACATATCTAGTAAAGCCCAAGTGATTTGCTTTAAACCACCTACTGTACTCTTCTTTCTATGGCTCATGATTATGTACAACCAAAATTCAACTCGTACAATCAAGTTTCCTGATCAATTTCTGTGCACATTCTAGGACTTATGTTCTCAATTCTTTGAAGTGAGAGCTGTGTCTGATGATCGAGTAGGACCCCGACGCTGCTGTGGTAATTAGTGGCTGGCCAGAAGGGACTGTCTGACTTCCTTGTTTGCCGTTGGCACATGAGTACTAGATTCCCTTGGTTTAGTTCAGAGGCTGTGGCATGAAGCCGTGTATAGGCAGTGTTGTTTCATCTTCCTATTGGTCTTGTGTGGCAATGCCACTGTTTTCAGGTTGTGCTTTGGTGCCCAGCTGAGGCAGGTGGGTCCTACTAGTTCTCCCAAGTACAAGTTCTGCCTGGCATCGTCCCGTGGAACTGTGTGGGTTGTTGTAGTAGTATTTGGCATAGTGCTTGGCCCATTGAGATATGTGCATGTTTAGCTCATTTAATGGCCTTTTTTAATGGTGCCCATGCACCTTCCCACCATGCTATTCTCTTGTGGCCACAGAGGTGTTATTGTCCTGGGATGTATTCCCAGATAGGCCTGAACTTGCAAAATTAATCTCCTGAGATTGGCTCTTAGGTCTCGGTCTCAGCGCCTTGAGACCCTCACGGGTGAGTAGCCGCACTATGCAACCCCTTGATTGATTGGGGCATCCCATGCTGCAAATATGTAATCTAAAATTGGTAAGGTTGCAGTTGCTGACGTTGATAACACTTGGCGTACTAGGGGGAAGCTGGAGTATTTGTCCGACTAACAGGTAGCCACCGGTATCCAGCGGCCCATAGAAGTCAGCGGCCAGTATTGTCCACACCACCTCAGAGAAGTCAGACATGCGTAGTTGGTCTGGTTTTGGTGGTTTTCCTTTTGTTTGACAAAGGTGGCAGCTCATGATCATACCTTTTACCAGACGGTCAAGTCCCAGGAACCATACTTTTTCCTCTCCGCATTTTCTTTGTTGCCACTATGCCTCTGTGAGACTCATATGCCAGTCTTTTTGATTTCCGTCGGAGGGTCTTTGGTATCACTATTCTGGTTCCTTGAAGTAGTATTCTGTGCTCCGTTTCAGACAACTCTTCCTGTATGTGTTTGAAATCAAGTATTTCTTTTCTTCTGACCCCTTCCCTTACTGAACTGCTGTTCACATGTCTCTAACTCTGTTGCTGTATAAGTGTTTTGACTGATTGTAGCGTGGCGTCATTCATTGTTGCTTTCACCAGTTCCTGTATCGTTATTGGGGCAGGTGTATTTTGTCGCAGCACAAAGTTGAGGTATTCCTTGGCCATGGAGGTTGTCTCTGTTACATGAGGCAGCGGGTGGCACGACATGTAGTCTACAGGGTTGAGCACATTTCCTGGCTTGTGGACTATTTTGATGTCGTAATCCATCAGGCATATCCTCCATCTTATGATGTGCGGGGGCTTTTTTGCATTTGGGTTGCCGTACATGGTGGCCAGTGCTTGGTGGTCTGTCACAATGGTGAATTACTTCCCGCAGATGAACATGTGGTAGTGTTCACATGCCCACACTACCGCTAGGCTCTCTTTCTGTAGTTGAGTGTATGCCCGTTCCGTGTGAGACAGGCTCCTACTTGCATACGCAAAAATCTACTTTGGCGTGTCTCTTCCTGGCATATGTTCTGCGAGATTGGCAACTAACACTACCGGGCTGGCGACTATGGTGAGGTCAGTGAGCACAGAGATATGTCGAAGTAGACAAGGTGGTCTACTGCTGTGACTGCATTCCGGATGTCTTCAAACGCCCTGTCGCACTCGGAGGTCCAGAGGAAGGACTGTCCCTGATTAGTCCGTTCACAAAGTGGGGTGCTCATTGTGGCAAAGTCTTTGATGTAGCGAGCACAGTCATTTGCCATCCCAAAAAACAGCCTCACCTCTTTTTCTTCCACTGGGGGTCGTGTTTTGCAGAGCGTTTCTACTTTGCTGGGGTCTGGCCACATTCCTTTCAGTAAGAAGATGTGGCCAAAGAACATGAGTTCTCCTTTCTCAGCTCACGTTTGATTTCATTCAGTGTCAGGCCAGCAATTTCTAACTGACTGCAGACTTTTCTTGGGGCCGGATGTACAACCCTTTTTTGCGCTCGCAGACGTGAGATCGGTCCGTTTGCGGCTGCAAAAAAGGGTCATGGCATGTACAAACCCTATTTTGCGAGTCACTGGCTCGCACAATAGCGTTTGGGACTCTCGCTATTAGGAAGGGGCATCCCTTCCTAATAGCAAGACTCACTGCCATGTACTATTCTTTGCGGCCGCAAACCACTTGCAGTTTGTCACCTACTTTAAGTAAGTGGCAGACCACGAGCAAACGAGAAGGGGTCCCCAGGGACCCCTTCCTCTTTGTGAGTGTGTGAGAAATTATTTTTTAAGAGCAGGCATTGGACCCAGGGACCACTGCCTGCCCTTAAAACAAATTAAACGGAAAAGTTTCATTTTTAAATGCATCCCATTTCCTTTATGGAAAACGGGCTGCATTTTTTAAAAACTGCTTTATTTAAAAAGCAGTCCCAGACATGGTGGTCAGCTGACCCCAGCAGGCCACCATCCCTGGTAGTGCTAGCAATTCCCAATGGGGTTTCAAATTGAGCTTGCCTCATGAATATTGATGAGGCATGCAATTTGAGACCCTATTGGGAATTGCAAACCGTGTCTGAGGCACTGTTGTACAGTGCATATTGAGAGTCGCAAAGCGATGCAATTTGCGAGTCGCAAAATGCAAGCATCGTACTCCTGGCCCTTAGTGCCTTGTCGTGACCTTCATTTGTGCAGTCAAATACTAGGATGTCGGCACTGTAATTTACACCGTTTTTTACAAGCCCGATCACCTGTTGCACCATCTCCTGAAATATTTCACCTGCTGAGATACTCCAATGCTTAGTCGCTTGTAGCGAAATAGTCTCAGATGAGTGGAGAAGGTTGTGATGTATTGGAACTGCGGGTAAAGCTCCAGCTGGTGGTAGCCTTTGAATAAATCTAGCTTTGAGAATATACATGCTTTGGTGAGGCAGCTGATCATGTCGTTCAGGTAAGGACCTGGACACCGTTCTTTCAATTGCTGTTTGGTATGCGCATGTCGACACAGATGTGTATTTGATTATTTTTTTTTGGTACAGCCGCGAGCGGTGACACCCATGGGGTTGGTCCATTTGTGGGCAGTGATATCCTGGGCTAGCAGGCTCTTTAGTTCTTCTTCCACCTGCAGCTGGAGGTGCACAGCGACTCTGCTATGACTTTGACCTACTGGTTGGACTGCTTCGTTGATGTGAAGGGTAATTTGCTTGTCCTCAGCTTCCCCGACCCTTTGAGGATCGCAGGGTGTTCTTTCAGAATGTTATGATACGCAGACATGTGGTATGTCATTGCTAGGAGGCCCATCACCTGAGTGATGCAGTGATTTTACTGAGCAAACATGGCGTTGGGATGTGTTCCTGAAAAACGTGCACCTCTTCCAGTACAGACATTTCATTGTATACGAGTGTCTCCATAAATTTCCCTATGCTCACTACAAGTTTCTTCATGCCCCTTGTGAAAACATCAACAGTGGAGGGTGACAAAGGAGGATTGTGTTTTATCGTCTCATATTCCAACATGCACATGATGTTGCATGTGGATCCGCTGTCTAGTGTGAATCTCATTGTGTGCTTTCGAACCTAAAGATCCACAGTTGCGGTCTTTTTTATTTGACAATGAGCTGGACATGTTCATTCGTGCGGCCTTGTACTGAGACATCTGACATGAGGTATAACCGTTCGGTGGTCTCTCATGCATGAGCTGCATTAAAGTCAGCTGATGGGCTGCGATTGTGTGTTTCCATATACCTCGCGTTTCTGTTTGACATCATTCGTGGTCTGGCAGGTCGCCGTCTCTCTGACTTGGTGTCGGCCCATGCAGACACTTGCAAAATGATTTTCTTGGTTGCATTTCTGACATTTTTGTCCCATGGCCAGGCAGGGTGCCAACATGTGGGTATTCTAATCCGCAGCTATAGCATGGTCGTTCATGTTTCTCCTTCAGTGGCGGCAATGTCTTGTCATGTCTACTGTTTCTCCCGGCCATGCAGTTAGCCTGTTCAGTCATCCGCAATTGCCCATTTTCCATCTGTATGGCATGTGAAGTGGTCCTGGCTTCTGTTCGCGCCATGGTCATGTGTATGTGTTTTTTAGTATTCCTGTGCGGAATCCAACCGATTGACATCCTTCAATTATACGCAGCTGTATTGCCTCCTCATTGTCTAATTTGTCAAAGCCACAGTAGGTGACCAGTTTGCCCAACCAGGTTGCAAAAGGGACTCTTCCATGCGTTGGCACCTTGTATTGAACATGTAGCATTCAAAATCGACGTTATTCTGGGGGTTGAGACTTTCAGTGAGACATTTTATCAGGCCTTTGTATGTTGATTCTGGCAGGAAAATCAAAAGCAGATCTTCTAACTCTTCGTAAAATAGATTTAGGAATAGGTCTTTGGCTTGTTCATCTGTGTTGTTAGGTCTCGCCTGTCGATGCGCATGCGCATCGAGCTTGCGAGTCTATGGTGGCTTATCCACTCTTTATCCAACTTGCAAGGAATCGTGGCGATTCCTTGCAGTGCACGAGAAATTTAAGCTCAATGCGCATGCGCATTGAGCTTAAATGCGCATGCACATGCCCCCAGCCGCCTGCCTTGCCTACTCTCTCTCACAGCCTCCCCCAGCTCCGCCCCCTCACTTCTTGATTGCACGGCCGCTAGGCCGTGCCTCCCCTACTCTCCTCCCCCCCCCTCCTCCTCCTACTCTCCTCCCCTGCCTGCCTGCCGTGTCGCACCTCTCCCCTCTCCGCCCCCTCCCCTGCACTCCCCAGCCATATGTTGCTTTTTTCGCTGCTGCCTTTACCACAATGGCTCGTCCTTCTAAGCAGCTGGTAACACGCTACTATTACATGCCGTGTCGCACCTCTCCCCTCTCCGCCCCCTCCCCTGCACTCCCCAGCCATATGTTGCTTTTTTCGCTGCTGCCTTTACCACAATGGCTCGTCCTTCTAAGCAGCTGGTAACACGCTACTATTACATTAAGATGGATGGAAGGCTGAGTCAGAAACTCTGGGATTGAAATCGTTGATTTTGCAGGTTACCACATCATTGATACAGCAATACGTCAACCAACTGAGTTGGCTGTCCAGTTTTAACTCAGATCCACTAACCTTTCAGGAGGCATCGAGCCCACAGCATACCTGTCACACGACTGGCTGTGCCCCAGCCCTGCTGGCCATTCAGATGCATGGACATTTCATCCTATCTCCAGATGTTCCCCTAGACTAGTCGCTGGCACGGGGACTCCTCATTTCAGCAGCCTTTCCGGAAACACGCAAGCATTTAATTTGTCAGCTGCCACACCCTATCCCGCGGCCACCATGAGGTTGTGTAGAGTTGTCTGCACAGCCTGCAATCAACCAGGTCGCTTCACAGATCGAAGAAGAATCCGTGAAATTAGCATCTCTTTTCTTGTACTGTGTTTTTTTTCTAAAGTGCTCAAAAATCTTAGCGCTTCCGTGTAACACTATTGCGTGTTGTTTAGTTTGAAAAAGAATCCATGAAAATCGCAAATAGACGTAAATAACGGCCTCCTATTTGAAGATGCAAATCCTACATAACAAGAACGTAATAGGAAGTGTGTTACAGTTGGCAAAAGGGTTCAGGAAATTACACGTGTCCCCGTTGTATTCCGATCATGGGCTTGACGGTCGAGGGTTTGAATGCCAGTATCACCCACTCTCTCTGCCGACTTCCGTAAATGACTTGCAATTAAATATGGAAATAATGACGCGCTGTTTGCAGCTTATACGGAATAGCGCTCCGAACGGCTGTATGCAGCGCTATAAAAGACAAGTTATTGTTCACACTCGTAGTGAACCATTCCACTCGCAGTGACGGGATCTGCTCGTCGATATATATCTCACATTGCCAGGGAAGTTTCCAGGCACTAAGCATAGTAGATAAATGAAAACATCTGTATAGTGCCCTTAGAGGAAACGATCCCTACGTTCTATTCATTGGAGCGACTGCGGGTTAATAGGTGTGACGTCATAAATACGGCACTCAGTTCATTTAGACATGTTGGCGCCAAAAGCTTTGTGCACTAGCGCCTCGGGAATACTGCAATCTAGCGCTCAACGAGGCCGGACAGCTGTGTTTCATCCTCTCGAGCACAGACCATATGCACAAACACAGGGGCAACCCTGACACCCAAAAGCTCACTTACGTACATTTGTAGTAAAATCATACATTTTTAAGGTAGTAAACTCACTCACTCACTCACCCTCACTCATCCCACACCCTCACTCACCCTCAACCCCTCACCCTCACTCAACCCCTCACCCACCCTCAACCCCTCACCCTCAACCCCTCACTCACCCTCACTCTCACTCATCCTCACTCACCCTCAACCCCTCACCCTCACTCACCCTCACCCTCACTCACCCTCACCCACCCTCAACCCCTCACCCTCACTCACCCTCAACCCCTCACCCTCACTCACCCTCAACCCCTCACCCTCAACCCCTCACTCACCCTCACTCACCCTCAACCCCTCAGCATCACCCTCACTCACCCTCACTCACCCTCACTCTCACTCACCCTCACTCACCCTCAACCCCTCAGCCTCACCCTCACTCACCCTCACTCACCCTCAACGCCTCACCCTCACTCACCCTCAACGCCTCACCCTCACTCACCCTCACCCTCACTCACCCTCACCCTCACTCACCCTCACCCTCACTCACCCTCAACACCTCACCCTCACTCACCCTCAACCCCTCACCCTCACTCACCCTCAACCCCTCACCCCCTCACCCTCACTCACACTCACCCCCTCACCCTCACTCACCCTCACTCACTCACTCACCCTCACTCACTCACCCTCACTCACTCACCCTCACTCACTCACCCACTCACCCACTCACCCTCCCACTCACCCTCACTCACTCACCCTCACTCACTCACCCTCACTCACTCACCCTCACTCACTCACCCTCACTCACTCACCCTCACTCACCCTCACTCAGCGCAACCACAGCATCTTCACTAAATATATTTAATAAACTTTAAGCTATTGGCAATATAAAATAAAATCCATTTTATTTACGTATTAATTATTAATTGTTTTTTAAAGCCATTGATTTTTTTAATATCAATACATATAAGTCACATATAAGTCCTGTTAATACAAAACATGTTGCTTTACAAATGCTAGAGGTGTCACATTTACAAAAATTATAACTATTGGCTTTGTAAAGAAGAAAGCTATTAATTTAGCTATTTAGAAAAAACAACACATAAATAAAAAAACAAAAAAATAAATAACACCTATAGCTCAAACTTTCCTACTGCGAGACCTATTGCATTTCCAATGCTTGTTTTTGCAAGTGGCGCGCATGTAGCATTCAAACAGCCTGATTAATTTTCCCCAGCTAGTTTCTTTTGTCTGAGAGTCAGAGAGGTCAAAGTCAGAGGTCGACAGAAAAATGCACTTGAAATTGTGCCCTCATTGCGTTCCTCTGTCATGCTTGAGCAACTGGTCACAAACAATATTCTTATCGTTTGTCTTTCTGTGTTATGACCTTGTACATTATTGGTATTGATTTGCTTTGCAGATACCTGCTCTTAAAATGGCTGCGGGAGTGCTGGTGTAGCTTGGTTGACTGATATAATCAATAAGAAGCTAGATCTTCCTTGTTGATTAAGCAAGCTACTTTATTAAATTAAGATGATAGATTATAAGTTACAATGTTAACCCCATCAGGAGCAGCTGTCCTGCTGCTCAGCCCTCACCAACTGACATTCACAAAGCACACGCATTCCACTCATCCAACATTCTACATCACATGCATTCTAGCTGAGCAGCAGGGAGACTCAAGATACAACATATCTCCCTTCGTTATGGGAACAATAGCATTGCGACATATAACAGATGAATTAATTAAGATAATGAAATACAACATATCTCCCATCGTTATGGGAACAATTACATTGTAAAATAAAACAGATGAATTAAACAAGATAATGACCATATGAAAAGTACACATAGTCACAAACTTAAAACAATGCACATAAGATGAATATGCAATATACGCAATACCATTCTACTAACCAACTTATAAAGAAGATACATCCTGAATCGCTATACCACGATTCACCCAACAACAAAAGAATACAACCCGAGGCGCTATGTAACGCCTCATCTCACACACCACAGTCTGAGCAGAACGTCACAAAAGGTCCCTGAAATAAAGCACTATCCTTCATCATACACCATCAAACCGAAATGCCACAAATCATACCAGTTGGCCAGACCAGGACAACAAGCAGCACCCACAGGAACAAACCATAACACCAAATATCAGGAATCAACGTGTACACTACAGACAAATGAACAAGCCCTTACATAACTCATTCATACACCAGAACGAGCACTTACATAACTCATTCACACACAAATGAACAAGCCCTTACATAACTCATTCATACACCCGATCGTGCACTTACATAACTCAATCATACACCAGAACGAGCACTTGCATAACTCATCCAAGCACCAGAACGAACACATACCAAACTACACTAAACTGAGAGACTGAACAGCAGTCATCTCATACACAACACACAACACTTGTTGTTGAGAAAGAAACTGGACAATTGTCACCAACTTTTGCTCCAGGAGACTTTAACACATTAGTCGTCCTAGAACCAGAAGTAATCAAGCCTTGATAGTCTTGTCCCCATGATCGGCTCCGTTGCGTTTCAAGTTCTGGGACATCTTCACCAACGTGGTCTTTCAAACCCTTTCCAACACCAGGAGCTACGTACTGTCACGGCTTCCATTGGGTTCACAGACCCACTTCCATCACTTAACACCTTCTGGGCCCAAAGACCTACTTTCATTTGAAGAACTGTCCTTTTTGCTCTTCTTCCGGGTTCTATAACTTTAAATTAAGCACTGTTACCGTTCCGACTGCCCACACAACAAACACGGCTGGCAGGGCAGACTTGTCATGCGCTTGACGACAAGCGCAAAAACGTGCAGAAATCCATGTTACCGTTCCGACTGCCCACACAACAAACACGGCTGGCAGGGCAGACTTGTCATGCGCTTGACGACAAGCGCAAAAACGTGCAGAAATCCAATCACGGGCAGACTTCGGCACCTAGGCAACGAGAAGCTAGTAAAAATGCAGACTTCGGCAGCTAGGCAACGGGAGGAACAGAGGAAAGCGTGTAACGTAGGACACGCAGCTTGTCCACCATGGGTCCCGAAAAATCTGACACGTCATCAGACTACAGACTATTTCCCAGTGAAAGGATCTCTCTGAGTACGAAGAACACAGCAGTTGACAGTTGGAGCAAAGTAAGATCGCTCGCCCAAGACTAATTATACACACACACTAAACCACTGTATTTCCCTTCAAATTTGCTGTTTTTTAACAATTGTTCTTCAGGCACACACCGTATGTACCATCACGGTCACTCGTTTTTAATTTCATTCCCCACGGTCTCACTACCACACGGAGGCTCGATACTCTGCCCCCGAAATACAAACTAGTTGAAGGTCAGCAAGTGTTAATCTAATGATCAACACTGTTGGAACACACACGACTGAGTCTTTGTACACACGATGGTTAACTAACATCAGGCACTAACAGCGAGGCTCGAAATTCAGCCCCCGATCTTTGCTCCTTTACAACCGTGCATAGGCTACTCACTGAGTCCCGAGTTTGCCCCCGTGTACAAATAAACGGCAAAGCGGCAGTCATTAATCCACCTCACTCCAGATGCTCACACTTCACTTTGAGGCTCGCTTTTCGCCTCCGATTTCAAATAAACAGCAGAGCTGTAATTTTCCTCACTTTCCACTGAGGCTCGATTTATCTGCCCCCGATCCACATACAATGACACAGCAGCTGTCAAAGAGTAAATGCTTTACACCGAGGCTCGCTTTACTGCCCCCGAACACAACTAACAACACGGTGATGGATCTGAAAACCTGGGTTTCAGGGCGACCGATGTACGGGTCACTGATGGGGTTAGTTTGCCAGACTGCGTTACACACACTTAAATTAAGATTAATTTACCTCGAGATATCTTGGTTCCGATTTTCTTTTCTCTTCATGTACCTTTTCACTTCAAGCTTGAATTTCTCTGCCTGTTTCTTAACAGAACTCATTAGCTTTTCGTTTTCTTCTATTTCGCACGCGTAGATCCTCCAAAGATGTCGCCAAATGATGTAATCAATAAGAAGCTAGATCTTCCTTGTTGATTAAGCAAGCTACTTTATTGAATTAAGATGATAGATTATAAGTTACAATGTTAACCCCATCAGGAGCAGCTGTCCTGCTGCTCAGCCCTCACCCAACTGCATTCACAAAGCACAAGCATTCCACTCATCCAACATTCTACATCACATGCATTCTAGCTGAGCAGCAGGGAGACTCAAAATACAACAGATCTCCCTTCGTTATGGGAACAATAGCATTGCGACATATAACCGATTAATTAAGATAATGAAATACAACATTGACCACTTTAAAATGGACATCAAGCTCTTTTTTTCTGCCTGTGGGCCTTATAAGGTGGCCCAGTGTAGACGTAAATTACAGGAGGTAGCCTGGGAAGAGCTATGTCAACACTGTGACACAGGGGATAGTTGAATTTTTTAGAGTGTTGTAAACCGACCTTGTTTTTCTGAGGATCCTGGCCTGCTATTATGTCCTCATATTCCGGAGCAACACTGGGTGGCTCATTTTGAAGGTATCTATAGCGACCGAGTGGTTTTTGCTTTAGAGAAAACCTAACTGGAAATTCTTGCCCTGACCAGTGACAAGGCCCAGGGCCCAGATAACATACCGCTGGACTTATTTAAACCTAATATTGAGGTTGGGGCTCCGCTATTAACACAAGTTTTAAATGCGTCTGCACAGGAGGGGTTGCTACCCTCCTGGTTTACTGCTGTGATTGTCCCCATATTCAAGAAGGGGGCTATCGGCAGTCTCACTTTTGATGCCTTAGTTAAGGTTCTAGGGAGGGTGGTTTTAAACAGGCTGTCTGAATGGGCAGAAGATAACCTCTTGAGTGATGTCAAGGATGAATTTACGGTGGGGAGGTCGACAGACAACCAGTGCCTCAACCTCCATCTTATTATCAACAAATACACGGTGGCTCTGGCAGAACCCTACATCTTGCATTTATGGACTTGACGTCCACTTTTGACAGGGTAAATCGTGGTAAACTGGGTTTTGCTTATTGAGGTGGGGAGTCGAATCTAGCACTGTGGCAGTACTATCTGATCTGCACTCAACAACCCTAGCGCTCTTCTATTCAAGAGGAGCATGCACCCGACCATTCTCCACAAGCTGTGGGGTTCACCAGGGTTGCATACTGGCAACCTTTTTATTCACTTTGTATGTGAATAGGCTGGAATCTATGCTTCAGTCAGTGCCCGCCGACTGCCCCAAGATCAAGAACAGATTTCTCCCCATCTTGCTATATGCGGACAATGAGGTCCTGATGGCCCGGAACGCACAGGGGTTGGACTTACTACTAGCTAAGTATGTGTCTTTTATGGGACTCTGTCCAAAGTCAATGCCTTCCCCTATCTGGGAGTTTTATTTTATGCCAAAAACTACTGGAAACCCCTGGTGGAGGTTAAAGGATCAGAGTCTCTTAGACCCATGGGGGCTGTTTTTTTAATTTTGCACAGAGGCTTGGCTCCAGGACACAAAGGGACCTTTTAAAAATGTACCAATCTAAGTGTATTGCACAGCTGCGATATGGTAGGGAGGTCTGGGGATATACTAGGGCGGACTGGATCCAGACTTTGGAGGACAACTTTTTGCGCAGGTTAGTCCAGGTCCCCCAGCCTACCCCAGCTTTTTCCGTGCACGCAGAACTGGGGGTTGATTATATCTCGAACCTAATCGCCCAAGGCCGATTTTGTGCTGGATAAAGGTCTGGAGCAGGGGGGAGCAGAAGTTGTGAGCTGATTCTTGAGGACTGTTTGTCCTTGGAATGGGTATTAGTATTCCATGTTTAGCCCATGTTAAGGCATCTTTTTTTTTCTTTGGGTAGACAAGATTCTTTTTTTTTAATCAAACTGATCACTCCGCCCTCGAGTCAGGGAGTGTTAAAAGATTGTTTCTGGAACACTCCCGTTTGGAGAGAGAAAGTCTAGAACTCCAGAAGCAAGCAGTTAGGGGCCACATGCTTCTGATATATGTAGAGGGTTTGGAGCCATACCTGGGCCTGGTTCGCTCACAGCACCATAGGTTTTTATTGGGCAGGTTCTGGTTTAATCAGCTGCATAATTTTTTGGTTTTCCCACACCGGTGGGTCCGGCCAAAGGGAAAGAAATCCTGTGGCTGTCACAATGTGTGTCTGTTGTAAATATCATTTCATCTTGTTGCATTTTTTAGTCTGTCTTTTATCTTAATTGTATTATGTCACATTTGGAATATGCTGAGTGTTCTTTGTGCATCCTGGCTTCCCTGGCATTCCAGATGTCAGTTGGAGCCTGGCCAGATGAAGAGGTGCACGTTTCTATCTGTACTGCAATAAATCTCTACAAAGCAGCTCAAAGGCGTCTGTTGGATTTATCTTTCCTTTACAACAGTCTCCACAGGATATGCTTCACTTTGCAATGTTTTGCTCTTATTACAGTTGGCCGAAGAAGCGTTTTTTTTTTTGATAATCCATTTTTATTGAAATTTCTGGAGCAAACAAAGTCATTGGTAGCAAATCATACATCAATGTTAAAAACCTTCCCCATCTTGGTGACAGCACTGGCATAGTAAGTCCCCCCTGATTGGTTACATTAGCTTCCATAGAACAGGTAAACATAGTGAGTTTTGGACCCTCAAGAGGGGAACAGGCCGAACCATTTTCCCCACACCCTGCTAAACATTTCCGGGCAACCCTGGGCTTAAAAGAGGGACTCCTCCTGCACCCCACACCAACCTACGCCCCTCCTCCATTTCTGCAGCGTCGGGCCGCAGCCTGGGACTAAACGGCCGCTATGTCCCGCTTCGCCACCGCCAGGGCCGTTCCCAGGAAGCGCTTGTCAGCCCTGGAGCCATCTAGGCCAACAAACACCCCCAGCAGCAGGTGCCTCAGGTGCCCACCCCAGAGCCTGCGCAAGCTCGCGTTCCACCCCCGTCCAGAACGGCTCCAAGGCCGGGCACAACCACACCAGATGGTAAAAGTCAGCAGGGGCAGAATCGCAGCGCGCACATGCCGGGGAGGTTCTCAAACCGGCGCGGAAGAGACTTGCTGGTGTGAGGTATGCTGTGTGGAGATAATAAAGTTGGACCAGGCGTAATTTAGTAATCAGGGTTTTGGGTGCTATAAGGGCGTTGCGCCAATCTGCGTCATCTAGAGGGCCCACCCATCCTTCCCAACACTCCCTAAGCCGGTCCAGGGATGTAGGGCAGTTATTTACCAGAGCTCGGTATATACGGGACACCCCCCTTCCCAGGTTCCCCATCATTACCTGAGCCTCCAGATGGCTGAATTCTGGGAGAGTGGTGAGTGCTGGGAGATGTGCGAGGAGGGCATGGCTGAGTTGTAAGTATTTGTAGAACTGGGAATGGGAGAGGGCATGGCGGAGTTGTAGGACCGAGAAGGAGCGCATGTTGTCCCCCACCCACACATCTCCGAGGACCGAAATCCCCACCAGGTCCCAGCAGCGGAAACCTCCCAAGGACGAGACCTCCCTCAGCCAGGCGCCATGCCATAACGGTGTTTGTCTCGTTAGCTTCTGGTCCCATTGCACATGTCGAAGGGCCGCGTGCCAAGCCATGAGCACCGTCCTGGTGACTGGGGGCAAGGCCTGCAGCACCAGGGAGCCATACAGGAAGCCCTGAAGCTGCGCGAAATCCAAGGTACTGAGTTCCACCCGATAAGCTGGGTTGGACCAGCCGCCCGCAAACCAGTCATGGATCACGATGAGACTCGTGGCCAAATAGTAAAGGTAGAGATTGGTGACTCCCATGCCTCCATCAAAGGGGGGAACCCGGCAGTGAGACCGAGACTTTCGTGAGCGCCCACCTCCCCACAGGAATCGGGTGAGTGTGCTGTCCAATTCCCGAAACCAGCCGCCTGAAAGGTGGACCGTGATGTTCTGTAGAATCTAAAGGAAGCGGGGGAGAATCATCATTTTAAAAAGGGCGCTCCTGCCCAGTGGGTTAAGGGGGAGGGATTGCCAGTTCCCTAGGTCGACCTTCATCCGAGCGACCAGGGGGGGGCAACATTGAGGGCCCATTCCAGCTCTGGGAGGAGTGTCACCCCCACACCCAGGTATTTGAATGATTGCCTCCGAAGGGGAATCACCGCCTGCCAATCAAAACACGCCCGGGAGGGGTGTAGAGGGACCAGGGTGGATTTCGTCGGGTTGAGACGAAGCCCTGAGATCTGTTCAAACGCCGCGAGGGCCGCTAGAGCTCTAGGGCAGGAGTGCTCCGGATCCGCCAGGTAGAGCACGACATAGTCTGCGTATAGAGCGATTTTGTCCACCTGGCTCAGATCCCAAGCCCAAACTTGGATAAGGGAGTTCTGTCGGATTAACGCCACCAGAGGCTCCATCACCAGTGCAAATAAAAGTGGTGAGAGAGGGCAGCCCTGACGGGTGGCTCTTTGGATCGGAAATGGTTCCGACAGCCCACCATTAACGAGGACATGGCTCTAGGGCTATGATAAAGAACCCTGATCAGGTGGCGAAAGGAATGGCCGAATCCCATTCTCTCCAGGACTTCGCCCAGGTACCCCATATCCACCGTGTCAAAGGCTTTCTCGAAATCCATGAGAAGCAGCGCCAGGTATGGATACAGCCGATGACGATGGGCCAGCGCCAGATGAAGGCGGCGAATACAGTGGCAGGTACCCCAGGCCGGCATGAAGCCACACTGGTGGGGTGGACCCGGTCCTGCAGCAGAGGCCGAAGTCGCTGGGCTATCGCGGTGGCAAAGATTTTGATTTCTGTGTTAATCCGCGAAATTGGGCGGTAGTCAGAGCAATCTAGAGAGGGTGGCTGTGTTTTTGGGATGACCACAATGGTAGCCACATCGGATTCAGGTGGAAACGACCCCACCTCAACCACCTGGCGTAAAAGTTCCGTCAAATGGGGAGGAAGCGTTTTTTAATCCATTTGCTCAAACCGTTGCACTTTAAACAAGTTAGGCCTACCTTGTTGTATTTACAGAAGCTACCCACGGTCCAGGTCATTATTACTGTTTATCTTTTATACAGGCTGTCTGGTCATCGAGGGAATCGAGACACGCTTAGTTGTTTTATGTGTTTCCTGTTTTTAAAAGCACCTGTATTTTGTTTTTCATTGCCTTTTGATGAATTTGATTTTATTATATGCCGTTGTACTCTTTTATGTTTTATTTACTGAATAAAGAAATATTGATTGATTGTGCCCCTGACTTTAAAATGGCTGCCGCCCATTCCTTGATGCTGATTGGCTCCCAGTCTTGACAAGATAGCCACAATGGTCTCATGAGACGTCCTTTGTAGCTGAGATCAACGTGTGAGACTCGGGTGGCTGTGCTGAGTGCGTTGGGACGGTCATAGGGCAGTGTAGGCCACCATGGTGCACAACATGAGTGGCACAATTAACCCTTTGGAGGCGTCGGGCGGCTCCTGGACGTCCAACGTCACAGGTGGCCTGTGCGTCGGACGGCCGGGAGCAGTCCAATTTGCACACACGTGAAATTTTCGAATGCATTTAAAGGGTTAAAGGCTGACAACTGTGGAGCGGCACTGGAGGCTTATTATAGCGGAGCGATGCTTACCACTTGTTCGTTGTTTTTCTTCACATGCGTGACCGGTGTGGGCTTCTGATGCCGCTTTGAGCACCGCACACAGTACCTGATTTTGTTCCTCTGTAGATAGACCAGGGTGGGCTTCTGGCGCCGTTCCATCTGCTGTAGGGACACATTGCACACATAGCGGTGTATCGGTCCAGTTCACTACCTTATTTTGCCAGTTGTAGTGTCTCCCGAATGGAAGCACCCTGTACGCAATCTCCTCATCCCTTAAAGGTCCTCTGGAGGAGGCCTGAAGTCTTCTGATCACAACCTGCATGTGAAACTAACCTCTTGCGTACTGTAGCTGGAAATCCTACATAAATATTGCATCCATTAAAATCCCTAACTCTACATTATCATGGTAAGTGTGCTTGTACTTCTCTTGGCGCCACAACCACTTACCATGTCACGTAGGTATTTGCAATATTTTTTCGATATAGAAACACCACATATTAATAAATAGTATTGTAAGTCGACACTACATAACGAGGGTATACCAGCAGTCTATGCCGAAGTCTTCCTTAGTCTTACCAGGATTTCTCTAGTTTTCCTACCTATCTGTACCTTCACAACAGTGATGGGGGACTTAAAACCTTCACCAGTTAGTGTCCCTTTGGCATTTGACCGACAGGTCTACTGTATAAGTGTTAACCATAGTTTGACTAGCACTTGCGTGTTGCATGTCTGTCCACTTGATGCCGTTGATTTAGGGACATTACAGATAGTCTTGGCTGTTCGGAGGGAGTGTGAAGCCTCTCTTACTCGTCCAGTAATGCAGAGACTCTAACACTGCTCTGTAGGTAATACGCCGGCAGTCCTCCTGCGCACTGAAAACTAAGTTAAATACCCTTGGTGCTGGAGTTATGTTTAGACAGTTAAGCTTTGTGTTGCTTTCTTCCCCAGGTCTGATGTGGGGCACATGTCCACTATATCCACCATTCCTAGTCTTGTATATTGAATAAAACGGTTTCTTTATTCGAAAGGAAGTCTACTGACACTTCTTTTTCATTGAGTAGAAGCAGCAAAATATTTTCCTCGGTTTGTAGTCCTTACCTGTCAAAGTGCTCTCTTAGGTTCGAGGTACCGACGGACAGTGCGGGGTTTCCATCCTGAGCAGCCTGTCAGGTTGAGGTGAGGCAGGGCTATCCTACTTTGGAGGATACCCTGCGTATTACCTGAAAACAAGAATACAGGAATACTGGTTTTGTATAATTTTATTATTTTGATTTCACAAATTGTAGCAGCAGCAATATTTAACAACTGGTCCTGAAGAAAGCCAACGATACAGGGATCTGATCATTGGGCTGAAACATGTTGACCTTAATGTCACAGTGGTTATAAATCCATACCGCTGTATTGCTTTACGTTTTAACCCTGCCAGATAGATGGACTAACATCTGTTTCATTTTTGTGCTCTATCATAGACCGTTTTAAATTTCACTTCTTTCCATCTTTTTCACACGGCGCTGCAACCTCACAACACCCAGCATTCTCTCATATGGAAATTAGTATCCATCCTTTTCCCCTAGAATGAATAAAAACATCTCTGAGCTCCTTCATTAAACAACACGAAGTCGTAGCTCCCAGTGTCGACTAGGAATTCTTCACTGGTAAGGAGGACCCATATGATGAAGCATGTCACCTTTGGGTGAGTGAGGGTTCTAATCCTTAAGGGATGTTTGCCCTTATTGATTGACTTAATTTTTGAGAGAGCACAAACCATAGTTCACCAATGTTATTGAATAGACCCAAGGTGATTTATGTACTTATGATAGTTTGAATTAAGGAATCTTCACCTTGCGGGTTTTTAAATTTGTTCCCTTGGACCCCCAATCTACGGTTGTTGTTTGCAACAGTATGCAAGTGACATCATGATGCGTGCCATCAGCACATGTCACGATGCGTGACATTCCACGTGGCATCACATTAAGAGACCTCTCTGGAAGTGACATCAGATACTAAGATCTCACACATGTTTATCGGGTGTATCATGAGTACATTTCAGTGCATTATGATTTTTAACGAATGAGATTTGAATCCGGGTTGTGCCCAAAAAGTGTTGCAATCCTGATTCAAAATATGGGCCGCAGCTAAAAAATAATTTTTTTAAACCCTGCCACAAAGAAATTGGCAACACGGAAAAGCATGGTAGTTGATCTGTTCTGCTTAATTGGTTGCATAGTCTGCATTTTAAAATATTTGATGGGGTTAAGGCATCTGCTTCAGAGGTGGACAGTACATTTTAGGGAATAGGTGAGTTAACTCTGGAGGTTAACGCATTTATTGGCGAGATATGTGTTTTGTGTAGTCCCACATTTGAATCAAAGTGTGTAGATGATTAAGTAGTCTCCTGCAAAACATAATCACACGCTGCTCTTGTGGGGGTGGATGGGGCATTTATTGAACCTTTTTGTTGCTACATTCTTGGGGTTTGTTATTCATGCCATCGCAACACACATGGTGTTCATCTTCTACGATGTTGTGAGCATAAATGTGCCACTTAATTATGCAATAGTGCTTCGATATGTGTGTTATAACATACCAACAGAAAATGCAATAAATTTTTTTTTTTTTAAAAAAGGTCTCCTGCAAAGCACATCATGTAAAATGCACATCACAGATATTTATTTTATGTAGATAGGTAAGTTGATTACTGCTTTGAACACAGATATGTTTGTTACTTGCAGTTCATAAATTGTAATCCTTTTAGTAGACAACAGTGAACTATGAAAAGGCATTTAACACCTACACTTGGTAACTCCGACTGTTTCATGTAACACATCTTATACATTGATTTGCACACTTACATGATTTATTTTGAATGGATAATGTGTATGTTATGTAAAGCGCTCTAACACTCTGCATTGGGATGAGTAGCTCTATAAAAGAAATAAAATGGGGCTTAAATTGTTATTTGTGTAATTACTGGGACAGACAAACCCATCTGACATTCTTACAGTGCAGGGTCTTATATACAGGGACTGAACAAAGTAAAAAGCATGCAGCTCTTCAGTATCTGTGAAGAGATAAACTGTGTGCCTTTGTTTCCTCTCTTTTGCATTTGTTTGTAAATGTGAGGTTCCAGGCCGCCTCCAGTCCCGTACTCTATCAAAAGGAGGCCTGATGGCCCATTACCTTCTGCCTTTATCTTTCGCACAGCTGGAGGTGAAAAAGTAGCCCCCCTTGCTTCCTGCACATTGCTGCTGGGAATGGAAAGTAGACAACGGGCAGGAGCTGCTGAACATGTCCCACATCTGAAAATTCACTGGGACAAGTTCAGCATATTCCTGTGGAGCCCAACTTCTTGGCAGGGTCGACGACGTCCACCCTATGAAAATAGTGGGTGGACGCCGTGTACCCTCGACTCATGCCCCCGGTTTCAGGATGAAACCTTCACTCTCAGGTGGATATCCGTTTCCAGTTGACTTTTGTTCTGAATGCAACAGGACCCGGAAGTCGGGCTAAGGCCTGCAGCATCTCTTTAAGGTGTGACATATGTTCACATTTAGTGTTCATGTGTTCACTCTTGTCATGCCATTAGCTGACCTGCTGGAAGAGGCCCAGTAAACAACAAAATGTATTTTCGTTTTTTTCCACTTGGATGCAGATTTAACCCATAGTTGATTTTATCTTTACAAAAAATCTTAATTCTTAACTGTTGGACTCCCCACCCCCCTCCCCCACTGCTGAGCCCTTTTTTGGCTATTTGGTGTAGTTTGTGCTGAGGGCTTCATAGCATTTTCCACAAAAGGTATCCATGCCAAACTCGCATCCTTTTTTTCTAACATCCTGGGGATTCTAAAGGTACCCAGGGTTTGTGGATTCCCCTGGAGAAGACCGAGAAATTAGCCAAAATACAGCAAAATGTCTTTTTGGGGGTAAAAATTAGTAAAAAGTGTTGAAGAAGAAAGCATCTGATTTTTTTTTTTTTTTCCCCTGCAAAGGGTATCAACAAAGGGTTTGCAGCGCTAAAATCACCATCTTCCCAAGAAGCTATACATTTATAAAAAGTAGACAAAATTCTCAATTCAGCAAGGGGGCAGTTGTGTAGATCCTTCAAGGTTTTCCTATAGAAAGTAACAGTTGAAATAAAAAAAATTGATAAGTTTTAGAAAAACTGCCATTTGTGCCTGCGTTTTCACATGCAACTTCTTCTAAGTATGGCAGATGTTTAAAGCAATATACTGTTGCGTCCACTGGAACCTTCTGGTTGCGGGATGTATAGGACTTGTAGGATCACCAAGAACCCGAGGTGCCTAGAGCCAATAATTGAGCTGCAATTTGCACTGGTATTTCATTGTGTACCGGGTATACAGCAATTCACTTTCTAAAATATAAAGAGTGAAAAATAGGTATCAAAGAAAACTATGTATTTCCGAAATGGAAACGAAAAATGGAGTTCAGAAGCAATGTTTATTTGCACAACTCCAAATATGTGGGTACCTATACTTTTTTTGAAAATGACTTCTTTTTTTACACACGATCTTACTTTTGGAAGGCAGACGTGCATAGAAAGTCAATTGGTAATAACACTTGTTATAGTATTCTGTTGTCCCTCAAGACTCCTGAAAAAATGGTACCACACGTGTGTGGGTAGGCCTAGTGGCCTTGACAGGATATGGTCCAAAACACAACGTGGACGCATCACCTTTTTTCCAGTGAAAACAGACCCTTTTTTTGCACAGTGCCTAGGTATGTATTTTAAACCCTAGCTTAGCTGGCATATAGGGAAACCTAGCAAACTTATACATGTTTTAAAACTCGACCCCCAGGGAAATTCCAGATGGGGTGATTTGTGTGACTCTCACCAGGTTCTGTTACCCAGAATCCCTTGCAAACCTCAAACTTAGTCCCTGAAAACCACATTTTCTTCACATTTCAGTGATGGGAAGTTCTGGAAACTGCAGGGAGCCACAAACTTCCACCCACCCAACATTCCCTTAAGTCTCCCGATAAAAATGGTACCTCACTTGTGTGGGAATATATAACAACAAGGGGTGGTGATGGACAGAGTTTCTGAATTAAGCAGAATACTCTCACCCAGTCAAGAGATCAGGGCTAGATCCAACACCGTTTTTTAGCTCACTGCACCATCCCAGCTCAGAACCTGGCTATATGCAAATTAGTCTGTTCCTGTCCCAGTGCATGATGGGAACAGGGCAAACCAAACTACCAAGCCAATTCTTACACTGGGAAGGAAACAAACTTCCGGGGACCGGTTTCTGGCATTACAGCCGTCTTCGGCCCGGCTTGCTTGAATCCTGATGGTGCAATGAGCAAGGGACTCACATCTGGGTATACCCTTCCACGCTTATGGTGGACAAAATATTTAACAACAAGGGGTGGTGATGGACAGAGTTTCTGAATTAAGCAAAATACTCTCACCCAGTCAAGAGATCAGGGCTAGATCCAACACCGTTTTTTAGCTCACTGCACCATCCCAGCTCAGAACCTGGCTATATGCAAATTAGTCTGTTCCTGTCCCAGTGCATGATGGGAACAGGGCAAACCAAACTACCAAGCCAATTCTTACACTGGGAAGGAAACAAACTTCCGGGGACCGGTTTCTGGCATTACAGCCGTCTTCGGCCCGGCTTGCTTGAATCCTGATGGTGCAATGAGCAAGGGACTCACATCTGAGTATACCCTTCCACGCTTATGGTGGACAAAATATTTAACAACAAGGGGTGGTGATGGACAGAGTTTCTGAATTAAGCAAAATACTCTCACCCAGTCAAGAGATCAGGGCTAGATCCAACACCGTTTTTTAGCTCACTGCACCATCCCAGCTCAGAACCTGGCTATATGCAAATTAGTCTGTTCCTGTCCCAGTGCATGATGGGAACAGGGCAAACCAAACTACCAAGCCAATTCTTACACTGGGAAGGAAACAAACTTCCGGGGACCGGTTTCTGGCATTACAGCCGTCTTCGGCCCGGCTTGCTTGAATCCTGATGGTGCAATGAGCAAGGGACTCACATCTGAGTATACCCTTCCACGCTTATGGTGGACAAAATATTTAACAACAAGGGGTGGTGATGGACAGAGTTTCTGAATTAAGCAAAATACTCTCACCCAGTCAAGAGATCAGGGCTAGATCCAACACCGTTTTTTAGCTCACTGCACCATCCCAGCTCAGAACCTGGCTATATGCAAATTAGTCTGTTCCTGTCCCAGTGCATGATGGGAACAGGGCAAACCAAACTACCAAGCCAATTCTTACACTGGGAAGGAAACAAACTTCCGGGGACCGGTTTCTGGCATTACAGCCGTCTTCGGCCCGGCTTGCTTGAATCCTGATGGTGCAATGAGCAAGGGACTCACATCTGAGTATACCCTTCCACGCTTATGGTGGACAAAATATTTAACAACAAGGGGTGGTGATGGACAGTTGGTGAAGAATTAAAAATTGACAGATGTCTGTGGGACCCCATGGTACCAGAGCAAGATGTGCACCGTAGTTGAGTGCCGGAGCAGATTTCCCTTGCACAACCTAGTGTGGAACAATGATTACGTTAACCTGGAGAGAGAGCTTGATGGAATGGTACGGTATACAGTACTTATCCAGGCAAGGCAGTCTTTCAACCTGAAACCGCAGGCTAGTGACTATTTATGCCACTTAAAAGCATTCCCGGGACCTTACCGAATTGAGCTTCTATCGCTAGAGAAAACCATTAAGCCACCTCTGGCACCGACCGACACCACTGTTCGCTCTCCACGTTGAGCCACCATTGCTGGAAAAGACCACCGAGAGCCGCCAGTGACAACAAATGACACCGCACTTACACTACACACAACCACCACCGACATTTCTCGATGTAAGCCATGAGAGCAAACCTTCATTAGAAGCCGGTTATTGATAGCCACTACAGGCAGCCACCGCTGAGATTTGGCGCAGATAATTAATGGTGACTGCCGGCTGACAGTGGGTTAAAGATTCCTCTAAAAAAAAAAAAAAGTTTGTCAAGAGCTCGCTGTTGTGCTCTCAATAATAAGGGCTCACCATTGATTCAACATGTTAAGTTAATTCGTTCAGCCAGTTCAACTAAAGGGTACATGGTTATAGGCTTCCAATCCCTTTCTAACATCTTACTTATAGTATACCCCTAGATTGTCACTGCCCTCCTAATACATTTGCTGTAAGCCCTAAGGGCACAGAAGAGCGGATATCTATCACTTCCTGACAACACTAGCGCTAGACTCGAAACTATCTTCTCCCCACTCCCCCCCTTAAACACTGTGGGGATCACAAAAATCATTGGAAGGACGTGTGTGGTGGTAAACTGTCACCTTATTTCTGTGATGTTAGTTTATGTTAATATTTATGTATTCACTTAAAAAAACAAAGGCTAAGATTATAGTTAGGTGAAAATGTCAGGTTTAAACATAACATTTCACATTAAGATAAACACTGAAGTTCCCGTTATGGTTAACTGAAGTAATCAATCAATCAAGACATTTGTTAAGCGCGCTACATACCCGTGAGGGTCCCAAGGCGCTTACACAATGTTGTCCTAAATGATGTAAATTGAGATGTCATCAGTGATGTTATCAATGATGATATAGAACATGTCATGAGTGATGTAATATGTGAAGTCATAAGTAGTGCATGCTGAGGGCGTGAGTTATCTATTACTGGTGACTGTTTACCATAAACGCCCCCTTTTTAGAAAAATGTTTTTCCCATCCTTCAGGACTTTTGTGGGAACTAGGGTTTGCGCAGAGAGTCCTGCGGAATTGCGGCAAAACAAGATTATACATTTTTAGGTCGAGCCTGTAACAGCGCATGCGCTGTTCTGGCGAAGACTTTATGGAAGGGCTTTTGAAAACTCACGTGCTTTTTTTTCTTTCCTACGCTCGCTGCATTAGCTTCTGCTAAGAAGACCCCCCTGACATTAAATCAAAATGAGCGCACAGCGGTGTTTCTCCCCTCATGGATTTCGCGATTCTGCCAGCATGACACCTGCGCTCTGCTGGGGCCACTTGCTTAGAGTTAAATCGGCGGCTGTCAGGTATGTATGGCAGCAGGGGCAAGGTGGTGCTTCTGGAAGTGTCCTCTGGTCCCCAGCGGCACTGTGTGCTGTGCAGGCAGCCCAGCTGCGCTCACGCTGGGCTTTGTGGTGTGCATGCGGCACGGCAAGGTTCATGCTCCACTGCGTGGGGATCGTTTTTTACCAGCTTCTGTGTAGTACAGGAATAATTTGTTCAAGGGCTGCAATGAGTAGGAGTGCAGTAATGGGCAAACCCACATTGCAGCACTGCGATCACATGCATGACCCCTTCCCCCTTGTACAGCCCTAGTTATTTCCGCCTCCCTGTGCACACTCTAGGCCTTTCTGCAGCACCAGAATCACATGGTAGTCTTCAGTATGCAGCAGTGGCCCTGTATGAATGAACATCATTGCGCATGCTGTTGCCCCCGTGTGCACTGATTTCATTTTATTGCATGGTTCTGTGGTTAAGTTTTCAGTCTGCAGCTATGAAATCATGGCTGCGAACCTCTCTCTGCTGCAATTGGATTGTGTGCACACAAATGAGCATGCAATAGCACATGTGACCCTGAGAGGGACCCTCATTGTGCAGCAGTAGCATTGTATGCACATGAGTGTTGTGGTTTTGTTTCTGTGCGCTCCCATGGGTGAGCAGCAATGGAATCACAAATATGACAGTAAGTTTGCTGCAATACGATTACATCTTCTTGGTCCTCAGTTCTGGTGCTCACATTTTTATGGTATAACACTGTAATCGTCTTGTGCATGAGTGTGTGCGCAACATGTGCATTGTATATGCACGAGCCTCCGTATTTGGGAATGGCAATCCTCATCTGTATCCAGAACAGCAGTTGTTGCTTGTGCACAAACCTGTGTGTTCTTATTCATCAGATGCGTAACGGATTGAAATATGTACTTGAACCTCTTGTGTAATCAGCAAACATTGTGCGTTCATAGATACCCATGTTCATCACTGCAGTCTCATATGCCTCTTCCATTTAACGGTGCACCCGTGCACGACTTGTTGGACACTATTCGTTAACTTACATCTCTCTGCAGTTACACTTGCGACGGTCGCTGTTCAATCATCGGAACAAAAATACGGCTGTTGTCATTTGTATTTGAGTCCAGGGCTCTCATACGAGTCTGAGCGTGTTTGTAAAATATATTAACACATGAATGTGTGGCAACTTCCACTGCACAAGCATTTTATACACTGTGTAACTAAAGACACTTTTATAGACTAGCACTTAAAACTCAGTTTTTTCAATCTTTGGAAAGTGCTGCAAATACACTGATAAAGGCCAGGCTCTGCTTCATTGCCCATCACTGCAGAAAGTTTGTGTGAGTCTCTTTCACCAATGCTGTCAAATGAATGAATGCTGTGAGAGTACAGGGGGTCAGGGACCAGCACTGGAGACATTCTACAGATATGATTGCGGACCTGTTGTGAACCTGAGCTACAGAGGGCAACACTGCAGAGATAGTAGGCATGTGAGTTTTAGTGATCATCATTTGTTACACAGTGAAATAATTGTACGCATGTATGCCTCAGACTAGCACTTAGGAAATATTAAGTTTGTCATTTTACTGGTTAATACTGCAGGTGCTAGCGCTCAAAGTATTGTTTGAGCCGCGGAAACCGGCACTGTATATTTATCTCAACCCAACAACATATATTGCTGACTTGTATAACTCGCAATGACCAACACCGCAAACTTGCATTATTGCCCCAAAAAAAAAAAAATCACTGGCACGTATTTATGGTCAGTGAGGAGAGCAGTTTGGCATGTTATATCCAGCATGAGCAAAAACTCAAACACTTCAGAAATCATGGTGCCGCACTGCAAGCTGTGTAGGAGTCATGTTGTAGCACTGCACTCGTGTGTGCAGGAGCCTCTGGGTGCAACACTGGATCTCCTCGAGTACATACGATGCCCAGTGAATTCAAACATGATTTTAAAACTTCAAGCCCATTGCGCACAGACATTAAATGTTGCATGCATACCATCCTTCGTGTCAAAAGGTTGAGATGTATCCACATTGGCATCATTGAAGTAAGTGTTGTGTGCACTTCAGTCAGTGTCCTACAACTATGTAGTATTGTACTTCTGTTTTATAGTGGTTCATACCCCTGTCTAGGTGGTGAAGTTCATTATCCTAGCACACTAACTGTATACCCCCAAGACATTTTTAATGCACCTCGGCCACATTTTTGTACTGTTGTGCTTTTCACATTGTACCACTGTTACTATGCACACATTGTTCAGAGGGTCTTAGAGTTCCTGTCCACGGCCTTAGAGTGCGCCCTCTGCCCACGCTGCTCTACAACATAGCTTAAACACATTTGCAAAGACAATAGCTCTGTCTAAACATTTATAAGGTACCAAAAGCGAGACCTATTGGCTATGCCAATGCTTGTTTTTCCTTTTGCACTCAGTCGAGTGACCCTTCTCCGGCTTAGAGGAGGAGCAGCCACAGTTCAAAAAAGTAAATGGCATTCTAATCCTGAAATGGGAGCGGCAGAACTTAAGGGCTACTGACCACACCCACTCTTCGTTTCTTTACAAAATATGCTGATCTGCCAATAGACTTCTTCTAGAAACGGAATTAAACTGACACCGGGACTTACTGTGTGGTTCAAAAATCATCCCTGGAAAATGTAAATAAATATTATTGCAAATGTATTATTTTAAATAGTCATTGAATTTAACCCTCAGTCCTTTCCATTTACATACATTGAACATGTTTGAGATCATGTGGTACCTTACATTAGTCATTGAAGAAAGGGAGATTGGGTATTGCCAAGGGCAGACTTCAAGCTGTGTTTTCACCATAATTATTTCTTTCTAGTTGCAAACGGACTAAAATCGAGGGTAGGCTGTTTTTTGTTAAAGTACAGGTTCAGGCGTGATTGATTATTATAGGCATTTAGAAAAATTAAGTTCCAATTACTTGCTGAGCGTTGTCTATTGACATGCATTACTGTGCTACATAATGAGTACCTTGAAATACATAAAACTGGAGCAGCAGAGGCTTTTAAAGGCACTTTCTGTTTTTTGGCTGGTTGTTAATTGTCACCTTTCATGGTTCAGAGTTGTAAGAAGCGGATGAATTTTGTCATTTAGTGCCCTTTTTATGAGAGCTGCTTGGCCATCACACCTGTCGTATTCTGATGGAAAATAATGTTGACAGTCAGTTTGGTGTCATAACATGTACATGTGGTCCTCTTTTCCAGAGCTCCTGGGAGAATCCGGAGGGAACGCTCACGCTGGCCATAGCATCCCATTACTTCTTTGGTGAAGATCAGAAAACTCCCCAGCTGGAGGAATTGAAACCAAGGTTCCCCAAGTGGTGCTTTCCGTCGAGTTGGGTCTGCACCTACGACCTCTTTGTTTTTTAACTCCCAGAAGAATGGTTGAGAACAGCCCAGCTACTCCAAGAATGTGTAAACAACACCGGACTGTTAGGTTTCAAAGAGAGGACTTAACTTCCGCAGTGGTGTAGAAACAGAGGAAGTACTCAAGAGCTGGGTACAGGCATCTTGCCTTTTCAGTGGGTACGCTGTGTTGTTCTGTGGGGTGGAAGACCATATTGGTTACTAAAGCACACAGTTTGTTTTACTCTCAGGCAGGAAATGTTCGTGGCAGGAATTCTAATTCGAGCTGTGACAAAAAAAGAAAAGCGTTTGCTTTACCCGGTCGAACTTGTTGTAAAGGTTTAAGCCCACCTTTCCAAAAGCGACCCTTACACGGGACAGGCGAATCCGCGCTCGCCTGTGTCCACGTTATAGAATTTTATTCGCATAACAAACGCATGTGCCACGTTTATGAATCAAGTTGTAACCGTTCTGTTTAATATACTCCGTTCTTTCTTCCACACTACGCCAAGTTGCACAAAGTAATGTGGTAATAAATTAACGCTTTGTTGAAAATGTTAGCTAACAATGCACAGTTCTTAGTGCACTGGGTCACACCTCAGTAGTGTAATGCCACTACCTTACCACATTCTGTGGTCCAAATCGACTTGTTAGAAAGATTAAACTAGTTGGATCTATGCACTACATTCAAGTATATTGTAATGTAACTGTGTTGATTGTGTATGCTCTACCTCTTATGCCAACCATTAACAAATACATTGTTCCTTCTTTATTGCATCTCTCGGCTTTGAGGATCATGATGTGGGGTGCAAAGGTCTAAGCAAACCTTCTTTTTAAATACCCTGCGGAGCTCTCAAAGCCTGGTTTATTCTAAGCTCTGCTGCTATGAAGAATAAACTGGTCTGTAAATACATACTGTGAGAGCCATGCACTGAATGACCAGATTAGCCTTATTTTCCTTGATACTGTTTGATAATCTAAAAGATTTCTGCATTTATTGTATTCATTTTTTTTATTTTATTTTTTTTACTTTTGCTACAATTTTTTTCGTTGATCAGAGTTGTCAATTTTTGACGGTAGCGGTGGGACATATTTCATGAAAGATGTTATACTGTGGAAACCTCTTTGCACGCATGGTCATATACTGGACAAGTTAATGCACTGTATTTAACTTAAATTGCTGATTTTGATTTGAAATGGTGAAAGTTTTCTTTTCAATTGGTGCTATTCTGTCACAGAAAACATTTTAGGTCATTAGCACATACGGAGAACAAGGATTGCATATTCATGACCACAGAGTACACGCTTCTTCTAGCTTTCATCAGCTTCATTATTTGGTATATTTTACCGCACATCTTAAGGGCTAATGTTTTTGTGTGCATTTATTATGTACTCCAGTTACCTATACTTATGCGCATCATCTGATAGATACGGTAAAAGATTTCTGGTTGGCGGTTCAGCCACAGTGCTCTTGCGTCCTTTCGGTTCACCCAGTTCATGGACAGAAACATTATTTATAACACTTCAAAGGGCTCATATTTGATCAAGTGGAGAAAAGACTCCTCATGCATGTTGCTTTGGTGTCCTCTCTTTTGCCCCAACTGAAATCCATGCTTAATTGTTCATATCTTTTTACATCTGGCCTACAGAAAATTTAAAGTATAGACCTAGAAGTGGGCTTTTTGTCTGCTCCTAATTTAATAATTTTCGTATCTATCTCGGGTTCAATCTCCTGATTCGTTTCTTTTCCTCTCTATTTTTGTTTGTCCCTCTTCGAGCATTTTGGTCTCACTGCTGGATAAATTGTATCCTTCACTGCTGACGTAGGGCCTTGTATCCCAGTGCATTAGGGGGTATTTCTTCCCCCCACCCATTTCTCTTCTTGTTCCCTCTGCTCCCCCCTACTCTACTGCCAATTGTGTTTCAATAATAAAAAAAAAGCTCCCCACAGGGCCTGCTTGCCCCCATCATGCTTTGTTCACCAACAACTTGTAGACATCTAATAGCTGGTATTACGTATAAGAAAAAACATTCCTAGATTACCTTCAGGCATGTGCACATGTATGTGCATGTAGGACAGCCATTTTGGACTACTTTTTCTTGAGCTTAGTAAAAAAAAGTCCGAGATAGCCACCTGTGCATATGTGTGCATGGAAGTCAACTGGGCATTTTCGAGTTTTAGAATTCAGTAACCAAAAACCTGTGACATTCACATGTGCAGATAAAAAACAAATGATGAGCCCCAAAGTGTACAAAATAAACAGTGATTTAGCCACTCCGTTTTATGGTCACATTTATACCTTGTAAACGGAGAGAAGATCCCTTAAACAGTATTGGTAAAGGCTAGTAGCTCATTATCACGTCACTCTCAATGGAGTTCCTACTTCACGTGGGTCATTGACTTTTTGTGTAGAAAATGTGTCTACGCCGTCTTTCAATCCAGTGAACATTATTGATTTGAGACCTGAACTTTTTTATTTGCCTGCATCTGTTCTTTAGTTACCACAAAGAAAAATTGGTCCCGGAGTTTAATCACTTTCTGCTATAAATAGCAGAGGTCATGTTTTCTAAACAGAAATGTACCCTACCTGCACATAGATATGGGTCTGAGCTCTTCCACTGCTCAAGACGTACTCTTCCCGGTGCCTTTCTTGAGCACATTGCACTAGGTGAAATTACATCCCCAGCATTCCTAAAATATGTCCTTTTAATGGGAGGTGTCAGAGCAGCCGTCTTACTTTACATGGATTTTGTGAACGAGTAGGATGTTGGTTTACAAAATAGATGCGCACCTTTGTATGGTGGTGATGTGCAACTTCGATTTAAAACCTTGATTTTTAATCTGCCAGTTTAAAGAATGCAGTCAAGGAATAACGTTTTGATGAGTTGAAGCTCAGTGATGTCAGCAGTGTAGGTGAACAGCACCGCGTTCAGTCAACAGTAGAAAAATAAATTAAAATAAAAGATTAATTGTAAAGACAGTGAGATTAATACTGTCCAGAACCTGTAACTACACAGTGTCAACACCCCAGATGCTAAGGGTCGTGATCTGAAATACTACACCAGAGCACAATGCATTATGTTGCAGACTTTGCTAGGATGTTGATTTTAAATTCGCCAGTAAGTTGTAATTTAGCATACTTCCCTTGACTTGGTAAGTAATTGCTGTCTTTAAAATAAGTTGTAAGGCCCAATTTTCGAAGCCTTTTTTACCCCTAAATTCAACATCAAACAATTATTTGCAGGTCCAAATCCTAATACACAAAATCAAGATTGGTAGAATTTTACCCTTCCAAAGCACATGTGCACAAGCATAATCCTGCCACCAAGCTGTTATTTTTAGTAAAAAAAAGGGTGGTGCAGGGGTGGTTTAGTGGGTCTCTCTCTAGGTCTACCAGCTAAATCTAGATAAACACCCACAAACATATAACATCATGTCTCTTTCCCTTCCATTTTTAGGTTGTTCCTTCATCCTGGAAATGCTTACCAATGTACTCTTGTCAAGTGCGTAACCTGTATGGAAATTGATAGGGAAGTTATTTGTGAGGGTTTTCTGCTATTCTACAGCCTGTCAATGATTATCAAGAGTTAATTTGAAAACGAGTTAGTCCTACATTGGAGTGCATCTTCCTCACCAGCATTAATGTACTTTATAGGTTCTCCTTGATTTCTTTTGAAATTTTTAATTAGATGCCTTGAACCATGATCTACTTTTCTATATTTTGTGAACCACTTCAAATTTACATAAACTTTTCCAATATGCCCTACTTAATTTTGCAGTGTCAGCTATTTTTTCAAGCTCGCTCCACACAAATTCAAATGGTCTTTATATTAATAAAAAGTTCTCACAGCCAGGCGAGTTTCAAGAACATAAAGCATTTATTTAGGAGAACAAGCTATGTGCAACTGACAGGACAGACAAAAGCCAGCACCTATGTTATAAACTTTACCCCATTCCAGGTTCCAACATAGAAACTGTTGTCAAGGTGGCACCTGCTCTAGGTTCTGAGCACACAGTCTACAATTTGCTTGTGTGTCAGCAGAATCTGTGCACTTAATTTGCACTTTCAAACTTTTAGCGCTTTTAGAGCGATTGGGCGAGCTTTTAGAACTTTTCTGACATCTGTGATATCGAAACAGGTTATGGAGATTACAAGAAAAGTAGTCTGCTTTTAGATAGCAGGATGTTTAAACCCTCCGCTAAGCCACACTTGGATTACACCGTTTATTTTCATGTATTGGTGAAAAAGTTTACAGGATTAATTAATGGAATCGGGTCTTAAATTGCATAACCATCTTCTTTGTAGGGAACCCAAACAATGGCCATTGCAGCTCTGGATGCTTTTTAGGTGATTTGTAATTGTGCAAATATCTGTCTGGTTGTGAGATAAACACAAGTATTATTTGGATGTATACAGTAGATTGTGCATGCACTATGAAGGCAAATAACATTGTTGGACTAGTGGAAACAGTCTATTTCTCTATTCTGCTCACTGATAGAGACTGCTAGTCATGGAAAACAAATCGCATGGAGATACATACTTCTACACCCCCTAATGTGGGTCGACATTTAATGGCTGCTGCGTGGTGGTTGTAAATTGACCAGAACACATTTAGTATTTAGGCATGGAACAATTCATGGCTATGTTATCACTTGGACAATAACAAGTACCCCTGACATTAGACAATATCTTACCAGATATTTTTTGAGCATTGCCCGGAACAAGCTACCGAAAACAATATCCATGAATTGTGAATCTGACATGTTTTGAAAATGCTTGCTATGTGGAAGCAAGAGTGCACTGTTTATTACACTGATCCCTGAGGTTTGTAAGTTTGAATGGCTGCAAGAAAGGATAAACACACTAGTGAAACTGACGTTCTATAGTGCAGTAAACCTGCTCACTAACAGTGTGCAATGTTTTACCTTCACTTTAACTGAAACTGTCTACCTTGTGCTTTTCATGTCTTTTTAAAGTCCTTTTCGACCAAGGAAAATGGCCATTACCTTTTTTACAATCTGGCTGAGATACAAGTTTGTTTTTCTTAATTCTCAGCAGTGTTTGTTCTACTTAAGTGGTTTGAAAAATATGCACAATGTTCTTGCCATCAGGTTGCCTTATTTTCCCTCCCCTGCACAGACTGGTCGTCTGTGCTTTCATGTGCCATCGCTTTGGTGTTGCTGAGGAGGTTTAAGTGATGTCACATGAATGAATCCAAGCCCATAGTCAATTGAAGAGTGGGCCAATGCAAGTCCTATATTATCTAAGAAGTTGTAGTTTATCCTAACATCATAGTATAACTCCTTGGTGCTACAGACTTATTGAATACAGGAGATTACTCTTCAGAGGATGTTCACCTAGGCAAAGTTGTGTCTTAGTCCTTTTCCGGAAGAACCTTCTGTCTTCTATTCAACCCAGGCTGAGGGGAAGCCTGTTATGGAGGTGGCGTGTTATGACGTGGTGTAATAGGTCGAAACCTGTACAGGTACATCCCGGCATTTTCTCGGACCGAAAATAAGTAAGGAAAGTGCCCAGCAAGTTCCTTCATTAATGAGGGTAACAGATAATATTCTGATTTCAGGGTGTAAAGTAACCTTTTGGCTGCTTAAAATTTACAATTCTGGTGCTTTTAAGTTTACCTTAAACCGATGATGCCTTTTCGCATGTGCAAGGATAAATCAATAGTTTGCCTTAAGCTATTGTGTGTTCTTCTATCAAAGCGTTATTGTTTTCGTTTTTCTTTTCACGAGCCCTGCGAAGCAATTCATGAAACATTTATTTGTACTTCCTCCCTGTTTTACTATATGCAACAAAACACAGTTAACTAATTCAGATGTGTATATGGCTTCCTGTTTTTGAATGTCGTTATATAACTATTAAAATCTTTTAACAAGTATTTTGCATGCTGTGTTTTGTCTATAGAGTTAGAATGTTAAGCCATTATTTGTTAGAAGCAGATGCTTAATGTTTGAACTATTTCAATTGCAGGGTTAGAATGTACAATGCAGGCAGTGCATCTACAAAGCTGGCAGGAGTTTAAGAGAACAAAGAGATGCTGCCTGGTTAGGCACTTGGGTCTCATTTAATGTAAAGTGGAAGCAGTCCATCCTCCACCCCTGCATTTTTACTTTCCACCTGCAGATTAGTAACATTTCGGCTAAATGCAGACTGCCAGCGTGACACAAGGTTCTTATGGTCAGAATGCACTCTGGTTACTGTGCTAGAATTACCACTGGTGTCCTTCCTCCTATTGGACCCGGATTGAATTACCAAGTACGAAACTCTGGTACTTGACTCTGGGTAACACAGCTGAGCAGACCAAGGCTTACTCATGGAGGTGATGAGGATTAGACTCCCAGTACACGTAAAACATCTCAATAGCCCTAACCAGGACACTCTAGATCCTTAGCCGGAGATCTGACTCCAAACAATATTACAGTCCTCATTGTTATGTGCTGTATTTTTCCTTAACCTTTGGGTTTGCTGCCAATGAAGTGTTGACGATCACTTTCTGACTTCCCAGCACAGACGCTAGACTGACAATTAGATGACCATTGACTTCAATAGGGGTGAGTTTAGAAACTGCTCATGATAACTGGCACCTGGTAGTCAAAAGCGCAATGCACAATCTGTCTTTAAAGGTAGTTCAATCGGCCATCCCCTCAGGCTGCTAAACTTCACACAATAAAAGTATCTGTCTTACACGCAGCAGTAGGCGACTCTCCCTGGCAGGTGGCAGGTGACAGGTAAAAAGGCCTGTCCTGCCACCATAATCTGTCGTTCCAACCACTGCCAGTCCTCATCAGCTTAATGATCTGACTGTTGTCACACTCAGTAAGAAAAGGGTGTAAATGGTGTGCCCCTCGAGACAATAAAGCCCTCATTTGTCTCATTCCATGTTACAGGAAGCCCTCTGTGCACACGCATGAGTGGCTTTTGTCTGAAGAATTTGCTATAGTGAGCTTGAGGCAGGCTGCATGCTCTGCAAGGGATCCTTTTTTGTCCTGTCAGAAATTATGCTGGATTCTTTACCTCCTGGACCCTTTTCACCACTGAAGACACCACTAAGACCACGAGGAGCATAAACTCAGGAGTCCCCACCAACCCCTGCCGGCTGCACATCTTCCAAAGAACCACCACGGCCATAGCACCCAAACTACGACGTATTATCAACTTCACCTTCGAAACAGGCACTTTCCCCGACAACCTCCAAATGCTCAAAAGTCAAGCCCCTCCTCAAGAAGCCCTCCGCAGACACATCGGATCTCAAGAACTATGGACCCATCTCGCTCCTCCCCTTCACAGCCAAAGTCACCAAGATAATCATCAACATCCAGCTCATGAACTTCATAGAATCCAACTCCATCCTCGACACCTGCCAATCTAGATCCCGCAGTAACCACAGCACCAACACCACCCTCCTAGCCGCGACAGACGACATCTGCACTCGCCAAGGCCACACGGCAGCCCTGATCCTACAAGACCTCTCAGCGGCCTTCCTCACCGTCTCCCACTGCACACTTATTGCCATACTTCACGATGCCGGCATACAGAGGCTCTAAGTAACCAGGAAGGGGGGGTGTGTGTGTGTGTGTATGTGTGTGTGTGTGTCTGTGTCTGTGTGTGTGTGTCTGTGTGTCTGTGTCTCTGTGTGTGTGTGTCTGTGTGTGTGGGTGTGTCTGTGTGTGTGTCTGTGTGTGCCTGTGTCAGAGTCAGTCAACCTATTTAGGACCAGTGTGGCGTAAGACAGTTGCCTGCCACTCAACTGAAAGAAAAAACCCAATAATCTAACTTGTCCACCGCCCCTCACCCACCTTCCCAGCCTGAAAATATCTAATCCGGACTAGCAATAACAAAATCCCCCACCCGCTTCCCTGCATTGTAGACCTAAAACTGCCCACCTCCTCAACTCTAGAGTGCCCCAACCCAACATATAACACTTAGTAGACGGTGGCCAACCCAGGACACTGCACGAGTACCCCAAGTAAGATCATACAGTTAACAATAATCCATGACACAGTGTAGTAGCCGGAGGGGAGTCCATGTCCTCCTACCCTACAGTGATTGTGCACCTCCAATTGCCAGACTCAATTCGTAGGATCTGCGGCGGTCATCAATGCCCTAGCAACTCTGAGGTCTAAAGCCAGGAAACTATGACTCTGCATTCACTAGCTGCACCACTTTACTAGGTGTGACTGTGTGTCCTTGACCATATGGAGTCAGACGATCCTGAAGGCTGTAGCAGTTGCGATGCCTCTCCAGCCCGGCTAGAGGTGTCCATCTGTTGTCCGGTCGATATTTGACTGTGAACCCCGCCGTCCTTGTTGTATCTTGTTGACTCTGTCAGTCGAGCTACTCCCATGCCTACCCTGGGGGTTGAGAAGAACCACATCTTTACCTCCAAATCTACTCGTAGCTTTGCCGGAAGGAGCATTTAATATTTCACCTTGTCTCTCAGGGCCCTTTTAACTTCTATAAAACAGCTTCTCTGCCTCTGCACCTTGAGTGTAAAATTGGGAAAGAATGTTTTGTTGACATTTTCATAAATCACTGCCGGCCATTTGGAGTATCACATCACAGTTCTGAAAGTAAAAGATGTGGGCTATGATGGGGTGTGTAGAGGATCCTGGTCCAGGACATCCACCAGGAACGCAGTGAGCCAGTTCAACAGAAAAATATTTGGGGAGGCCGCGAGGTTGCAGATGGTTAAGAATGAGATCCTCCATGAACAAGTCCACTGCCGGGTCCTCCGCACGTTCCGGGAATCCCAAAATACGAACATTGTTGTGCCTGGACCTGCCTTCATAATCTTTGAGCCGGGATTCCAAAGTTGTACTTGCAGCGTGAAGTTCACTACTAACCTGGGCCTTATGGGTCATCATACAGCCGCAGCTCCTCTGCTATGGCTAAGCCCCACTGCTTTCAAGCAGAGCGAGAAGCACAAACAAAAAATGATAACTTACCGTTATCATTATATGTTTCCTTTGCGGGCGGGTGGAGCTACTGTGCTCTGGGAGCAGGGCAGGGGAGGAGTGGTTTGCCCACTCCTAGGTGCGCAATGACTGTTTGGTCAGCTGGGCCCCCCAACCCAGTCATGCGCATTTTCCCAGTTCTCCATTCGCACTTTCCCCGTTCTCCTGCATGGAGAACATGCCCACCCTGCCAGCCCCTGGCTAAGCGCATGTTGAGGCGCTCAGACCAATCGCAACCCTGCATTGCAGCATAGTGATTGGCTTAGGGGCGGGAGCCTGGCTACCAGCTTCCTGTGCCTGAAGTTGAAGGCAGGAGCAGAGATGCAGGACCCGGTGGCAAGGTAAGTAATTTATTTTTTCTGTTATGTTCCCTCCCGCAATCGTGAAGCACGACCCTCAGCTGCGAATACCCCCTGCGAGCCATGCCAGCTGCAAATATCATATTTTGTTGTAGTGTGGTTGTTTCTTCCAGTCCCTTTACTGTAGTGTTCATGTTGGGGAGGTCGGCTTTCACCAACGAGACTTCCATCGAGTCTATTCGCCCTTTCAACTCTGTTCGCACCCCCTGTATCGCTGCCATTATATCATGAAAAGTCAGAGTTGGGGTCCCCTCTGCGGCATCTGGGCCCTTTTAGAGTTTGTACTTATCCAATTTAGTTTGGTGGGAGTTCCGTATTCCTTTGCTACCTGTCATAATTGGAGAGCTGTAGAGGGGGAGGCACTGGGACCAAGGCGATACTCACTGCTGAATGCCTTTGGGTGCTCACTTACATACCATGTGGCTGTCAGGTTACTCCAGACGGGGGGCACCGCTCCCCCACTCCAATCCACACAGGCCCTGAGTTTTCGTAATTCAAATGAGCAGGAAATATTGCAGGGAGACATCAGGCTCCAACGGGTCACACAGACCAGGGAAGCAAAAAAACAGTAATCCACACCTCCAACACAGCAAGGCAGTTCCAACTGTCCAGAGGTCTGATCAAGTAATATAATCAGGCCCAACTAACAAACAAATGTCCAGTGCCTCCTTCAGTGCCCTCCCAAGCTAGGCCATAGGGGATCTGCAGCTGAAATAAGGGGAAAGCCCTGATCTCGTCCCCCCCCCCCCCCTCCCACCGGCGCTCCTATTATAGAGGTACAGTGCTGCTCACTGCCCCAATTAAGTCAATATAGGTGTCCCTCGCTGACTTTTACTATCTCCACTTACTTCAATGGGTCGGGCCTGCAGTGACCAAACGCATCCCAGGGCCACAAAGTTGTCACTGTTATCACTAAATTAACGCTGCTGGCTCCAGGAGGAAGGAACCTCTGGTTGGCTGATCATCACGCACCACGCATGCCCTGGTGGTTTCTCTGACGAGCCTTCGAGAGGGGTGAATTCTTTCATGCCTGGGGCATCTGACTCCAGGTCCGCCTGACGCCCTCAATTCTCTGGGCACAATACTTTCGATACAAAAGGGGATGATGGACGTCCATCATCTCCTTTGTTATCACAATACTTTCGGGGCGGTGCGGCTCCTCCCAGCACCTCTGCTGTGGTCCTTGCCGAACGAGAGGCAGGGGCTCCATCTCTCCGACAAGGCTTTTGCATTCTATTGTCATTTTCTGGCAGTGGAAGTTGGTGTTCATGAGCTCATTGATATCCCCGCAGACTGTCAGTCAAAAGCGCTTATTAGATTGCAGGGCCAGGGACTGATTAAACGGATGTGTGGGGATCAATTGCTGACTTTACGGAGCCCCTCTAGGAAGCAGCCATTTCCTTTAGCCACTACTTTTCTACCATCATTTCCACCATTTCTGAACCACTCACCGTCCATTAATTTTATTTAATCTAGCTATTTTTTTAAATGTTTCAATAGTCCCCGTTTAGGTATTGCCTACAGACAGTTGTTGCCGTCTGTTAGACACATTGTGAACAATACAATGCATACAATGGGCTTTGGGTCATCCCTCTGCTCATGATTAATGACTTTCTTTTCTATCTCATTTCCCTGCTCCTTATTTGATGGCTTTCATCTCACTTTATTTGTCCCACCCTGGAGCAGTTTGGTCTAACACTATTCTGATTAGATGAGGTGTCATTTGTATTACTCCTCAGCTTATTTGGGTTAGCTTAAGGGGCTGCTTTCTTTTTTTTAACTTTCAGAACTAACGGGTAATAAAAGTGTTTTCTTGCTGTCTACCCTACTGGTTGGATATGGCTGCCAACAGGGTAGCCCCTATTTGTGAAGCTAAGCCGAGGAGGCATCCCCCCCCCTCAGCCCAGTGAAAGGTTGAGAACTCTTATGCAGGCCTGTCACCATCAATAGCAAATTTGGAGACAAAAACTTTTGAGGAGCAAGAAAAATGGTCTATAGGAACAGAATAAGGGAATTCAAACTAGCCCTTAATTAGAAGTCCTCATGCTGCCACTATAATATTGAATCTGCCACATCCCCTTTTTAAAGTGGTGCAGCAGCTCTCTAACCCTCCATCAGCTGGAGAACTATACAGTTCATAAGATTAGCTAGCGGACTTCTTCCAACATAAAATTACTGATATTTAGGACAAACTTGAAATGTAAGAAAAACTATGTTACAAACTCCAAGTAGAAAGCTGCATTTGGAACTACTGGAGCCTCTGGAATCCAAGGGCCACGAGTCTAACTTGGTCACGGTATTTCCACTTTTCATCCCTAAAATGGTACAACAGCATCTCCTCAACACTAAGTCAGGCTCACCCGTGGAATGATGTGGACCAACAATCCTGCATATGGTTGCTGGTTCTGTGGCACATCCCCTTACGATCTTGATGAACAAAGCTACACTGCCTGGTTGTTATCCGGGCCTCTCCTAAACAAAACCCAATCTTGACAGCAAAGGTTTTAAAGACTACCATCTGATCTCGCTACTGGCCATGATTCTTGAGAACCAACTGAATGGCCACTTGATGGAGTTTGAGTAAGAGCAGGGAGGGCTGAACAAATCTCAGTTCAGTTTCCAAAAACACCATGTAACCGAAAGTGCCTTGATCACGGCTGCGAACCAGATTAAGCAGCTAGTGGGCGAGAGGCAAGGCACAGCTTTAGTTCTTTTAGGCCTATCGGCCACCTTTGATACCATCTCTCGTTCGCTGATGATTGAAAGCCTCCAAGATATGGGCATCACAGAGCATGCGCTGGCTTTTTGTCCTCCTTCCTCAATGATCGCTCTCAGAGGCTACTGCCAAGTCAATTCCAATCAGATGTTTTCTCCTTGCCTTGTGGGGTGCCACAGGGTTCATCTTTAAATCCTACGCTTTTCAACCTTTGTGTACCAACTTGCTGCCATTATTCATCTCTATGGGTTATATGCAATTTTCCTATGCTGATGACACCCAGATCATTGTGTCGATCCTTAGGGACTCTGCTGCTACCAAAGAAAATGTCTCTCAATGTATGTCAGCGATCGCAGATTAAATGGAAATTAATTTCTTTAAACTTAATGGTGAGAAAACTGAGGTGTTCTCTTTGGGATGAAAATCTCGATCTGTAATGGTAACTCGTGGCCGGACCCTTTGGGCACCCTTCTGACCCAGGCTGAGAAGGCCAAAAATCTTGGGATAATCTTAGACACTGAATTTTACCTGAATGGACTGGCCAACCACAGAGTCGCTACCTGCTTCTGGCTATGGGGAAGTTAAATACATTCTTTTCCTTTTATCCCCCTGACGGCGTGACACAGGTCACACTACCTTTGGTCATGTCCAGACTCGATTACTGTAACTCCCTCTAGCTGGATTCTAACGTCAGTGCCCAGGCTAAACTTCAAGTGGCACAAATCGCCAAACCAATTCTTGGCATTCCTATGTGCCAGTCAGCGGCTGCCAGGTTGTGTGCGCTGCATTGGCTCCCCATCAGAAAACACATGTTTAAGACCATCTGTACTGTACATAAGACTCTGCAATTTCCGAGCCCAGACGGGATTAAAGATGTTTCATGGGTAGATTCCAGGCAGAAACCTTAATTCTGTCCACAGCAATTTGGTCATCGTTTCCAGGGTTCAGAAGAAGAGATGTGGGGGCAGAGCGTTCCCGGTAGCTGTCGCCAGACTCTGAAGCTCACCCCCTCAGTCTTTTACTAAGATTACTCAGCATTTGCCTTTTAGAAAGGCACTTAAGACATGGCTCTATACCATCTAGGCAGCTTCTCTTAGAATGAAAATGGTTTGATTGGCTCTGTTCAGTATTGAATGGCCGTTACTACAGTGCCTTGATACCTACTGGTATTTGCAGCACTTTATACAATTAGATCAAACATGTGCTGCTTCGGACCATTAACATTCCAGGATATAAACTGGACTGTATTTAACTTATTCATGCTTAAATCTCCACACCCTTTACCATTTTAGCTCTCTCTGCAGTGGCTCCTGTTTAGACATCCTAGGCTGATACCCTAAAGTTACATTGAACACCTCTTCACCCAACCCACCGCCCACCCCAGGGGACGCCCCTTCCTACCCCTAGGCGATAGTCTGCCCTTCGCGACCATCCCCCCTCCCGAAGAGAGACGATCAAAGTGCACTTAACAAAAAAAAAACTAATCAGACTGGCTACTCTATATAACCTTTGTTTGATACATACTATTGCTGAACCACCACGCCTAGTGGGGACCATTAGAAGAAAGAGATAGAAGTGGCGGCTGCGGTTCCGTCCATCTGAGCTATGACGGTATCCACCTCCTCAGGATTGCTAATATTGTGCATCTTGTTTCTCCACATGATTTTTAGCATAGCTGGAAACTTCATCTGGACCTGGGCGCCTTTAACACGCATGTCATTCATCCTGGTACAAAGAAGGCTGTGAAGTGACGAGCTGATGTCTCACAACATCTCAATATAGGAAAAATCCTTTCTAGGACGAATACCCTCACCCACCATAGGTGGATTGTTTCATCATATGGGTTTCTTCTCTTAGTGAGAAAACCTAGTACCACTTACGGCTACAACTCCTTCAATATGAGGAAGAAGCTCAGGGATGTTTTTAAGATGTTACTACACTAGCAAGGATGCTAAATCCCACAGGTAAATCCTGGTATGGTGAGGCCGCAGCGCGAAAATAAGAAAGCGACTAGGAAATTCATGGGATTAAAACTACCTAGTAGGGGCAAAACAAAACTATTTATTCACTTGCTCGCACTGATAGGATTAAGAAGCAGTGCATAAAGCAGTATGGATTTGAACTGCTAAGTGACAAACGACGGTCTACATGTTTCAGCCTGGGTGATCTAAGAATATTTAGGCTTTAGTCAGGACCAGAAAAGATAATGGTGCTGCTAAAACGAGGTGAAAGAAACGTGATCATGATACCAAACCAGTAATCCAATTTTTCTTTGTCGGATTTATTTGGATGTACCTGTAAGAGTGAGACAAAATAAACAAACAACAAATCAAGAAACCATTAATCACAAGGTAATGTGTGCCACTTGAGAACCAAAGTATTGGATAAGCGGCCACACCTCAACATGGCGACAGCTCAGGGAAGGGGGCCAGCTCTGAAAAAAATAATAAAATCATGTGTCAAGCATACATGTCCAAATGCTGACACTAATCTGAAGACTGGTGTATTGGTAATAAACTCACAATTCGAACAATGCCAGTACAAGGACAGTATCATAAATACTCTAGGTCAAAAATTACTAATTAAAATAGGCAGGCTCCATCAGCAATGCCTAATACATGTGGAACTAGTGTAAAGGCAGGATTACGTAGGGGTCACTCGTATGTCAAATGGAAAATCAATTAAAGTGTTAGGCTACATAATATGAAAGGTCTAATATGGAAAATTGAATATCTGGCTTCGAGTTTTTATTTAAAATATGAAGCGGGAAAAATCATTTACATAGAGTAGTGGTGGGTGCCATATAAATGGTCTAACCTCTTCTAAAACACTAACAAGACTGAGTGGCGTTAAAGTACCAAGTAAAATAAACGGGAACTAAATTCTAGTATCTGAAAGAAACACGTTAGTGTTAGATTCCTTACCTTAGAATATCCCCAGGCGTCAGTCTGGATCCGGAAACTTTTGCGTAGCAGTACCCCTGCGCGTCGGTAGGCGTCGTCTGCAGGCGTCCCCTGCGGCTCCGCGTCCGTCGTCGGCGTCGTGCGCCGTGATGACGTCGCTGGAGTATATAGACGCCGCCTCCGCGCGCTGACGTCAGTTCTTCTTTTTTCCGCGCCAGTGGACGCAGATCTGAAGAGCAGTACTCCGGTCTTTGACCAAGTTTTTCGTAGTTATTTCTCACTTTGTGCCTGATAGGATGCCTGGGTTCAAACACTGCGATGACTGTGAGCGCACGATGTCGGTCACAGACCATCACCGCCTCTGTCTCCGGTGTCTGGGCCCCGACCACGACGTGGACTCCTGTGTCGACTGCCGGGCCCTCACCAACAAGGCTAGGCGGGAGCGGTCCCGCAAGCTACTGGAGCTCCGGGTGTCGGCCCCACGTCGGGACCGGGAGCGGTCCCGGTCCGGCCGGAGGTCGAGAGAGCGGTCGAGGGAGCGATCGCGGAGCCGCGCCGAGCGTTCCGGAAGTCGACACCACTCGTCAGGCTCGTCAGGTAGGAAGCACAAGAAGTCGGGGCGTCGTCATCGTACCCCCGACGCTCGCGCGATGCGGCCGGGGGCTCGGGTGACCCCAACCCCGCGGCTCCGCGAGAGTCCCCGGCGCGGCCTGCCTCATACCCTCCGGTCCCTGGGCACGGTGCGACGCCTGAGGAGATCGAGGCGTTCCTCATGGCCATGAGGGCGCTCGGTTCTCCGACGGGGCCTACGGTGCCTTCGGGCCCAGTGCTACCGTCTGGGGGCCCTGGCGGTTCGGGTGTCCCTGCCTCGGCGCCGTCGGGTGCTCCGGCCCCTGCGCCGCCGACGGCTCCGACCCCGGCGCCGCAAGGGCCTTCGGGATCGGCGCCGGCTGGTCTTCCGGCCTCTCCGGCGCCGTTGCCATCGGGGTTACCCCCAACGCCGCCCCCGCGCGGCGCCGGTTCTCCGGTGCCGGCTCCGGCCGGCAGCGGGGTTCCGACGCCGGCTCCGGGCGGCGCCGTCCCCTTACCTTCCCCGACGCCGGACGGGCGTCGCTCGACGCCGGTCCCGGCGCCGATGGGGCCCATGAACCCCGAGGAGCCGGTCTACATCGTTGACTCCGAATACGGAGAAGATGAAGAGTTCGGTGAAGGTTGGGAGGGGTCCGAGGACCCTCTGTCACGCGAGTGCCAGTATGACCCGGACTGGACAGGTGACTTGGGGGATGCCAGTGGTCTGGACGACTCTCCTAACCCTGGTTTGATCTCTCCTCCTTCCGTGGCATCGGTGGAGGGAGCTGCTTATTCTGTGGTGCTGATGAGGGCTGCCAAGGCCTTACACCTTGAGCTCCCCGTCGCGGCCGTGAGGCCTAACATCCTCACCGAGGTCTTCAAACCGCAGTCATGCCCACAGGAGCCACTGCTGCCGTTTAATGAAGCCTTGTCAGACGTTCTGTTGGGCACTTGGTCCAGGCCCGCTTCAGGTCCGCCTGTCGATCGGAACGTGGCCAGGCGCCACCGTCCTTGTCCGGACGACCCCAAGTTCCTGTCTACCCACCCCACTCCTGAGAGTCTGGTGATCCAGGCCTCGACCTCCCAGTCCGCATTCCCGTCGGCCCCGCCCGACCGGGAATCCAAGAGGTATGACCAATTTGGCAAAAAGGTCTTCTCGTCCATTAGTTTGGGCCTGCGGTCTTGCAACACCGCCTGCCTCTTGGGCCGCTACACCCACTCTGTGTGGGATACGGTCGCGGAACTGCTGCCAGAATGCCCCATGGAGGTGCGGGCAAAACTCGGTCAGGCTGTGGCTGAGGGCCGGGATGCAGCGAAATATTCGATACGGTGTGGTCTTGATACGACCGACTCGCTGGGCAGAGCTATGTCAACGACAGTGGCGATTCGTCGCCACGCCTGGCTGAGATCCGCCAATTTTTCGGCTGATGTCCAGAATACCTTGATGGACATGCCGTTCGATGGCTGTCACCTCTTCGGTGACAAGGCGGACCACGCGCTGGAACGCTTCAAGGACTCCAGGGTCACGGCCAAGTCCTTGGGTCTCTCGACCCAGCGTCAGCAAACGGGTTCGTTTCGTCCCTTTCGTGGCCAAGGAAGGGGCGCCCCCACACGTGTCAAGGTTTAGCGGCAGATAAACAACACAAGAGAACAAAACACAAGCCACTAACCTTTAGGGGTCTAGCCAGCAGGGACCACGGAGTGAAGATAGTCTTCCCTATACCCGATAACACTGACCCTCTCCGGTGGAGGTACGCACCGGAGACAGGTAGTCCTCCAGGTAAAGGGAAGGGGAGTTAAGCCGGGAAGGTTGTTGTGAAGACACCCCTCAAGATCTGGTCTATGGCAACGGAGGACTTCAAGGCACAACAAGGTCTGTAAATGCAAGAACACAGGTTAGTAGTGCTCTGAGGATAAGGGATACAAGCAAACATACACAAGTTTAACCAAGGATTCACTTACGGTTGATTACCGCTTGATTTGTCCCCAAAGTCGGGATTTAACGAGGACTCGGATTCAAGCTGTAAACGGGTTCTGTTTTAGTCACAGTTAGCTACACCAACGGTGTAGAAAGGCGATTTTCCCCTTCGAGTAGTTCTAGTCACTATCGAAAAAGGATATCGTTCGGAAGAGATAGGTAAAGAGAGATATACCATACAAAACTCGTTGGCATCAATTTCCTACTCTCAGGCAGCACGGCCGTGCTAACTAATAAGGAGACCAGATCGTTACTTACGAAAATATCCAAAGTATCTCGGCATCCAAAGCGGGAAGGCAAGCGTCCGCGCACCCGTTGCTCTCGGCGTCCAAAGCGGGAAGGCAAGCGTCCGCGCACCCGTTGCTCTCGGCGTCCAAAGCGGGAAGGCAAGCGTCCGCGCATTCACAGTTCTACGAAGGCTAGGTCCATACACGATCAGGTAACCGGAAGGATTGACAAGCAACTTGGGTTTGTGACGGAAGTGTTTTTATACTCTCTCTGGGGGCGGAGATTGTTTCGTCTCGCCCTGGAGCTTTCTGGGAGATGTAGTGCTGCCGCGATATTTCCTTACTCGAGCCTTCCAGCTCGTCACGATCACGACAGAACCCCCTCTCGAGGATCGCCGACCCGGCGGTCGACCCGGTTTTCCTGGATACAGCTGATGAAATTGCGAAATCAAGTCAGGGCAGTGCAAATTCTGCTCTGGTTCCCATGTCCTCTCTTCTACCCCAAATCCTTTCCAGCTCACCAGATACTGCACTCTACCCCTATGGATCCGAGAATCCAACAACTCTTCCACCTCATACTCCTCCAGACCGTCTACCAGTACTGGGGCAGGATGGACGGGCAATCTTGTGTCCAGATGACAGGGTAGGAGTAGTGAGACGTGAAACACTGGATGTATCCTCCAGTTCTGGGGAATGGATAGTTTTAAGGCCACAGGGTTGATAACCTTCTCAACACTATAGGGACCTATATATCTAGGTTTGAGTTTGTTAATTCCCCGGAGGTGAATGTTTTTTGTGGAAAGCCATACCTTATCCCCCACTTTGTAGACAGGTTCAGGAGTGCGTTTCTTGTCGGCACACCGCTTCTGCGTCGCTTGAGCTTCAGCCAAGTGATGTTTAGCGTCAATTTGTATGGCCTGAAGATGGGCATGATGTTCCTGGATGCTGGGTAGATTGGTCGTAACAGGCCATTCGAAGGGGAGAATGTTCGGATGATACCCAAACAGACAGAAAAAGGGAGAACATCCCAGTGTAGTGTGGTCAGAGTTATTGTAGGTGAATTCAGCTAACCACAAGAGGGTAACCCAATCCGTTGAGTTCTGCAATGTAAAACAACGTAGGTATTGTTCGAGAGTGTGGTTGAGCCTCTCTGTCTTGCCATCTGTCTGAGGGTGATAACTCGTGGAGAGTCTTGCGTCTATGGCCAAGGAATCGCAAAGGGCTTTCCAAAAACGTGAAGTAAACTGGGACCCTCTGTCGGTGATGAATACTCTGGGGATACCATGCGCTCGGATGAGGTGTTGTAAGATAATCATGGCTAGTTCGGCTGATGTTGGCAGACCCTCCAGCGGTACAAAGTGTCCCATTTTAGTCAAGTGATCTACTATCACCAGTACCGTAGTTTTTCCCTGACATAAGGGCATCTCGACTATAAAATCCATCGAGACCGTATGCCAGGGTGCAGGAGGAATGGGAATGGAGCGTAACAGCCCCGAAGGTTTGTTGTGTTTTGCTTTTCCTTGCGTGCATACTGAACAGTTCCGTATGTATTTCTTAACATCGTTTCGTAAGGTCGGCCACCAAAATGAACGTTCTATGGTAGCTATAGTTTTATACACTCCCCAATGTCCCCCCAACACAGAGTCATGTGCCCAATTGAGCACCTGCATGTGCAACCCAGGGTCCGGCACATATAAGGCATGTCGGTAGTACAGGAGGTCGTCTTTTTGTGTTCTCATTTGAGGATCTTCCGTTAACCAAGCCTGGACATCGATCTCTGTTACTGCCACTCTGGTATCCTCGAGGAAATCACTGGATGTGAGCAAGGCGATGGTGTTGTCTGGGAAGAATTTCTCAGGAAGGATGGTTGTTGGTTCCTCAGGAATGTCTGAAAGGGGTTCTTGCGTGTCTTGATTCCTTGAGAGGGCATCGGCTTTTCCGTTTTGTGGGCCTGGCCGATATTTGATGACGAAATCATAATCTGAGAAGAATAGAGTCCATCTCAACTGCCTGGGAGTCAGCGCTTTAGCAGTCTTTAAGAACAGTAAGTTCCGATGGTCCGTGTAGATCTCGATGGTATGTCGTGCCCCCAGTAGGTAATGTCTCCATTCCTCACACCCTCTCTTAATCGCCAACAACTCTTTGTCAGTGATCGAATAGTTGATTTCGCTTGGACTGAGTTTTTTGGAGTAGAATGCTACTGGATGGATTTGTCCCGTTTCCGGGTGGCGTTGCGAAAGTACCCCTCCCAATGCGTACTGCGAAGCATCTGTTTCTAAGATGAAAGGAAGTTGTACATCAGGATGTCTCAAGATAGGGGCCTTGGTAAAGCTATCCTTTAGAATGCAGAAAGAGTGTTCTGCCTCCTCTCCCCACTTGAAGGGAACGTTTTTCTTTAATAGATGGGAAATGGGATGGATGATTTTAGAAAAGTCTTTGATGAAACGCCGGTAATAATTTGCAAAACCAAGGAAGCTTTGCACCGACTTCACGTCTTGAGGAGTTTTCCAACTTGTGATGGCTTCCACCTTTCCACTCTCCATCTGAAACCCATTAGCGTTTATCACATACCCCAAAAATGAGACTTCAGTGGCATGGAAGAGGCATTTTTCTAGTTTTGCGAACAACTGGTGTTGGTGTAGACGACTCAACACTTCTTTGACATGGTGTTCGTGTTCCTGGAGAGTACTGGAATATACCAGGATATCATCTATGTATACCATGCAGATGGTATCCAGTAGGCCCCTGAGCACCTCGTCCATAAAGAATTGGAAGGCCGCAGGAGCGTTGCATAACCCGAAGGGCATTACATTGTATTCAAATAGGCCGAACTTCGTGCGGAACGCGGTCTTCCATTCATCCCCCTTTTTCACCCTCACCAGATGGTAGGCCCCTCTCAGATCTAATTTGGTGAAGTAACGAGCTCCCTTTATTTGGTCCATCATGACAGGAATCAAAGGAAGGGGATATCTATTTTTCACTGTGATATTGTTCAGTGCTCTGTAGTCGATGCAGGGACGTAATTCTGCGCAGTCTTTCTTCGGGATGAAGAAGAGGGGAGACGAAGCAGGGGAAGTGGAATGACTGATGAATCCCGTAGCAAGATTCTCCTCAATGTAGTTCTGTAAATAGACGTTTTCATGTTCCGTCAGGGCATATACCCTGCTACAAGGAATAGAGGCTCCGGGGAGGAGTTCGATGCAACAATCATATACCCTGTGCGGGGGCAACCCGGTGGCCTTGTGTTTGTCGAACAGAGAACGATATTCGTTATATATTTCTGGGAGTTCTGTCGTACTGCAGAGAGGTGTTTCTGAGCAAGCCACAGCCAGGTGTCTAAGACTGGGTCGTTCTTCATGGTCTTCTTTCTCGACAGGGGTATAACAATGTTCCATGCAATAGGAGGAGTTTAAGGTGATGGTACGAGCTGACCAACACACTACTGGATCATGTAACGTAAGCCAGGGCATGCCTAGGATCACACGAAACTGAGGAGCGGCTATCAAATCGAATTGTATAAACTCCCTATGTTCTCCGTGCTGCATTCTCAAAGGGAGAGTATGTTTAACCACCGGCCCAGAAGACAAAATGGAGCCATCCACTGCTTTTACCTGTTCAGGTTCTGTCTTCTTTTCCCATGGTATCCCCAAGGAATCGGCGTAGTCAATATCCATGTAGTTTCCTGTGGCCCCGGAATCCAATAAGGCATCCATCCGAATGTAGTGATCTTGGGTAGTCCACAGAGAGATAGGCAAATTCATGTGTGCCACAGCAGGCATCATCGTATTGGCGAGTAAGTTGGAGATCCTTGTTGGTCGTTGGTCCATCCCAGAGATCTCAGTCGGGGTTGGACGTTCTAGTTTTCCGCCGTCTCACGGGATCCACTGGCTGCAGTAGTCTTTGGTCCCAGGGTTTTGTCCGTAAGTGGGGTCCGGGCTCGACATTCTCGTACAAAATGGCCCCCTTTCCCACAATACATACACAGCTTCATCTTTCTTCGTCGTTCTCTTTCTTCCGACGTTAGAGGACCTCGAATACCCCCAATCTGCATGGGTTCCACGTTATCGACGCTTTTGGTGTGATCTTCGGAGGGGAGCTTGAATCTCGGATACCATCCGCGTCCATCACCCCTGTTTCGATCTCCTTTCCTCTCCAGGAGCCGATGGTCCAATTGTACAGTGAGGTCGATGAGTTCTTCGCATGTAGCGGGTAATTGGACTACCTGTGACAGGACATCTTTCAGTTCGCTCCGAAGGCCCTGGTAGAACAACGAGGTCCTTTTTTCTTGCGGCCAGTCAGTTTCGGCTAAGAGTCGATTAAATGAGGTGATGTACGCCAGTAGATCTTGTGACCCTTGTCGCAACGTCAGGAGTTCTTTGTCTAACGACAACATATGAGTTTTGCGATCAAAAAGTTTCCTTAAGGCTGTACAAAAGTCTGGGAATCGATGTAGAACGGGATCGTTCTTTTCCATCAACGGAATAGTCCAGCTCGCCGCATTCCCTCCCATGTAAGACATCATAAATGCGGTCTTTGCGGCATCATCTTGAAACACGGCTGGTTTGCATAAGAAGTGGAGACGACACTGGTTTAAAAAGGTCTCAAACCTCTTAGGATCGCCGTAAAACCTCTCTGGGGCAGCCAAAGGTATTCCTGTATTCTGGATGATGTGCACTGTAGGATTGTGGTCTGTGGAGGATGAAGGTACGGCATGGGGATTAAAGAACCCCCCCCCTGAAGCTATCGGGGTTGATGGCTGGGATAGGGTTTGCCCAGGAGGAGGAAGCGTAGCTTCTCTAATATACGACCCACCCCCGGGATTTCTGCGGGACATACCAGCGACTTCTCTACGCATGGTATTCATGTCTTTTCTGAGCTCTTGATTTTCCACTCGGGAAGCATGTACTTCTTGTTGGAGTACACTAAATCCCTCGAGCAACGAGGTCAAGGCAGCATTAGTATCCATGGCCCAGGCTGGTCTTTTTCCTTGGGCTTGTCAATCTGTCAAGGTTTAGCGGCAGATAAACAACACAAGAGAACAAAACACAAGCCACTAACCTTTAGGGGTCTAGCCAGCAGGGACCACGGAGTGAAGATAGTCTTCCCTATACCCGATAACACTGACCCTCTCCGGTGGAGGTACGCACCGGAGACAGGTAGTCCTCCAGGTAAAGGGAAGGGGAGTTAAGCCGGGAAGGTTGTTGTGAAGACACCCCTCAAGATCTGGTCTATGGCAACGGAGGACTTCAAGGCACAACAAGGTCTGTAAATGCAAGAACACAGGTTAGTAGTGCTCTGAGGATAAGGGATACAAGCAAACATACACAAGTTTAACCAAGGATTCACTTACGGTTGATTACCGCTTGATTTGTCCCCAAAGTCGGGATTTAACGAGGACTCGGATTCAAGCTGTAAACGGGTTCTGTTTTAGTCACAGTTAGCTACACCAACGGTGTAGAAAGGCGATTTTCCCCTTCGAGTAGTTCTAGTCACTATCGAAAAAGGATATCGTTCGGAAGAGATAGGTAAAGAGAGATATACCATACAAAACTCGTTGGCATCAATTTCCTACTCTCAGGCAGCACGGCCGTGCTAACTAATAAGGAGACCAGATCGTTACTTACGAAAATATCCAAAGTATCTCGGCATCCAAAGCGGGAAGGCAAGCGTCCGCGCACCCGTTGCTCTCGGCGTCCAAAGCGGGAAGGCAAGCGTCCGCGCACCCGTTGCTCTCGGCGTCCAAAGCGGGAAGGCAAGCGTCCGCGCATTCACAGTTCTACGAAGGCTAGGTCCATACACGATCAGGTAACCGGAAGGATTGACAAGCAACTTGGGTTTGTGACGGAAGTGTTTTTATACTCTCTCTGGGGGCGGAGATTGTTTCGTCTCGCCCTGGAGCTTTCTGGGAGATGTAGTGCTGCCGCGATATTTCCTTACTCGAGCCTTCCAGCTCGTCACGATCACGACACACGTGCTGCCAGCCACGCGCCGCAACAATCCTTTCAATGCGGTGGCGGCCGTGGAAACCGCCGTGGTGGCGGTCGGGGACAACGGCGGGGTAAGACCACACCCTCCCCCGCAGCATCTACCCCAAAATCCTCCTAGTCCGTGCTTTCGGCCCCATGTGACGCCAGTGGGTGGCAGGGTTCGCCATCACCACGCTCACTGGCACACGATCACTTCGGACAGGTGGGTGCTGCAAATCGTCCGAAGGGGCTACTCCCTCCCCTTCGAGACCTCTCCTCCAGCCATGCCACCGCAGAACCACCGTGTGTCGGGGGACCACTTGACACTTCTGCAGGAGGAAGTTACGGCCCTCTTGGCCAAGGGGGCCATCGAGCGCGTTCCTGGGCCAGAAGTAGGGCGTGGTTGTTATTCCCACTACTTTCTGGTGCCCAAGAAGGACAAGGGGGGCCTACGTCCTATCTTGGATCTAAGGAACGTCAACGGCTTCCTCCGGAAGGAGAAGTTCAAGATGTTGACGTTAGCTCAGGTCTTGGCTGCTCTAGACCCACAAGACTGGATGGTAGCGTTGGACTTGCAGGACGCCTATTTTCACATCCCCGTCCTGCCGGCCCACCGGCGTTACCTGCGGTTCACGGTAGGCCAGGAGCATTTTCAGTTTATCGTGCTTCCCTTCGGCCTTACCAGCGCCCCACGGGTGTTCACAAAGGTGATGGCGGTGGTCGCAGCCCATCTGCGCAGGTTGGGGGTTTCAGTCTTCCCCTACCTAGACGACTGGTTGTTGAAGGCGGGCTCGCCCCAGACAGTCGTCCACCACCTTCAGATGACGGCAGACCTCTTGCACGACCTGGGGTTCTCCATCAATGTGCCGAAATCACACCTGTGTCCCTCTCAAAAGCTCCTTTTCATCGGAGCGGTTCTGGACTCGGCGCAGTTTCGGGTTTATCCTCCGGAACGGCGGGTTCGGGATATTCAGGCTTTGATTCCCATCTTTCAGCCGCTATCCCGGGTTTCGGTCAGGTTGACGCTGCGGCTGCTGGGACTGATGGCTTCCTGCATCCTTCTGGTGCATCACGCTCGGTGGCGGATGCGGGCTCTGCAGTGGGACCTGAAGTTTCAGTGGGCACAGCATCAGGGCAACTTGTCCGACCACGTCTTGATCTCGGAGGGCACTGCGAGACAACTGCAGTGGTGGCTTACGGACCGCGATTGGGTCAGGGGCAAGTCCCTCTCCCTTCCCCTACCGGAGCACGTTGTCGTGACGGACGCGTCCCTCCAGGGCTGGGGTGGCCACTTGGGAGAGGCAGAGATCAGAAGCATCTGGTCTCCGGCGGAGTCCCGGCTCCATATCAATCTGTTGGAGCTGCGGGCGATTCGTCTGGCACTGAAGGCATTCCTCCCCTTTGTCAACGGGAGTGTAGTGCAGGTGTTCACCGACAACACCACCGCCATGTGGTACTGCAACAAACAGGGCGGAGTGGGGTCGTGGACCCTTTGCCAGGAGGCTCTGCGCCTCTGGCAATGGCTGGAACGTCAGGGCGTGACTCTGACGGTTCAACACCTGGCAGGTTCTCTGAACGCCAGGGCGGACGAACTCAGCCGTCGGTGCTCGATGGATCACGAATGGCGTCTGAACTCGGACGTGGCGCAAGGCATCTTTCTGCAATGGGGAGAGCCTTGGTTAGATCTATTCGCCACAGAAGAGAACGCGCAATGTCATCAGTTCTGCGCGTTGGAGTTTCCAAGACGGCACTCGCACGGCGACGCCTTTCGGCGCGAGTGGAGTTGCGGTCTGTTATACGCCTTTCCGCCTATACCGCTTCTGCCCAGAGTGCTGAAGAAGATCAGGCGCGACCGGGCCCAAGTTATCCTTGTGGCTCCGGACTGGGCTCGAAGGTACTGGTATCCCGAGCTACTCAGCATGTCAGTCGGTCCCCCGATCCGCCTGCCCCTTCAGGAGGACCTTCTGTCGCAGCAACAGGGGACGGTCCTCCACCCGAACCTGTCCAGTCTCCACCTCCATGCTTGGAGATTGAGCGGCGGCAGTTGAGGCCATTTGACTTGCCTCCTGAAGTCTGTAATGTAATTCTGGCAGCCAGGCGTCCCTCCACGAAATCGGTATACGCCTGTCGGTGGAACAAGTTTGTGGCATGGTGCACAGCAAAGGCTGTGGATCCCCTTTCTGCCCCTCTCTCCGAGGTTCTTCTGTTCCTTCTCTCTCTTGCCCAGCAGGGCTCTGCTCTGGGCACTATCAAGGGCTACCTTTCTGCCCTTTCAGCCTTTTTGAGGCTTCCTGATCAGCCTTCTTTGTTCAAATCCCCGATTGTAACTCGATTCTTGAAAGGCATCACTCACATGTTTCCACCTGTTCCGTTTGTGATGCCTCAGTGGGATTTGAACTTGGTTCTAACTTTTCTGATGTGTGCTCCCTTTGAGCCCCTTCATTCTTGCCCTCTCCGTCTCCTGACTTTAAAGACGGCTTTCCTGGTTGCCATCACCTCTGCCAGGAGAGTGAGTGAGCTCCAGGCTCTTTCTGTCCAGCCTCCTTTCCTGTCTATTCATCCTGACAAGGTGGTTCTGAGGACTAGACCTTCTTTCCTGCCCAAGGTTGTTTCGGCCTTTCACATCGGGCAGTCCATCACCCTCCCTTCCTTCTTCCCGCCTCCGCATCCTTCAAAGGATGAAGAGCGGCTCCATCGTCTGGACCCAAAACGTGCGCTTTCATTTTACATGGATCGCACACGCCAGTTCCGGGTGGATGACCAACTGTTTGTTGGCTACGTGGGTGCGAAGAAGGGACGGGCGGTCTGTAAACGAACCATCTCTCGATGGGTCGTCCTCTGCATCAAAGCATGCTACTCTTTGGCTCGGAAGGAGCCTCCTGTTGGGCTGAGGGCCCATTCCACTCGGGCCACGGCGGCTACCACTGCCCTGGGCCGGGGAGTCCCCTTGCAGGACATTTGCCAAGCGGCTACGTGGGCCTCGCTGCACACCTTTGCGAGGCACTACTGCCTGGACAGTCAAGTCCGGAGGGATGGCTTCTTTGGCCGTTCTGTCCTCCAGGACTTTCTGGTGTAGTTTTGTATTGGTTCGCAGACCCACCACCGGGGTTGGTATTGCTGGGGTATCTATTCTAAGGTAAGGAATCTAACACTAACGTGTTTCTTTCAGATGAACAAGTTACTTACCTTCGGTAACAATATATCTGTAAGAAACATTAGTTAGTGTTAGATTCCTTACCGAACCCACCCATCCTCCCCGTTCTGCGAACTGATACCTAGGGTTAAGGACATCCCTTTCAGGGCCCTAGTTTTACATGGCACCAGTGTTGGTTCTCTCATGGCTCTGCGTCTCCTGGCGCGGAAAAGCTGTGTACAAAGAACTGACGTCAGCGCGCGGAGGCGGCGTCTATATACTCCAGCGACGTCATCACGGCGCACGACGCCGACGACGGACGCGGAGCCGCAGGGGACGCCTGCAGACGATGCCTACCGACGCGCAGGGGTACTGCTACGCAAAAGTTTCCGGATCCAGACTGACGCCTGGGGATATTCTAAGGTAAGGAATCTAACACTAACTAATGTTTCTTACAGATATATCGTTACCGAAGGTAAGTAACTTGTTCATTAGGCTGACAAAGGACTGCTTCATATTGGAAAGGCAACTCTTCGGTTAATTGTGTCTTATTTCAATTATGAGGCTGCAAAAGACATCACTCGTATATATAGAGTGAAAGAAGTTGACGTTTTAAAGATACAAGGACCCAACTGTTACCTTTAAATATATATGGTAGAGTTAATCTCAAGATGATTGTCCGTCCCAAAATTACTTTTCTTTTTAATTCTATACCTTTGACATTTCAGAGGCAGGATATAGCTAAGCTCCAGGGAAAAAAAGGCAGTTTTATTTGGTCATCAAAGGACCCAGCATAGCATGGGAAAAAAAACTGAGGACGAGGCGGGAGGCGGGGATTGGTTCTACCGTATCTGCTTATATATTGTCACGCTTTCCATTTTAAGAACTTTCGTATGTTGGCAAACAAGCCAGACAGGTCACCAATGGGATCATTTCTTGAGGCAATGCTTGGTGATTTAAGTCCATGTCAGTGTCACTTCCTGTTTAAATATGGGGACCCGAAATATTTCGAAAAGGTGAGGTTGAAGATCTTGTAAACTGCCTCAAGAACATGGATATATTTTCGGAGGAGGTTGGGAGTACCAAACCACTCGTCCTGGGCACCGATTTGGGACACCCTGGGTACCCCTGATTGTCTGATCGACAAGCTTAGTCAGCCCTTAAAATCTGCAGGTTTACGTTACTGGCCAGACCTCATTATGGGACCAAGTTTAGTGGGCTGGGCATTTTAAGCAATTGTACTAAGGGACAACTAAGAAGATTTTAAATATTACCAGTTAAGTTCTTGGAGGGCCACTCGAGAGTGGGTTGAAGAGGATGATGAGCCTTGGTTAGAGCAGGCAATGAGAATTGTCCCACTAAAAAAGGAAGTCTCATTCTGGTACCTGGCCTTTTTGGAGGCGGATGATAAGAGCGTGTCGGACATCTCCAACCTATGGTGAGATGGGTTTGGGGAAGGAAACCTAAAGCAAGTTTGGCATGCTTCTTTTTTCATTTTACGTGCAGTGGTGAAATTTGCCTCACTTAAGCGAAATCATTTGTTTACCATCCATAGAGTATACTGGTCTCTGGCCAAGCTTTCAAGAGTTACAGGGAATGCATATGTATGTCAAAACTGTATACTTTCATCGGCAGATGACCTGCATATGTTTATGCAGTGTCCTAAGATCGCACCTTACTGGATATCGGTATGTAACTTTTTAGAGGTATTGATTGGTCAACAGATCAAACTAAGCCCTGGACTCATATTTTTTTGGCTGTATCAAGAAGCATGTATACGAACAAATTCTGTTACAGCTAAATTTGTCTTTTATGTGATTTTGTTGGCGAGGTGGGAGATATGCAGGCTCTGGGAATCTCAAAGTGCCCCACTTTTTGCTGACTGCCTCAGAAGTATCAATTATACGAGCCAGGCTGATGTTGCTTGTGGCGTTAACACTTTGGAGAGGGTTTGGGCACGGTTTGTAGATTGGAAACAACAGCTAAGCGGGTCCGGTGATTAAGCCATACATGCTGGAGATCCTGGCTCCCCTCCGCCCTGGTCTCTACAGGAGGGAGATGAATGTGGAAACAGCAGTAATCTTTGCGTGGACATGCTCATCTTCCCCTCCTTTCTTTTGAGAGACGATTGCTATACCAGCAAGAAAGTTGGCGGAATGAGGACACACAAAAAGGACTGCTTCCATTTTACATGTCCCCATTGCTTCCTAGACCCTCCCGGTCATGCCCAGCCATTTTTATACCTCCTCTGTGGTCTCCCCGCCTTGCTTTCACACTTCAGCTGGGTTTGGTTTTCCACTCCACACTCTTGTTTACTCTTCTGTTGTTTTTCTCCCCATTTCCCCCATTCACAAGCATTTCTGCCTCAGTATTTTGACTGGATGGCTTATATTCTTCCATTGGTTAAGTTGGACATTGCAGCGCCTATGAGGGATTATTTTCTGTCCCTGCCTCTCCCTTGTGCCTCTTCTTTGCCCACCCCTCTTTAATAAAAAATAAAAACTACACTCCTAGCTCACACTTACCCCAGCCTTCTTGCGCACTCAGCCACATCCACAGCTTTGAGATTTTTTGTTTGCTGATTGTTGAGGCTGTCACGCCATGGATGTAGAAAAGGGATGTAATAAATTGAGCACGTCTGATCTGAAATCAGCGTAACGTGTCATTGTGTTATACATTTTTTAGCATTGTTAGTCCAGCTTACCAACAGGAGCTGGGAGAAGATTTAAAGTCAGATAATTAAATAATTACAGAACAGAAGCTTAGATGGATGATTTTTCAATTACATCCCAAGAATATTATATTGTCATAAGTAACATTGTATGTTATTTGTTCTGTTTGTTATTGAGTACCATAGAATCAGTACTTTCCATCTGACCTTACCAAGATGGTTGCCACGCTGTCACCTTGGACTCCCCCTCAATGAGCTGTATTGTTTACTCCTCCTTCTGTGTCCTTGATGTCTCCTACCTGTTGCTGGCTTCAGGAAGTTGATTTCTCATTTTGCACACGTCAACTGTGTCTGAACTCTCTGCAACCCTTTTTTTTTATTTTAATCTTTTTATTTATATAAAAACAAAGAATAAAAAGGCGTACCAAGTGCAATACAGTCAAATATGAACGATAAATCAAGCAATTGTAACATCAGGATATTAGCGGGACATCAAGCAGGACACTAAGACCCAACGCCTATATTTAGTCAAAAATACAGGAGCAAATAACATTCACGATATACCCTCAGCGTGTAGCACTCCGGTCCCGCCCATCCACTTAATCATGATATCTAAGCTTGCATAGCCCCCTCGATATTGAAGTCATATACTGGATATATTATGGACATCGACATATACCATAAATAAGTCAAAATAGTAGAACTTGTGTTGCCACCCGATACTAGAATATAAACGGGATATATGACGGATATTCATACTTGGAAGACCAAGAAAAAGGGAAAGAAACGAAAAAGAAAAATAAACAGCGCAAGAAGCGGAACTCCCGACCCCCCACCCTGCACCTCTGCATATAGCTTACGTTAAACCCCAACTAGCAGTGTGCCTGTCGCCCCATCTAAACTACATTAACTAAAAATAGTAATCTGAGGACCTTCGTACAGGCTCCCGGCCTCTTCCCCCCCGCCATATTTAAGCCTCCCCGTTATTCACAGAATAAATAGCTATTAATCAAACAGACAGAGTCAGGGAATCGTCTTTCGCCAAGTTCACCCCTGTTACCAATGTTTTGTAAGTGAGTCCCACACATCCACCAAGCCAATAAATGTCTTCAAACTGTCAGTTGTTCTCAGCCTTGGCCCGTTCGATCAGGCGCCCGGATGTTTCCTAGCCGGACTGCAGCCATCTCAAGAGAGTTGAAGGGCCAAAGATAGTCGTCAAGCTGCACAAGGAAGCAAGCCGGTAACAACTGGGCATATTCGATCATACTGTCTGAGTTCCGTCCGTACCGACAAGAACCCCCGGCAATATTCGCAGACCAGTTGCTTAGAGTCCGGGAAGGAAGAAAGGGCCATACAGTCAAACCATCCTTGAGTCTCAGTTCGATCAGTCAATTGACTAGCACCAGGGGGGCGGAGCTAGCCAGCAAGCGCGATGGCTGCCTGAAACCGCGGCTCCTCTGTGCACAATACAATTATCCTTTTGGAACACCGCTAGAGCAACGTTTATGGACTGATTCTTGCTTCCCCAGATCACCCAAGACGAAGCAGTCCGGCGGGAACCTCTGCGGCGGCGAGGAAACTGATACAGGACGGTGCGGAGTCCCGACGGCGTCCCCGCATTGGTGGGCCGGGAGGCCGCGGGCTTGAGTGCGCTCTGTGCCTGGGCGACGTAACGCGACGTGCGGCCGCCGGAGGAGACCAGTGCCGGGGCTCCGGCGGGAACCTGCTCCTAAGTGCGGAAATCGCTGAGTGTGCGGCGACAGGACGGGAGGCTCGACACACCACGATTCCTCGGTGCCGACACCCCGAAGCTGCACCCACAACCGCCCCGGTTTACCGGCAAGTGGAGTGGGCCCCTGACACCATTGTGGGCATCGGACTCGCGGGAGACTGGTTGCTGTTGTACCGGTGACTGCTTGGGGGACAGAATAAATCAGAAGAAGATCCGGACGACATCCATCCCGGGAATAGTCAAATAAGACGGCAAGTCATCGCTCCTACAGGTTGCGCGCCATTTTCACTTTCCGCACTCGGTGAACTTGAGGAGCATCGCGTCTCGGGGTAGAGAGCGGAGTTGCGCCTGGCGTGAGGTGTACCCCCGAACTGGTTAACACAGACATTCAGGGAGTGGGCACCCACCGGGTCCCCCCTGCTGGGAATTCACTCGGTGACTGGCTGCTGCTAGAGGAAGCCGCTGTGAGGCCGTTTGAGAGACAATTCTGGATAAGTGGCTCACGCCATAGCTGTCTTGGTCTAGCGATTCTCCTAGATCCTGTGGCGCAACAGCAGCTGCAAGAGGGGATGGGAGAGATAGGCATTGTCCCACCTCAGGCACTCTGAGAGACGCTATAGTGGCACAGCTTGAGGCGCAACGAAAAACTCCGAAGTGCAGGGGGAAACGGCTGCATGCACGGCAGTGCAACAAACGGAACACAGGTTTCCCCGCAAGAATTGTGTGCTGTCAGCCGCAAGATGGGCAAAGGTGATAGAACTCAAAGCAGGCTGCCCTTCGCACAGAAACGGTTACTGCAGCAGAGCCCACCAACAGAAGAAGGGTCAACGCCGCGCTCTGAGGAGGCTCGGGGTACTAACTCAGACATCAAGGCCATGCTGCTCTCTATGGAGCAAAGTCTACAGACCAGCATCTCCGCCCTGGGCACCAAAATGGACGCTATGTCATACAGAATGGACCGTATGGCGTAACGGTTAGATAAACATGCTGAGCAACACGATATGGCCGAGCGGAGGATGACCGAAGTTGAAGAGGCGCAAACAGACCTAGACACGACGAATAAAAAAATGGAGAGAATGATGCAGGTCCTACAGGACAAAACTGAGGATTTGGAGACGCGGTCACGACTGTGTAACCTCCGCATCACGGGCCTTCCGGAAAGCACACAGACGGGCCCAATGGAGCGTTTCATGGAAAAGCTACTTATAACGCTTCTGGGAGAAGGAGTGTTCTCTGCCATGTTCACGGTGGAGAGAGCGCACAGTTCACTGGCCCCACGCCCAAAACCCGGGGCGCCTCCTCGCCCCATAATAGCGAAGCTACTTAACTATAGAGACAGAGACACTGCGCTCAGATTGGCGAGGACCAAACAACAGTTACAATATGAAGGTTCCGCCATATCGCTGTACCCAGATTTCACTGCGAAGGTGCAGGAAGAGCGCAAACAATTCATCCCGCACAAAAAGCGCCTCAGAGAGATGGGTCTGGACTACGCTCTGCTGTACCCAGCCAAGCTGCGTGTTAACAGACATGGACACTCGCATATATTCACGGACCCCAAGGCATTGCAACAAGCTATGAAGCGCTTGTCGAGGGAGCAGGACTCGAACAATGAAGAGACTCCTGAGGCTGAGGGGGGTGGCAGTCGACTGGACGACCAAGACTGATTTACTTAACTGCAAAGGCGCTGGCTGCACGTCCGTGCTGTGTGAATCTGGGTAGACCTTTGAGGGCTCCCTCCGGAGGGGCAATGAGGAAAGTCAACCCGGCCTACGTAGAATACAGACTATTCAGATAAGTGGTTTGGGGAGCGGGAGGTGTGTGGGGAAGTTAGATGAACTTGATGCACAACTGTACACCGCTGGTCCCCAGTTTTCCTACATTCTATCTCACGAGTTCGACTTTTGTGCTTAGTGCGCTGATCCACACTGAACTGGGGACTTTGATCAGGCAGTGATCTGCGCTGGGGACGCAGCGGCGGGGAATACAAAAGACAATCTTACGGTTAGAAAAATGTTGCTCTATTCACAGATACTGTGCATGGCAGGGGTGGGTGGAGGGCTACTCAATTGTTCTGAGACTTAGGCAGAGACTATGACTCCAGGCTACCTAGGCCCCCGTGCGTTAAGCACACTTGTGATGTTGGTGTTCAATGTTGGGGTATCGATGCTGGGGAGAGGGGAGGGTCATAGACTTCTGTCGGACCAGGTTGGGGTGGGTCTGCTGTGGGTGGTGGGGGGGGGGGGGGGGGTGGGGGGGGGGGCTGGGGAGTGCGAGTTAAAGTTTGAAGATTTGACGCTGGTTCCTCAAGTTGGCAAAAAGTATGAATGCTACACTGGGATAACTCGCTACTGTAGTCCAATCCAATGGCTCAGATGACTAGCACTGCTGGAGCGCACACTGGAGATTCCATGGTAACCCTTAGGGCCTTAACCTGGAATGTCAGAGGGTTGAACGATCACAGGAAACTGAGGAAGGTGTTGCACTATTTGCAGAGACACCACATTGACCTAGCTCTAATTCAGGAAACACATCTCCCTGTTACTAGCGCAATGCTACAAAATAGGGTCTTGGCAGGCAACACCACGGTATCGGGGTTTACTACACATTCTAGGGGAGTCCTGACGTGGGTGAATCCGAGATCTAAGTTGGACTTGAGACTAGTACAAGCAGACCCAGAGGGTAGGTACCTCCTATCTAGATGCACTGGGAAGGGACATGATTTGATCGTGGTTAACATGTATGGACCAAACTACAACTCCACAGAGTTTTATGGAAAGCTAGCGCGATGCTGTAGAGAATTCTCCAACGCGCAGATGCTTTGGGGGGGGGGGCGACTTTAACCTAGTGATGGATCCGTAGTTAGATAGGTCTGCGGGTCCACAGCGTAGACAGTCTGCAGCAGCAGTGGCACTTCAGGCCGAGTTACTGACGTTAGATTTAGTAGATGTGTGGTGAGGGAGAAACGCCACTAGGGGAGGTTACACACATTACTCAGCATATCACGACATTCACACCAGGATTGATTTTTGGCTGGCCTCCTATTCTCATTGCTTGACGACGCCTTTAGAGGGGAACTGGCAGCGGAAATGGATCTCTTCTTTGAGAAAAACATTGGATCCGTTGATAGCTTTCAAACAGTGTGGGAAGCATTTAAGGTATTCATACGAGGGGTGGCTATGGCCAAACACTCCAGTGTCCTAAAGGCTATACGTCAACGCTTGAGATACCTGGAGACACAACTGATTGATCTGGAGAAACAGCAACTGTCTGACTCGGACCCCGCAATCGAGGCCCAGATCAGATCCCTTATCTCACACTTTAACGAGGAGGCAGACAGGGAAGTTTGCCATATGGGTAAATACGCGACAGCAAGAACTTATGGAGAGAGCGAGCGTCCAAGCTCTCTCTTAGCTAACCTGTTACGCTACAGCAAGAGGGCCCCGAAATTGACTGAACTCGTAACGGCTGCTGGGGACGTTGTCACGTCAGATGATGAGATCTTGAGTGAGTTCAGAGACTTCTACTCGGGTCTGTACACTTCTAGAACCGAAAACCTAGAGGCAGACATGGATGATTACCTAGAACATATACAAATGCCATTCTTAACACAATCGGATCGGGAGTTTTTAATGTCCCCCATACAGGAAGACGAGATATCGGAAGCGTTAGCTAGCATGCGCGAACAAAGATAAACTAATCCCGCATCTCTCCTCCCTCTTTGATGAGGTGTGTGAGGAGGGATACATGCCACAGTCTATGAGAGAGGCCTTAATAGTCACCATTCTAAAACCCGGAAAGCCCCCTAGTGCCTGTAACTCGTACAGACCATTATCTCTACTGAATGTAGATGCAAAGTTGTACGCTAAGGTTCTAGCCACACGACTTGCTTTAATAGCTCCAGAAATAGTGGCTCCGGAGCAGTCCGGCTTTATACCTGGTAGGAACCTGGCCTACAACATTCGCACGGTATTGGGGTCCATTCAACACGTTAGCCAAGACACGAAAGCTGTTACCATCGTTTTAGACATGGAGAAGGCCTTCGATTCCGTGGAGTGGCCTTTTATGCTGAGGGTTTTGCGACGGCTGGGCCTCGGGGAACCGTTCTTGCAAATGATCGGTGCATTATACTGGAAGCCGCTGGCCAGACTGCGCATAGGTGATCGTGTATCTGACCCATTTGAAATTAGCAGGGGCACTAGGCAGGGCTGCCCTATTTCTCCATTGTTGTATGCGCTGGTCGCAGAGCCACTGGCTTGTGCACTACAGGAGTATCATTGGCACCGGGGAGTTAGCTTCCCGACATATAAAATTGTAATCTCAACCTATGCTGACGATACACTTCTTTATGTCCGTAACCCGAAGGCAAACCTGACTTCAATGCTGCGGGAGGTGGTCCGCTTCGGGGCGCTTTCCGGACTGAAGATTAACTGGAACAAGTCGGTAGTGTTCCCGTTAATTCCGGTGACAAGCCACTTCGAGATGGAATATCCGCTGCATTGGTCTACAGATCCGGTACGCTATCTAGGAATAATGATCCACTCTGACTCAGAGGTGGTGTTCCGTGAGAACTATGGTGTGGCTTTTAGCAAATGCGAAGATGACGTGGAGAAGTGGTGCAGACTCCCACTATCATTGATGGGACGAATAGCCATCATGAAAAGGGTGGTGTTACCCCGGTTCCTCTTTCTATTTAATACTTTAACCATCATACTATCGAAGGCTTTCTTCAGAAACCTGACTAAACTTATGGTTCGTCTAGCCTGGGGCGGGAAACAACCGAGAGTACAATGGAACACGCTTACGCTCCCGTACGAGCTGGGGGGCCTGGGAGCTCCAGACACGGAGCGTTATTACAGGGTTGCACAGGCTGCCCATTTGCACACGTGGCTACACGAAGAAGAAACCATTCCACATGTAAGGATGGAGCGGCTATTTGCTGACCCCCTCCCGCTACCAGCCACGATATGTACCCCCGTGGACCGCAGGATAGGAGTGTTAGACTCCATTACAGCCACAAAGCACGCGTGGTACTCGTTGTTGAGGGCCAGGGGAGGCAGCTTGATTTACTCCCCTCTAATGACAGTGGAATGGATGCTGTGGCTACCGCCGGTCGAGGAGAAGAGCGTAGTGCAGTTGTTGCATAAGCTGGGAATAGAGACCGCCGGTGAGTTGTTTATAGATGGTACGGTAAGAACTTGGAATCAGGTGGCTCAGGCAGCAGATGCCACATCGCAACTACAGAGGTTTCAGTTTCATAGAGTATGCAGTGCTCTGAGGGACATTTTGGATCCGGATATGGAGGAGCCATCGGAGATTCCAGAACTTTCTCATGTTATTAAAACTGAGCAATCACGTAAAATGACAACGCACTTATACAAGGCAATTACTTTCCACAGGGCCCAGGAACCCTTGAAGGCCAGGCTTGCATGGCAGAGGGATCTACAGATCACCATAGATGACACCATGTGGAAATACTGCTGTACGAACACCAGAAGGTTGTCCTTAAATGGAAGACACCGGCTGATCCACTTTAAATTTCTGCAAAGAGTGTATTACACTCCAGAACGGTTGCAAAGGTATGGTCTCAGACAATCTCCAGAGTGCGAGAGGTGTCATGCGCCTATTGCTGACTTTTTCCACTTGGCATGGGGATGTGCCAGGATACACGAGTTCTGGGAAGCGGTGATAGCGGAATTGGGGGAAATACTTGACTATGAACTGCCCATGGACCCGGCCCTGGTGCTGCTGGGACACTCCAGGGAATTGCCAGTGGCGATGCGACGATTGGCAGACATGGGCTTGTTGTTGGCCCGGCGTGCTGTAGCACAATGCTGGATGAGAGGTCCCGTCCCGACGAAGAAACGGTGGGCTAGGGACATGCTGTACTGCTGCACTCAATCGGAACATTACAGTGAACTTCTCCCCCCCACGAGCCGTCCAAAGAACTTCTGGGGTCTATACAATACCTTTAGAAGCACCAGAGAGGGCACTGCTGACACCCAACCTGATGGACAGGCGGAAGCATTATAGTGCTACGCACACCCAAGCTTACATTCAAACACATAGGGGTGAGCACCCGGATGCCTTGGTTTGAAGGCTGGTCAGGGACTCTGTGAGGCGTGTAGGACACTGCACTACAGAGACATCCACTCACTGTGAGGACTGTGGCGTTTCTCCTACTTCTTACACCAGTGGCTCGGTAAGGGACAGTGCACTCATGAGATTCTGGGGTGGGCACTCACATAGCGGTACATTTCATAGACAGACTCAACACGTAGCGAGTGAGTTAGATAACACGTAGACTTGGGAACCAGTTAAGATGTTGGGGGAGGGGGAGTTCGGGGGTGTTAGGATCTTAAGGGTGGGGGGATTGTACTTAGGGGCCTTTACACTAGCGAGGGTTGTTCTAATCCAGAAAATACACCTCTGCTGCCTGCTTGCAGTATAAGACCTACACTGTACTAGCATATGGTCGCCAAGAAACTCTGCGACCGGCTCCTGCATAGCTATTCCGATACCCAGTATTATTACTTCTTCACAGGGTAATGTTCGCCGCCGGACCCCAGGGTTGTCGGCACTATGGCTGTGTATCTTCAAACTGCTGGAAGCCTGATCATTTGAGAATGTTACGCTGCCAGCCCCTGGGGGTTGTAGGCTGCAAGCCGTGTCTAAACCGAAGTACACAAATAAAGGTGTTTTAAAAAAATTTGACTAGCGCCACGTAAATTTTCTACCACCAGAGCAGCTATTGAATGGCAGGCTTCATCCGGGACCTCCAGTGCTCGGAAATTAGTAAATGTGTAGTCCAGAAACTCCCGCATCTCCCGTTTCCTGGGGTGTACGTCGTCGGTTGGTGCGACAGCTGTAGGTATCATGGCTCTCGATTTGTCAACCAGTGGAATAATAGTCGTTCTCATTAGCCCCAGTTCAGATGTTATAGCGACCAATTTATTTTCCAAGGTTCGTGCTTTCTGGCCCAGGGAAGAGTGCAAGTTACCGATAGCTGCCATAACAGCTCCAATAGTCGGTCCAGCCCCGGCCAGTGCTAATTCTTCTCCCCTATCATCGACATTCTTATCATCCTTGGACAGGATATTTCGACCCAGGTGGTTCGTTCAATCTTTCTCAGTCACTTTGGAGGAGTGAGTCTGATTTAGGACTAGTGCAAGATCGGACGCCATTTCGTTCTTCTCGATCGCAATTTGAGCCCCGCGTCTATAGATATAGACCCCGCTCTGCCGTAAAGTCAAAATCCAGATGTGAACCCATCGATTTGTTGTGACATTTCAAGGTAATGTTCAGAATTGTGCCCGTATCCAACAGGCCGAGTCCCAAATAATGTCAGTCGGTCATACTCCGGGCTGCATGAATTGGGGCGATCCAAGTATTTCCGCCATACTATTGTATCGCCACACTTGCGCCACTAATCAGTTCAGATGTTTGCCGCTGGAATCGGGCAAAACTCCACCTCCATGTCAGTGGACTGGTCCCTCCCGGACATTCATGGCCGATGTTCAAATAGTGGCCGGCTGCTCCCATACTCGAGGCCCCGGCTCGAATGCGGATGTAGGCCGCAAACTTCAATGCAAGGTTTCTTAGTCCTAGAAGCTGGTGGATCGCTCGGGATCACTCGATCAGGCGTCGTTACGATTCATCTGTATGAAGGTGTTGCATAGGGGCAGAAAAAGTAACAGGATCTTGTGGCAGGATAGGGAGGTCTACGGAGCCGGGAGCCTAAGCGGCCATCTTGGTCGCTAGCTTGGCTCCTCCCGCAACCCTCAGATTTGATAACTACAGGCGGTGATGCAGGAAGAACAGAGGGGAGTCAAGATAAGTACAAGCCCTATGGAGAGGTCTGCTATGCCCCTCGGAGATCGTGAGCCAAATTCTAGTAATGAGAGGAACGGAAAATGGAGAGGGGGATACAGAAGCCTGCTTAAATAACCAAGGTTTGAACGTTGGACTGCTTTTTTATGTGGGAGATGGAAAAGAGACTGCTTTTGGAAATTGTGGATAGACTCGGTATAGCACCCATGTGGCTTATTAGACATGGTGAGTAAAAAAATTGTCTTATGAACTAAATATCCTTTAACTTTTCCAAGCTTAGCAAAGCCCGTCCATCCATCTTTCTTTCCTACTCCTGACTCTGGAGTGATTACATAAACTGGACCCCAGAACTACGGTTTCTTATTACATCGACTGCACAAGACAAGACAGCATGAACAGTTTCAAGTTTAAAGTTTTTGATTAATTTAGCACAGTTACTTAAAACCATTGCTATACAAAATCTACTTTAGCACAAGTATAAAATTTAGCTTTTAGCACATTTCTCAAGTAAAAACAAGGCTAAAGAACAGTTTTCAAGGCTTAGAGAGCAATATGCTTATTGAAGAGCAGCATTATAGTTCCCTATGTAAGCGTTTTGCTATGCTTGGCCGGATAAAATAGTTAAGACCGAGAGTACTGGGCCAAAGGACGAAAAAAGTCTGTAATGAGTCTTTGAGGGGGAGGGTGAGGAAGAGGAAGCATGGCAGCCAGGGGAGGTAATAGAAGATTGTCCAAAAGTCTCACAAATTTTCCAAACCTAGCGAGCACTTGAGTGTCAGTAGATGTAAAACACAAGGCCGAGGCCTCCCAGCACGTCCTGGCACCCCATTTTAAGAACAAGGGTTTCAAAAGGGACCTTCTGGGGGCTACTAGTGCCGCACAGCAGCACAGGAGATGCAGCCATGATTCGGAGTGGTATTTACACAGCCTGCCAGCCCCCTCCTCGCTTGTTGGGGCCCATTTGTTGAAGGCCGTCGAGCGCAAGCCTAGAAGTCGCATAAACATTATGTTCTTCCGAGCCACTTTGCTTAAGTTTTCCTGGCAGTATGCTTGTGGACGCCCAAGAAGATACGAAGAGTTCAAGGGGAGCAGAATGGTTGATGTCTTTAGAGCCTGCAGATCCATGGACTGAGAAATAAGTTTGACTTGCTTATTGATGGTGCTTTTCCAGGTCGAGTATGGGATAGTGACTGAGGGGAGAGATGACTCGTCAATCTCTAACACTCTTATGGCCTTTATAATCTGGGTATTCCAGGGATTGCCAGGGCTAGACAGGATTCCTTTTAGCTGGAATGTAAGAGTGTTATCACCTGCTTTTAGGGTCCTAATAAAATATTTCAGGATATCGGCCTCGCAGTGAAGAGATTGTCTTTGTAGGCCCAGCTCCAATCGTAGTCTTGCCCGCTGAATAAAACTTGGCAGATGAAAAAGTTTTTTGTAGGTGGAGATTTGGGCGAGCTCAAGACTGGAGGAGCATGCTCCAGGAGAGGCCTCGTGTCCGTAAGTTAATGCAGGAAGTAAAGTAGCTTTAGCCACCTTCAGGATGGCTTCTGCAGAGGGGCTGCTCAAAGTTTGGTTCAGCCGGGTCAGGGAGTATGTAATTGCGCCTGCTCTCTTTTGCAGAGCTGCTAGGTGAGCTGTAGGCCTGGACGTCTTGTTGAACCAGTCTTCCAGGTAATTATATTTTACTGTTGTGTTAATCCTGGCGGGCCCGATGTTCCATGCCAGCCATTTCTTGTTCTTACATCTGCCAAATACCAGTGCCTTCGTCTTTGCCTGGTTTATTTTCAGGGCATTGGCGGAGTTATATGTATGAAGCATACTTAATGCCTGTTGGAGACCCGATTTTGCTTGGTCCATTATTACAATATCATCTGCATATTGTAATATGTGAAGAGTCTTTTTAGCGGGTCCCAGTTTTGGCGGGAGAAGGTTACTATTTTCCAAGAATGTACCGAGGTCGGCTGTGTAGAGATTGAATAGCAGTGGGGCAAGAACACAGCCTTGCTTTAGCCAATCTTCGACGGCAATTCTTGAAGAAAGTGTATTTGGGCTGGTTTTAATTCGCACCCACGTGTTCTTATGCAGGGAAATTAGTGCACCTAGTAGGTCATGCGGAATCCCCCATTTGTTCAGCTTCCTCCACAAGATGTTCCGAGACACTTTACCAAAAGCCGCGCTGTAGTCTATAAAGCAGCAATATAGTGGAAGATGTTTTTTTTTGTGCTGCTTTTTGACTCAGAGCGGCTAGAGTAATGATGTTGTCTATTGTGGAGGCCGATGCCCGGAACCCAGTTTGGTAGTATGGTATTATGTTATTTTCTTCGACCCATTTTTCAAGCAACGGGAGAAGACATCGAGCGTATGCCTTTGCCTCCAGGTCTAATAGGGCAATAAGGCGATAGTTAGCCGGTGACGCAGGGTCACCTTTCTTGAATATGGGGCATAGAGTCGAACCTAACCAAGAGTCTGGGAGCTGGCCTGTCGCGAAAGCGTTGTTAAATAGGGGAGTCAGAAGGTCCGCCCGGTCTTCCGGGGCGCATTTAAATAACCCGGCTGGGAGACCGTTGGGCCCTGGAGCTCCGTCTTTTTTCATGGCTCGCAGATACTTGGTGACCTCGGCTGGAGTGGTCAGTTCTTAAGTTTCTATTTGAATGGAAGCAGCACGATCTCTTAGTTCTATCACCGCGGACTCGCCAGGGTCACTGCGAAAAGATCGGACACATGCAGGGCCCAGACTTCTTCACAGACTGCATTTCCTCTCGTCTTGTTGGTGGAGCGGAGTTTGCTCATATAATCCCAAAACTGGGACTGACTTTTGCTCTTGAAGGTCGAAAATTTTTACCCACTCTGACTGTTCTTTGAGTCTCTTGGTCTCCCATAGGGATTTCTTGTAGGTCGTCCGCAGCAGTGCCACCTTTTTGGCGTTGTGCACGGTTCCAATCAGTTTGTGCTGGCGGACGGCCTTCCTGAGGGTCTTTCTTTGGGAGGCTAACAATGGGTCATGGGTTTGCTTTGGATGTAGCCCGATTGTTCTATGATGGACCACGGGCCCAGCCAGGAGAGCCTGTATCTTAGCAATGGAATTATCCCACCGGTGGAGTGATTCTGTCGGGGCACTATGTCTGAAGTTACGCGTTCCCACCTTGGCCGATCCCCGTGAGTCCCATTTGATTCTTCTAACCATAGTGTGCAATTCGGCTCGCATTGAATGCCCCACATCTGTCGTTTCGAGGGCGACTTGCACTTGCAGGTCCAGTGTGGCCACTATGGGGTTATGGTCACTCTCCAAACGATAGGGAATTTCCATCATGGCCAGACGATTATCCAGAAGCGGGGAAAGAAAGATGTAATCAATGGTTGAGATTCTCCTGAATGTTGGCAAGAAATGGGCGTCCGGGTGCAGTCCCAGCGTGATTTGCTGAGCCGAGCGGAAGTTATGGGTTGTTAGAAAAGTGATCATCGCTTATTGCTCTTTCTTTTCCTTGCTAAGAGGCCGTTGGATGTGAGGTCTTTGATGTTGAAATCTCCTAGTAGCAGTACCTCCGTGGATGCAAATTCCGCTAGAAGATCTTTCAGTTGTTTTATCATCAGATCCGTTGTAGTTGATTTTGCTGTTTTTGCTGTATTATGATAGATGTTAATTAGGAGGATAGAGCGTGCCCTGCCTGAAAAAGACAGACCGGTAATCAGAACCGTCTGCCCTGCCGTCAGGTTCCGAGTGACCGGGGTAGCCGTTAACTTGCACCTGTGACTGATGAAAATGGAGAGGCCCCCTGAGGGTCTTCCGTAAAAATTGACCTTAGCGGCCGGTTGAAAAGTTCATAATAACCAAGCAAAGGCGATGGGGATAGAGACCAGGTCTCCTGAAAACAAATTATGTCGCTTTTGTTCAGGAATTCAACGGCTGATTTTGAAGCAAGGGTTGACTTTAGCCCGCTCGTGTTCCAAGATGTGATAGTTAGTTTAGAATCGGGCCAGTTGGTATTCTTGTTAGGAGGATCGCTGTTGTTGTTGTTGTTGACAGCATGAACAGTCTTTTTTTTGTGGGCTTTGCTGGAGCCAAGAAAGACAAGGGTGTCGAACATACAATTTCATGTTTGGTCATCATGTGCATAAAGATATTTTATGTGTAATTGTATTGCGCACAACTCACCCAGGAAGGTATACTGGTGGTGAAGCAGGAGCTGTATGCACCAAGCCAGGATCAGGGCTAAGCAACGAGCCATGTCTTCAGTTTTTTTCAGAATTCAAGATCTGCGGAGGAGACTCTGATGTACAGGTGATTTCAGCCTTTAAGAGCAAGGTACCGGAAGGCACCACCGCCAGATCTGGTTCTCCATAAGCCAGGTTGGGGGAGGCGGTGGAGACATTGTTCCAGCAGGAGGTTGGCTGAGCGGAGGTATCTGGGGTTTGTGAAAGTTTATGTGGTTGTTGAGGTACGTGGTGCCAATGTTGTGCAAGGCTTTCTGTTACACCTTACCCAATAAAGATCCTTTGGCTGCCATTTATGCACACACTGAGGGCGATGGAAGCATCTACTGCCCTTAGCAGGGGTGACTGCTTGGGTGAGATTTGCTTGGTAGTTACTTGGTCTTCATTGCACATCTTCAAAAAACATCACTTTCTCACAACTCAGTCACCTAGTGATGGCTAGTTTGCCAGGGCTGTGTCATTGAGCAGTACTCTACCACATCTACGTGGCAGTACTGCACTGAGCGTTATTCATAAGTTTGACAATTTTATTTAACTTTTAAGGACCTACAATGAAAGAGCATTAATTACAACCATCAATGAAAGTACTTCGAAGTAAGTGATATTAAGAAAGAAAAGACACTAAGTGCAGGGTAATCACAGAAGAACTCTGAATACTTATTAATTAATATCCTAAGAGTAATGCAAGCGTCAAGCAAGGGTACAAAACATACTAATATGATTATTTAAAGACTAGCGCAGAGTCCTTAAATAAAATGCTGAAAAGAGAAGAAAACAAAACTATTAAAACATTGAGAGGATGAAAGGGGAAGAAAACAAATATCAGAGTATCTATTCAAAAACCGGTCTTTAATTGTGAGAAAGAATTAAGATAATATTTCATGACTGTAAAAAGTAGAAGAAATAAAATATAAAATAAAAACTAGGATTTAAATGAGCTGTACAAGAGGGTTTGTGAACTTCCTATGTTATGGCTATCTAGAGGAGAGTAAGTTTGTTAATGGTAATCAAGAAATATCTTGAAGGATAGTTTGAAGAACCTGATGTTTTTTTTTAAAAAGCGGTAGCGATTAAAAACAAATGTGTTCGTGATATCGCTACCAATGTCAGTATCTGTTATTGAACCTAAAAAGTTGGAGAAGGTACGAGGTAAGGTAGGTAAAAGGTAAGAATGCCGGTCACTCTGTCAAAGACCAACAGTAATACACAGTAAAACAACGTATGCATTCTATCCCCTTTTTATCACATGTCCAGTATAAAATATCACTTGCATTTGACTTTTTTTGTTGTTTAATAGGATTATAAATATTCCATTTTAAATTGAATATAATATTTCTGTGACAGTAGCAGGTTTACAGGTTTTATGAAGCTTTCTCAAATTCTCCGACCCATGTCAGTTTTTCCAGTTATGTGAATGTTTTTCCATTATAATTAAATGCACAATTTATATCTAGAAGAGGAAAGATGATAAGGTTCTTTATATTATTGCTGCTTTTACAGTATCACCACACCATGTTATATAAAAGAGATTTTGAGGGAAATCAGAGTTGGGCGATGTAGACTGCGAATGCAAAGAAGTAACTTTGGTTATAACATTTGTAATCTTTAAAAACCTTGAATATGCATGGTAGAGTCAAACACAAGTACTGGATCCCACCGCTAGGCAAAAATGTGAGGATTAGGGTGTACTATATGGTATGGCTGTGCAGCCTTACCGTGCAATACACTTGCAAAACTGTTGGATTGAGTCAGGCTCAATTGCACAACCTTAAGCTGGACTCTGGGTAGCTATGGCTTCGAGCAGCAAGGCTCGGCCAAAGGAACTAGAGTAAAGCATTTAACACCAAATAACACCATAAGAAAGCCACAAAACAATAAAGAAACACAACACTAATTTAAAAAATAGATTACATATTTTGTAATTTATTGAATCCTTGATGAGCAAAATCCACTGGAGGGTTTCAGAGATAGATATTTAAAGATATCACTTTTGAATTCAACCGCAAACAAGCATTGGTCAATCAAAAGTTGAAAAACCTTTGAAAAGTTTGTGAAAGTTCGTTCCACTACTCTTGCCCGGATTGGTCAGCCAAATCCGTCAGGAAGGAGGTCGCGGTGGGGTGGGGTAGATTTGGACTGGTACCTGGCCAGCATTTTCCAGTGTAGTTCCATACTTTACGTTGCGACAGCCATAGACTTTATTAGAGTGGTCCTGATGCTGAGGATACAGGATGAAAAGATGCTCAGATTGCTGTGCAGTCGACAGGAGTGCCTTGGTGGTGATTCCTCGGTCCACGTGTAGTGTGGGGTGACTTTGGTCACAGAGTTCAGGGTCCCTCGACGTCCTCTTTGAGATCGTAGAAGGGCAGCTGCAACTGGGCTACTAGTCTCCATGTACAGCAGCCCTTTCAAAATTATTTAGAGGGGGTTACTGTCCCTCTTGGGAGACCAATCTGGAATCTGACTACACTCCAGGGGACTCGGTGCAACTTTTCCCTGTGCAAGCAGGCACAGTCACAGTCCTAACTTTGCTAGCCCAAGGTGCATCAGGCGCAGTCCTGCTCACAGTGCAAACTTTCTTTGTGTGGTCCAGGAGTCATCAGGGCAGTCCTTGTTCCAGTTCCAAAATGATCTGAGGTTCTGGGTGCAATATTTATCCCAGGAAAGTGCCTTGAGGGGAAAACAGTCACAAGCCAATGGGCTACCAGGTACCCTACCTCTTGCGGCTGTCTTTCCGGAAATGTGTGTCACCTAACAATCTCAGAGTGCACTGTTCTGCCTACTCTCAAGATGACTGCATCCCTTCCTCGGCTGTTAGGAAATTGGTAGCCCACTCTGGAGGTGTGGCTACCTGGGGGTTACACAGTCACGGGAAAACCAGTTTGAGCACTGGTCTCTCGTTGTCCATGTCTCCAGCTTGTCTACCTGAACAAAGGGCAGCCCCCCAGGAGTGTTACTGTCAATTGCCCATCAAAGGTTGCTTCGCCTTCAATGCTTGCCTTTTGGTCTAACACCCTGAGTGGCTTCCTGCAAGGGAGAGGTGACACCTCTCACTGCAGCAGGCTGCTATTGTTCCCATGCCTGGAAATCATTCACACTACTACACAGGCAGGCAGAAAGTCTGTTGACCAGTGCCTGTGCAATGCTACTGGACCAGCTGGGTCAGAGTGGCAACTTCCTAAAGTTACATTACATTAATAGTGACATTAAATTCGATCTGGGCATTGGGTTGGGTCTAATGCCAGGATTAATTTGATACCTTAAAGTACCCAGTCCCTTTTTAGGTCTCGCCTGTCGATGCGCATGCGCATCGAGCAAGCGAGACTATGGGGGCTTATCCACTCTTTATCCACTGCAAGGAATCGTGGCGATTCCTTGCAGTGCCCGTGACTTTTAAGCTCAATGCGCATGCGCATTGAGCTTAAAAGCGCGTGCACGTCCGTCTTGTTTTACCCGCTCCGCCCCCTCCCCTTCCCGCCGTGTCGCATTTCTCCTCCCCCCTCCCCTCTCTTCCCTCCCCCTCCCCCTCCCCTCTCTTCCCTCCCCTCTCTTCCATCCAGTATCCTCACACCGCCTACTGCAGCTCCCAAACAACATCCAGCACCACCCGCTCCGCCCCCTCCCCTTCCCGCCGTGTCGCATTTCTCCTCCCCCCTCCCCTCTCTTCCCTCCCCCCTCCCCTCTCTTCCCTCCCCTCTCTTCCATCCAGTATCCTCACACCGCCTACTGCAGCTCCCAAACAACATCCAGTACCACCCGATAAGACGGCTGGCCCCATAATACCAGCATTCAGCTTGTTTTGGGACCCAGGAGATCGTCCCGCGCTAACCCCAGGAAAGCTGATACACGGCATTGATTGTTGTGAATTATAAATAATTATGAGAATGTTTTACACAAATGTAACCGGCACATGAAATTGTATGTAGGGGCATGATACTGCCATAACTGCACATTTAAGGACTGTTTTCTAACAGAGGGATTATGTTATTTAAAGAGTAAGCATTGTGATGCAATGAAAAGTACCATGCTAAGATGGCCGCCATTATCGATGCATTGTGAGAGTGTTCCCTACCGTCATCGAGTTTGTTACTCGGGTGACGTCAATTAGTTTAAATAGCTTCCTCGCAGTGATCATAGTTGACACTGACGAAGGATTTTCCGAAACGCGTCTGTTTGGTGGAGTTGTTTGCTAAATAAAGATCCACTACGCTACCCCCTTGGAGTGCTTGACTCTTTTGCAAAAAACGAAGGAAGTCGTGGCAGTATATATATATATTTTACACACATCTAATTGGCACATGTACTCCTAATAGTCACATTTTCGCTTCCATCTCCAAAACAGCTGAAAAAGAATTAATTGCATCAAAAAGAGGCATTGGATGACGAAAAGACTGCTGTGCCATTAGAATTTGGCGTATTTCTGTTCAATGGTTTCAGGGATGAGTGCAGAGAATGTTTCCTTTGGGAAAACCAATGTCAGTTACAAATTTCACCCTCACTCACCCTCACTCACCCTCAACCCCTCACCCTCCCTCACCCTCACTCACCCTCACTCACCCTCAACCCCTCACCCTCACTCACTCACCCTCACTCACCCTCAACACCTCATCCTCACTCACCCTCACTCACCCTCAACCCCTCACCCTCACTCACCCTCAACCCCTCACCCTCAATCCCTCACTCACCCTCACTCACCCTCAACCCCTCACCCTCAATCCCTCACTCACCCTCACCCACCCTCAACCCCTCACCCTCACTCACCCTCAACCGCTCACCCACCCTCAACCCCTCACCCTCACTCACCCTCAACCGCTCACCCACCCTCACCCACCCTCACCCTCACTCACCCTCACTCACCCTCACTCACCCTCAACCTCACTCACCCTCAACCCCTCACCCTCACTCACCCTCACTCACCCTCACTCACCCTCACTCACCCTCACCCACCCTCACCCACCCTCACCCACCCTCACCCACCCTCACCCACCCTCACCCACCCTCACCACCTCACTCACCCTCACTCACCCTCAACACCTCACTCACCCTCACTCACCCTCAACACCTCACTCACCCTCACTCACCCTCAACACCTCACTCACCCTCACCCTCACTCACCCTCAACACCTCACCCTCAACCCCTCACCCTCACTCACCCTCACTCACCCTCAACCCCTCACCCTCACTCACCCTCAACCCACCCACCCTCACCCACCCTCCCTCACCCACCCTCACCCACACTCACCCTCACTCACCCTCAACCCCTCACCCTCACACAGTGCAATAGGTCTCAGACCATTTCAGTTAGAGCTTTAAGAAATGTTTATGGCTTTTTTTATTTGTAATTCTTTAGCATTGGCTACAGGAAACAAAAATGCTAAACATTTACAAAAAAACCCATAAACAATTCTAAAAGCATTAACTCTAATGGTGCGAGACCTATTGCATTTCCAATGCTTGTTTTTTTTAAGTCAGCCAGGCTGAGGTGCCAGCTGCTAACCTTGTATTAGCTGGGGGCGAAGCTTCGCCGTTCAGCAAGGATGGCCACTCTCTAAGAAGGTTTTGCTGGGGGAGCACAGCATCCTGCATTAATCTGTTATAAAAAAAAAGGGGCACACATCAATGAAACTGCAGGCGCATCCCCACAGCGCACACTGGCACCAGTTATTCCCGGTCTGATGACTACGGAACTTAACGATCAGCGGATATGTCCCAATCGCCTCTGGGAGTGAGCTACCCGAATCCGATACTCTCCAAACCTGAGACTGCGGATCCGATGGTGAGGACCGCTGAAGATACTTAACTGGGAGCAGACAGCCCCTGCACCCATCGGAGGCTCCTGCGTCTATACTGCCAGAGATGGAGCCGAGACTGCCGGAAAGTAAGGAGCAATCATGGGGGAGTAGAGCTGAAGACAGGCTGTCGCCATCGCCCCATTGCCCTACCGCATACGCAGCTGGCCCCGGTTTTGCTTTGGACCTGCTGTGTGGTGTGTTAAATAAACTTGTGCTGCCCGGACCTGGCCTCTGCCCAGGTCGACGAATTGTCAGGTCTTAGCAGCTGGGTCTGGTGGTGTGTCCCGATGCTGCTGGGGCTTCTTTGAGCGGCCGGAGATTAGTCCTGTGCTGCAGCCAGACCAGTGACTCCGAGCGGAACCTCCTGGGAAGTTCGTTCATCGCGGATGCATGAACATTCTTAGCACTGTGGCCCCCACCTGCGTGCAGAGCTAGTGGAGAGTCCCGTCCCCGCATCTGTGAAGCCTTGGGCGTGGCTGGCGGGGAGCCGTGAACACCAGGCCTTAAGGAGAGATTCTACATCAAAGATCAGCGGAATGTGGGAACAAGGCCTGAATGGCAAAAAAACCACGACATCTGACCTCGGCTCACCAGTGCACGCAGAAACCTTTCTTCTATAACAAGGAGTGTCTTAAGAGGAGGAAATTGTTGGAACTCACAGGAGGGCAGGATCGGCTCCCCAAGACGGGTCAGCTGCAGAGCTGCACCGTCCTACCAGCGTCAGTGGTGGGCTCCCAGCAAGGCCTTTGCCTGCCACTACTCCGAGGGCGGTGAGTTTGGATACCTGCCCTGCCCCGCAGCCTTTGGATGGCCCTCCCACTGGCTTGGGGTACCTCTGATAGGCACTACTGAGTCTGCCCTTCGAGCCCCTGTGCAACATGTCACCAACTCCATCTGGCACTTCACGTGCCGGCCATATCTCCAGCTCCGGAAATCTAAAATGGGGAAGCACAACGCAAAGCAAGCGCAGCTTACTTTTGGAAAAAGGCTCACATGACGGCCTTACTGCTGACCATGCTGCAATAGACTCGAGGAAACCATGCTGCAAGATGACATCCTCACCATACTCATGGATGTGAACACCAGCCTAAAAACGATGGCTCTAAACTAGACCCTCTTACAATTGCTTGGACCACGTTAAGCAACAAGTGGACAAGCATGAAACCCGGCTTGACAACAGTCTGACGCGGACGACCTCCAAGTACACTCCAAAGAACAGCTACTACAAATGGATAATGTGGTAACATTGTCAAGGCTAAGAATGAGGACTTGGAGGCTTGATCAGGTGCAACAACCTCCTCATCACTGGTATACCCGAAGCCACAGCAATCTCCAAAATGGAGGACTTCGTTAACACTTATGCATGTGTGACCCTTCCTTGGAAACAAGCAAGGATGGTTCCCTTGCTGAAAAAACAACACTAGACCCAACTAAACCGGAACATTTTCGACCCATATCCCTCCTGCCCTGGTTCGCACAAATTGCTGAGGCCCATACTAATAACATTCTCTCAGGCTATCTGAACAACATTGGTGCCTTTGATCGCTCCCAGAATGGTTTCAGCCCGGGTCATAGTACTGAGACTGCGCTTTTAGCAGTGAGTGAACATCTACGGACCATCTTGGATGAAGGACAAACTGCGGCTCTCATCCTGCTTGACCTCAGCGCCGCGTACGACACTGTCTCCCATAAGATCCTCCTGCGCCGCCTAGGAGAGGTGGGGGTGGTAGGTCCGGCCCTGGAGTGGTTCCATTTGTTTCTATCTGACAGATCATTTTCAGGTCTCGGCACCCCCTTCCTCTCACACGCTCATGTCATCAAGCAGGGTGTACCTCAGGGCTCGGCATTAAGCCCTGTCCTGTTCAATCTCTATGTTCAACCCCTGGCGGCAGTGGCAAGGGATTCTGGCTTGACCATGGTCTCGTACGCCGATGATATGCAGCTGGTGGTGACCCTCTCTAATGACCATACTCGGGATGCCGCGCATTTTCGGGGCGGCCTAGCAGCGATCGCGCATTGGATGACCACCAACTGCCTTCAACTGAATGCCAACAAGGCAGAAGTGCTGCTGGTGGGGAGAGACAAGGGGCTATGGAGCAAGCATTGGTGGCCGGCGTCTTTGGGCAGTGCCCCATCCCTAAGCCAGTTGCATAAAAACTTAGGGGTTTAGTTTGACTCTAATCTTGGGTTTTAGGAGCATCCCGAAAAGATCGCTGGCACTTGCTTTGGTCTCCTTCGGCGGTCTGAGACCTATGCTGGGCTTCTTTGACCAACCTACCCGCCAGTTGATAGTCCAAGCGACTATTCTGTCTAGGTTAGACTATGCTAACTCACTTATGTTGGGCGCCAATTAGGCAGAAGTTACACGCCTTTCGTGGGTCAAGAACGCAGCTGCCAGAGTTTTATTGCGGCTCCCTAGAACTTGCTCTGTGACGGGTGCATTGCAGCGCCTGCACTGGCTGCCCATGCCTCAAAGGATTCAATTCAAAGCATTATACCTCACCTTCAAAAACTTAAAAATGTCTTCCCCCGAGATCTTGTCTGACTTGTTGATCCCCCATGTGCCCACACGCCAGCTACGCTCAGCCAAGCAATTCTTGCCAACGGTCCCCCGGGTGAATCGCCTTTGAGCCGGGGTCGGTCGTTTCGGTATCTTGCCACTAAACTATGGAATTCCCTCCCTGTCCAGATTCGTCAGCTAGATTGCCTGTTGTCCTTCCATAAAGCTATCAAACCCTTCCTATTTCCTACGGTCTAGCTTTTGCTCTTTACTGACTGCTGCAAGCACCGGGACGCCTCTCCACTGAGCTAGCTGTTGCGCTATATAAGTATACCTAACAATAACAAAGACCTCTTTGGCACATACTTGTCGGCTGTGGTCATCGTGGAGCGCGCCCACTGCTCTTGTGGGCCTAAACCGTTGCTGGGTGCTACAATGCATCCTATCATAGATTGCCTGTTGAACTATCAAGACTCATTGTGGTTCTAAAACTGGCTCGAGAATGTGGCTCAATACAGTACCAAGGGAACAATATTTCCTTCTACCCGACTTCACCCCATTTGTCCAGGCATTGCGGCGATAGTTTGTCAGTCAAGCGGATACTGCAGCAGTCTGGTGTTTCTTATGTACTCCTGTACCAAGGCAAACGGTGAGTTCCTTCAATAGCAAAATACACTTCTTCATCGATGCCAGATCTGCACTCAAGTTCGTCAAACACATTGGAGGCCCTCGCCGAACCCCGGGAACCTCTGTGCATCCCACTGCCAGAGCTAGACTGAAAGACTATTAGTTCTAGGTTCCTTACCTTAAAATTACCCCCAAGCGTCAGACTGGATCAGGAGATCGGTAAGTAGTTTCTGTCGACTCCGCATTCGTCATTGGCATCCTGATTGCCGGAATGACGTTGCAGTATCTACTTAGGCACCCCCCCCCCCCGTGCGCTGATGTCAGTTATTTGTTTTTCTGCGCCAGCCAGCGCAGATCCGGAGAGAGCAGTACCCTTAGTCATTTTTTGACTAGTGATTTTTTTACTTTTGTCGACATCTTTTTTGAGTCGTTCGACTCCTGGTGCACGTACGGATGTCCCATCGTCGGACCAACATCAAGCCTTGTGACTCTTGTCACAAATTGATGTCAGTCACAAACCCGGACCTCTTGTGCCTTTGGTGCATGGACCACGACCCCAAGTTGTACTCAGACTGTCGGGCCATGAACCAGAAGTCTTTGTGGGAGCGGTCCTTAAAGCTTCTGGAGGCCCAGCAGTCTGCTCCTTGCCGCTCGAGGTCCCGGTCGAGAGGGAGGTTGCAGGACCAGTCGCGGAGTCACCACTATCACTGCTCATCAAAGTCTTCGTCTTCGGGTAAGTCAAAGCACGAGAAGGCGAAGAAGCACCGTGGCTCTTCGCCATCTCCCCGTCCGCCGGCCCACGTGGGCTATGGCAGGTAGTCATCCTTCAGCTTCACCCGCCGAGCCTGCTGGGACGGCTCTGAGCTTCCCTCCCTGGAGCCGGAGCATCCCCTGCCCAGCTTTGTGCATTTTACGAAGCTCTCCACTCCATCTTTGAGCAGCCCACCAGCGCGCCTTCAGGCCCCACGGACTCTGCTGGGGGGCTCTAGGCCTTCGATGCCAGCAGCTCCGCCTCTATGCCGCAGGGTCCCAGGGATCCAGGCCTGGTTGATGCCTGTCGACCATATGATGCCTCCTCCGGCACGATACCTCAGAGGACACCTCCACTACTTATGAGGCCGATTGTGTCCTCGACTTGGACACTGAGCCGGACCGGCTTCGACCGACCGTACCACTGTTCTACCCTGGTGTTCCCTATTGCCCTGGGTGGCTGCCAGAGGAGGGTGAGGAGGACTGAGAGGGGTCTGTTGACCCTTTGGCAGACCAGCTTGAGAGCCAGACTGGAGAGAGGAGTTTGGTGAGGCCAGTGGTTTGGATACCTCCCCAGACCTTGGAATGCTTTCTCCCCTACCGTGGCTACGGATGAGGGAGCCTCCTATGCTGTGGTGTTGCATAGGGTGGCTGAGGCCTTGTGTCTTGAGCTTCCTACAGTGGCAGTCAGGACTAATCTCCTGACTGAGGTGCTTCAGCCGGCAGCTGCCTCTTCAGAGCCCCTGATACTGTTCATTGAGGCCCTTCTGGGCACTTGGTCCAGGCACAGCACAGGGGCCCCTGTGGATTGGATGATTTCCCACCGCCTTGCCTCGGGCGACCCAATTTTCCTCTCCCAACACCCTTCCCCCAAGAGCTTGGTGGTGCCCGCCTCAACATCCAAAGTCGCGTTTCCTTCTGCTCCCCCAGATTGAGAATCCAAGAAGCTTGGTCATCTTGGAACGAAGATTTTTTCTTTGCCAGCTAAAGACTGCAGTTGGTGAATACAACATGTCTCTTGGGTTGTTACACCCACTCTTTGTGGGACACGGTTCCACAAGTGCTGCCACAGTGCCTGGAAGAGGCCTGGGCCACACTCTCCCGTGAGGTCGTGGAGGGGAGAGACGGAATAAAGTTCGACATCCTATGTGAGCTGGACACCGCCGACTTGCTGGGTAGAACAATTTCTATGTCAGTAGCCCTAAGGCGCTACACATTGGCTGAGATCTACTGCTTTGCTGGGGATGTCCAATCGACTCTTTTGGACATGCCCTTCGATAATTGTCACCTGTTTGGCGACAAGATGGACAATACACCGAGCGCTTCAAGGATTCTAGAATTACGGCCAGATCCTTGGGCCTCGCTGCCACCTCTGGTCCTAGTGCAGTCTGTCTTTGACCCTTTTGTGGCTTCGGAAGGGGTGCCCCACCATTTTCCACCCAGGGCCACATTCCGACGCAAGCTACCCAGCCCATGACCGCCGGGTATGTTGGCCCAACGCCCTGGGTCTGGGGGCCAGTGGGCGGGCCAGTCCACCATTGTTCCCTCTGCAGCAGCCTCTAAGCTTTCCTAGTCTGACCTTTCAGGCCCATCAGTTACCAGTGGGCAGCAGGATCCACCATCACCTCCCTCACTGGCACATCACATCGGACAGGTGGGTTTTGCTGATAGTCCTAAGAGGCTACTCCCTCCCCTTCGTGACTACCCCTCCCTCCAATGCCACCAACACTCCATTGCATGGCGGAGGATCACTTGGCCCTTCACTGTCAGGAAGTTACAGCTTACTCGACAAAGGGAGCTATCAAGCTAGTCCCTGTCCCAGAAGTAGGTTGTAGTTGTTGTTCCCACTACTTCCTGGTGCCCAAGAATGACAAAGGCCTGCGTCTGATCTTGGATCTTATGGATATCAACCGCTTCCTCCGGAAGAAGTTCAAGATGTTGACATTGGCTCAGGTCCAGTCTGCCCTCGACCATGGAGACTGGATGGTAGCTTTGGGCTTGCAGGACGCTTACTTCCATATTCCCGTCCTGCCAGCCCACAGGTGTTACCTACTTTTCAAGGTAGCCACAAACATTTCCAGTTTACCGTGCTACCCTTTGGCCTTACAAGCGCCCCTCGTGTGTTCACAAAAGTGATGGAGGTAGTCACGGATCATCTGCGCAGATGAGGGGTTCCAGTGTTCCCCTATCTTGACGACTTGCTGTTGAAGTTGGGCTCACCCTAGGGTGTCGTCTCCCTCCTCCAGACTTCGGCGGACCGCTTGCATTTACTGGGGTTCACTAGCAATGTGCCGAAGTTGCACCTGATTCCCTCTGAGAAGCTCCTTTTCATCAGAACAGTTCTTGATATAGCGCAGTTTCGGGCTTATCCTCTCGAGCAGCGGGTCTGGGATATTCAGGCTATGATACTAATGTTTCTGCCTTTATCGGTGAGATTGACCCTGAGGCTTCTGGGCCTCATGGCCTCCTGCATCCTGCTGGTGGATCATGCCAGGTGGTATTTGCGGTGGGACCTGAAGTTCCAGTGGGCACAGCATCAGGGGAATCTTTCCGAAGTCGTAGATCTTGGAGGACACTGCATACCAATTGCAGTGGTGGCTAATGAACCAGGATTGGGTCAGTGGCAGATCTCTCTCCCTTCCCCAACAAGACTTCATAGTGGTGACAGATGCTTCCCTCTTGGGATGGTACGGCCACACGGGAGAGGTGGAGATCAGAGGCCTCTGGTCTCTGGCGGAGTCCGGGCTCCACATCAACCTGCTGGAGCTCCGGGCGATCGATCTTGTACTGAAAGCATTCCTTCCTTCTGTCAAAGGAAGAGTAGTGCAGGTGTTCACGGACAACACCACCGCCATGTGGTACTGCAACAAACCGGGCAGGATGGGGTTGTGGAACTTATGTCAAGAGGCTTTCCGCATCTGGACATGGCTGGAACATCAGGGCATGTCTCTGGTGGTTCAACACCTGGCAGGTTCCCTGAACGCCAGGGCGGACGAACTCCGCTGCCGGTGCATAATGGATCATGAATACCGTCTTCACCCGGTGGTGTTGCAAGGTCTCTTTCAGCAGTGAAGAGAGCCTTGGTTAGATGTGCTCGGCACCCAAGAGAATGCACAATGTGAGCTGTTCTGCTCATTGGAATTTCCAACACGGCACTCGCTCAGCGACACTTTTCGTCACGAGTGGAATTGCGGTCTTTTATACGCCTATACCAATTCTGCCCAGAGTGCTGAAGAAAATCAAGCGCGACTGGGCCCAAGTCATTCTTGTGGCTCCAGATTGGGCATGAAGAGTCTGGTATCCTGAGCTCTTGAAAAGTGGTCATTGATCCTCCGATCAGACTGCCTTCTCAGGAGGATCATCTGTCGCAGGGGACAGTCCTCCACCTGAACCTGTCCAGCCTCCACCTGCTTGTGTGGAGATTGAGTGGCGACAGTTGACCTTCCTCCCAAAGTTTGTAATGTCATCTTGGCAGCCAGGCGTCCCTCCACTAAAATGGTATATGCCTGTAGATGTAACAAATTTGTGGCATGGTGCACAGCAAAGGCTGTGGATCCCCTTTCTGTCCTTCTTTTAGAGGTTCTTCTCTTCATTCTTTCTTTGGCCCAGCAGGGCTCTGCTCGGGCACCCTTAAAGGCTATCTTTCAGCCATTTTGGCCTTTCTTCACCTTCCTGATCAGCCTTCTCTTTTCAAGTCCCCTACTGTAAATAGATTTCTTAAGGGCATTACAGACCTCTTTCCTCCTATTCCTTTCGTAATGCCCCAGTGGAATCTGATCTTAACTTACCTTATGTGTGGTCCTTTCAAGCCAGTACATAAATGTCCTCTCAGACTCTTACCTTAAAGCTGCTTTTCTGGTTGCCATCATCTCTGCTCGCAGGGTGAGTGAGCTTCAGGCTCTTTCTTCAAAACCTTCTTTCATTGCTGTTCATCCGGACAAGGTTGTCCATCGAACTAGACCTTCTTTCCTTCCCAAAGTGGTTACCTCTTTCTACATAGGACAGAGCATCACTTTGCCCACCTTCTTTCCACCCCCTTCCAAGGAGGAGGAGAGACTCCACCGCCTGGATCCAAAACGTGCATTATCCTTTTATTTGGATCGCAAGAGACAATTCCGGGTGGACGATCAACTCTTTATTGTCTATGTAGGCACCAAGAAGGGCCAGGCTGTGCAAAAATGGACCATCTCTCGATGGGTTGTCCTTTGCATTAAGATCTGCTACTCCTTGGCGAAAAAGGAACCTCTGGTAGGGCTGCGCACCCATTCTACCACGCCGACGGTAGCCACTACTGCTTTAGGATGTGGAGTCCCCCTTAGTGACATCTGCCAGATAGCCATATGGGCATAACTGTACACGTTCACTAAGCATTACTGCCTGAATAGTCCGGTCAGGAGAGACGGCTTCTTTGGCCGTTCAGTTCTCCAGGACTTTTTGGTGTGAACTTAGTTCGCAGACCTACCTCCGGGGTTGGTATTGCTGGAGTATCTATTCTAAGGTAAGGAATCTATAACTAATAGTCTTTCAGATGAACAAGTTACTTACCTTCGGTAAAAATATATCTGTAAGACACATATTTTAGTTATAGATTCCTTACAGATCCACCCATCCTCTCCATTCTGTAAACTGACTTGTAGAGTAAGGGACTCCCTTTCAGGGCCCTAGTTTTGTGCACCACTGGTCAGTGTCTTGCATGGCTCTGCGCTTCCGGCGTGGAATGTTGTTTAAAGAACTGATGTCAGCGAGCAGGGGCGGCATCTAAATAGATGCCGCTATGTGATTCTGGCGTTCGCGATGCCAACATTAAATGCGGAGTCGACCGACGTCACCTGCAAATGTGCAGGGGTACTGCTGAAGAAAAATTATCCGAATCCAGTCTGACGCATGCGGGTAGTTCTAAGGTAAGGAATCTATAACTAATATATATCTCTAACAGATATAGCATTACCGAAGGTCTGCCCAGGTCCCCTTCACGTCCTCTGCTGGCTAAACTGCACTGGTTTCCTGTTCGGCAACAGGTTAAGATTAAAGTTTGTTATATAATACACAAGTGCCTCTTTGGTTCAGGCCCTAAATACCTGGTTGAAAAATTCAACCTCTATAGTCCTGGTCGTTCCCTGCGTTCGAGCAACCAATTGCTGCTCCAGGTCCCCAGGATTAAGAGGGCTAGGCAGGGAGGTAGAGCCCTGTCGTATAAGGGCCCAACACTCTGGAACTCACTCCCTCTCTCACTCCCTCTCTCACTGAGACAAAATATAAATTTCCAGACCTTTAGGAAATCCCTTAAAACATACTTATTCTCAATTTCCTAAGCACATCACAGTCTATAATCCTGATTGGGCACCCTTAAGCAGTAGCGCAAGCGCGGAGAGACCCCTTCAGGGGTCGAGTCCTGCCCTATATAAGAATATAAATAAATAAATAAGTAACTTGTTCGATGATCACCAACTGTATCACTAGGTGGACGCTGCATGGCTGCTGGGGTCGAACTGGCTCTCAGCTTGCAGATACATTCTCTTTGTTGTAGTTGCAAAATTTGTTGCATGGACGATTGCCTAGTTGGGCACCACCCTCACTAAAGCCTTTGTGGAGCACCTACCGTAATGCTTTCCACTCTGTAAAGGTGGCCCTGCGAGTTATAGGCTTGGCCACCCAGCCGTACGTGGCAGGGCTGTACGCCGGCGGCTCCTAGTCCCTCAGGGATAATTCCCCCATAGCCATATCAGGTCTTTATACCCTTGTTGAGTGGCTACAGGAGACAACCTGTGGGGGGGTGTTGGTAAGCTGATACTGTTTGAGAAATTTCACGATGTTGAGATAAAGTTTGCAAAAAACACAGTTGATGGACAGAATGTAGAACAATGTCATACATTCACCCGAGTACAAGGATCTGGGCCTAAATCTATCGTTTTTTTGCACTCCACACCACCCTGGGTTAGACACTGGCTATATGCAAATCAGCTCTGACCCTGTGCCTCATGGGAACAGTCCAGTCCGAACTACCAAGCCATGTCTTTCCCAGACCGGAATCAAGCATCGAAGGATCGGTTTCTGGCTATCAGCCTGGATAGCTTGACTCCAGTGGTGTGGAGAGCCTGGGACTCACGTCTGACTATACCCAGCACACTCGGGGTGAAATTTGCAAAAAACACAGTTGATGGACAGAATGTAGAACAATGTCATACATTCACCCCAGTACAAGGATCTGGGCCTAAATCCATCGTTTTTTTTGCACTCCACACCACCCTGGGTTAGACACTGGCTATATGCAAATCAGCTCTGACCCTGTGCCTCATGGGAACAGTCCAGTCCTAACTACCAAGCCATGTCTTTCCCAGACCGGAATCAAGCATCCAAGGACCGGTTTCTGGCTATCAGCCTTCATCAGCCTGGATAGCTTGACTCCAGTGGTGTGGAGAGCCTGGGACTCACGTCTGAGTATACCCAGCACACTCTGGGTGAAAATTGCATATAGCCAGTGTCTAACCCAAAGTGGTGTGGAGTGCAAAAAAACGATGGATTTAGGCCCAGATCCTTGTACTGGGGTGAATGTATGACATTGTTCTACATTCTGTCCATCAACTGTGTTTTTTGCAATTTTCACCCCGACAGTTCCCATGAGGCACAGGGTCAGAGCTGATTTGCATATAGCCAGTGTCTAACCCAGGGTGGTGTGGAGTGCAAAAAAACGATGGATTTAGGCCCAGATCCTTGTACTGGGGTGAATGTATGACATTGTTCTACATTCTGTCCATCAACTGTGTTTTTTTAGATAAAGTTTGCAGCACCTGCTAAATATGTTGTACTGGGATAGGTCACAACGCACACTGCTGGCATGTTATTACTGTGTACAGATCCTCTCGCGGTATTTGACTACCAAAGAATGGATGTGCGCCCTTCATATCACTTGGCACTATGCTCACCCCTCCCTGATGCATAATATGGCTACAGTGTCATGCTTAACTTGGAACATTCGCTTAGCCAATAGGTCTTGCCTTTGGGACCTTATAAGTGTTTAGCCATGCAACAGTTGATGTTGCACCAAGGATATTGTGCTGCATAACTAAATACTTATAAGGTCTCAAAAGCGCGGCCTATTGGCTACTCCTATTACACAAGCTGGTATCACACCTCAAACATTCTTTAATATTAGGCCTTCTGACTAAGGGGTGGAGGCCCTACTCCGTCCCAATTGTATAATGTTCAAATCCACGTAGGTGTTACACCAAATCATACATACATAAATAACGTACTAAATGAAAGAATGTAACAGACAGAAAAAAGGGGGGACGGTAAAGAAATCTCTGAGGCAGGAGCCAAAGAGGATAGAAACAGAGAGAGAGAGAGAGATGAAACTAAGAGATAAATGTGCCCTGAGGCCACTGTGGAGTGGTTAGTAGCGCTTTACAACAATCCAGCATAAAACAAATTAAACTCAAATAAAGGGAGGGGGGATGAATGCTTGAATTGATGCCCTCTGGAAAGCACTCCATCTCTGTTTTTTTCAAAAGATATAATTAAAGTAAAGAAACCCCATTAGAATAGTAAGAGGCGCAGTCGGAGCGCTTGAAAAAAATATGTTTTTAGTCAGGTAAACAAGTATACAGATGTCAGAATGAGTTATGGTAAAATGCAGTACATGATGCGTGTAACGACGTGCGAGGAAACCCGTCCAGGAAGTTATGCGCCTACCTCCAGTTACAGGCTTTTCTATGCACTTTATTGCGCCCCCAGGAGCAGTGCATGCTGACTTGAGTTTAGATGCAGCGGCCCACTCACACAAAAAAAGTTGTTTGTTCGCAGAAGCGACAACGTGTCCTTTGTGCAACCCTGATTATCACAGCTTATGTTTCTAAGCGCTGTGCTGCTTTTCACAAATTTGGAAGTGGTGGTAGGTTTTGATAGAAAATTCTAGCATTTAGACCTTGAAGTACCGGCAATTCTTCATTTGATTTTTTTTTTTTAAATATGAAAGTATTTTTTTTTATTTGAAAGCATACACCTTTTGTATTTAAAATTGCAGGGAGGTTTGTGTTCGAAATTCTGTTTATTTTTAAATATAAATTACAGCTGGTGTAATTGAAAAGACGTTTATTTTCTAAACGGAAAATCCTCCATTGTTGGTGTTTGGAAATATTTTTAAATTGAAAGTGCAGCTGGTTGTTTATTAACCTCGATATGAGTTACTATAAGCGAACCAGGTTTAAGGTTCTCAATGCGGCCTATAAAGTATGGAAGGCAGTTGAAAGAAGTACAGATTAGAAAAGATATCTTGGTATACCCCACTAACTGCCGCCACCCTTCTCCCATCGATATTTTGGGATCGAAGCGCAGATAGTTGGCGGGCTAAAGGGGTTCAATATATAGGAGATCTATATAGTAATGGGGATTTGATGTCTTTTGAAATGTTGATTGATAAATTTCATCTTTGCCGCGCTGATTTTTTTAAATACTTGCAAATCTGTGACTACCCGTTTAAACATCAATGGAAAATTGAAGTGAAACCTGTTATTGAGGAGGTGGGGAAAGATGCCCGGATTGATATACTCTATACTTTGCTGTTAGATACCACGGGCAATGATCTAGAGACTCAAAATTCAAAATGGGACAACCGGCTTGGGTGCTTCAGCACTCTGGTCGAAACTTCTATTGAACTTGCTGGGAGACTGTTTATGTCTGCCAACCTCCGTGCACAGCATTATAGGACCGTTTTCAATCTATATTATACCCCAGCTAAAATATCTAATTGGGGGGGTCTAATGAGGGAAAATGCTTCCGCTGCGGGTCAGATGAGACTGATATTGTACATATCTTTTATACTTGCAGGCACTTAAATACCTTGTTTGAGCATATAGAGACATTTTTAGCAGAGATTTTGTGTGGGCCTGTGCGACTATCTGTAGCTCATGTATTGTTGGGGGTTCCCGAGGTAACGGAAGAGGATCAACTGCTCTATACATTTCAGTATCTGATTTTTCTTGCTACAGCTGTTGCTAGACTTTGTATTGCCTCAATGTGGCTTCAAAAAAAGAAATAAAAGAAAAAGAAAAAAAAAGAAAGTGCAGCCGGTGCTTGTGTTGAAAGGTACGTTTGAGCTTTTTTAATTGTAACCGTTTGGGGAATTTTATTCTTAAGGGTACTGTGGGAGCGGTGTGCGGGTCTGTCGCAGTACAGAGGGCTCAAGATGTTGGTATGCTGGTGGCGGAGTGCCCGTAGAGGCCCTACTAAGACGGGTCGGTCAGTCAGTACTGTGGTGGCTCCATCTCCCTTTGAACCAGTGTTGCTCTAGACACCAGAGCTGGCATTTATGTGAAAACCCATCTAATTTAGATAAATGCGCTTTACATTAAAAAAAAACAAGTTACAGGGGCATATTCCATCTCTCGTAGTGTGAAATGCACAAAGAGGAGGATGCAGCGGGCAAATGACTGGCGACAATATGTCTTCTCTGTCTGGCGCCTTGAACAAATGCTTCATGTGGCGCTTTTAAACAATAATATTGGCACTAACACCAGCAATTACAGTAGCAATAATATAAATAAAGGATGTGATGTGGTTATTACTGACATAAGTACTATCCCATCACGATAGCTCAGCGTGTTAAATATTCCCCGTTGAGTTGAGGGAGTGCTAAGAGAGCGTGCAAGCAGAATGGCTACTTGCGTGAGGCTCCTGCTGCCTGGAAGAATTATCCGTCATTTATCCTTAATAACTGAGCTGTGACTTTGCTGTAAGAGCACCGGAGGATTGACTGACCTGATCTCCCTCCTCGTGAAAGTCCTGAGTCGCTCCGACGCTCCATCCCTGAGAACCGGTTTGGGACGGAGTTGCCCTGGACTGCTGCTGGTGCTGAACGGACAGCGGAGGACGGCGCCTAACACTGGGAAAGACCGCAGGCCTACCACGAGGGACCTAGGCCACGGCAGTTGGAATTGCTGGCGGGACGGAGACAGCCGGTGGCATGGTGGACGGAAACCCGGATTTTTGATCGAAAGCGGGGCTTTTGTACACGCCGTGGGAGCCTTGAAGATAGCTACGGAGGTGTGCGCTCGGCATGTACATGATAGAAGTAAACGCCTCTGGGAATTATAAGCGGCCGGAATACACGGTAACAGCCACTTTGAGTGACCTGCAACGTACTAATGCGGTGGTATACCGAGGCGGTCACCGAGGGAGATCGGCATCCAGGACCCCCCAGAGGTCTGCGGTCAGGGCCGGCGCTAGGCATGGGCAGCATGGGCGGCTGCCCAGGGCCCCGAGCTCAGCCCATCAACAGGGGGCCTCGCAAAAGTGTTTCCCCACCAGCCTCGCGCCTGTGGTGAGCACTGCGTGGCCCTGGGAAGGGCTGCCTCTCCTCTGGGCTTCGCAAGCATGTGTAAGAATAGGAGAAGAGGCCCCCCTCCCCTGTGCCTCGCAGCACTGGTTAATGGCTGTTAACCCCCAGGGAGGGGGCCCCTTTTCCCCAGGGCCGTGCAGCCCACATGTAGTGCGAGGCCCGTCTGCATTTGCAGCTTTGACCTGTAATTGGGGACAGGGTCGGATTGCGAAGACAAGCAGCAGAGCATTGGCCGATGGGCCGGTGCTGAAGGGTGTGACATGTGGGCCGGTTGTTAAAGGGCCTCAACTTCATTCCTGCCCCCCAGGCCATCACACTTCTGGCTTTTGTGTGCGGTGCGAAGGTGTTAAGTGTGGCAATCAGCCTTAATTGTGGCCAGGTGTTGCTTTAAGTATTGTGTCATTCTCCCCTCAGCCCCCCAAGTGTCAGACCGCTCCCCTGCAAGGCAATGGTGGGTGGGGGCAGGTGGGAGTATGCCAGGCCGTCACTGAGGGAGCAGGTTTTTGGCTATGGGCAATTGACACCTTAGCCTCCATCTTAGCTGCCAAGGTTACAAATTGCTATGTGTGAAATTTTCATAATTCAGTGTCATTATGAGTGACATTTCAACGACCATGAGTGACCCTTTTTAGTACGCAAAATCAAGCAATGATGAGGAGGAAAACATAAAATATCGTGGGACCCAGACCCAATTGAGGCCCGAAAACATCACGGACCTGCCTGGACATCTGTGTTGATGGGCAGGCCGGCAGAATCCTGTCTTCCAGCCTTTGGCGACTCGCACGGGGTTCCCTGGCTCCACCCTTGAAATGAATGATGCTGTTGTTTAGAGCATCAGTCAATCAAGGGCCTCTCTACCACGTGGGACACAGCCCTAACAAACAACACACTCCTCCTGTGCCTACTGTTGCCGGGTGGGCGGGCCACCAGAAAAACAAAATACAGATTGCCAGCCTATGTGGTAGGCCCCCCTCCCCGCTGGCAAACTCGGGGCCTCTGACATCACGTGAGTGACCTGGGCCAACTGGGAACGGGGACGGACCTATGTCAGAGAGGGCCCAACAACATGAACAGGCGTCATTTATATATACATTCGATCGGATCAATCCACCTATGTCACTCTACAGAGTAACAACTTTAAAGTAACACCGGCAGGAACGACTGCAGCTACCTGATGGGATTGTGCGCTGCACTGGCACCATCACTGTCTATTACAAACACACACAGGCTCACAGTGCCTGGTACTTACGGTCTTGGGCCACGGCCGTAGATGAGTCTGAGTCAGTACTGAGTCCGACTGTGGCGCATGCAGGTAGGGACTCTGGCCTGCTTAGTGTACATCTGAAGGGCGTCGCTTCGCTATTTCAAGGCATTACTACACACCTATTCTTGAATTACTTTAACAGCAGGCACTTGCTGACTTTGTGAAAGGAGAGGAGCGGCAATTCAGCATGGGGCGCCTCGTGGCCGCAGCGACTTCCGCCGCAAATGCCATCTGCTCGGGCATACTTCAGTGACTCTACTAGGGCGGAGGAGCGTTACCCCACTGCTTTCTCGCAGAGCGAGAAGCATAAATATAAAATGCAAAAACTACCATTTTATGTTTCTGCTACTCACACTGCGAGAAAGCAGAAGTGTTTGGTTGGGGGCAGGCAGGTCTGCTTTAGGGCAGGGGAGGAGTGCCTTGCCCCCTGGTAAGGGCCCTGACTGTTTGGTCAGCCCTCCGAGACCGACCTAACCAGTCATGCGCACTCTGGCCTTTCTCCCTGTAGGCGCCAATGCACCCTACATGGAGAAAATGGCCTCCCCATAGGTCCCTGGCTGGTCGGCGTCCCAACCAATCACAATGCTGCCATTGGGAAGGGAGGCTGCCTGCTTCCTGTTCGAACGAAAGAGAGCAAGTCAGGAGCAGAGATGACACGAGACCTGGGAAGGTAAGTTTATTTAATTTTTTAAATAACCCCTGCGAGACCTCCCACCCGCGAGTCATGCTAGCCGCGACTGGATTTTACATGCAAATTAGAGGGGCCTCACATATTCCCTTTCGCCCGGGGCCCCAGAATTTCTAGGACCGGCCCTGTCTGCGGTGGCCGCGAGAACGACGTGAGGCACCCTGCTGTGACGGTATGGCGGGCAGCTGCTGAGAGGCACAACGGCGTTGCGGGGATCTAGCGCCTACACAAACGGGCTGCGGCGGAGACTGTTGATCAGGCCGCAAGTGCAGTGGGATGTGAGACGGGGAGACGGGGAAACAGCGCAATGGACATTGGCTTTCTTAATCAGCTGGCTGAGAGGAGCGCATGTGGGAACCACTCGCCCCCCTTCCCCCCCCCCCCCCACCCCCCGCCCCCTCCGATGTGCTGTGATTGGTACCGGGACTGTGACCACCGCACAGACTGTTGGGGCGAAGAGATAGCCGGAGACTGCGTGAGGTCCTGGGGACCCGCGACTGTGTGCTTAGACTATTTGGGGCGTCTTACCGGACCTCCACTGCCAGCGGGGTGATCCTTAGCTTGGAGTGATAGCAGTGTGCGGATTCACAAAAGTGGTCTGGTGTGGATAGACATTTCGCACCGAGGTGCCGCATGCAGCTGGAGACGCTCCTGACTGGGTCGTGCAGTGCGGAGTGGCCCACGGACAGCGCATAGTACTTATATAATGCAACTGAGGCTGGTTCTACCACTCTTGCGCAGTACAGCGCCGCAGGGGGTACTGAAGGGGAGCTAACCCGGTGTAGTGTCGACTGGCTCACGAAGGTCTTGTGTTGGTGGCACTATGGGGAAGCCGGACACCCGCCAGCCAAAACTCAACTTTGAGGCTGCTAAAAAGGGGCCTAAGCCGGACTCCCCCGAGGTGGAACTGGCTACTGCGGAGATGCCGGGCATTGCGCGACACCCCCAGAATTGGATATGAGGCAGATTCTACAGGAAATGAGGCAAGGATTCGCTACAGTCATTGATAAGGTGGACCGCATGTCCTCCAGAATGGATGCCATTGTACATAAGGTAAACCAGCACGAGGAACGGATTAAGGAGACCGAGAGGCGTATATCGGACAATGACGATCTCACCGCAAGTCATGTGATGCAACTGGCGAGAATGGATAAGCTGTTACGTGTCATCGCAGCAAAGAATGAGGATTTAGAAGCCCGCAAAGAATGAGGATTTAGAAGCCCGCAGTAGGCGCAACAACATCCGCGTGACAGGCATTCCGTAATCCACGGACACTGGGCGAATGGAGGACTACATCGGAAAGTTACTACTGACTTCCATTGGGTCTGAGGCATTTTCCACGCACCTCATCGTGGAACGAGCGCATAGGTCTCTCTGGCCTACTGAATTACCGCGACCGTGATGTGGCCCTACGGGCAGCGCGCACCAAACAAACTCTGGTGTACAACGGGATTTCCTTCTCTATTTTTCCGGACTTTACTCCGATAGTACAGGAAGAAAGGCGCAAATTCATAGAGATCAAGAAAAAATTGCGTGCAGCACAGATTGACTATGCCTTGCTGTATCCTGCACGTCTCCATGTGACACACCAAGGGAAACAACGCGTCACAAACCCACAGCAAGTGGAGGATTATCTACGGGCGCTGAAGAAACCGCGACGCGGAGGGAATGGTCGAGACGCAGGGCACCGAGAGCACGAGCAAGGCACAGACGACAAGGCTTGAACTGCGGCATCAGCCGATTGACTTACACAATAGATAAAGTTGTTGCAATTATTAGGAACTGACGGCGAACTGTGCCTGAGATCGCTGCATGGATGTAAGACCAAAGAAGTTTGCAGTTGTACCAATGGTAACGTATTCCAGGACCCGCTGCCCTTCCCCAGACAGAGCCCAGAGGTCGTACAGGTCCAGAGGCTGGAGGAGAGGGGAGCGGTCGTGCAAGCTCCCTAGAATGACCCCCTATGGGTATTACCCTGAGTTATATCGTATTGTTTGGGAAGGGACAATGTTGCTGTTGAGGACAATGGGGGGTGGGTGGGTAGATTATTCTGGCAAGTGGGGGTTGCTTCAGTGGGAGGGGGGTAGGTTGGAGGGTAAAGGAGGGAGATGTTTTTTATGACTTAGACAGCACGGATGTACGTGATGACACTGTAGAGGATTATGGTGGGGGGAGCGGCGGACACTACGCAGTCCTTGTTGATTTGATTAAAGTACATTAATCATATGCATGATGGGCAAACCACCTAATGAATCCCTAACGGTAATATCCTGGAACGTTAGAGGTCTTAACGATGCATGAAAATGTACACCAGTCCTCTCCTACCTTGACAGGCACAAGGCACACATAATAATGTTACAGGAAATGCATATTCCCCCACAGACTAGCCCCTCCTTTGCCAGTAGATGGGCTGGCGGCAGACACTTCTCTTCCTATTCCTCCTACGCCAGGGGTGTCGCAATACTGATTAAACGCACAGTCCCCTTCATTTTTCTTGGTCAAATTGTAGACAACTCCGGGAGGTATGTGATAATATGGGGGAGGTTGGGAGATAAGACGGTTACCCTTGTAAATTGCTATGCCTCCAACACTGATACGCCGGAATTTTTCGCATTGATATGGGGCAAGGTACTTGATGTTGGCTCTGCATAAGTGATTTGGGGGGGAGATTTTAACGTGGTATTGATGCCTGCATTGGACAGGGCGGATGGCTTTGCACACTATCACACTAAAGCAAGGGAGACTCTGCAGGGTATAGTGGAGGAGGGGTCGCTGATCGACAGCTGGAGGCATATGCATCCCATGGCAATGGAGGGCACACACTTCACTTCATACACGGGTACATGGGCGCGGCTGGATTATTGTTTTCTATCAAGGGGTCTGGCGGTTGGTATAACTGCTGCGAAACACCTGTCCCGTACTTATTCTGACCACTGTCCTGTGCTAGTTGCACTAAGGGTGCCTGGATTTGACTGTCCTAGACCTGCATGGCGGTTACAACCCACTACTTTATAAGCATGGGCGAATTTTGCGAATCTGGCGTTCGCGAATTTGCGTATTTGCGAACTCGCAATCCGCAAAATCCGCAAATTCTCGCGAATTTGCGGATTTTTTTCTTTTTTTGTGTTCGCAAGGGTTTTTGCCAGTTCGCGAGGGTTTTGTACCAGTTTGCAATTGCAAACTTACTTGTCGGCTCGCAACGGTCGCGACTTTGTTGTTTCTACGTCTGGTTCATCATCACAGGTTCACAGCACCCTCTGTTTCACCACTGCCACCCTCTGATTCACCCATGCCACTCTCTGGTACATCACTGCCACCCTCTGATTCATCACTGTAGATTATGGGGGGGAAAAGCAAGCACACCTGCCCTGCTTCAACTGACATGAATTAATTTGGGGTTGATTATTGTGTCACTGAATTTAAACTTCCTGTCTGGCACCTGCTTACTTATCTGTAATTTGCTTTCTGTTGCAGTGCAATTTTTTTCCCCAGGACCTTTGTGGCCTACTTGTAGCTATTCTATGAGCCTGCTGTGAGGGTCAGAGCAGGGTCATAGAATAGTTGCAAGTAGGCAACTGAACTCTAAAGGGGCCCCTCAGGAAGCACTACAGGGAATGGTTACTAATGATGAGTTTGAACTTTTGCACCTGCTGAGTGCTTTCAGTTTTGCAAAACTCCTTTTTTCTGCAGAACAGCAACTGTAATGCCCCAAACAAACATAGGCAACTGAACTCTAGAGGGGCCCCTCAGGAAGCACTACAGGGAATGGTTACTAATGATGAGTGAACTTTTGCACCTGCTGAGTGCTTTCAGTTTTGCAAAACTCGTTTTTCTGCAGAACAGCAACTGTAATGCCCCAAACAAACTTACTTGTGAAAGTTGATTTCAAATCCAAAAGTGATCCAAAGAAAGTCAAAAATGCCTCAAATCCCAAAAAGTGCAGGCAAATGTCAACCTGAGGAGTTATTCTGATAAAAATCATCATTTTCAGAAGGTTTATGCTGCTTGCTAGTGGATTTCTTGTGCAGAATTGCAAATTTTGTAATTTCACGAGTGCAAGATTGTTGCTGCCCGCCGCATCTACATGTTCGCAATTGCGAACTCTCGCGATGCGTCGCCAAACTCCCGCGGGATCCAGCAGCAAGATCCAAAATAGCGCAGCACTCGCAAAATATCGAGAAAAACAACTCGGCAAATGCTGAATGACGGTAAGTGAACGCCGCACGCCGCAATATTGTATCACCAAGCAAAAAAATCCGCTGCGTGCAAATTTGCGGATTTTCGGAAAATTCATGAGAGTTCGCGGATTGCGAATTTATCGAAAATCCGCGAGCGGAACGGATTTTCCGCCCATGCTTACTGCTTTACTAGATATGGCATTTCGAGAGGAGTTGAGGGAGATATACTTGACTTCTTTCCGCGTAATAAGGGCACTGTCGACAACGTTGAAATGGTATGGGAGGCCTTTAAGGTCACAGTCCGAGGCTGGTGCATAGCTAAGGGGTTTGGAGTACTGCGAGACATTCAACACACGATACGTAGACTGGAGGGTGACTTGAAAGAACTAGAACGGAGAATGCAGAGGGGGGACGGGGCCGCTGCACAAGAAGAGTTCAGAAGCAAGTTGTCTGAATATGAAGAGGAAGCGTCACAGGAGTCGAAATTCCGCAACAAATATTGGTTGCTCGTAAATACCGGGGAGGTGAAAGGCCAGGAAAAGCTTTATCTGGGGTCATACGGAAGTCTCGAGGTGATAATACTATTCTTGAACTTAATGATCAGAATGGAGTGGCGTGTAGGGATAATGCTCGTCTCATGGATGTCCTCGCCACACATTATGAGCGGTTGTACTCTACACGGGTCTCTGGTACCATGGATTTTGAAGGCTACTTGGGAGAAGTGGCCTTGTGTTGGCTGAGTGATGTTCACAGAAAATTTTTAAGTGCCCCTATCGAACTGGACGAAATCAAGGAAGCTATCATGTCCCTGAAAAATGGGATGACGCCGAGATTAGATGGTATACCGGCTGAGTTTTATAAATGCTACATAGATATATTGTCGCCGGTATTACGTGAAGTATTTGAAGATTCCTTTGATGGGGGTATTTTACCACAATCAATGCGTGAAGTAGTGATAACATCTCTATTAAAGCCTGGCAAAGACCCTAAGGAATGTGATTCCTACCGTCCCTTGTCCCTAATTAATTGCGACGCAAAGATTTTGGATAAAGTGCTGGCCACACGACTGTCTCTGCTCATGATACAAATTGTACTCCCAGATCAGTCAGGATTTGTCCCGTCTAGAGCGACCAGTCATAACCTCCGTACTCTTTTTTTCCCTTATACAAACAGTGGCACCGGAATTCCCGCTTGCTGCTGTGTTTTTGGATGCCTCAAAATCGTTCGACTCAGTGGAATGGTGCTACCTTTTTACTGTATTGCGAAAGATGGGCTTCCCACCTGTCTTCCTTGCATGGATACAGTTGCTATACAATAAGCCTATCGCAAAGGTACTTGTGAATGGCTGCCTCTCACCCACTTTGTCCGTCACCAGAGGCACCCGGCAGGGTTGCCCACTGTCTCCCCTCCTGTTTGCCATCATAATAGAACCCCTGGTGTGCCGGCTATGGCAGATGCACCAGGAAAGCGCATTCCGATGCCTCCAACGACAAATCTCTGTATCGCTTTACGCGGATGACGTGACGTTTTAAGTCACGGATCCTCAGCACAGACTTAACGCCTTGCTGCGCGAGTTTGTAGTTTTTGGCAGACTGTCCGGCATAACTATAAATTGGAGCAAGTCCCAGTTTTTCCCACTGACCTCCGTGGTATCTGAATTCCCCTTAGATTATCTGTTTGAATGGTGCCACTCCGACCTTAAGTACCTGGGGATCCAGGTCTCGAGGGACAGAGAGGAGACTGTGGATGAATTATGGTACAGCCATGATGGAATTGAAGGACACCATCACGCGCTCGATCGCGTTGCCTTTGTCAATGGCGGGCAGAGTCTTGCTTATTAAAATGGTCATATTACCACGTTTTTATACCTCTTTCTCAATATACCCTATCATCCGGGAGCTTATTTTTTCAAAACCTTGAAATCGGAGCTGATTAGGCTACTTTGGGAAGGGCACCAGCGAAGGCTTAAGTGGGCTGTTCTATCACAAAGGTATAGCAGAGGAGGCTTTCACATCCCAGATATGGAGGCATACTATCTCAGTGCTCAGGCGCATTATGTCTATCATTGGATTTCACCTACACAATATATGCCGCAGATAGCGATGGAGGACTGGATTACGCAACCACTGCCGCTGAATGGTGTCGTCCATGGTCCGGCTGCAGTCCTGGAGACGCCACCGACCACGGTGTCTTGCACTATAGATGCATGGCAGAGAATATTGCATAAATTACGAATCCCTCTGCTTTACGCACCGCGCATGCCCCTAACCTATCACCCAAGAGTGACTGTGATACAAGAAACTGGCTTTCAAAATATGTGCAAGCGACTTCACATGACACTGTGGGGAGATCTGTTTCTTAATGGGGAGTTTCGTTCCAAGGAGCAATTCTTTGGCGACACTGTCCCTACACCCCTAGAAATGTTCTACTATATACGACTAGGGGAGGGTATGAAACAACTCCTCACAGACTTCCCTTCGGGAACCGGATGTCGTCCCTCCCCTGACTTTTTAACTGGGCAGCACCGAAGGTACTCACTTGGTATTGGGCATATATAGCAGCCTTCGCATGCACACCCCAGAGGTGGTAGGGATGGCCAGGGGACCCTGGACCGTTGACTTGGGGAGAGAGATCACTGATGAGCAATGGGAATACTGTTGTGAGATGACGGGCGTATCACCTCAAGCTGTCGCTTTAGGATTATTCATTATAATTTTCTGCATAGAGTATCTTACATGCCTGCCAGGAAGTATAGATTCAAACTAGCTGACACAGACTGTTGTGAGAGATGTAGACGGCCAGGAGCAGTTTTTTTCCATTTATCTTGGGAATGCCCACAGGTATGGCACTATTGGGAGCAAATCCATGGTGCTCTGGAGAGTATGCTGAATTTGACTTTTGCTATGGATTCCGTAACCTTTATACTTGGGCACACTGCACACATACCTAAAGGCAGCAGAAAGTTTGTAGACATTGCCCTGTTGCTGGCTAAGCGGCGACTTGCGTGCCGATGGGGAGGGGGAGAGTCCCGAAGTTTAAAGAATGGCTACAGGATATGATATACTGTCAGGACCAGGTTGGAATTTATGCCGAAATGCAGCCCATGGCCTCGAGGCCCAAGGACATATGGAGGCCATTGCAGGACTATGTACTGCAACAGGGAAGAACTGCAGCAGATGAGGAGGTTCAGACGGGGTTGGGGTTGATGACGTTAGGAGCACACCTGATCGTTGTTGAGAGTTCCAAGGTTGATGTCCGCATTGTGATGTACGGTTTGGAAGGCGGTGCCGATCTCTGCAGACACGTGGGTGATTTTATTTGATCTGCTATACCATTATGCATCATGTGCCATTGCTTTGTCCTATATTGTATTGTGCACCTCTGGGAATTCATGTCATGTTTCTTTACCCCTTTCATTTCTGCGAGGGAACTGCAATGTTACTCACTGTAAAATATCCTGGACTGATTTCATTGAAATGTGCCACTGTTGTGCTCACTGTGCTGTCTTATTGTATTACACTTACAAAATGACAAAAATAAAGTTTAAAAAAAATGTTCCCCGTTGAGTTTTCCATAATACTCTTAGTAAAATAAAGAATGGCTGCTCAAGGAATTCAGACAAACATGAGGGGGAGGTGGAGGGACATGCGGCGACATGTGAGGAGGTGGGTGGGAGCAATTCTGTGGGTCAATCGAGCGCGGAGCGCCAGCATTTCCTGAGCAGCGCAGCCCGCACCTTGAGCCGCGCTACTTAGGAAAAACTTATAATACTGAACAAGCCCGGTAAATGTGTGATAGCGCGCGCGTGCACTAAAAGGAAGCATAATGAGTCATGACAAGAGAGAGGAGCAAGCCCGGGAGTTGTGTGCACTTGCGCTAAAAGGAAGCTTAATAAACCATGAGAAGAGAGAGGAGGAAAGCCAGATGGCGCCACTGCGTGAGGAGCGTTGAAGTGCGCGCTTGGTAGAGCAAGCGAGAGGAAAGCCAGATGGCGCTTGATCAAGCGATGCAAGGAATGTGCATTAGCGTGCGTGTACCGCACGCTCTAGGCCAGCAAAAGCTTGTGATCGGATTTCTAAAGCCCACTCATTAAATGTCTTGACAGATCAGCGCATGCGCAGGCGAGACCTGAAAAAACACCAGGTCAGGCACCTGAGGGATGTTTCGCCGACCAGGCTGAGGGCGCGAGCTGGTGGGGCTACATCTACACATCCTCTTATTCTAAGTATTCCAGGGCGGTGGCAGTACTAATTTGAATGAGACTCCCATGGAAGGCATCCCAAGTTTTGACGTATCCAGAGGGCAGATACATCCTCCTAGGAGGCACACTGCATGGAAGACAGATCACTATTGCAGACATTTATGGTCCCAACACTGACGACCCAGAGTTTTTTTTCCCCTCCACATTTGGTCAAAAATAGCATATCTGGGCAACTCCATGATACTCTGTGGTGGCGACTTTAATGCAATTATTGAAGAATACTTGGACAGGGTGGGCACCTCCTTTAGTAGTCATCCCCAGGCAACGGCCATGCTCCAAGCCATTATAAAAGATAACTATTTAGTAGACGCTTCGAGGCAGATGCACCCGACTGCAAGAGAGGGCCCCTGTATAGCAAAACAGCATAGTGCCTGGTCAAGACCGGACTTTTGGCTGATACCTCGGGGTATACAAACTTGGATCACATCAGTAAAGCACCTCCGCGCACTCTCTCAGACCACGCTGCAGTAGCGATTACATTACAATTTCCTCTGACCGTTCCCCGCTCCTTCACTTAGCAGTTCCCGCCGGCAGCACTGCTAGATGCTGCATTTAGGGCAGAAGTTTGCAGTGGAATGCTCGAGTACTTCGAATTCAATGCACACTCAGTGCAATCGCACACAATGCTATGCAAGGCTTTTAAAGTACTGATTAGAGGCGTAGCCATCGCTAAACATGAAGTCTACAAGTCATTCCTTTGATGGCCTGGAGAGAGACCTTTAGATTCTGGAGAGCCAGTATTTTTAATATCGGAAAATTACTCTTAGCTCATATTAGAGAGAAACCTTTTGAGTTCCAGGAAGAGGCAGTCCAGGGGTTGAGATAACTACACTGCCACGCCCAGGCACAGTGAGACAGAGAGGGTGATCGCCCTAGCAAAACACTGGCCGACCTCCTAAGACATCCTCATACATCATTGAACTTGCGGATGCAGATACTAAGCTGGTGCATTCCCCGACTGCCTTACTGGGCACCATGACGGCATTTTAAACCCAGCTGTACTCCTCTGCAACACAGCCCACAGAGGCGGAGCTGTTAGAATATTTTGATACGCTTCAAGTACTTTGGCTAGACCGAGCACACCACTCTTATCTAGACGAACTATTCACCACTGAAAAGATAATTCAGGTTATACAAAGCCTATCAGAAGATACTAACCTTGTCCTTTTACAAATAGTATGCTACCTTACTTGCCCCTCGTCTCCTGGCTGTATATCATGACTCTCTAGAGTACGAGACTCTACCACCCTCAATGAGGGAAGCCACCATTATAATGTTGCTCAAACCAGGCAGACCTGCCAACCTCTGCAACTCATACCGTCCGTTGTCGCTGATAAATACAGACCACAAAATATTTGCCAAACTGATAGCAAACAGACTGCAGCCGATTCTCCCACTTATTGTAGGGCCCGACCAGTCAGGATTCATACCTGGACAATACATCACACAACCTATGCACCATATTTGCCTTAATGTATTATCTTGCCCCACACGTCCCAGCAGTGGCTGCTTTGCTAGATGCCACAAAGGCATTTGATTCAGTGGAATGGAAATTCCTCTTCTTACTACCATCCCGGCTAGATCTGAGCTCCACTTTTATACGGCAGATATGCCATCTATACGCCTCTCCCACTGCTTGGGTGCGGGTAAACAAGTTGATTTCTGACCCTATTGCTATCTCCTGGGGCACATGCCAAGAGTGCCCTCTGTCGCCCCTCTCATTTGCTATTGTGATGGAACCCCTGGCAGCCTGCCTGCGTCAGCATCATGCTGCCAGGGGCATAGGATTCACCACCAGAGGGCTGGTAGTCTCCATGTAAGCGGACAACATTACACTGTATGTCCATGAGCGGGAGTTAAATATTGCTCCAGTGACACGCAAACTGCTGCGTTTCAGTGGCATGCTTGGAATCCAAATAAATTGGGCTAAATGTATCTTATTTCCACTCACTGATGGCACACATACATTTGCAACAGAATATCCAATAGAGGGGGCGGACAGCCCGGTGCGATACCTGGACATTTGGCTCAGCAGAGATGCACAAGAACTGTAGAATGCAAATTATGGTAGGTTGATCACTTGGATAGAGGAGAAAATACTCATATGGTCAAAGCTGCCCCTAACTCTTGGGGGCGAATAGCAATTACAACATGCTCTATCGTGCTATGTGGGAAACCATCATCAAATGTCCAAATTCAAACTATGCCAAGTACCTCAAAATCTCATTGGAATCAACAAATCTGGTTGGACTCTGGGAAACCAAGCTCCAAGTACCTTTATTCAAACAGGTGGTCAGGAAGGCAGCCATCAAACACTCATTTTTGGATGACAAAATAGCTTTCAGTCTCAGGTCACATGCTTGGATGACTATCCAATCATACAAAAAACTAGTGCCGGCGCACTACCTGGACCTGACCTTTTCACCTTATATCAAACATAAATATCTTAATATAAGGCTGGGTAGTTTGCCAACCAACGCTGAGCGTCAGAAGTGGAAGCCCCAAGAAAGTGAAGGGTGCGGGCTATGTGGTGCGGCAAGGCAAGATTTTACCCACCTGATTTGCATCTGCCCGGCTCTCATACAGGAACGTCGGAATTGGTTGAAAGCCAAGTTCAATCAGTTTGGAACACGTACCTGTAGGTCTGCGATTATACAAACATTATGTACCACAGACCCCCAATTCATTTGCAGATCAATCAAATTTATCAAACATTTTGAGAAAAAGCAAAGATTATTGGCAAAATCTTGACCATGGACATTGTTTTACCCCAGAAAGACATTTGTTTTTTTACTACCAATTTTAAATTCTATTACTCTCACATCAGTGTGTTTTTAGTATATTATCATACCTGTATTTTTGTAATGGTTTTAATTAACTATACAATAAAGTTTCTTCAGTCTATCCTTAAAAAAAAAAAAAAAATTACAACAAGCCTTGGCATAGCCAATAGGTCTCACCTTTGGGACCTTATAAGTGTTTAGTTATCCAGCACAATATCCTTGGTGCAACAACACCAACTGTTGCTTGGCTAAACACTTATAAGGTCACAAAGGTGAGACCTATTGGCTATGCCAATGCTTGTTTTCATTAAGATCAACATATAAATACGCTTAACTGGAAGCTTTTAACAAACCACATCCAGTAAACTTATTGTAAAACTGTTTTAAGATATGCTGCTTGACAGGTTTCAGCCACTGGCTGGATTGAGGTTCTGGAGAGCTTTCTGCACACTCACTCGCTTCGATAGAAGGACATTACAATGGCATGGCACGCTTTAACCTCTCTGGGGAGCCATTCCAACCCAAATCTACAAGGAAATCTGACCACATTTACTGTTTTGTTTAATTTACGTAGCTTGTGTGGTTGTTTTGGGAAACTTATCTTTCTGGAAGTCTCTAAATATTCCAATGGAGCGCTATAAGAAGTTTAAGCGCTTTAAACATTATTAGGAGACAGTTAACTGATTAAGCCAATACGGACTTCGGAAAAATAAAATTTTTCTCACATAGTGACAGTGACTTCGTATCCGTATGATTGAACAGAAGATCTTCGATTAATTGGAAATTCACTTTAAAAGGACCTCATAATTCAATGATCAAACAACTGCTTCATCTATTTTTCAGTAAATTAATATTTCAATGATAACACTGTAATATATTAGGTGACTGCAGTCCTTTCCGGGGAAAGCCTAGCTTTCATTTCAAGCAGGAACACTACTTCATATTACCTTGCAAACAAATAAAAGGGTGCGAAATGAAAGCACAAGGACAGAAGAAAACTCAAGCAAATGTTACAATGTAAATGTACTCGTGCTGCTTTTCACCATCACATTTCCCTAACTACGAAAGAGAAGAAAAATAAGCAAGTGTATGAAAACCAGTCCTAACACCAGAAATTGTTTTTTTTCGCTTCTCAATAAATGTAACTGTCATCACAGTAATGTCAGGCTACTAAATGATGTCAGGTTGAGGTAGCCTGATGGCAATTAAATGTTTGACCAACCGTATGAACAGACGTTTCTGCAGCTGCCACATTAGTCTTGTATCTTATGCAGTGACAGTGGAAAGCCAACTGACAACTGTTGCTTTGTCCCAACGGGTGCATTATGGGTCACTGAAGTAGTGCAGTTCATTCTCACCCTAGTTGCTCATTCAGAATAGTGCTTCCATGTGAAACTGCAAGCCTGAAATGCAAAATTTGTAGAATGAAGTAGACTTTTTCCCCAGTTCTTGCCTAGTGACAGTTCGAGTTGCTGTGCGAGTGTAGTGCAATCAAAAATATTCATGAATAAAAAAAATACATTTATATGTACAGTTTGTTATTTTTAGTTGGCCCTCATCATCTATGCGTCTGTTTGACTGTAACTCACATTTTGCTTAAGCCTAAAACAGAATATAGTATTTAGAAATGCGTTACCCCAGTTTAGTCCGAGTCGCAGGCTCTCTTGCACTACGAGTGAGGGGATTTTTCCTGGTAACATATGCACCGAAGTGCCAAGGCTGGTGAGGCAATACTTCCTATTACAGTTATTTGTTTTTTCTTTTTAATGCTATTTCTTTTGATTTGTTAGTCAACCTTTTGTGTCTAAAGTAGTTTTCAAATTAATGTAATTCAAAAACACTAGTAAGTTTTTTATGCGCCAGTTTTCTGTGAAACCATTAAAACTAAAATCGTTTCTATGCCTGTTTCAAGTGCAGCTTTCTCCTAGGAAGCACTGTATTGTTTTGCTAAATTTATATGTAATGCTTTTTACGGCAAGCATATTTAAGCGGACCTGTTTCTTTTTTCTTTTTATGGTATGTGCGCCCACGAGAAAATACAATTAGTAAACATCGCACCCGCTTGCCAGGGCCCAATCTATTGGCTTTGCCTGTGCTTGAAAAAATATAGCTTGGTCTAACGCGACAAAAAACGTGTGTGGTAGTAACACTGCACATTGTAAACCAACTTCGCCACACACACAGTCCCACCGGACGCGTGTAAGGTGGGGGCACTGTTTATCTTGAACCTGCCCAGCGCTAGCTGTTGACACTCAACGCTGCATCTGCCAATTGCGACTGTTTTTAAATTGTGTTCATTGTCACTGTAAATTACTTGCGCTGTGCACCACATTGGTTTTAACAATATTAAGGAAAACGCTACCAACAGGGAGTACGAGGACTCCTCAAAGTTTGCTCCGGCTTCTTCGCGATTGTGTAGAGGGAAGTTACTTCCGGGCAGGCTGGAGGTCGGCGCTTAGTCTCCTCCCCATTTCTTCAACTACTATAAACCCATTGTAAGAGAGTAGGGTCTTCTTCCTATGGTCACCCCCACGTTTTGCTCAGATACACTGGTTTTTCGACTTTAGTGTGCTGTGGGCCTGCTAATCAGACCCACAGCCCAGCTGTTCTCTCTCTAAATTCATACCATGTACTTTAGGTTCATATCCAATTGGGTATTGGGTCACCTTTGTGAGCCCCTGTATAGTGTACCATAGGTACCCAGGGCATAGGTGCATCCAAGGCCTACCAGGGGCTGCAACATGTATTATGCCACCCAAACGGACACAACTGGCTGATCACTCAGCTGGGGCAAGGTCGTGTAATCACCCCTTGCTTAGATATAGTATTCCTATATCTAACCTTATATATATATACACATATGCACCTTTAAGTCACTCCTATGGCAGGCCTTGACAATCCTGAAGGCAGAGTGCATGGTTTTATGTGAGATGGTGCTCTAGCATGAGCTGAGCCTGTCTGCAGCTTTCGGAACCATGTCCTTATAGCTGTTCTATAATATAGCCATACCATATACTCTTAAGTGCATTATAATCCTTGTGGTTAATGCTAACTATGGTTTGGCTTTATCGAAACATGTCGTGTAAGGTGTCATACGCTTTGGAATACTCCTTCCCCCTCCTTCCCCCCCCCCCCACCCCCACCCCCACCAGTCCTGGCGGCAGGGGTAGCATTCCACCCTTCTAGAGGGAGAAGAAATGTAGTTGTAGCTTTACCCGGTTAAAGTTAAACAGAGTCTCAGCATCACAAAATGGATGCTGCTGCCACAGACACAAGTCTGACCTCCTGCATCTGGGAGCCCTTCCAGCGAGGGAGGCCTGGACAATAGGTTTCCTGCCTTGGGAGGTTGCTAGCACCTCCCCAGACAGGCTATAGTGTATTGGGGCAGGGTGGGTAAATGAAATGAGACACTGCCTGGGGCACACAAGGTGCTCCATGCATAGCCCGGTTCAAGCCAGTTGTTGGGGCACTCCAGCCCTGGCGTGAAACTGGACAAAGGGAAAGGGGTGTAACCACCCCCTTCCCAGGTTCTACCCATAGGAGGGAACTAGCAGGTAATCCAGCCCCTTAGATTGGTATAATGCTAGGAGCTGAGTCTAGAGACTTTAGATTATCCTGAACTGAAACTCTGAAACGAAACTCTGGAACTTCAACATTCTACTGCAACTAGAAGACTGAAGAATCTCCCTTGTGGTCAAGGAGTGACCACCCTGTTCAAACAGGCACCAACTAGTGAATTGCCGGTTTGCTTTGTCGACGCTCCTCAAGGATCCCGATGACTCTGCTTCACAGGACCGGACTTCCAGACTTCTCGGACCCCGACCCACACATCCAGCAAAGCTGAGAGCCGTGGCGGACACAAGAGACGTGGGATCGGACACCTGGCCATTTTGCTCTTTGCTAAACTGTGCAGCTTCTGAGGCGTCCTCGAAGTTGTGCATTGGGGATTGAGAAGCCCCAACCCCGAGCCGCAAGTGCACCGAAGCTCAGTCCTCCACACTCCACGAGTGCCGTGTGGGGGGCCTGCTCTTGCATTTCTCTTCAACGCGGCTTTGCGGTTGCTAGCCCGTTGGCTAGTGGCCATCTTGAAGACACCATTTTGAATCATCGCTGCTTGCCTGGTTGCTCTGGGCTTGCTCCTGCTTTCCTGTAAAAGGGAAGCCCCACAGACCTTGCTGGTCTGTACAAGAAGCCGATCTTTACATCCTGCGTGGGTTGCCTTTGCCAAGGCTTGTTGATTCAGAAGCCGACACCGCCAACAGCGAGAGCCTTTGTGGGACAGTTCGTATCCAGCTCCTGGTTGTCGTTGACACCTCCTGGTCTACGTGGCTGCAGAGACTAGCTTCGCCTCTTCACCTGATTGCATCTTGACATCACCTGGTTCCGTCCTGGTTTCATCCTGGTCACTGGCTAGTGACGCAGACTATGTCCTCTCTGCTTTCAGGTTCTTCACTTCCTCGATCCACCCGGACATCTTCCTCCTGGTCGCCTTCAGAATCTTCTTGCAGCTCTCCATAGGATTCGATGTCGAAACCCGACACTACTTCACAGCCCTCCACCCGGCTTCCCGGGGTGAGGTAACTAGAGTACTCCGGTGCTCCCGTGGGTATTAACTATCCAAGTGTCCTACTTTAACTGGGTTTTCCCATAGTCACTCCCGAAGTGTCCGAAATCAACTAGTTTCTAACTTTTACGTTCCCATTCTAAGTCTGTGAGAACTTGCGTGTGGGTAAAGGCACTGCACACGCATCCTGTAGGGCTCCTGCTTCCTAACCTTTGGTTACTCAGTGTAGCCCCAGCGATTCCGTAGGCCTATTCACTTCTCCTGAAGTGGTTCTTATACCACTTACTTAGTGTATGGTTTGTGAGGCCCCTAGGGCAGAATTGTATTTGTGCAACTTATAGTATGCTTATTGAGTAACTTGTGCTGTATCTCGAACTCTGACCTCATAAAGAGTGCCGAGGGGTTGTGTTAGAAATAAATACATATATATTTGATATATACCTTGTGTGGTGTCCTTTCATTTGGTATTCAAGGGGTTATTATTGGTAAAACAATTTGCTTCACATGCTCTCTGAAGTTTTAGCCTAAGACTGCTTTGTCCATGCTATCACTAGGATAGCTGGTCTATAAGGTTGACTATACAACCATCACCATAAGGGTTGTTTGGGCTGATACAGGGTGCCCACTAGAATAGTGGACATCACATATCAGTGCAACTTCTCACACCCATGCAGAGCGGAACGCGCAGCGGACGCGTGTAAGGTTGAATCACTGTTTATCTTGAACCTTCCCAGCGCTAGCTATTGACGCTCGACGCTGCATCTGCCAATTGCGACTGTTTTTAAATTGTGCTCATTGTCACTGTAAATTACTTGCGCTGTGCACCACATTGGTTATAAAAATATTAAGGAAAACGCTACCAACAGGGAGTACCTGATTACGTGGACTCCTCAAAGTTTGCTCCAGCTTCTTCCCCGGTCCACCACGGGCTTTCATCCTGATTGTGTGGAGGGAAGTTACTTCTGGGCTGGCTGGAGGTCGGCGCTTAGTCTCCTACCCATTTCATCAACTACTATAAACCCATTCAGAGCAGAACGCGCAGCGGGCATGCCGAAGGCGCGCCAAAGGCAAGCCCGTCTGTGGCTAGGGGCCACAACCGCTGCCCCTTTCTCCCCAGCACCAAGGACCTACAGTTCTAGAAAACTTTGCGAACTGCGAAGCATAGCTCCAACACTTTGCCTTCACTCCTGGAACCCTGCAGTTCCCCAAACCGCCTGTTTTTAATGTGGCTTTCAGTTTAAAAGTGTATTGCCAAATAATACCATCAGAAACCAACACAAGATGTTCCTCCTAAAATGTAGGTCGCTCGTAAAACACTGTCTGGAAATCCACCTACTCATAGAAGAGCTTAATCCAGACATCCTATATTTAACAGAGGCATGGCTCAATGATGAATCTGCACAAGATTTGGTCCAAGCCATCTCCCAAGGATATCAGATATCCCGCTTAGATCATAAAGTGGGGGTAAGGGGGTGGATTAGCGACTGTCTACAGGGACTGCTACCAGTGTCGCGGTTCCTTCAATTTGATACTGGATTGTGAAAGTCTCCTGTTTGCAATAGACTTCGCTCCCACAAACACGTTCTCGGGGGTCCTTTCATATCGCCCACCCGGAACCTTAGGAGATTTCGCCAAAAGCCTCCCCTCCATCATGGCCAGCCTAGCTTGTACACCAGCGAATTTTACCCTATTAGGAGACCTCAACATTCACTTTGATGACACCTCCAACCACACTGCCTTACACTTGCTCGCGAGTCTCTCAGCCCTGCTATTGGCCCAACTAGTACTCGACCCAACCCACATAAAAGGCCATCTACTCGATCCTAATTTTAGTAAATTCACAGATCTGAAAGTAGGTACTCCCTCGCCCATCCCGTGGTCCGTCCACCACTTGATCCCTCTTGTTAGGATCGCCCCCGACCGGCGCCCCCCTCTCAACACTATAACACGCATGCAAAGAAACTGGGCCAAACTTCCGCTGGACACCTGCTTACAGCTCTAGATCATACCAGACCATGTAACAACCCAGATCCCATGTCCGCAAACGAGGAATATAACAACTGGATCTCTCACTCTCTAGACTCAGTACGCCCCCTGAAATGCGCAGAATCCAAGTGCAGTTCAAAAACCTCCCATTGGTACTCCTCTAGATTACGGGAACTAAAATGTAAATGCAAAAGACTGGAAAGGAAGTGGAGACTGGACTTCTCCCCCTCCAGAAAAACTTCCTACAGAGAAATGCTCAGAACTTATAACAAGCATTTATAATGCAATGGTCTCTGCATTTTTAAAGTTAGAGCTATTGGCATTGCTCATGACATTATTTTTATTTATGTTTTTTTTTTTAAACATAAATAAATGGCATTGTCATTTACAATGCCAATAGCAGGGCAGGAGAGCAAGCACAAGCAATGGGGGGGGGGGGGGGGGGGGGGTCAGGACAGCAAGCTCAAGCAACGAGGGGGGGCAGGTGAGCAAGCACAAGCAACAAGAGGGTAGGACAGAAAGCACAAGCAACGAGGGGGGCAGGACAGCAAGCACGAGCAACGGGGGGCAGGGGAGCAAGCACAAGCAACAAGGGGACAGGACAGCAAGCACAAGCAATGAGGGGGGGCAGGACAGCAAGCACAAGCAACGAGGGGGCAGGACAGCAAGCACAGGACAGCAAGCACAAGCAACGGGGGACAGGGGAGCAAGCACAAGCAAAGAGGGGGAGGACAGCAAGCACTAGCAACGAGGGGGGCAGGACAGCAAGCACGAGCAAGGGGGGCAGGGGAGCAAGCACAAGCAACGAGGGGGGAGGACGGCAAGCACGAGCAACGAGGGGGGGCAGGACAGCAAGGGGGGCAGGACAGCGAGCACAAGCAATGGAGGGGGTAGGGGAGCAAGCACAAGCAACGAGGGGGGAGGACATCAAGCACAAGCAACGAGGGGGAGTAGGACAGCCAGCACGAGCAACGGGGGGCAGGGGAGCAAGCACAAGCAACGAGGGGGGAGGACAGCAAGCATGAGCAATGAGGGGGACAGAACAGCAAGCACGAGCAACGGGGGGGTCAGGGGAGCAAGCACAAGCAATGAGGGGGCAGGACAGCAAGCACAAGCAACGAGGGGGGGCAGGACAGCAAGCACATGCAACGAGGGGGGGAGGACAGCAAGCACAAGCAACGAGAGGGGAGCAAGCACGAGCAACGAGGGGGCAGGACACATGGTTCACTTTTTTCGAACATGGACTTGATCTGACAAATAGAAGAGTGGGTGAGGCTCTACCGTCCAATTTAACATGAAAGCTATTGAATGCTTGAAAACACGAGATGGTAAATTTTGAACGGGATAAGTGTTTACAACTATAGCCAGCACAAGGCAATGAAGGGTTGCGAAACGATTGTACCGTTTGATGTCCAGCGAGCGGCGGATGTTTTAAAAGGCTGAAAGACACGAAGATAAGGGGGAAACATGCAATCAGTGCCGCGTGCAGCATGTCCAAGAGTCACGACTGCACAACGGGTGCTTCTTACCGTATGGGTTCCTGCTTTGCCCTGCTGCAGTCAAGCCTCCTCATCAAAAGTGGACGAGCGACGAGCCGAGTCAAGGGTCTGGGAGCAGAGTCTGCTCACGCTGCCTGCATGCGCCAGTCGGCCCTCTGATTGGTTAATAAGGAACACCAATCAGAGAGCTGACTTGAGTGTGCAGGCTAAATAAAAAATGGTTCTGTCGGGTAGCTGAACAACTAATTTGCAAATGCTAACTGCATGCAATATAGCAACCTCCCTCTGACAAGAATTCACAACAGGTTCTTACAATGAATGAAAAGAAAGCCTGTATAGAGCTGGTTTTATCTTTATATTTTTCAAAATTCATTCAAAACAACTCATAAATGACTGTCAATATCTTAATAAAAGTGCAAAAAGTGACAGTAGTGAATAGTGATCACGTGACACACAATATGTACAATAATAAATTTCAGTATAGACAATTTATACAAATATATACAAGTTTGACTTTAAAGAATGCCATCAGGAACATTTTCCTACTGGCCCTAATATTCCAGAATCCCGACAAATTGACAAGAAACAATTAGGATTCTGTAAATTTATATTAGCTGATGGCCTACTTTTATTAAGATATTGACAGTCATTTATGAGTTGTTTTGAATTAATTTTTAAAAATTCTTGTCAGAGGGAGTTTGCTATATTGCATACAGTTAGCATTTGCAAATTAGTTGTTCAGCTACCAGACAGAACCATTTTTTATTCAATCATTAACTACCCAGGCTCTGAGGGACACCGGGTCAACCCCGTTTTTTCACGAAATTGAGTGTGCAGGCAGCGTGATGAGGGGTGTGCTCTCTCCCGATGACGTCAGGGAGAGAAAGAAGAGAAAAAAAACGCCCCCGAATCGGGAAAAGACGGGGCTTAAAGTGAGTGATGCCCCTCTCCTCCAATGGCTGGCCAGCATTTACGAGGCCAGCCAATAGAGAAGAGGGGCGGGTTATGCCCCCATACTAAGTAACATTAAATCTCTGACCGAGAATGCGCAAGCGCAGACTATGGTCCTCGACCTAAAAACGAGATTAAACTGGCACAATCAGCTTTCTTTGTAGAAAAAATCAACGCAGCAGCCTCCAAACCAAAAGAGATCTATCGCATTGCTAAAACCCTTCTTACACTCCCAGAACAGCCCCTTGACCCCTCTAATACTCAAGCCCGCTGTAACAATCTGGCGGAGTTCTTCTTCCAAAAAACTCAAAATATCTACACTTCTTTCCCCCTATCCCTACTACTGTCCAATCAACCACCCCATCCATCTCAAACACTCTACCCCAGGCCATCTTTGAATCCTTTCCTCTTCTCAGCCTCTCCATATTAGAGTCTATTCTGCCACAGTTTAAATCAGGTTTTCCCAATGATCCAGCCCACCCACGTTCTCTGACCTTAGCAAGCCACAAGATTCTTCCGACGGTACTCAATCTGCTCAATGCTTCCCTATCCACTAGCTCTGTCCCCCCTCCTTGGAAGTGCGCCATGGTGAAGGCCCTTCTCAAAAAACCCAACCTTGACCAGACAAATTCTAGTAACCACCGACCAATATCCCTATTCCCCTGGTTGAGTAAGATATTGGAGAAGCACACTAACACCACACTAGTGAAATTTCTCGAGGCCAATCACATGCTCCACGCCTCTCAGACTAGATTCCGTCCCATGCATGGGACCGACACTGCGCTGTTGGCAGTGACTGAGGAGGCAAGGAAGATCTTAGATCAGGGGGAATCGGCCGCTATAATCCTCCTTCACCTAAGTGCCGCCTTCGACACTGTCAACCACAGCATTTTACTCCACCGGCTCTCCAGCATAGGGATCTCAGGAAAAGCCATCTCCTGGCTGAGATTCTTTCTCTCTGACCGCTCTTTCAAACTGTTCGAGGGCAACACCACCTCTCCGAGCAAGCATCTTTTCTGCGGCATACCGCAGGGCTCTTCCTTGAGCCCTAGCTGAGGTAGTCCGTCCGTATGGAATAAAAATCATTACCTACGGAGATGACACTCAGCTAGTGGTGGCCCTCAATCAATTGGATACGGTGTCATACAATTTTAGGGCCTGCCTGGAAGAAGTCTCCAAATGGATGACCTTGTTGTGCCTCAAACTCAATGGCGAAAAAAACGAGCATATGCTCCTAGGTAATCCCTCTCTGCTCTCGATCAAGTCACTGTGGCCCATTTGTCTCGGCTCCCCCCCCCTACCAAAAGATAAAATGAAGAGCCTTGGCATCTGGTTGGACAAATCCCTCAATTTTAATGCCCAAGCTGCCAAACTATCTGCTACTTGTTTTGGCCTACTCAGGCTCATACATAAGATTCTCCTCTTACTGCCTTTCCAAGCCAGACAGATAATGATCCAGGGGCTTGTTCTCTCCAGGTTGGACTTTGGGAATCCCTTGTACTTAGGGGGCCCCCCAATCCACCCTGAACACGCTCCAGATCATACAAAACTGTGCAGCACGAACACTACTTCAAATCCCTCACTGTGAAAACCGGCCTGAAGAGCCTTCACTGGCTCCCGGTCAGATAAAGAATCGAGTTCAAGACCCTCTGCATAAGTCACCGAGCACACTGGAAAACTGGAGCTGTCACCAACCACTCATTTATTACTTCATTCAACCCCGCCAGACAGCTTAGATCTTCATCCTCTTCCCTAGTCACAGTACCCAGGATTAAGAGAGCCAGATGCGGAGGCCGGTCCTTTTCGTACAACGCCTCAAAACGGTGGAACTCTGTGCCCTATCATCTGCACGCAGAGCCCAATCTCTTATCTTTTCGCAAAAAACTAAAAACTCTGCTCTTTAAGAAAACCGATTAATTTTAATTCTTCCCCCTACAAGCACATGTCTACAGCGGTAGGACGCCTCAGGGTAGCTATCCCGCTCTATAAATGACCTTTTCATTTCATTTCATTACGGTACAGTGTGATTGATGCAGCTTATTACTCTGCATGAGTGTAGTGTCATGAAAACTTGCATGACCACATCTTTGCGTTAATTGGCACTATTAACGGGTGACCACTAATGGTACATGTCTACTTCACAGGCTTTGTGATCTCTTGTGTTGCAATGTTAGAAATTATGGCGAGTGGAGTTCTGAAAGAATAGCATGACATTTCCGTTCAGATAATGAAAATATGTGGTTCTCATAAACTGCTTAAAGTCTGACCTTACATCCTAACTCTAATTAGGAGACTGGAGCTTGGGGTGGATTCTGAAGTCCCGCAAAGTGGCAGGAGAGTAATGCATGGAAGTCGGAGTGAAATGAAAAGGAAACTACCAGGATGTAACTACTTAAGTATTTTAAAAGTCTGAAGCTGGAACTAGAGGACCGTAAGGTGCTGCAACACCCCCATAAAACATGAGTTAGCTACAGAATGAACAATAAAAGAACCAACCACTCTAATGTTTTTCTCCTGTCAGCATTTGTTGTATTTTCAGACAGCCTGACACATATCCACTATGCCTTTAGTGAGGAAACGTTGGTGTCCAGCCCCCACCCAGCACCGCTGGCTGGCAGAAGAGTGCATTGCCACTAATACTAACAAAGTGGGCCACAAACTGGGTGGCCAGTTAGAGAAAACTGCTTCTAACCCCGTTTCAGATGTAGTGGATAGTCTGTAGTTGGAAAATCCAGTATCACACCGTTTATTGCAGTGGGAGGTGACATTTTAATATTTTTTCGGCAACTCGATGAGTTTTCAGCCTCCCAGAGGGCTTAGTGGAACCCGAAGGAGGAGGGCGAGCAAAGTCACTACCTGCTGCGGATGGCAAGAAGAGTAGTGAAGAAAGTGGGTGTGGTGATGTTGAACGACGGGGCTGTGGGCATCTGGCCACTTGGATTTGGCTCTTGAGTGCAGGACCAGGTCATGCGCAAGTCCTTGAACTATGTAACAAATGCACTGTGGGAGTAAGGAAGAGCTGAGCGCGTGCGCGCTGCCCCCATGGAGCGTGGCACTGCTGCCTGCTCTCAAGGGGATGAGGCAGAGGTCACGATGACCTTGAGCGAGGCTCGGTTCCACTTTCATGATCGATGCTCCAACCAGCTCTGCCGCGGGCCCCATACAGCGTCACTGCCAACGACGCACGTGTCAGCAGCGCCCACTGCTGTGCAACTCTCCCGAGCCGCAGAAGGCTACACAGTCGCTTTCTGCTTCCATTTCAACTGTCTTCCAGCAAAAGAGGTGCCCTTACCAGAGTATAGGAACGAGCTAGTGTAAAAAGATGCTGCAGTGTGAGGAGAGTGGGGCGCACCCGATTTGACTTTCAGGAGAGAATTTTAAAGGGCATTGGACCTAAATAGGCTTAGCAGAGTGGTGTACAAAACAGTACAGAAAAAATAACATCCCGTTTACATAGTTGGAGCATACCTTGCAGCGTCGTCCCCTCGCGCACAACGGGAAAGAGAGTCAACTCGGAGTCACAGACAGTTGTACATTGAACCCTCGGGAAAACCACTAACAAGGAACACGGGCAGCTCTCAAGGCCCCATCCGAGACTGATCCAGGGCTCGCACGGCAGGTCATTCCAGCGTGTAACATGTATCAGCCCCAGTTTCACCATGATTGCCTCCTTAGGGCTGCTGTTGGATGTGTATGTGTTTGCGTGGAGGCGGGTGGCCCCCAGTGGCCAAACGCGGCACTGCAGCTCAGGCGGCTTCACCAGCAGCACTGTGGGTTTCACAAAAAAAGGGGAAAGAGGAAGCAGATGCCACGATGTCTTTACGCGTGGCTTCGAGACTCAGTCCATGCACAGCGTTTACCTTGCGGGAGTGAGTGCGATAATTGCAAACAGATGGCGCTGCTGCTCGTTCCTGCAAGGGAAACGTCTAACATGCACATGTTTGAACAAAAGCTTGGAGCGATATTAAGAGGTCACTCCAAAGCAGCGCTTGCACGCTGCATAGGCGGGACCTAAAAACGGTAGTTCTGTATCTTTTGGCAAACATCCCTATGCTGCTCACCTCACAATTTTTCAAGCGTCTAAAAACCTCCATGATTAGTCTGGTATGGGCGTGCAAAGAACTCAGAGTATCCTGGGAACTTCTCACCCTCAGTTGGCACAGACCTGACTGGGGGCCCCGGATCTCACACTTTATGCATACCGAGCACAAGCACAGTTTCTTCATTTCTGGTTATACCCAACACCATTCCAGCGACAGGTGGCAATCGAGAAGGATCGGGCCGCCGCATGTCCTTTAATCACTGCCTTTTATCATAACTACCACTCCCTCGACATGGGACGCCTCCTGGTGGCGGACCGCACTAGGAGCAGCACCGACCACGCACGCAACCTAGGGTTCAACTTTGACTCAACACTCTCCATGAGAAAGCAAGTCAACACTGTCTCGTCCTCCTGCTTCAACACTCTCTGCATGCTCCGCAAGATCTACAGTTGGATCCCCACTGAAAAAAGAAGAACGGTCACCCAGGCCCTCCTCAGCAGCAGACTGGACTACGGTAACGCCCTCTACACAGGAGCCTCGGCCAAACTCCTGAAACGACTACAACGCATACAGAACGCCTCTGCACACTTGGTGCTCGACATCCCTCGCCGCAGCCACATCACACACTTCCTAAAAGACCTGCACTGGCTTACCGTCAACAAGAGGATCACCTTCAAGCTCCTCACCCACGCACACAAAGCACTCCACAACACCGGACCGACATACCTCAACAGATGACTCACCTTCTACACCCCGAACTGCCAGCTCCGCTACGCCCCCCTCGCAACCATCCCCGCATCCGAAGAGCAACTACCGGCGGCAGATCGTTCTCCCACCTCGCCGCCAAAACCTGGAACACCCTCCCCATCCTCCTACGGCAGACCCAGGACCTACATACCTTCATGAAGCTACTCAAGACCTGGCTAGTCGAGCAGTAGCAGCACCCCGCCCCCCAGCGCCTTAAGACCCTCACAGGTAAGTAGTGCACTATACAAATGTATTGATTGATTGATTGAACTACCAGAATCCCAGACTAGAATTCGACATGGTCGAGACTCTCATATGGGCATAAGAGGGCAACAAAACTCACTACTTTATATACCCCGTCATTCCTGCTGGGCAAAAGCCCTCAAATCCCCCCCGCTATTAGACTAAGGGGCAGCTAGATGAGCTCGCTAACTTTGCATTAACACTTTCTCTGACTTATATCCAGACAGCCAGTGCCTCCTCCCACTGGAAGTTGCCTAGTCCTCACAAATAACGTTCCTGGGTGCACTACTGTGTTACCAAATGCGCAATGCATGGCACGTTCCCGCCCCCCCCTGCTTTAGAGCACATACTTACTGACTCCTCTGCTCGCAAGATAGTAATGCGCCTCAACACTACTACCCAACCCACCTCCCCAGGGACCACCCATAGATGCCTGGATGGTGGATCTGGACCACTCCATTACAATGACTTAGTGTTTGTTTTTCTGCGACCCCCTTAAATTCTTCTCCCTGAATTATCGTCTGATACTGACACACTCTAAATGTTTACATTGTGTATATTGCACACCAGTGCAGCTGCAACAGAAGGATCTATGCCTTCATGACTGATGCTGGCCCTGTAGGGCCCCTCGGGCCACATTCCTGCACCTGGCGTGTACATGGCAACTGATTGCAGGGTTCTGGGCTGAGTTGTTTCAACACATTGCAGACATAACTGGTCGGGAGTTAAGTTGCCCCCCGTTAATGGCTCTACAGGAATATGTAAAGGCCACCCCACCTGCCAATTGGCGTCTGATCGACATGGTGCTTCTACTGGCTAAGCGCATAGTAGCTGTACATTGGGGCAGGTACCCCTCCTCAATATTAAAACATGGCTGTAGGACGTCACGTATTGTCTGGATCAATTATCCACCTTCTGGGAGCCTATGCCGCTTAGGTCCTGGCCCAAGGATATATAGGGTTAGTTCACCTCCTGGGCTTGCTTCGGCAGCAAAGCCTGGATTTCCCGCGCATATGCCCGCACCATAGAGATAGCTGTGTTGCAAATAGATTTTCCCCACCTGCAATCAAAGAATTGCTGTTCTGCTCACACTAGGTCGTGGATGGCTCACCAGGAGGATGCTGGGAATTGCAATGTAAAAGTCTCGTGTCTCTTCTCGAGTGGTGAGGAAGGGTCAGAACCTCCATGTTGTAATGACACAGTAGGCAATCAGTAAGAAAAGGTTTATACTGCAGTTGTGTGATGTGACCGCAAATAAGCACAAGATATCCCCCAATTGCTCTAACACTCTTAGTTTGTTTCTAGAAATGGCACTTTCTTTTCTGTATTTCAGCAATTATGTGTATGCCATATGTTCTCTGTGGTGTATATGTGCAAAAACTCAATAAAAAACCTGTATTAGCCAATGGAGCTAAAAACTTTTCCACAGCAGAACGACAACTTGGAAGGATTACTTTTAAGACATTATATAAAGATACATATTCTACTTAATAATATACAGCTCCCTGCTTTAGGGTTCTATAGGCCTTCCTTAGGGGAGACTTACTTAAATTGTTAAGGGAAGTGGTGGCTTTGCTACTAGTGGTAATGGTAAAGTCGAATTGGAAGTGTGACCATTACCCTTCTGGTCTGCAGTGGCAGGCTGTGAGCCATTTTATTGTTTGTCATACACAGAGTGGCACAATCAGTGCTGCAGCCCTGGGTGAACACTCTTCCTTACATGCCCTTGGTATCCTGGGTACCATTCTCTACGGAGTTATAAGCAAGTCAGTCCTTGCCAATTTGAGATAGCCAATTCGATGTATAGTTTGTAATGGGTTAAAATACTGGCACTGAGGGCTTGGTAGCTGGATTCAGTGCACTTTCAGAATTGAAAACCTGCAACTAGTGCTCCAAATGGGGGCAGAAAGTGGGAGAAACCTGCAAAAACACTGTTTCCTTACATGATGCTTATCAAGGTAGACATGAAATACTCTACTGAAGGAGTAATGCAAAAAAAATAAGAGAGAAGGTCTCAAATATTGTATAGCAACTTGCACACCAGAGCTTGATTTCCCACCCTGACATCCACCATGTGGCAGTGTTCAGAAACAGTAATCACCATCTCCTTGAAAAGCAAAAGGGCGCACATAATATCTGTAGAAGCCATGTTCCCCATACCATCACTTTAGTGTCCAAATGTTTGTTCTCCAGCTGAAGGAATGTGAGGAATACACTTCCACTGTTTGGTAACCTAATCCTCACACGCCATCTTGTGGGAAGGCAAGGTCAGGGTATGCAAACAGGGTCACTAACACACACCTTATATGTAAGGCACATTCAACAACACCATTAACACACACATAGTGTTAGCAAAAAGGACTAGACAAATACAATAGCCCTCATTATAAGTGTCTCAACTGGGAAGGACATTTTTATTGCACCTCTTAGAATCCGATACTACGGGGATCCGAATTTAAAAGCTGCAACATTAATGCCTATTACAAGTTGTGCACAGCAAAATCTGCATATACTGGTAATTACCATGCATTTCCCCCGGTAAACATTGTCAAATTTCACCTGTCGAAATTTACCAGAGCAAAATTGCAAGTCATGTGGTAACTATCACAAATCTTGTGATTTTGGTTCCTGTGCAAACAGTAGTTAGTACATGGATCAGAAAAGAATGGGCCGCTCGTCATGAGGGTCATAGAAGTTGGATTTTACACGAGTGGCCTAGTAGGCCTCCACCTCATTTCAATGATAAACAAGCATTGGCATAGCCAATAGGTCTCGTCTTTGGGATCTTAAAAGTGTTTAGCCAGGCAGCACGCAAGTTACGAGTTTACAAACATCAGAAAGCAGATAGAACTGCCAGTCACATTTGATGCAACAGCGGCAGGACCCGAATAATTCCGCCTTGCATGCCCTGTGAACAGGATTGAGCAAGAGCATTAACGACCGAGATGTGGTGGGTGCGGAGGAGACATGGAAGGCAGCAATGCAAGGGGGGCCAGCCACGGCGGGAACCTGGTCCATCGAGCGGGAGGTGACGCCTTGAACCATGCAGCAGGCCTCATATGAATTGATGTTACATAAAGGGTAGACCCAAAAGTACCGGGACCTGGGTATTCAATGGTACAGGAAATAGTGGTCCCAATACACAATTGTTTAAAAAATGGTTTCACATAATATGCATAAGGAAAATCATACAAAAAATTACATAGAGATGTTATTTAATCACATCCTCATTCCAGCAGAAACATCAAAGACATTACTTTCAATATCACATTAATATTGTGCCCAGAAGAAGGAAGGGAGTTGGTCGGGAAGGTAAGTGATTCAGGGAAGGATAAAGTAGTATAAGCAATACAGAAGGAAGGTGCAATCACAAATTGGAGTTTGCCTCCAAAGGGTATATTATTCAGCCACATAGAAAATTTCGAACAGTTATTAGCCATGCCCATATATATATATATATATATATATACACACAGTAACAATCATCTGTTGTTGGTGGGCTGGTAAAAAGGAAAAGTCGACGTTTCGACCCCAGAACAGTGTAGGTTAGTTGCCACCTTACTATGGGGTCTTCCTCAGGACTCAGGCGTGGGAGGGGGGGGGGGTGAGTCGAGGCACCAAGGAAGGCCCTACACAGAGGGCTGAGATGAAGGATTATGGGGCGCATGGGCTCCGCGGAAGAGAGAGCGAGTTGGCGACACTTCAAAAAGAGGAACCAAGAGTTTCCTCATACGCGGCCATTTAAATGAATAAATACTGGCCATTCAAAATAAAGACATCTGTAGTAAGGTGAATCAAATTATATTAGCAACGAGGGCGTCAATCGCTCCTCGGTGGTCCCGGTTAACTAATGCTTGTAGCCCCGTGTTTTAATCGCGGGGAGCTGCTCGCTGTCCTGTAGAATCAAATTTTGCACTTAATAGCACATTTGCTGGGTTTTGGTTAAACTTCAAAAGGTGCTTTAAGTTTCCATTCGTAATTTCCCTAATAACCTTCATGCCCTGTTCTCTCTCACCCTGTGTATCTGCTGGAGCAGATAAAGGTCGTAGTAGGAGAACCTGGCTTCTTGTAGCCTCGTTACCATTCGTATTCAACAATTTCAAATGGCCAGTGGCTGGCAGTAAAGTGTGACTGTTTTGCCTCTGCATTCCAGTTGCAAAACATTCATTCCTACCAATACGAATCGGTATTTGGAAGGGACGCCCTGAACACGCCTCTTATAAATACCAATTTGTACACCCAAGTTGCGATTCGGAAAAAGGTTACCCAATTTCAATTTGGGGTTTGTTCATCTCACTGTTTTTTTTTGTGGTCGAAAAACGGTCTGATGCGAAAGATCAGCCTGTTTGCGACCGGGAAAAAGTTTTGTTCAACTGGCCCCTCTGCGCACCAGCCACCATTCCCTGACACTTACTTCATTGTGGCAGCAACTACTCATCTAAGTATGGGGAGCCCCTAGCTCTGCAAAGGAGCCAGAACTGGATCAACAACCTTAGGGCCAGATGTAGGAGACCAAATACCGTTACCGACCGGTATTTGGGTAGAGGAATGTAGGGGGTCTTTATTTTACAGAATCAGTAAATTTACCGATTCTGTAAATTTACCGATTCTGTAAAATACAGAATCAGTAAATTTACCGATTCTGTAAATCTAGATGTCGGTGGCACTGCAAACAGTGCCACAGGCCCCTAAGAATTCGTTATTTACCATGTAATACTATTGCATGGTAAATAACGAATTCCTGTGTACATGCACATCTGTGCATGTAGACCTGTGCCATTTGGCACACAAGCCAGAAACAGGGGTGCAACAGGGTGTCAAAGTGACACCCTGTCCCCCTTGGCAATTCGGTATTTTTACCGATTCTGTAATTACCGAATCGGTATTTGGCATTGATTCCTATGGGCCTTGAATCAATGGCAAACACCGATTCGGTAAATACCGAATATTGCCGATTCGGTATTTGTTACCGAATAATTACCTACATCAGATTTACCGATTCATGAATACCGAATCGGTAAAATTCGGTATTTATGAATTGGTAAATCTGATTTACCTACATCTAGCGCCAAGTGATGTCTTGAGTCCAAAGGGTATGTTTGTATTGGCAGGCCCCAGGCAGTCACACTGGCCGAGATGCAATCAGTGGATCTAGTCTTGGAAGGCGGTGGGGTCGGTGATGTGCCAGCTGTGTCTGTCTCCACTTTCCTCAGACTGGGAGTGGACTCGTCTGTCTTCCCTCAGTTTCACACGCATTAATCGCATTGTCAATTTAAATACGTAACTACTGTACAACCGCAAGATTCTCAAGTGTTCCTGTTCCACGCTTTAAAATTGAATTCAGTCCAGGGATTTTATTTACATCTTGGGACGTGTCTTGATTTTCTAACAGGATAATCAAGGCTACAGGTCTCAATTTTGCAAAGCAAAAACCGGGAGTGGACAAGCGGTGCTCGCGCACTCACCTTTAAAAACGTAAGAGCTCAGCACCCGTTCCCTCCATCTTCCCCCAAGGAGTGAGGTGCACACTACTACAGCCCTAAAGTGCTCGGACTTCTTATGAGGGTCACGGAGCGCTATAAATTAATGCAACTTAAAAGACAAGCACAGTACACGTACACCCAGGAAGGGACACGCCCAGTGACCCGCCCTGCTGAGGAGGGGGCCCTCCCTTTCCTATTGAGGAGACAAATGGTGGGTTAGGTAGCACATACTGCTTACCTGTAGCCTGCACCCTCTTCCTGCTCATGCTTCTATTGACCGACAGGGGGCCCTCTGTATAGTACCCGGCCTCACTCAGGACAGTAGCGTTCCAGTTTTTGACTCCCATTTGACCACCTAATGCCTCGCAGCACCTGTGAAGATGTTTTGCTCCCATGGAGCTGACACCTGATAACCACGATTGGAAAAGAAAAGCTTGGAAGCGGGTGGCAACCGCTGCCTAAACCCCCACTCCGGTCCTGAATCAACTTCCTCAACCACCCCCTTCGAGGGTGAATTTATGACCTAATTTAAGCCTAACAGGCGAACAGTCACAGCTTTTAGATCCCTGACTGGGAGATTGCATGAACTTTACGATTCCCTTATGGTACAGCTGGTTGTGCGCAGGCTGGGGGTGGGAGGGGCGTTATTCGGTTTGTGCTCCAAGCGCACCGTAGCATTGTGCCAATATCGGCCCCACTCACCAGCCCTCCCGCAGCAACATACAGGTAGCATAAATAAGCAGACAAGACAACTTTTGGTTGGAGAAAATTGCTGCAGGTTCATTAGTATACAAATATGACAACATGGTGGGTTATCTTACAGGCGATCCAAAGGCAAGCCGCCCCTCGCGGCCTACCACCTGATGGGCCAAACTTGCATCGTGGCCTTAGCCAATCGATGCTTTGCGGTTGCAGTGAGGGGATAGCCACTCCCACTTCCGGTGAACCATCGGTCCACCCTCTTGCTCACGGCCCCCCCTCCCCCTACGAGGGGCAGGGCGTTCCAGCGACCCCTGGTTGTACAGGTTTCCAACGGCCCGTAGGACAGACAGGGCGCCGTCGCAACCCAGGGTCCACCGCACAGACTTCCTGGGAATATTAGCCCTCAGCACCCTTTGTGCTCCTGAAGAGGGTACCCCTGAGTACCTTTCCGCCTCTGGATCACCCTGTAACTCCGCCACAGCCCTGGGTGTGGCGACCGTCGCAGCCAGGGTCCCCCACCAAGGGTGGCATTCCTACTACATCCTGCTATTTCTAGGGCCTCTCCCCTATCCAGCAAAAAATGGGCCATGCTTGTACCGGGCAGGTATACCCCTTGTTCTCAAAACACCCTGTGAATTTGACGTGTATCACCCAATTCTAATGAAAATAAGTCTCCTCTGCCCAGTGAATTTACGCATCGCGCAGAAGAACTTCCTGCGCGCAGGCTCCATCGCCTCCCCTCCGAGCTCCCAGCCACAGGAGGCAGGGGTGATTTCGGATCACTGAGATTACCTGTCCCCCACTGGTTGCTAATTTGCACCTTGTGGTGTTCTTCTCTGGTGCATCCTTTGCCACATTGACCAGACAATTTCATTGTTCAATTCACATTATCCCTGGTGCACATAGCAATGGTATCACACCAGGTTAGAGGGAATAAGTGTATGGTGTCCATCACTAGACACTGCACCATTTTGTGAAGTGTCAAACTACACAGCCTACCCTGCTTGCTGAACCTCTGACTTTCACAGATGCCTGGACCCTGCTTTCCACCTGTGACCCTTGATACTTACACCAGTAATGCTGTCAAACTACAAGATTGTGTGTCACATGTATCGCTATAGTCCTTTTGGAGGAACCGCTGGGACCCATCTGTGTCACTGCAAAGCTGTGTCACGAACTTCATCCCTATAATGACCTTGCCCGTCCCTCAAAACACCTTACAGCCTGATGCCCGCTGATTTAGTGAGGGGTTTTGGGCCCAGCACCCCGTCTACGTTTCTAACATTTATCTCCCTTACAGGCTCCAGCTAGTGTACGTGGCTATCCCTGTCCTGGCAAGGCATATCAATGGCCATTCCCCCCTTCGGTGACTATCCTGCCATGGGAGATGTGACATAGGCACAGGCGTCCTAGTGTACTTGCTGTTAAAAAGGGGGGAACCACGTGAACGCAACACTTGTCCCTTTTTAGGCAGTCGTAACGCCAAAACAATCCTTCTTCAATCATTGTAGCCAAATTATGCTCTGATCTTCCCCTTATTGCACCGCAACCCACAACTTAGCTGGCAGCTACCAACACTGCCTAGCTCCCTGGCTCTAGCGCAGGTGTTATTGTCTGTCTTGGATGGTCTTGGGAATCCATCCCTTCGTGCATGCATGCAACCCTAATGTTATCACATTAGTTGTACCAGCCCACTGCCTGGCCGCAGGCTTAGCAAGCCCCTGCGGAAAGACCTGCCTGTGCAAGCCGACCATGCTATCTCCCTTAGCAACCCATCCCTTTAACACAGGGTTTAGCTCTTTAGGCATGTCACTAATAGTCTCCAAATGCATATGAGGCTAGCTTGAGACCTGCTTAGACCACATCCCCTCTAGTACACCGTTCAGAGTGACTATTCATGTATGTCTCTTGACAAATTGCCCTGAATGTGCATTTGTTAGACCCAAGGCAGCTTCTAACTAGCACCCTATCCAAATGTATATATATTATGATACGCTAATTTGGAGACTATTACTTCATCACTACGTCCTTCCCGGCAGGTAATACCGCCTAAGATCTCCACCCTTAGTACCTGAATAACCACTACTTAACATATTGTCTTCAGGTAGAAAGATTACTAGTGCACCTAGCCAGGTCCCTCCACTGCGTGTGAACCCTCGCTGTTGCGTTTTACTTGTTATTTCCTGCCCACATCCGGATTCTACAATTCCAACCAGTGACACCAATCGCAGGCCCTCCTGCTAAGACACCAACCTATATGGCCATGACGTGCCAATATGCGTCCAATGATACTGGGCAACAGAAATTGAAACAACCGTTAAATCCAAAGGCAATAGTCACCTATGATCTAGACTTGCTCAGTGTTTGTTGTTGTAGTCCTCTCAGAAAGCCATATAGTGGCCGACAGTCAGAGGTGCCAGAGGTGACCAACGGGGGACGGTGGAGCGCACCGGAAACCCCCCCTGACACTTTGAACCCAGGTGAACTAAAGATATAAAAAGCGTGCATGGATTCTCGCAACCGATATTCTGGGCAGAAATGTAACAACCGTTAACTTCAAAGGATTAAAGAAATCAAAGCATTGTTGTATCAGGCAGACAAACAGTGGGGTCATACCCGAATGGACCTTGCATAGGCCAGCATGGAGGAGTATATGAGAGGCTACTGCGGGCCCCAAGGCGTGAGCAGCTTGCTGCTGCCTCTCCATAATGCCTCTCCATAATGCCAGTAGCCCTGGGTCTAAGCAAAGGCTGATGTTGTGATACAGCGTAAGAAATGTGGGCAAGGTTAAATCCGTCCGTACTTAATACAAGCACCTGTGTAGCTCAACTGTAAAGTGTGTGTCACTGAAACTCTATTAGAAGGGTTGAAGGTTGATAAGAATCCTTTCCCTTCCAGTTTAAACCCTTCTAGTATGCCGATTGGCCTCACTAACGAGGGATGGTGACTTGTGTTTTAAAGCATTAGAAATAGCAGCCACTCACTGTTCTTACTGCTAACTCGTATCTGAGACCCCTGCCACTGCTCCATAGAGGTCCTCTTGTAGTCTAATATAATGATTACGTATGTTGCATGGACCAACACAAGGTTTCCGCAATTAACCAACTCCTCATTAGGCACCCCGTGGCCTAATGATTCTGACCCGACCCCTTGCTTTCTTTCTAATAAAACATTAAACTTTGGTAGCCCTGGCAACCGATAACCAGGTGTTTGTGAAGCCTCACAAGTACTGAGCAGTACGGAGAAAACAAACTGTGCTTCTGTCTGCCCATGATTTTATAAAGATATCATAAATAGAAACCCCTTGCAGCTAAAGGTATGTTGCTGTGGAAACTTCTGAGGCTTTGTGTTATATTCTTATTTTAGGTCCTATTGCTTTAAGAAGTGTTATTATGGTCGCATGCCAGTGCATGCGACATGTTTTTATTTAATGCTGTTCTGCATTCCACATGCTGGTGGAACTGTTATGTTAGAGAGTTAAGAGTCAGTTTATGCTGGACTTTAATGCTGAAGGATGTTCACCGTGCTGCCGCTAAAGATTCATCTTGTTTCTACTACAAAGGATTGATTATTTAACAAAATATGGCGACGAGGGAAACCACTACTATGCAGCACGGGATTTAGTGGTGTTTGAACCCATTTTTTTTTTCAATTTCATGAAGATTACTTGGTATGTACTTTCGTCTTTCTTTTTGCGTACTTTGATTGTACCTGCGGCTGTTTAAATGTTTCGTAGTGCTCTGATTGCACCTGCAGCTGTTCCTTCAATGCGTTTTCATTACATGCTTTTCACCAATTTTATTACGACTTCCAAGTTTTCAGACTCGATTTTGTTTCACCGCAAGTTCGACTTAATTTCGATCGCTTTGTTTACTTGTGAAATTTCCATATTTTTCTGACATTTACTTTGTCTCATTTTGTTTTTAAAGATTTTGTGATTCAAAAACAAATACCTGCATTTCGAACGTCTCTCCCGAGCTGGGTTGCGCTGGGACTCCTACGCATAGCGTTCAATACGTCTGCACGCATGCACCCTACGCGTTCCCACGTATTACGTCACACGCATGGCAGCCATTTTGTTTACTTTTCCCATGGCAACGCAATATTTTAGTTTTTTCCGATTTTGAGGCGTTATCATTTCAATTCATGACAGAATTTACCCAACGCTATTTATTTTCTTTATTTTAAGAAAAACGGAACTACAATCATTTTCTGTTATTCTATTTTCAAACCATTTGGAGACATTTTATTATTGGTTGGTGTTATACAACACAACATTAGTTATATTGCAATTTGACCCTCCTGCGAAGTTTTTGCAGGTTAAAGGTGATCCACCTATGCCTTGGACAAGGTGGAAAGAAGAATTTGTAACATATATGAAAGCTATTGATGGTGAAAGAATGGGGTCTGAAAGAAGGAAAAGCATACTCTTACATTGCCTTGGTTCTGAAGGCCAAGTTATTTTTAGATCTTTACCCCAAATAGTTTCTAAAACTGAGGGAGGAGGAGATTCTATGAATGTCTACACTGAAGCTTTGGCAAGACTTGAAAAAAGGTTTAAGCCTAATGTTAGTATTGCTCTCAATCGTTTTAAATTCTACACCAGGAAACAAAAGGAAGATGAATCCTTTGATGATTTTTTAACATCATTAAGATCATTAACTCTACATTGCAACTTTGGAATGATGACAGATGAGATGATAAGGGTTCAGATTATTGTACACATTAAATGAAAGAAAACACAGGATAAACTTTGGGTGATGGGTGATCCAAATTTGATAGAGACAATTGCAATAGCTAAAGCACAAGAACGGTCTGATCTACGGATGAATACTATTAGGAATAACACAGAAAAGAAGGTTACTACAGAAGAAGTCTGTGTTGTCAAGACTAAACAAGATGACAAACAATTCTCTTCCCAACCATCAACCAGATATAATTTTTATAATCCTAAACAGTCTTCTTCACAAAAACCTTCCAATTTTACCAACATCCAGGGAATGTGTTTTAGATGTGGTAATAGAACTCACTATGCTTCTTTTCCAGGTTGTCCAGCACTAAAGAAAGAATGTAATTTTTGTAAGAGAGTCGGTCATTTTAGCAACATTTGCAGAGACAAACGTGCTCAAAACTATAATAAGGGTTCTGTTTCGTTAATTTCAGAAGAAAATGTAAATGTTATTAATGATATTGATTTACAAACCAATATGGGGTTTGTAGTATCCATTGTTGATGACCAAGCTATGCTACATTTTAAATCACCTAACTGCATTTTCAAGGTATATGAAAGAGAATTGTCTCTCATGGTAGATTCTGGTTCACCATGGACTATCATAACGCAAGAATATTTTAACAATACGTTAGCTAAGTCTGAAATGTTAAATGAGATGAAAGAGTCTGACATTGTTGCTAAGAATTTTTCTGGTACAAAAATCAATATAATTGGTTTCTTCCAGGTTGTAATTCAGTTTAAGAATAGGAAAGCTGACATAAAATTGTACATTTCCCTCAAGGGTGTTAATGTCTCAGGATGGCTCGACCAATGGAAATTCGGAATCAAACTTAATCCACGTGCTAAAAATCCCATTTCTCTTTGTGATGAAAGTTTAATGGGTACTGTTTCTGTAATTAATCCATCTTGTTTGACCAATATTACAAATGTTGAAAGAGGTTCTAATCTTGTAAAATGTTTCAATTCTGTTTTCAGTGAGAAGTTAGGCAGGCTTAAGAACTTTTCACACAGTATTGTCCTCAGAAGAAATCACACACCAGTAGTACAAAAACTTAGAGGTGTTCCTATCAATATCAGGGAAGAACTTAAAGGCATGTTGAAAGACTTACTCGATGAAGGAATCATTGAACCAATAGAATAATCGGAATGGGTTTCTCCCATAGTTTTGGTAAGAAAACCTGATCAAAAATTGAGGCTGTGTGTTGATTTATGAGCTCTGAACGCCAATATTATAATTGATTGTCATCCTTTGCCTAATGTAAATGAATTAGTGTCAATGTTAGAGGGGGCAAAATGTTCTCAACTTTAGATTTAAGATCAGCCTACCACCAAATTGAATTAACAGAAGCTTCTAGGAAACTGACAGCATTCATAACACCTCAAGGTTTATTCCAATACATACGCATGCCATTTGGCCTTACGTCAGCGGCATCTGTCTTTCAAAGAACCATGTTTCATATTTTCAGGGATCTAGACATGTTTGTTAAATGTTTTCAGGACGACATTTTAGTTTTTTCAAAAGATGTTAGTGAACATGAGACTCATCTACAAGTTGTATGCAAAAGGTTGGAATCAAATGGTTTAACGTTGAAAGCACATAAATGCAAATTGTTCCAAGAGTCAGTGGAATATTTAGGACATACTCTATCAGGGGATGGTGTTATTCCCAAGAAATCGAATGGAGATGCGATTACTAAAGCTCCCGCTCCAACGAATAAAGACCAGCTATTGTCGTTTGCAGGGATGTGTGAATATTACAGCAAGTTTGTTTTAAATTTTGCTACCAAAATGGAACCCCTGAAGAAATTGTTAAGGCAAGGGGAAGAGTTTTTGTGGTCCAATGCACAACAACAAGCTTTTGAGACAATAAAAAATGATATCATACATTCACCTACACTTAAACCGTTTCGTATGAACAAGGAATGTATAATTACTGTAGATGCAAGTTTGTATGGTCTAGGTAGTGTATTGTCACAGAGAGACGGTAGTAATGAGTGGACCGTAGCATTTGCATCTAGAACTCTCAATGAGTGTGAGAGAAAATATGCTGTAATAGAAATAGAACTTCTGGCTTGTGTTTGGGCGATTGAGCATTTTAGACTGTATGTATGGGGTTCAAAGTTTACACTTAGGACAGACCACAAACCGTTAGTTAATATATTATCTGTGGGTGGTGGATGGAATGCTACAGCTAGGATTTTGTTACTGTTTTTGTTCCTGGCAAAAAGAATGTTACGGCTGATTGTTTATCGCGTCTTCCGTGTGCGCAAGATGTAGTTAGTATGTTAAATGAAGGGGATTTTGTGGTAACTGTTCAAGATGTTTTACAAGATAAATTTCAGGATATTTCTGGATATTTCTGGATATTTCTGAATCGTTGTGGTTGGATTGTGTACAGAAAGATACTAAGTGGGAGGAACTCAAGACTTATATTAGTGAAGGATAGCCAAGTAAGGATCAGGTTGGAGCAGAGTTATTACCATTCTACAATGTGGAAGAGGAATTGGAGTTGGAGTTGGAATCTGGTTTTATTTTTAAATCTGGTAAGTGTGTTCCTCCGGAGGGGATGCAGGATGTCATACTTAAGGTTGCGCACAGGACTCATCCTGGCATATCCTCTATGAAGCGTTTAGTTAGGTCGTATTTCTGGTGGCCTGGAGTTGATAGATTCATTGACAGAATTGTCAGAGAATGTCAGGATTGTGCATCTAGTGATAGAATGTTAAGGACTGTTACTCCACCTCTCAAAATGGTAAAATGGCCATCTGAACCCTGGGAGAAGGTTGCATTTGATATTTCTGGGCCCTTCCATATGTTACCAGAGTCTTCACGGTACGCTTTGGTTATGATAGACTATCATTCCAAGTGGCCGGAGGTCAAGTTTGTTCCTAAGGCCACCACCGAAGCAGTCATTGTTTTTTTCAAAGAAATTTTTACTAGAGAAGGTTGTCCTTCAACAATGGTCACTGATAACGGTGTGCAGTTAACGTCTGTGGAAATGTCTGAATTTCTTAAAGAATGCAATATTGTTCACAGGTTAACTTCTTTATACGAACCACATGAGAATGGGCAAGTGGAGAGATTTAATCGGGTGTTGAAGAATTTTGTTGTAGAGTTTGTCAAATGTGAGAAGAATTGGATAAGTGCCTTAAAAGAAAGGTTGTGGATCTATCGTACTACGCCCCACTCCAATATAGAGGTGAGTCCTTTTAAACTTTTCAAGGGTCGCAACCCGGCTTCCAATGTTTTACCATAGTGGTTAAAGGAGAAATATAGCAATGTGTCAGATCATGATAAGGAAAGTATTACTGATGTGGCCAAACATGTGGAAGACAAGCAGTTGAAAACAAAATTATGGTATGATAAGAAATGGAATGCAAAAGAACAATTTTTTCAGGTTGGAGAGTGAGTTAGAATTCTCAAACCAGGTGTTCTGGCCAAAGGGGTTAGCAAATTTAGTGATCCCATTCAAATAAAAAAAGTGTTTTTTAACAGTGTTATGACTCAAGATGGTAGAATATGGAATAAGGGAAGATTGGCCAAATGTTCCAAATCTCATGATGATCACAGTGTTGTCCCTGACAAAACTATACTTGTTGACAAGAAAGACTCTGTAGCTTATAGAGCCAAAGATGCAAAACGGGTTATCAGTTTACCTAAGAGATAGTCTGACTAGGTATAATGTTGTACATTTTTCTTTTCTGTCTTTGTTCTTTTGTCAAAAAGGGAGATGTGTTATATTCTTATTTTAGGACCTATTGCTTTAACCCCTTAAGTGCTGCTGACGGCCAATGGTCGTCAGCAGCGCTACCTCCCCAGTGCTGCGCACGACCATTGAACGTCCATTCAGCACTAGTTCTAATGGACAGCGCAGCACTGGGGAGGAATGTGTAATAGCAGCTATGAGGTTAAGAAGTGTTATTATGGTCGCATGCCAGTGCATGGGACATGTTTTTATTTAATGCTGTTCTGCATTCCACATGCTGGTGGAACTGTTATGTTAGAGAGTTAAGAGTCAGTTTATGCTGGACTTTAATGCTGAAGGATGTTCACTGTGCTGCCATTAAAGATTCATCTTGTTTCTACTACAAAGGATTGATTATTTAACACTTTGCCTATGTTTCAGAAATGTATAGTGTGTCCGGTTATATATCGCGCAGATGCGAAAGGGATTCAAGCATGGAAGCTTAAAACAACTCTACTCGCTGCACTTAGTAACGAATATGCTCCACGAGCCCTAAAGTATAGAACAAATACATGGCCTGCTAGTATCAATGCTTGAGAATTGGTTTCCACTTGTATGCATGTAATTACTACTAGCACAGATGTCTAAATACTATCCCAGTTATCCTGCTATCGTTGTGAGGCTCCCTGATGCCTCCACGCCAAAATTGCACTAACTAGGAGGGTGGAGCTAAAATGCCTGTTTCAAGTAATAACAGAGTTTATTGTAGGAACATAATAGTTCGGTTAGGTGTTCTCCGGCCGAACAAAGTGGCTAAAGAAAAGCAACCGCCCTATGGCTCACGGCTGGAGGCCAAACCTGCATGCCCCGCACACTGCTCCCGCTGTGCAGCCAAACCCCTGAAGCATCACCCGTACCCTAACACTTGAGCGGGGTGGCGATACAGTCTGGTCCAGGCCCCCCAAAGCTAGTAATGTCTTGGGCAGCAGCTGGAGTGGGTACTTGCGAGTGCCACGGTACTTATTTCTAATTCAATTTAAAGCCCTGCGTTAAATACCTAACACCTCTGAGAAAGAACAAAGGCGGAAAGTATTTCCCTACCTATCCTTCTTCTAGTGTGAGGAAGTCAGCGGCAGGTAATACAGTCCTGTAAAATGCTGCAGTGTCCAGTCCCTTCGTATTTCACACAAGTCCCCAGGCAACTCCGCTGGTTACCCCTAACACAATTGAGTAGCTTGTCCTGTGCGTGCTGTGTTTAAGGGAGGGAGACATGCGTATGTGAATAACACTCAGGATCCATAGCTATGCGAGTGCCACTTAATTTGCGCTGGAAAGAGCAGGCTGCTGCTGGCCCAGCTTGAGTGATCTTATATATAATATTATCCCCCTATTGCAGAATGGAGATGACCGAAACACATCAACCCTACTGGATTCCGGGGCCTGTGATGCTTAGGAAGTGGTAACGCTGTATTAAAGGTGTTGGATATCAAACCGTAGCCTGCCTTAAATACTTACAAAGCAAGCTCCCGGTCCCTCCCTAAGAGGCATCCGCACTCGAAACTGAACGCGAGTGTGCAGATACCAAGCCTGTAAGGAACATGACTAAAATATCATGACTATTGCCATAGCTTTAGAGACATAAGTCTCTGGCTTACCCATAGTGAAACAAAGAGCGCTTACATGGGCACCAGCTAAAAGTTAAATAGCCTGGTGTTAGGCTCGAACAGCCTCCTCCTGCTGCGTACGTGCTCATATGACCCTTCACTGCCCTCGTGTTGAAGTCCCCGGTGTTACTCGTTCGAAAGCCCCCGTGGCCTCGAGCCCAAACTAATTGCCCCGCTGCAGACTCCCTGCGCAGAAATACCCTCTGGGGAATGCGAGCAATGATCCTGCTACCTCTCGCATGCTATGCGAGCGCATTAACAACTGAACAAATACCCTGTCTCCGAGTGCTTTGCTGGGCCTGCGGTCCGGCCCCCTGCAAGGAGAAGTGACCATGGCTGTACCGCGGTCCTCGAAGACGGAGATGCCGAAAACTGAGGGCCACACAGGAGCAGGCCAGCCCTACGAACGGAGATGGGGCAAGTAGCCCGAGGCCCGCGGGTCCGGGAAACACCACACGGCTTCCTTACGGGCACTCAATATTCCCCCGCGGCAAAATCCCCAACGCATAAGAGGGCGGGCACCAGCCCACTCTGGGGGCCAGGCACCCAACTCCCCACAAACTGGGCTCCCAGCATAGGTACCGGAGCCAAAACCGAAGGGGGAAGGAGGGATGTGGGGAGAGAGAGAACATGCCTCCGCTTAACATGGAGTCGCCAGACCAGGGAGCACATAGATGTGCCGGACAGGGTGGACCAGCAGCAGCGAGACCCCATGCCTCCGGAGAGACTGGAGCCCTAAACCAGCACCTAGGACCCGCTCGGCCTCCCCTCTTCATGTCCGTGCCAGGGCCGTGGCCCTGGTGCCCCCCCCAGCCTCAGGGCTGGTGTAGCAGAGTCATCAACATATTTATTTATTTTATTTTTTATTTTACAGATTTGTAAAGCGCATGGCTGCCCGTAAGCGTCCCAGCGCTAGTGATAAAGAAACCAGGTGCGACAGGGAAGCGTTACGGGAACAGCCAGGTCTTGAGTGCCTTACGAAATGAGAGAAGGTTGGGCTGGGCCCTAATGTCTGGGGGCAGTGAGTTCCATAGCCTGGAAGCATTATAGGCAAAGAGTCGACCTCCAGAGCGGGCCTTCTTGATTCTGGGTACGGATGCCAAGTTGCAGTGTGAGGAGCGTAAAGTTCTCTTGGTATTATAGGGAGTGATAAGGTTTTTTAAAATCGGTGGAGCCTTTCCATGAAGAATTTTGTGTGTCGTGCATAATGCCTTAAATTGTATTCTCTCCTGGAGGGGCAGCCAGTGCAAGGCGTTCAGGGCTGGTTTGGCTGAACAGCGATGATGAGTTCCTGTGAGAAGACGGACAGCAGTATTTTGCACTGTTTGGAGTTTTGATAGTACTTTTTAGGGGCCCCCAGATAGAGGGCATTGCCGTAGTCTAGGCGGGACAACACAAGGCCCTGAATCAGGAGTTTTTGAGATTGTGTTGGGAGTAAAGGCAGAATTTTTCTGGCGGTCCGTAAAAGGCCATGACACACACCGGCCGGTTTTCTTGCTTGGGTGAAGAAGTTGAGACCTTCATCCAGCCAAATTCCTAGACTATTGATTTCCTGTTTAGGATTAGGTGGTGTGCCCATACAGGGGGGCCACAGGAATTTGGGTTGGTAGAGTGACTGATTGCCTAGAACCATTATCTCTGTCTTGTCATTATTAAGTTTAAGATGTGAGATGTTCATCCATTTAGTTATGTCACTAAGACATTTGTGGAGGTTGGTGAGAGATTGGTCTTGCTGACTTAGGGAGACTACCAATTGGGTATCGTCAGCGTAAGTTAAAAGCTTGATCCCGAATGGGGTGACGACCTTCTCAAGGGGGGACATGTAAACATTAAAAAGGGTTGGACTCAGGGATGACCCTTGAGGAACCCGACAGCTGATGGCAGTGGGCCTGGAGATAAAATTACCATCTGCTACCTGGAAGGACCTATCGTTCAGGAAGGATTCCAACCAGGACAGGGCCGTCCCTGTGATTCCAAGATCCCTAAGCCTATGGACCAATGTCGAGTGGTTGACGGTGTCGAAGGCTGCGCTCAGGTCCAGGAGGATCACTGCCACTGATCCTCCTGAATCGATGATCTTTCTTGCCTCTTCGACAACCGCCAACATCGCAGTTTGTGCTCTGGCCGGGCCTAAATCCCGTCTGGGACGGCTCCAGGAGACCATTGGTTTCAAGGTATTCAGAGAGTTGATGGTTGACATATTTTTCGGCTATCTTGCTGATGCCTGGGAGCAAGGAGATCGGCCGAAAATTGCTTAATTCTAGTGGATCTAAGTGTGGTTTCTTAATAAGCGCTTTGACAATTGCTTTTTTCCAGCTGGGTGGAACAGCACCATGGGTAAGCGAGGTGTTAATCAAATTTGCCAGATAAGGAAGAATGGTAGGAGCAACTGATTTTAAGATGTTAAAAGGTGCGGGATCAGTTGGGGATCCACTTTTGATTGAGTGTAATATTGGGGAGACAGTATCTTTTAAAAAACTATCACTTAGTTGATTTTAACTTCACAAAACTTATCCAGGCTCACCTGTGCTAAAGCGCTGACTCCTAGCGCCAGCCAGACCCTCAGACACGAGCAACGCCCTCACCGCCAGCGCGGCAAAGGTGTAGCCACGCCCCCTGCGAGGCCACGCCCACCAATCGGAACGAGTACAAAAACGCTTGAAAGCGCAACGAATCCTCATTGTCCTGAACTCCCTCTGAGGCGGAAAGCCGGAGGTTTTTGTAACTGCTACGCACTGCTTTTAAAAAACTATCACTTAGTTGATTTTAACTTCACAAAACTTATCCAGGCTCACCTGTGCTAAAGCGCTGACTCCTAGCGCCAGCCAGACCCTCAGACACGAGCAACGCCCTCACCGCCAGCGCGGCAAAGGTGTAGCCACGCCCCCTGCGAGGCCACGCCCACCAATCGGAACAAGTACAAAAACGCTTGAAAGCGCAACGAATCCTCATTGTCCTGAACTCCCTCTGAGGCGGAAAGCCGGAGGTTTTTGTAACTGCTACGCACTGCTTTTAAAAAACTATCACTTAGTTGATTTTAACTTCACAAAACTTATCCAGGCTCACCTGTGCTAAAGCGCTGACTCCTAGCGCCAGCCAGACCCTCAGACACGAGCAACGCCCTCACCGCCAGCGCGGCAAAGGTGTAGCCACGCCCCCTGCGAGGCCACGCCCACCAATCGGAACGAGTACAAAAACGCTTGAAAGCGCAACGAATCCTCATTGTCCTGAACTCCCTCTGAGGCGGAAAGCCGGAGGTTTTTGTAACTGCTACGCACTGCTTTTAAAAAACTATCACTTAGTTGATTTTAACTTCACAAAACTTATCCAGGCTCACCTGTGCTAAAGCGCTGACTCCTAGCGCCAGCCAGACCCTCAGACACGAGCAACGCCCTCACCGCCAGCGCGGCAAAGGTGTAGCCACGCCCCCTGCGAGGCCACGCCCACCAATCGGAACGAGTACAAAAACGCTTGAAAGCGCAACGAATCCTCATTGTCCTGAACTCCCTCTGAGGCGGAAAGCCGGAGGTTTTTGTAACTGCTACGCACTGCTTTTAAAAAACTATCACTTAGTTGATTTTAACTTCACAAAACTTATCCAGGCTCACCTGTGCTAAAGCGCTGACTCCTAGCGCCAGCCAGACCCTCAGACACGAGCAACGCCCTCACCGCCAGCGCGGCAAAGGTGTAGCCACGCCCCCTGCGAGGCCACGCCCACCAATCGGAACGAGTACAAAAACGCTTGAAAGCGCAACGAATCCTCATTGTCCTGAACTCCCTCTGAGGCGGAAAGCCGGAGGTTTTTGTAACTGCTACGCACTGCTTTTAAAAAACTATCACTTAGTTGATTTTAACTTCACAAAACTTATCCAGGCTCACCTGAGCTAAAGCGCTGACTCCTAGCGCCAGCCAGACCCTCAGACACGAGCAACGCCCTCACCGCCAGCGCGGCAAAGGTGTAGCCACGCCCCCTGCGAGGCCACGCCCTCTACAACCAGCACAAATGTGCCGACCTCCCCAGCGCAGCGGACGAGCGCAGCGGGAGCGCCGTTTGCGCGCCGAAGGCGCGCCTAAGGCAAGCCCGTCTGCGCCCGTCCGCGCACGACCGGGCCTAGGGCCAGAACCCCTGCCCGAATCTCTTCACCCAACTATAAGGTACTCCCGTAGAGATCTATTGAGCCTCAGACCCCCCCCACCCTCCTGTGATTACATCCATAATCTCAAGGGACCCTTCACTCGTTGCTCCCTATGCAAACCAGTCCAGCTCACGCTACCCACTAAACCCAGCAAACCCGCCACCCTCAACCTTGCCTCTCTAAATTGTCGTTCACTTCCAAAACATGCGACTCAGATTGCCGACATCATAGAAGATCATGGAATCGATATATTCTTCCTCACGGAAACATGGCTCGGTCCCCATTCACAATCAGACATGGCACTAGCAACACCACAGGGCTACTGTATTCAATCCCTACCCCGTCCTCTAGGCAGAGGAGGCGGTGTAGCTATCATCCATCGAGAACACCTCCACTGCAAAACCCACGACGCACAGATTACCGACGCTGAAAGTCTGCATTTTACCGTCACACTCAACCCAACCACTTCTCTAACAGGACTCCTCATTTACCGCCCCCCCGGCATCCCGGGCCCCTTCACCTGCTCTCTTCTGGACCTAGTCACAACTCAGGCCCACTCCTTATCAAACTATATGATAGTTGGGGATCTGAACATCCACCTAGAAGACCCGGCCGACTCGGTAGCCAATGATCTGATTCAAGATATCCGTCTATTAAACTCCGGAGCCACCCACATCAAGGGCCACCTATTAGACCCCGTATTTACCAGCTCGTTCTCAATGCTAGCAAAGGAGGCCCTTCCCCTTCCTTGGACAGACCACTTCTTGGTCCCTTTCCAATTACCTGGAACCTTCACAAAAAACCGTACACCCCCTACCTTTAGTAAGGATAGGACCTGGCCCAGACTCTCCACGGACGATTGGGCTCAGACCCTTGAAAAAAACATCCCTGCTCACGCTGAAGACCCAAATACGGCAGACAGAAGATTCAGGGACTGGATCACCGTCTCCCTAGACCTAGTACTCCCACTCAGAAATAGGGAAAATAAAAACGGCAAACATGGCTCAGCACCATGGTACTCCGCAGAACTAAGGACACTTCGCAAAAACTGCAAAAAGGCCGAACGACTCTGGAGAAAGACTTGGCAACATGCCAGCAAAGAAGCCTACCAGGCCACGGTCAAACTTTACAAAGAGGCCATTAAATCAGCCAAAGCTTCTTACTATAACACACGAATACAAGAAGCATCCAATTCAGCCCGAGAATCCTTTTCAATCGTCAAAGAGCTGACCAAGGTCCCCACCACCTCTCCCTCCAACACCCCCAAAGTTGACAGAAGTAACGAGCTAGCTAACTTCTTCAACGAGAAAATCACCCGCATCCTGGCCTCCCTCCCACACCCCAGCTCCCCTAGCCTCACGGAAAGTAGTACTTCCCTCGAACAGACTGAAAGCATCTGTCGTCCATCGCTTCAGACCTTCCGACCTGTCACCCCCGTAGAGGTTGAGCGAACCCTAGTAAAAATGAAAAGTGGATCCCCTCTGGACCCAGCCCCTATAAGGTTCCTCAAGACCGTAGCCTCAGTAATTGTGCCTACCATTACGGACCTTATCAACTGCTCATTTACCCACGGAACCGTCCCCGACAGTTGGAAGAGTGCTGTGGTCAAAGCACTCTTAAAAAAACCCCAGCTAGATCCATCAGACCTGTCCAACTATAGACCAATATCCCTACTCCCGGGCATTAGCAAAGTCACCGAGAAACTGGTAAACATCCAACTGTCCCAGTTCCTTGAAACGAATAAACTGCTCCGACAATCCCAAACCGGATTTCGCCCAGGCCATGGAACAGACACCGCACTCCTCGCAGTTATTGAAGAGGCAAGGGGCTTACTAGATTCAGGAGGATCAGTGGCAGTGATCCTCCTGGATCTAAGTGCAGCCTTTGACACGGTTAACCACCGTGTCCTTCTGCATAGACTGGCAAATGCAGGACTTACCGGGACAGCTATCAAATGGATCGAATCCTTTCTTACAGGACGCACTTTTCAAGTGTGGGACGACAGCCATCATTCATCCACCCTCCCACTCACCAGCGGCGTCCCCCAGGGCTCCTCCCTAAGCCCGACGCTTTTTAATGTCTATATGGCCCCCCTCGAGGATGTGGTAACACCATTTAACATCAAAATGGTGAGTTACGCTGACGACACCCAACTAGTCGTCTCCTTGTCCCAGCTGATTGACCACCCTGAAAATCTAACTAACTGCCTCATAGACATCCACAACTGGATGAATGACTCATCACTGAAATTGAATGGGACTAAGACAGAAGTAATGCTACTCGGCAAGCAATGGACAACTATCCCTCCTACACTATGGCCCGATGTGTTCGGAGAAATTCCCCCCCCTAAATCTGAAATCAAGACACTCGGGGTGTGGCTTGAGCCACAGCTTACGATGAAAACCCAGGCAACCAAAACCTCGGGCACATGTTTTGGACTCATGCGCACGACCCGTAAAATCCTGCCCTTACTCCCACCTATGTCCAGAAAGCTCCTTATCCAGGGTCTAGTGTTGTCCCGTCTGGACTACAGCAATCTGGTCTATCTGGGAGCCCCCGAGGCTACCATCACGAAACTCCAGCGGACTCAGAACGAGGCAGCACGCCTGATTACCAACACCCCCTCCAGAATATCCGCCAAGCCAGCCCTCAAAACCCTGCATTGGCTCCCCGTGCGCCAAAGGGTGCACTTTAAAGCAATGTGTACAACACACAAGCTTTACAACGGATCTGGTCCAGCGATCCTCAGTAAAATGATCACAACTTATACAGCAACCAGATCACTACGATCTCAAAATGAGAATCTAGTCTGCATCCCCAGATTCAAAAAAGCCCGCACAGGAGGTCGACAATTCTCCGTTCAGGCGGCTAAGGGCTGGAATGCACTCCCTCGCGCCCTCAGACTGGAATCCAACTACCTTGCTTTCCGCAAAAATCTAAAGACCCATCTGTTTCCCAAATAACACCCTTCGGCCGCCTTCCCTCTCAATAGGATTTCAAGTTACATAGCGCGGGGATGCCCTTGGGTCACCAGGCGCTTTAGAAATCGCTAAAATAAATAAATAAATAAATAAAATCTATTGTCAGGGGGGCGAAGTGGGTCAATTGATATGCTGTAGTTTGGGGTGTGGAACTAGGCAGATTAACAATGGAGAGAGCATCGGATGTTTGTGACGGAAGGGAGTTAAGAATGTTTTTAATCTTTTATTCAAAGAATTCTGCAAGTTCATTACATCGGTTAGCTGAAGTCTCTACTGGAGGGGGTGGATCAGGTGCTTTGACAAGTTTTTTAGCAATTTGAAACGTCTCCCTTGATGAGTTGGCAGATTTGATTTTTTCTTCGAAATATTTGACTTGGGCGATTTTAAGTGCCTTTTTGTAGTTAAGAATGGTATGTTTATATTCAACTTTTTTAATAGGGTCGACATTTTTTCTCCAGTCTCTTTCCGATTTCTTACAGATTTTTTTCAGAAGCCGCCTTTCCTGTGTGAACCATGGGGAGGTAATTTTACCTCGGGGATAACAGGTAGATTTTTTAGGTAGAGTTTTGTTCAATGTCTCTCCTATCCATTTTGAGAACTCTGCGTCGGCGTGAACAGGGTTGGAGACAAGTCTAGGAGGGGAGCGCTCTAGATTTAACTTCCATTTTTCTGGGTCTAGGGTAGCCCAGGAACGAGTGGGCTTATTAGGTAGAGATTTAGGGCATATGATGTTATATAGCTGCCAATTCAGTGAATTTAAGAAATGGTCAGACCATGGTACCGGAGTATGATCTAAGGTAGTAAGATCATTAATGTTGGAAAAAATGGGATCCAACAGGTGGCCCAATGAATGGGTAGATTGTCTACTTTGTAGCCTAAGCTGAAGGGTTTCAAGGTCTGCTATTAGATCAGAGGCTAGTTTGACTTCATTTTTATCGAAATGAATGTTAAGATCTCCCAGGATCATAAAAGTAGAGTGGATGGCAGCCAGTGTGCAAGTATGTTCCATGAGAGATTCACTGAACTGACCCATGGGTCCTGGAGGGCGATAGATAAGAATTCCTGACAAAGATCTACATGGGGAGATTTGAATAGAGAATATAAAATTTTCACAATCTAGGAGGGGGCTGCCTTGCAATCGGCAGGAAAGATGGTCTTTATAGATTATAGCGATACCCCCTCCCTTCCCTTTGGATCGGTCTACGTGTTGAATTAAGAAGCCAGGAGGAAGGGACTTGACAATGTCCGGGTCGGAATCTGGTCCCAACCAGAGTAATCATCACGAACACGTATCGAGGCCTTATAGCTGCCTATCCCGAAAAACCGTTGACCCTGGCGGCACTCCCCCGCCGTGGAAAGGGCGGCGCGGGAGTGTGGGAGATCGTTGCGCCATTAAGATTCAATGCGCGCTCACCTGCAAGTCGACCGCCCTCAGTCCGGCACGAACATGCCTAACCTGATCCTGCTCGTAAACAATGCTGAAAGTGCTCGTACCACTTAATGGCGAACCCGCCTCAATGAACACACGCGGGCAGCTAGAAAAGATAATGTGCCTTTTTCTCGATTGCTTAGCCCACAAGAGCTATCAGAGGAAAACAAATCAGCATGATTCATGTAAGTGAATTAGAAACCCGATTCCCACAAATTAGCAGGGGCACAAACCACTGAGCTAACCGGACACAGCAGCAAATAAAACAATAAAAAACGATGACAGAGGACGCAATATTCAACCTGTAATTGAAAACTAGCCATAAAACCCATTTGTGAGCCCCAATGGGAAACAGGATGTGTTGCTCCCTTCTCTGCCTCGTGACCCTGAGAGGGGGATGTGCGACCGCCGGGCCTGGGCGCCTTTTTAAAATCAACCGGACCCCATGTGCTGTGCCTTGGAAAATATGGAGTCATGGCCAGATCTCCAAAGCCAATTTCAGAAAAGCCTACGAAAACCCGGGTCGACCGCAAAGCCAAGCAATACTAGAGCTGCATGTCGTCAACCCCTTAGACCACTGGTACTCAAAGTACGGCCCGCGGGCCTCTGGTGGCCCGGCAAGCCTTCCGTGGCGGCCCCCAGACCTTGAGTCATCATGCCCGTGTTTTAATTTTTTTTTTTTTAAGAGTGTCTGCAGCAGCGCGAGAGATTCTGCTGCTCTGTGGGGGCCGGGCGATCCTAGCGATAGCCAGAGTAAAGCTGCAGGGGCCTAAGAGGTGAAATACATCAAGGCCTCATTAACATGAAAATGGTCTTTTAAAGACCTGTTAAGTGCTCGGGTGCGGCTGTGAGTGTGTGTGTGCCCCGGCAAACACACAGGCAGGGTGAGATGAGAGGGAGGGGGACTTATAAACACATGCACACCTCAAAAGAAAAGCGCATTCTTTAGCTGGAAAATCACCTACTTAATCGGCACTTCTCGCTCGCTCAGTCTATTGCCCCACATTCAGGGTCTACCACGGAATGCAAGACCACCCGAGAGAAAATTACGATTTACATTTTTGTCCAAAAATAATCAGCGCTAACAAATGCTACTGCAGCTTTGAGTAACCTTCTTACGTGTAATCGGTTTTAAACCCAAACAAGGTAATTTAGCACTTTCCCTATCCTGGATGCCTGTAAGAATTCGAATATTCTTTCATATTCAGCAACACATTTATAGAACAGGTCAGGTTTTAGTAAGAGGGATTGCCCAGCGTTTATTTGGTTAAAGTAGTGTGTGTACTATTGATTGAGCGCCGACTATTAATTCTCTATTTGACCCTATGGCTTCCGGAAATTATGCGCTACATTTGTTTTAAAAAATATTATGTTTTTGTGGGTGTTATCTAATGACAACCCTGTTTGCTCTGTTTGCGGCTGTGAGTGTGTGTGTGCCCCGGCTGACACACAGGCAGGGTGAGATGAGAGTGAGAGGGAGTGAGAGGGAGAGAAAGAGAGGGAGAGAAAGGGAGGGAGAGGGAGTGAGAGGGAGAGAAAGGGAGGGAGAGGGAGTGAGAGGGAGAGAAAGGGAGGGAGAGGGAGTGAGAGGGAGGGAAAGGGAGGGAGAGGGAGGGAAAGGGAGGGAGACAGAGAGAGAGGGAGGAAAAGGGAGAGAGACGGAGAGGGAGTGAGAGGGAGGGAAACGGAGAGGGAGTGAGAGGAAAGGGAGGGAGACGGATGGAGAGAAAGGGAGGGAAAGTGAGTGAATGGGAGGGAAAGGGAGTGAGACAGGGAGTAAGGGAGTGAAAAGGAGGGAGACGGAGAGGGAGTGAGAGGGAGGGAAAGGGAGTGAGACGGAGAGGGATGGAAAGGGAGGGAGACAGAGAGGGAGTGAGAGGGAGGGAACGGGAGGGAGACGGAGAGGGAGTGAGAGAAAGAGGGAGAGAGAGAGGGAGTGAGACAGAGGGAGTGATAGGGAGTGAGAGAGAGTGAGTGAGAGAAAGAGAGTGGGAGGAAGTGAGACAGGGAGAGAGGGAGGGAGAGAGAGAGAGCTAGAGCGAGAGAGAGAGAGCTAGAGCGAGAGAGGGAGACCAAGAGAGAGAGAGAGAGAGAGATGTGTGTATGCCGGGTCTGGTAGCTCAGTGGACGAAGGCATCCGCTGCAGGGACCTGTGATCAACCTCATGGTCAGTTTTTTTTATTGCTCTAGCCCCGCCCCCTCTCCCACTGACCCCGCCCCCACTGGTGCGGCCCTCGGACACAAACCAAACTGTAAATTTGGCCCCCCAGAGAAAGTTTGTGAGTACCCATGCCTTAGACCCTTACATAAAAACAGCTTAACCGGCACCTCGCTGCACTATCTGAGCGTACTGCCTAAAATTGTACTCCTCCTCGTGCCCCACTAATAGCCTCCTGACCACCACACAAACTCGTCACTGAAAAACGGGGGCATACAAATACCTGACACAGCCCATCTGCGTGCATCCTTGGCTGTTCCTCGTTGAACTTGCGCTTTTAATAGGTCAACGGCAAAGGGGAAGCTTTAAGCGAGACCGCTATAAGCCCAGCCAGGCGCATCACGTCGAGATAACAATCAGTCTAACACGCACCATAATGAGGCTGGTTTCCCAGAAATAGCACTAATCCACTCGGGCCCTTGCAGTGACATAGCCGGAAATCGAGACGTCCCCCATGAGCGCCCCGAGGAACATGTCCAGGTGCCTGAAATCTGCAGCACCCCTCCCTGTCTGGCCCCTAAAATAAAGGCATACACCAGGAATGTAAAATTACTCTAAGCCATGCTAGTGATGAACTGCAGGAAATCCACTACACTAGTAACATTGGTGCGTAGGTATAAACACCTTACTGCACTACAGTATTGTACATGGACGAGCTTACATTGCTAGTGCTCCTTGGATACTATCCCTAATATGAATTGTAACATCCCCCTACCCCTACGAGCGGCCAGACCTCCTTTTACAATTCCCATATCGGCAAACTGTCATAAACTCAAAACTAGACTGCAGCAGAAACTTGTGATCTACTCAAATGCCCCCAATGCTCCGCCCGCCATATCCAAGGCCACAACCATTATAACCACGCGAGTACCGTATGTGTTTAAACTTCCATAAACCAAACCAACACAGCCTGCCTCTACCGCTCTCGTCGCGTAAAGCAGAGTCAGTCAAGGGCCACAGTCCCGCGACCGCCCCCTCCCCGAGCATGTCAGAAGCCAACAATTGCTAAACCCTCTACTGTCCCACATGCCTCAAATCACTCACGGGACCGCTGAATGGCGACCTCCATGCCCGGGGGGGGGGGGGGGGGGGGGGGGGGTCAAGGGCCCATTGCACGCGAACCTGAATGCTTGCGCACTCCCGCTAACCCAAATGAGCAGCACGCCGCATCCGACCATTGAAGGCCTCTCAGAGGAATCAAGCACCAAAAGAGCCCTTAGTGCAACAAACGCGGCCCACTAAAGCGACCCCACACGCGTTAAATGTATGCTTCGCAAGCAAACAGTGCTAGCCTCCATCTCATTTCAATTTCGAAGCAGTCCACCACTGCTTCCCCTCCGCCCCATACATCCCCTCAGTGTCTGTTAGGCTGGGGTCTCTGATAACTGTCTGCCACTCACCCCCCGAAGGAGCGACATGTAACGTCTGGCCCGGGAGGGATGGAGAAATGGGTGATCGTGCCACACATCCACCCAGCTCAGCCCGTTTCATTTCACAAAGTCTTTAGGTTTAACAGTGTACTGACGGAGCCACCCGGCCCGTCCACACACACACGCACGCACACAGCCTGAGGGCGGGTCACGCCCCAGGTATAAATAAACAGGCCCGAGACCGCCTCTTGGTCTTCGGCCCTACTCAGTAGTCAGTGTCCGTGTGTCTCCTTGAACCTAAGTGTAGTTAGGCCACACTCTGTGGCCTAGGTTGTCCTTACCCCTAGCCAACACCACACTGGCGACGAGGCGGGTACTTTGCCCACGCCTCGCCCACGCAGACGCGCTTGTCGTGTCCCGCACTGTCCTGGGCGCCGCGCTCGCGCTGCCTGCGCTCGAGCCCGCGGCTGTGGCCCATTTCATCACCCAAGAGGGTAGTCCTGCCGCCTGGGCCTGTCCGGGCCCATCGGACCATCTGCGAGGTCGTCGCGCCTACCTTGGCGCTCAGGTGAGCCCCCCCCCCCCTCCTCGGGGCATCGTCTCCACTGTCAGCTGCCGTCCGCAGCGAGTCCTGCAAGGGGCCCTGTCACACGCCCCCACCCCGACGGGTCAGCACTGCGGCATGGGGCCTGAGGGTGTGGAGTCACGCAGTGGCTCGCCGAGCGTCAGCCGGGGGGATATATCGCGCACGCATCTCGCGGACGGGCACAGCCCGCCCTGCGTTTATGTTTATTTATGTTTATTAAAACTTTTGTAGCGCGCTCTATTACCATGGGGTATCCTGGCGCGGTGAGTAATTAGACAACAGGAGTACTAGATCAAAAACCAGAACGAGCTGTTAGAGGGGGGCATTGAACAGATGAGTTTTGAGTTCCTCCATAGTGATGGTCGGCGAGGCTCTTAGGAACAGGGGGAGAGCATTCCAAGCAGAAGCTGCTTTAACTGAAATAGATTGGCCTCCCAGACGGGCATATTTGTATTTGGGAGTGGCCAGTAGGCATTGATTGGCCGATCGTAGGGCACGGTTAGGAATATAGAATGAAAACCGTTTCTGCAAATACGTCGGTCCCTGGCCATGGACTGCTCTAAATGCCAACACAAGAATTTTAAACAAAATTCGATGTGGTACAGGTAGCCAATGCAGACTTCGTAGGTGACTCCGCACGCTCGACCTCCTAGGGAGAGAGAAAAGCAAACGTACTGCGGCGTTTTGTATCACCTGTAGGCGATGAACCATATACGCAGGTAGGCCACAAAATAAAGCATTAGCATAATCGAGCCGAGATAATATCAGGGCTCGTAGAACAGACTCCTTGGCTACCCTGGGCAGAAGAGGGAAAAATTTCCTCAAGGCTCGCAAGGTGCCAAAGCAGGTGCCGGTCAGTTTCTTAATGTGATCCGCAAACTTCAGATCCTGACCGAACCAGACCCCCAAGTTCTTAGCTGGACCTCCCGTCACACTGGGACAGGGCAGGTCCGGGGGCCAAATCTGATCCTTGAAGTTGTCAGGAAAAGAGCTGAAGAATAAAACCTCGGACTTGTCTTCGTTGCACTTAAGTTGAACTTGTGCAAGCCACCTGAATACTTCAGACAAACAATGCCGGACTGCTAATGGATCAGACACACCCTTAGGCCAGGTGAATAACAGCTGTGTGTCGTCTGCGTAAGCTGTTATCTTGGCTCCCAGCTGTTCCGCCAGATATAGTAAAGGGGTCATATAAACGTTAAACAATAAAGGGCTTAACGTAGAACCCTGCGGAACTCCAGTTGACAGTCTCTTCGGGGCCGAAGAGTAGGGGGGCATCCAGACCTGCTGAGTTCTGTCGCTCAGAAACGATGACAGCCAGTCAAGGGCCAGCCCTGAGATGCCGACGGCTCGCAGTCTAGCAATAAGCAAGGCATGAGGCACCGTATCGAAGGCGGCAGAGAGGTCCAATAAAATCAGGACCGCTCTGCCACCCCCGTCCAAGCACTCTCGAACTGCCTCCGAGACCTCGACTAATGCTGTCTCGGTACTATAAGCCGCTCTGAACCCTGACTGGGCCGGGTGTAGGGCGTGGGAGGACTCAATGAAGCCATCCAGCTGTTTGAAAGCCACCTTCTCGCATACCTTCGCCAGAGCTGGCAACAGTGAGATGGGCCGATAGCTCGATGGCATTGCTGGGTCTAGACCAGCCTTTTTTAACAAAGGAAGCAGCTTTGCCTCCTTCCAACTTCTCGGAATCGTAGCCTTGGAAAGGGAGAGGTTAATAATATGCGTCACCTCTTGAATAATAGTATCCACTATCCCTCCCAGCACCCTGGCTGGGCAGGGGTCTGCAGGAGATCCGGACTTTAACGCTGCCAGGATTTGCCGTATGTCCGATTCCGACGCCGGGAGGAAGGAAACAAACTGATCCTTTGGACATTGTCTATCCGATACTAAAAGGGCAGGTGGGGTCATAGAGGACTTTTGAGCCACTTCTAAATCCAATTGAATTTTTGCAATTTTGTCAGTAAAATAACAAAACAGTTCTTCACACCATTCAGCGGAAGAAGGGAGCCGGGGTTGGGCAGCACATGGGGATAGAAAATTTTGGACAATTGAGAAGATCTCTTTGCTGTTGTTTTCCGCCTTCTCGATTCTGTCCGAGTAGTACCTGCTTTTAGCTGTCTTAATCGCAGCGTAATAGTCCTTTTGGGCTGCACGTAGGGATTTCTTGTCGGCTGGTAGGTAAGCTTGTCTCCAGGCTCGCTCTAGTTTTTTACAGACCAGCTTCTGTTCACGCAGAGCATGCGTGAACCATGGTTGAGAGGGTCTCGATCGCATCCGACGAACACCCCCCGCGTTAGTGGAGGTAGCGACATCATTCGCTATCCAAAGATTGAATGCGGCAACAGTCGCTTCCAGCTCCATCTTTGGAGCCGGGTGGGTATCGGAAAGGGACTCAGATAGGGACATCAAATTAATCCGTGGGCGATGTACCATAGAAGGAATTTTCCTCATATCCTCATCTAACTGCCAAGCAAACTTAATCATGTAGTGGTCGGACCACGACATAGGCATCGGGGGGGACAAACTGATGTCAAAATTAGAACATATCAAGTCAAGAACATGACCTCCCACATGAGTGGGGGCATCAACCCATTGAGAAAGGTGAGCCATGCTAAAAGTCTCACTGAGACGGGTAGCTTCAGTGGTATTCTCAGAATCCACATGAATGTTAAAATCGCCCAGCAGTAGAAAACGGGGAAACCGTAATGCTCGTGGCACGATAACCTCCTCTAGAGATCCAATAAAGTTTCCGACGTAGCCTGGCGGACGGTACACAAGCGTGCCGCCTAAGGTAAAATGCGGACTGAGCTCCAAACAAAAATGGAGAAGTTCCGCCTCTTTGATTTTATCCAGATGTTCGCAGGTGAGAGTCCAATGGTCCCGATAGATCACAGCAACCCCCCCCCTCTTCCCACATCTGCTCCACGTCTCCTCACGCATCTCGCGGAGATCTGTTTTCCTGCTTGGGGAGGAGGTTGGTGCTGCTCCAGTGATTGGACCCCGCATCCCCAAGGCACTACAGCCCCTGTGGCCAGCGAGCACGTGGCTCAAGCACACCCAGCACCCCAAGGCGACAGCAAGAGCCCATCCACACCACCACAGCATCGGACGGCCGAACGTCGTCGTCGTGTCAAGCTTGCGTCCGCACGTAGCTCGCGCGCTACCACGTGCCAAAGATGAATGTGCAGGCGGCCGACGGTAATGCTGCTCCAGACCCAGCCCTGCAGGCTCCGGCCCAACAACCAGTGGTACCACTGAATGCGCAGGCTCCGGCGCCCGTCGCCAACGCCCCGCCCGTCCTGCCCGGACATGCCATGGCGGCACCGCTCCCGCCATTCAGCGAACTGGCAGACCCGCCCACGGCAGCTGCGCGGTGGCGCCTATGGCTAGGAAGGTTGGAGCATTACTTCGTGGGGGTACGTGAAACGGACGCAAAGGTAAAGCGCTTGCTGCTCATGTGCTACGGAGGTGACGAACTGTACGAGCTGTTCGAGAACCTGCCAGACAAAGGAGATGAAAATGACTATACAGCTGCGGTCGCGGCGCTCAATCGCCATTTCGACCCGCGCGCCAACCCGGATTATGAATGGTTCAAACTACGCAAGGCCCGTCAAGCGGAAGGCGAGTCGATCGACGTATATTATGCAAGGCTTCACAAGTTGGCAACCTCCTGCGAGTTGCCGGACCGGACACTGGAAATCAGAGCGCAACTCATACAAGGCTGCAGGTCGGTTCAGCTGAGGCGCCTCATCCTGCGACAGCCCCTGATAAGTCTGGACGAGATCCTTGTATTGGCCAGGTCGCACAAACTCTCTAATGCCCGGGTGGAAGCAATGCAAGCTGCGCTCGACAGGCCTGCCACGCCAGCCAAACACGTGTCGGTGAAAGAGGAACACGTCGACGTCCTCCGCAGGAGGCCATTCCCAGCCACACAGAAAAGCTCACAGCCGACATCCTCGCGATCCGCCTGCGGGAATTGCGGGATGGACCACCCATCGAATGGAAGATGCTTCGCGAGAGGGAAGACCTGTCCAACTGCGGAAAATTAAACCACTTCGCAAAGGTGTGCCGCAGCAGTGGCAGTCGACGGGCTGGCCCAAGTGGGAGAAACGTCGCCCAAGGAGTGCGCCAAATCTCGCTCGAAGACCCCGGCCCCTGTGGCGACGCCGCACAGTCGGCATGCAGAGTAGACGACGACGACGTGGTTTTCTTTGTCTCGTTCGTGGTACGGGAAGGTTCGAGAAGACGACCCCCGCCTATGTGCGAAGTTCAAATCGAAGGATCCCCGGTGCAAGCGCTAATTGATACTGGCGCATCCGTGAATGTGATGGACAATGTACAGTATGAACAATTGTCCCCTCGACCGCCACTATCACCCTCAAAAGCAAGAATATACACGTATGACAGCGATGATCCGCTACCCCTTCGAGGAGTAATTGATGTGACTGTAGCTTGCAACGGCCAAGAAGTGAACACCAAGTTCCATGTGACAGGTGGCAAGCGGGGCACGCTTCTCAGCTGCCACACAGCGGAGGATCTACAACTGGTGTTCTTCGCCAATCAGATACACGAACGGTATGCGGATTCCATGCTGAATGAATTTCCAGCGCTCTTCCAAGGGTTAGGCCGCCTAAAGGGGAAGATGTACAAGTTGCACATCGACCACGCGGTGAAGCCGACGGCACTGCGACACAGAAGGGTATCCTTTCACCTGCGGCCGCAGGTGGAAGCCGAGCTGAAGAAGCTAGAGGAACTCGGGGTGATGGAGAACGTGTCAGGGCCCACCCCCTGGGTGTCGCCCCTCGTAGTGGCCCCAAAGCCCAAGCAGCCAGGCGCCATAAGACTCTGTGTGGATATGCGCCTCCCCAACAAGGCTATCAAGAGTAAGTATGGGCGTAAAATCCGCTCCGCTCGCGGATTTTGCGGATTTTTGGGAATTTCGCAATCCGCGAGATTCACGGATTTCCCACAAAATCCGCTAAATTCGCACGCAGCGGATTTTTTTTCTGGATGATACAATTTTTGCGGCGCACGGCGTTCACTTACCGTCATTCAGCGTTTGCCGAGTTGTTTTTCTCGATATATTGCGAGTGCTGCGCCATTTTGGATCTTGCTGCGGGATCCCGCGAGAATTTGGCGAGCGCGATTACGTAATCGCGGCTTGCCAACTTGCACAGCGAGAGTTTGTCAACGCGAGTACAGCGTGATCACGTATCGCGGGATTTCGCAATTGCGAGCTTGGAGATGCGGCGAGCAGCAACAATCTCGCACTCAAGAAAATATAAAATTTGCAATTCTGCACAAGAAATCCACCAGCAAGCAGCATAAACCTTCTGGAAATGATGATTTTTATCTGAATAACTCCTCAGGTTGACATTTGCCTGCACTTTTTTTGCGAGGAGTCCATTTTGGGGAGGGGGGGTGGGGTGGGAGGAAGGAAGTGCCCCACAGTCTTCAACTTCCTGTTCCTGTCCAGCAGGCTCCTCTCAGTGCTTTGTCCATCTCCTGGTCACTTTTCATTTGGATCTGGAGCTGGAAGGATTACTTTTTGTGGATGCTGCTGGATATTTGGATTTGAGGCCTTTTTGACTTTCTTTGGATCACTTTTGGATTAGAAATTTCACAAGTAAGTTTGTTTGGGGCATTACAGTTGCTGCAACTACAATTTTGGAATTTTCGATTTTTGGGCTGTTTTGGGGCCTTTTGCCCAGGGGTACTCAGTGGTGGGTGGACTGAGTCTTTCTGTGGGGTGTCTTGAATTTAAACATCATGGAGGGCATGGATGGAATGGGATTGTGCTGATTTTTCAGTGATTTTCGTTTTTTGGGGCTGTACTTGTGGCCTTTTCACCAGGGATATTGATTCTTGCATGGGCCTAGTCTTTCTGTGGGGTATCTTGAACTTAAACATCATGGAGGGCATGGATGGAATGGGATTGTGCTGATTTTTCAGTGATTTTCGTTTTTTGGGGCTGTACTTGTGGCCTTTACACCAGGGGTATTGAGTCTTGCATGGGCCTAGTCTTTCTGTGGGGTGTCTTGAACTTAAACATCATGGAGGGCCTGGATGGAATGGGATTGTGCTGATTTTTCTGTGTTTTTCGATTTTTGGGTGTGTTCATGGGGACAGGCCATGTGGGTGGGGGCCATTTTGAGTGCTGCTACAGGCCCTGGCCATGTGCTGGGAGGCAAGTGGCCATTTTGCATGCAGGCAGTGTTGTTAGGCCTGCAACCATTTTGCCTACTTTTCAACCTTTATGCCCAGGGGTAGTGAGTCTTGCATGGGCCTAGTGTTTCTGTGGGATGTCTTGAATTTAAACATCATGGAGGGCATGGATGGAATGGGATTGTGCTGATTTTTCAGTGATTTTCGTTTTTTGGGGCTGTACTTGTGGCCTTTTCACCAGGGGTATTGAGTCTTGCATGGGCCTAGTCTTTCTGTAGGGTGTCTTGAACTTAAACATCATGGAGGGCATGGATGGAATGGGATTGTGCTGATTTTTCAGTGATTTTCGTTTTTTGGGGCTGTACTTGTGGCCTTTTCACCAGGGGTATTGAGTCTTGCATGGGCCTAGTCTTTCTGTGGGGTGTCTTGAACTTAAACATCATGGAGGGCATGGATGGAATGGGATTGTGCTGATTTTTCTGTGTTTTTCGATTTTTGGGGGTGTTCATGGGGACAGGCCATGTGGGTGGGGGCCATTTTGAGTGCTGGTACAGGCCCTGGCCATGTGCTGGGAGGCAAGTGGCCATTTTGAATGCAGGCAGTGTTGTTAGGTCTGCAACCATTTTGCCTACTTTTCAACCTTTATGCCCAGGGGTAGTGAGTCTTGCATGGGCCTAGTCTTTCTGTGCGGTGTCTTGAATTTAAACATCATGGAGGGCATGGATGGAATGGGATTGTGCTGATTTTTCAGTGATTTTCGTTTTTTGGAGCTGTACTTGTGGCCTTTTCACCAGGGGTATTGAGTCTTGCATGGGCCTAGTCTTTCTGTGGGGTGTCTTGAACTTAAACATCATGGAGGGCATGGATGGAATGGGATTGTGCTGATTTTTCAGTGATTTTCGTTTTTTGGGGCTGTACTTGTGGCCTTTTCACCAGGGGTATTGAGTCTTGCATGGGCCTAGTCTTTCTGTGGGGTGTCTTGAACTTAAACATCATGGAGGGCATGGATGGAATGGGATTGTGCTGATTTTTCTGTGTTTTTCGATTTTTGGGGGTGTTCATGGGGACAGGCCATGTGGGTGGGGGCCATTTTGAGTGCTGCTACAGGCCCTGGCCATGTGCTGGGAGGCAAGCGGCCATTTTGAATGCAGGCAGTGTTGTTAGGCCTGCAACCATTTTGCCTACTTTTCAACCTTTATGCCCAGGGGTAGTGAGTCTTGCATGGGCCTAGTCTTTCTGTGGGGGTGTCTTGAATTTAAACATCATGGAGGGCATGGATGGAATGGGATTGTGCTGATTTTTCAGTGATTTTCGTTTTTTGGGGCTGAACTTGTGGCCTTTTCACCAGGGGTATTGAGTCTTGCATGGGCCTAGTCTTTCTGTGGGGTGTCTTGAACTTAAACATCATGGAGGGCATGGATGGAATGGGATTGTGCTGATTTTTCAGTGATTTTCGTTTTTTAGGGCTGTGCTTGTGGCCTTTTCACCAGGGGTATTGAGTCTTGCATGGGCCTAGTCTTTCTGTGGGGTGTCTTGAATGTAAGCATCATGGAGGGCATGGGATTGTGCTGATTTTTCTGTTTTTTTTCGATTTTTTGGGGGGTGTATAACTGAACTGATGTTCCTCTGTCTTCCATTGCTTTTAGGTGCACAAGACTCAAGAGAACCACCAGTGGCAGGAAGAAGTCCTGCAGCGGTGTGTGTGCAGCATAACGTCACGCGACGTCACGTCTGGCCTCAGACAACTCTGCAACTCGTGCAACTGCAGCCTGCTGTTCTGACCTGCTCTGAAGAAGATGGCCCCAAAAAAAGGTCTCCCTAGCTCCTCTAGCAAGAAAGTTGCTAGTAAGGAGCAGAAGAAGCAAGTTACCAAGGAGGCTGGTGTGCCGGCCGCCGCGTTTTTTGGGAGTAAAAAAAAAAGTACGCCTGCAGCTGCAGCGGGATCTGCTGGGGACCAAGCTGGGAGCAGCACCCCCGCTCCATTGGGCTCAGTGCCTCCACCACCACGCCAACTTAAGTCAAAGCCCTTGAGTGCTTCAGAGGCAGTCAGTGTACTTCTTCAATCACCATCGACCAGTGATGTTGGCTCATCGCAAGAAAGTAGCAGCAATGTCCCTGAATCAACACAGGTTGTTGTAACTCATCTGACAAGTGTTGAACAACCACAGCCGCAACAACAACAACATGTGCAAGTACAAGCCCAAGTACATGTGGAAGGAGAGGCAGCGCAAGGAGATGCACAAGCAGAGGTGCATGGAGGGTCACAAGTGCCCACAATAGTTGTTCCTCCCGAAGTAGGGGCACATCAGGAAATTGACAATCAGACCGAGGTATCATTTGAGGAAGCCACTCCTCCTGATGATCATTCATTGTCTTCCGCATCCCTAGCAAGGAAAAGATCAAGGGGGGTGTCTACATCTTCTTCAAGCCCACCTCCTTCTGATGATCTGGATGAAGATTGGGAACCACGGCCACCACGGCTGTCTGAGAGTGAGGCACACCATGATCTGACAAAGATACCTAAGCGTAAAAGGAAGGTCGTCGAAAAACTCATAGCTATGGAGTGTGATGAGGCTCAACAAGAAGTGACGCAAACTGCTGCTGATGAAGCCCCTCACGACGACGAGCCAGTCATCATAATGGTCACTGCAGCCCCAGCGGGCATGCAGCAAAGAGACATTTTGACCCTATCCCGAGAAGCTGCTGAGCGTGATGATGATGTCGACGAGGAGTCAATGGAAACACAACAATCATTGGATTTGGAGTTAACTAGTACACCAACACCTACCGCTTCCATATTTCTTCCTCGCAAGAAGGGACCTCCATCCACCTCGACCTCAATTAGTGGTGGTGAAAGTGCAAAACGTACTGAAGTTCGGCAATCCACATCCTCCACTTCATCTGGCATTAGCAGCAGGACCACCACCACCAGTATCGCCGCCTCCTCCGGCCCCCAAAGACATTTCAAGTCTCCAGTTTGGGACTTCTTTAGTGTTTGCCCAAAAAAGGAAAACGTAGCCATTTGTAGCATTTGTAAGCTTCGAGTTAGTCGTGGTAAGTTTGGTACCAACTATGGTACCGGAGGCCAGAGAGGTCATCTTAAGAGAACGCACGCTGTCCAATGGCTTGCGCACCTAGATGCGGTCAAGGAAGCCCGAATTGCACGTAATGAAAACGTTGATTTTTCATCTGATGATGACTAGGAGGAAGACGACGATTCAAACACTTCACTTACACCCAGTACCCCTGTCAGCAGCACACCCCATGTGAGCCACACTAAGAGTGTGGGAGAGAGTGAGACATCAATGCGAAAAAGTTCATCAGCGAGCGTAACTGGGTCGAAGATATCATCATCCCGTAAATCCTTGGTCGAGGGAAACATTAAAAAGATGTTGTTTACAGAAGCGTAATATGAACGCAACCACCCACTGACGCGTCTGTATAACACTAAGCTGGCTAAAATGCTAGCTCTGGACCTTCTCCCTTTTTCTTTTGTAGAAGGGGTTGGTTTTCTAGAATTAGTGGCAGTGGTCTGCCCTAAATGGAAGGTTCCTAGCCGGTTCTATTTTGCCCGAGTTGCGGTTCCAGCACTACATGAAGATGTTCTGAAGGTGATTGGGGCAGCTTTGCAGAAGAGTGCTGTTCACACTATACATCTGACAACAGACATGTAGACCAGTGGCGCAGGCGCTGATTACATGTGCATCACTGCACACTGGGTCTCTTTTTCAGGGGCTAAAGCAAAGCTAAACACAGGTGTTGACCCGGACATTGTTTTTAAAGCTGCTCGGAAACATGCAACACTAGCCATGTTTGGTTTGGAGAAACGTCACACAGCAGAAAACAATTTGGATGTCTTTAACACAAAGGTCCTTAACTGGCTGTCCCCAAAAAAACGCCAGGTTGGTTATGTTTCCACGGACAATGGCGCCAATATAGTTAAGGCCATGAAGCTGGGTGACTATTTCAGAGTGCCGTGTTTGGCGCACTGTATAAACCTGGTTGTCCAACAATTCTTGGGTAATAAAGACAGTGCAGCGTACAGAGTATTGGACACCTGCCGAAAAATGTGCAACCATTTCAGCCATTCTTTTAAGGCCCGGAAGCAGCTGAGGAGCCTGCTATATCAACGTCAAATGCCAGTGAAAGCACTCATCCAGGAGGTGGTAACACGTTGGAACTCAACCTTCTACATGCTTGAGCGTCTGTATGAGCAGTATACGGTACTCGATCACTATTTCTTAACACAGGGTACAGCTCAGAAGGAGGACCTGAGGATGGGTGCGGCGCAATGGAACATAGTTAAAAGCCTGACACGCATGCTTCGTCCTTTTGAGTTCTTCACACGTGCAGTCAGGAAGGAGGACTGTAATTTGGGAAAAGCTATCCCATTGTTGTACATGCTGGAGCACCAACTGAAGGAGGTGTGTTCTGTGTTTGAAAAAGATGAAAAAAAACAAGACTCTTTTGTTCTGGCTGAGAAATTATTAGAGCACCTACAAGGTGATGAACGTCTTAAAATGATCCACTCAGACCAGCATTACATTTGTGCTACTATTCTGGATCCACGCTACAAAAAGGCGCTGGCAGGCCAAGCATTCTTTCCTTTTGCTGATGAAGATGTTACAAGTTACAAACGGTGGATAGCCTCCTCAGCCAAGAGGTTTGAAAGAGAACGGCAGCAAATTGAAGGAGAAGGCAGTACATCAGCATCAGCAGGCCATCCCCAGTCACAACAATCCTCTTCTGCACCTGTGGCTGCGGCACAAGTGACCTCTCAGCCGTTAAAGAGACCGGCAACCGGATCATCTGCACCACCAGACGCAACAGTAACATTGGAGGCTGAAGAGGATTGGCTAGCTCGGCTTGGGTTTGGTTCTCAAAAGGTCACAGCAACAGCTAAGCAAAGAGGAGGAACCTTGGAGGAGAACCTTGATTCGATGGTCAAGGACTATCTGAATGACTCAACAGAGGTCTATGTTAATGCTGACCCATTGGCGTATTGGCATGGGAAAAAAGAATTGTGGCCACAGCTCACCAACCTGGCTTCAAACTACTTGTCTTGCCCACTCGCAAGCGTGTCTTCTGAACGTGTTTTCAGTGCTGCTGGTGGCATTGTAACTTCCAAACGGAGCCGCCTCTCGCCCAAAAATGTGGAGAGGTTAACAATGATCAAGATGAATCAGCACCTCATACCACCAGATTTCAGAGTACGAGAAAGCGCGCCGGATGAAGACGAGGTGGACAGCAACATAGATGAGGGAATTTCTACTCTGTCAGGTGACACTGACTTCACCCTGCCTGAATTCGCAGAGTATGATGACGAAGCCTTATTCTTATTCACGGACCGTGATACCGAGCCCTGAAAATGAGACAACAAATCACTAACTTTCTTTTTCGTCCTTTTTCACTTTTACTCCTGTGTGTCTGTCTTTCTTTGTTGTGCACAGTTAATATAATTAAAACTTTAATCAGATAATCACAAAAACAAGCCCATCAGCAGAACTGTCTTCACTTGTTTGCTAATTGATTTGAAGGTGCCGCAGTCTGCATTCCTCAGGTTCACAAGTTCAGAAGAACATGCTCCTCTATCGTCCTCCTCCAGACTCCTATTTCCATCAAAGCAGAGGGCTGGTTTACGCCCAATGAAGAAAGACTCAGCACTTGTGAGGGTGTTGTTCTACCTCTTTGCAGGTGAGTTGACGGCGCTGGGGCCATTGCTGGGAAGCTCTAATACCGGATAAAAGTGGTTTGGACCAAATCCCAGGCGGAATTTTTTTTGTGTTTTTGATGACTTGCTTGCCATTGAGGTGCTCTTAGGGGGGGTTCCGTCTGTTTGTGGGTGAGTTTCGGGGTCCGTGAGCACTGCTGGGACACTCTAATCTTGATTGGTTAGATGATCTTGCACCAAGGGTGACCCCCCGGTCCTCGGTGATACGGCAGTCGGCACCGTGGTTTACGGAGGCGCTGCGTCTGGCTCGCAGCCAATGCAAGGTTGCTGAGCGGGCCTGGCGCCTTCAATATGATGGGGAGGCCAAACTCGCCTATAGATCGGCGGTGAAGGCCTATCATCGTGACATTCTTGGTGCCAAGCGGGAATATCTTCCCAGGAGGATTGAGACGGCGGCGAACTCCTGTAAGGAGATCTTCACGATTGTGAAGGAGTTCACGACCCCTTCCTCCTATTCTCCCCCGCCTGTCTCTTTGGATGCGTGGGCATGTGCTCTTGCCACTTTTTTCACCGACAAGATTAAGGCTATTCAGGCCTCCTTCTCGGAGAGCGTTGTGGAGGGCTGCTGTGGCCCCGGGGCAGGACCTGGAACACCGTCCCTGCCTACGGCAGTACTGGCTGACTTTCCACCTGTCTCTAGTGATATGTCCCGGGCCCTGCTGGCCAGTCTCAAATCTGGTTCCCCGCTTGACCCCTGCCCTGCCAAATTTTTGGCCGGGATGGCGGCAGTGGTGAATCCCCTGGTCAACCCTATCCTCAATGCCTCCTTGAGAGAGGGGAGTGTCCCTCGCACCTGGAAAAGGGCGATGGTGATCCCCCTCCTGAAAAAGCCTGGTCTTGATGCCGAGGTTCTGGCCAATTATAGGCCAATTTCACTGCTTCCGGCCCTGGCTAAGATCACCGAGAAACATGTTCATGGTGTCTTGTCGAGTTTTTTAGAATCTAACAACTTGCTCCATCCGTCCCAATACGGGTTCCGTCCGAACTTCAGTACGGAAACGGCGTTGGTGGAGGTCTCTGAGATCATCAGGGAGACCTTGGATGTGGGTGGCAAGGCCATGCTAGTCATGTTGGACCTGTCGGCGGCCTTCGACACCGTCCCTCATGAGGCACTTCTCGCTAGGCTTCATGACATCGGCCTAAGGGGGACGGTGTTCAGATGGTTTTCATCTTTTCTGGAGGGCCGCCGCCAGACTGTCTGGGTTTCCCAGAGCTCCGCCGAGATGCCGCCATTGGGAGTTGGGGTTCCACAGGGATCTGTGTTGAGCCCGACATTGTTCAACATCTTTATGTCCCCCCTGGCGGCAGCGGTGGAGGCTTACGGAGCCCAGATCGTGTCCTATGCTGACGACACGCAACTCCTCTTCACATGTGCTAAAGACCAGCCATTTGATGGGGAGAGAATTCGGGACTGTCTGGATATGGTCTTTGGCTGGTTCCAGCGGAACAGTTTAAAGGCCAACTCCAGTAAGTCGGAGGTGTTATTCTTCGGCTGTGTCACCGATCCCGAGTGGCGGCATTGGTGGCCGGCCGCCATGTGTCCTCCGGCACAATCTTCCTTGGTGGCCAAAAATCTTGGCGTTAAGCTTGACAACAAGCTTTCTCTCAGATCACATGTTCTTGGTCTGGCTGGCACCTGTTTCGGCGTTCTGAAAATGCTCCGCAAGTTTCTTCCACTACTTTCTGCGGAGCATAGACGGATTACGGTGCAGGCGCTTATCGGATCCAGGCTAGACTATGCCAATGCTCTTTTCCTGGGTCTTCCAGACTACTTGGTCCAGCGTCTGCAGGTGACACAGAACTCTGCAGCGCGCGCAATCTTTGGTCTGCATAGACGGGCACGGGCATCTGGTCTTCTGCGGACGCTGCATTGGCTCCCGATCCGTAAGCGGATTATGTTCAAATCCTTGACGCTGGTGCATAAAGCTCTGTTTGGCTCAGGCGCAGGATATCTACAGAAGAGATTGGCTTTTTATCGCCCTGCCCGCTCATTGCGTTCGGAATCCCTTTTCACGGCCGTGGTTCCACGCGTGAGGAAGGCCCGGATTGGGGGGCGCTCTTTCAGCCTCAAGGCCTCCCAGCTGTGGAACTCGCTTCCACTGGAACTTCGCAGCACTCCCAATCTGCTTCAATTCAGAAGGAATTTGAAGACTTGGCTTTTTAATCTTTCTGTTTAGGTGGATTTTCTTCTTTGTTTTTTTCTGGGGCTCTTGTTTTTCCTGTTATGTTGTTATACACTGTAGCTTTATGTGGAAAGCGCCGGGACACTCTTTTAGAGTAGCCGAGCGCTATATAAACACATTTTAACATAACATAACATAACATTGCATTTGCTTTTCAGGAAATCCGTGGTGGCAAACCGGACTTATGGCCTAGCTACGCAGCGCGTTTGGACCGAAGGCCGAGAAATATTGTAAGTAGGAGATGTTGCTTTTGGCCTGTTTGGGGGTGTTATGCTTTTTGGCGGGTGGGTTGGCGGGTCTTGGGCCATTCCTGGGAAGGTCTAATACCGGGTAGAAGTGGTTGGGACAAAATCCACGCCGATTTTTTTTGTTGCTATTTCTGACATTTTGCTCAATGTAGCGTTTTCGGGGGCCTGTTTGGGGGGCTTCCTGGTGTTTGTGGGTGGGTTTCGGGGTCTGGGAACACTGCTGGCTATGGATACTTTACTTTGCAAGAGGTTTGAAGCAAATCCATGGTGGCAGAGGGGAGTTAGGGCCTAGCTGCAGAGCGCGCGCGGAGTGATTTGGGAAATTTGGAAAAAAATGACTAAGTCCCCATTTTTGTACTTTTGCTCTTTGGCTGTTTGGGGGTCTTCTACTCGTTTTCTCCTGGGTTGACGGCTCTGGGGCCATTGCTGGGAAGCTCTAATAACGGATAAAAGTGGTTTGGACCAAATCCCAGGCGGAATTTTTTTTGTGTTTTTGATGACTTGCTTGCCTTTGAGGTGCTCTTAGGGGGGGTTCCGTCTGTTTGTGGGTGAGTTTCGGGGTCCGTGAGCACTGCTGGGACACTCTAATCTTGATTGCATTTGCTTTTCAGGAAATCCGTGGTGGCAAACCGGACTTATGGCCTAGCTACGCGGCGCGTTTGGACCGAAGGCCGAGAAATATTGTAAGTAGGAGATGTTGCTTTTGGCCTGTTTGGGGGTGTTATGCTTTTTGGCGGGTGGGTTGGCGGGTCTTGGGCCATTCCTGGGAAGGTCTAATACCGGGTAGAAGTGGTTGGGACAAAATCCACGCCGATTTTTTTTGTTGCTATTTCTGACATTTTGCTCAATGTAGCGTTTTCGGGGGCCTGTTTGGGGGGCTTCCTGGTGTTTGTGGGTGGGTTTCGGGGTCTGGGCACACTGCTGGCTATGGATACTTTACTTTGCAAGAGGTTTGAAGCTAATCCATGGTGGCAGAGGGGAGTTAGGGCCTAGCTGCAGAGCGCGCGCGGAGTGATTTGGGAAATTTGGAAAAAAATGACTAAGTCCCCATTTTTGTACTTTTGCTCTTTGGCTGTTTGGGGGTCTTCTACCCGTTTTCTCCTGGGTTGACGGCTCTGGGGCCATTGCTGGGAAGCTCTAATACCGGATAAAAGTGGTTTGGACCAAATCCCAGGTGGAAACTTTTTTGTGTTTTTGATGACTTACTTGCCTTTGAGGTGCTCTTAGTGGGGGGGTTCCGTCTGTTTGTGGGTGAGTTTCGAGGTCCGTGAGCACTGCTGGGACACTCTAATCTTGATTGCATTTGCTTTTCAGGAAATCCGTGGTGGCAAACCGGACTTATGGCCTAGCTACGCAGCGCGTTTGGACCGAAGGCCGAGAAATATTGTAAGTAGGAGATGTTGCTTCTGGCCTGTTTGGGGGTGTTATGCTTTTTGGCGGGTGGGTTGGCGGGTCTTGGGCCATTCCTGGGAAGTGCTAATACCGGGTGGAAGTGGTTGGGACAAAATCCACGCCGAAAAGCCTTTTGGCACTTTTTGTAACTTAGGGTTTGTTAGCCCTAGCAGCAGGATTGCATGTGTTTCGGGGTGTTCTACATTTTTGCAACTGAGTTCTGGGGTCTTAGAGCACTCGTGAGAATGTGTAATTTTGGTTGCAAGTCATTTGAAGAAAATCCATGGTGGGAAAGGGGGGATTTGGCATAGTTAAAGAAAGCCTTTGCCACTATTCTTAACTTAGGGTTCGTTAGGGTTAGCAGTATTTCGATTGCATGTGTTTGGGTGGGGGGGTTTTCGAGTCTTGGAGCGATGGTGGCTATGGATACTTTTGCTTGGTTGCTTGCAAGTGGTTTGAATGCAATCCACGGTGGGTAAGGGGGTATTTGGGCCTACTTTTACTTTCAAAGTACGTTTTGTCACCAGTTTTCTGCTAGGCCTCGTTTTTTGCGATTTGATTGGGGGTCTTCTACATTTTTGCGACTGGCTTTAGTAAGGGTCTGGGTGGGAGCACTGCTGGGAAGATCTAATTTTGTTCTAAAACACAGTTTACAGTACACCTAATTTGAGGGGAAAGATCCGCTACATTAATTTGCCCATACTTTATTATCCTTTAAAAGGTGACTCAGACAGAGTACGCACTGTCAAAAATATTGTACTGTCTACTAGGAAAATCAAAGTGTGACTTTTTGCACTCCACAGCCTACATACCTTATATTTATTTATCAGTGGTGTTATAATATTATATCACTTCCTGTTTTTCGTTGAATAATTACAGGCCGGGTTTCAGTCTGTGCAATGGGGAAAAAAGGATGGAGTCAGGCTTCACATTAGCGAGCCGCAATTCAGCATCCGCCAGGCAGGCAGTGGACAGGGTGTCTTCTGGTCACCAACATTGATGGACGAAGCGTCAGATGGAATGGAGGAGTGCCGCTAATAAGAGGAATTTTTTTCAGCATGCAACTTACTTACCAAATTCAACAAGACAACTACAACAAGATACAGATACAGTATGCATTGTGTTTTTCTAGGACTGTGACTGCATTTCTTGGATCTCTCTCTGCTTCTAAATTGATCCCTTAACACATCACTTAGTCCACTCCACTATCACATCTGCACCACACATAGTCATTTGTAAGTGCTCCTACGTAATTCGCAAGTCGCAGCACGCCCCAGCCCGTAGAGGACTGGGATGGCCCCAATGATGAAGCATGTCACCAAGGGGCAACCATGGTGAGTGAGGGGACACCTAGAAAAAGAGCAATTTCTTCTTTTCTATCTACTATACCTTCCAGACCAACCCCATTGAGTGTTGTGAATGGATTTATAGTGACCAGCAAGGCTCTCAGGTATCTGGCAACAGAGACCTTATCTTGAATATAGTTATCAATATTTCCACACACGCCCTGTACTGTCGCATTCTTTCTTCCACAGTTGTCGAAAGTACTACTTACTTTTCACTGACATGCATGCAGTAGTGCATGCACTTTCAAAGATTGATGGATAGGTTTGTACCCAATGATTTGTTTATGTTCACAAACCCCCGTACCCATCCATTTTTCAAACCCTAACCCTCTTCCCCCGGGCTGTGTGGTTTTGATTGATGTGTAACTAAATTACAGCAATAAATCCACACACTTGCTGGGGAGGATAAGGTGATACCAACCGGCTGGTGAAGAAATCTGAGGATATATTCTTACTCTGCTTGACAAAGACCCATGGCTAATGTCAAAGAACTTCAACCGAATTAGTAGTTATACTTTACCATTTGTTAGGCTACAATGTGGCACTGTTCTAGTGTACTGTCACCTGCTATATTCTCTATTGTACCGTTGTATTGCTCAGGAGGACAAACCAGATTTCATTTTCTTTTTTTTCATAGGCATGCAACTGCCACTGTGTCACACCACTAGTACCACCGCTATGAGGAAATTTTATCCGCCCATGATTGCCAACCTTATTCGCTGTTTCCCGTGGAGCCAGCCCTGGGCCTAGCCCTACTTGCAAACAGAAATTACAGGTAAGATAGGCGTTTGGTTGGAGGTAGTATAATGGAGTATTAGGAGAGACGAGAGATTGACGGTAGTACTACTAAAGTCCTAGGACTATTCAGGAAAACAAACTTACTGTTAAACCCCCACCCACCAGACTCAAAAGCAGTAAAAAACAGGTATGGTCAGATACATTTTCAAAAAGTATATTTTTATAGCCCTAACAAAATAATCTCCCGCAAGACCCACTCTAACCCCAACGATTGTCCTTCAAAAGTACCCAAAAAACCCAACTCCCAATTCCCACCTCCCAAAAGTTTCTAAAAAAGGGGCAAGGGACACTATGGCAGGGTGCTGTTGGCTTTAGCAGCCAGGGCATCAAGCTCCTTGCGGAGGGTGGCAAGTTCGAAGCGGAGGCCCTCCACCAAGTTCTTATAGTTCAGGACCTCCTGCTCCAGGTAGGACAGTCTGAGGGATAAGCGGCGCCGGTGTGCCTTGCAAATCCTGTGGGGGGCAGCTGCTGTCTTTGCTGCTTGGCGTTGGCGTTTGGCTTTGGTAGCCCGGCTCCGTACCGCTGGAGCACTGCGCTGGCTGGCAGCCCGCACGGAGGAGGATGCAGCTGTCCCCGTGGACGTTGTTGTTGTACCAGACTGCGTCTCCTCCTCCTCCAGGGCCACCAGCCACCGATATTCAGCGACAGTGGCATCCAGCCTCCGTTGCCGGGCCATTCGAGCCAGCTCCTTCCTCCTTGATGGTGTCTTGGATTTGGAAGGAGCAACTACATGAAGAAAGAAAGACATAGTCTGTAACCAATGCTCCTTAAGATTAACACAAAATGATTGAGCAGAAAGTTGTCACAGTACAAGTAGCAAATTGAAAGCACAGTACATAACTATTGAGGACAGTATCTATGTAACCTCAGACTTCTTCATCCTTGCTCTAACATAAGTGGGAGTTTAAGGAACAAATTCTACAAGCACTATGGACTTCCATTGCAGTCGACTATGACAGTACACCAGTCTTATTCTTCTTCTTCTCTCTTGTTTAGGAAAATTGGTACGTTATCTTATGCAAGCCGGCATAATGCCAGCGCAGTGAACTTGCACCCGAGAAAAACAGACGCACACCATGGTGAGTGAGACAGACTTGCGTTACTGTACCGGTCCAGTACATGCAGGTGGTGAAGCTCTTACTTTTCTATTAAGGGTGGCACTGAGAATACTCTGTTAAAAGGGCTACTGCTTAATTCATTTAGCTTTCACCCTACAGTGCAAATGAGTATTAGAAAAGGAAAATAAAGAAGCTAAATAATCTGATTATCTATCACTTCACATGGGATGTATTTGATGACATATGGGATGACTTTAGGTGCTTTGCTTATTATTGAGTGAACAGTGATACCCCCACACATGAATGACGTACTACTAATAAACTAAAGTTATTAAGAGAGGTAGGGAGTGTCCACCATAATAACCGGATATATGCTGTGCTTGCAGTTGCAATACAAACTACTGCTACTATTCATTGTAGTATTTGGACAAAATTACAACTTCTTTTCCTTGCCTTTCCTACACTGGAACGGACGTGCGGGTACGGTGTTACATGCTCTTCAAAGTAACACTTAGTTCATCCAGTGACCGTCTACTCTCTCTAGATACACATATGCTATCTAAGAGTCAGATAGTACCATGAATGATCCAGGCATCCATCCATTCAAAGTATATGCACACATACAGTTTCTGTTTCACCCACCCAGGCTGTTCTCCTTACACCCATCCTTCATCATTCACCCAGCCATGCACCATACCATATTCTTTCCTTCCCAGCCACCTCGGGGACCAAGCAAACACATATCATTCTTCTTTGCCAGTCATCATTACATTTCTCGTCCTTCCACACTTACTTACACCCTTCTTTCGCTTTTCGTTCATCCCTTCCATCAAGTTCACCTCAGATCTGATTGGGATACTTCTCGCCAAAAACTTCACAGCTTAGTCGAAGTACATTTAGAGGAGGCTACTACCTGGTTTATTAATAATACACCCGTGCAGAAAGCACACTCTGCAGTCTTCAATCTCAAATGAGTAAGGAATGTATAGCTTACCTCTGCCCGCCACCACCGTGTCATCCCCCACAGATTTGTCCGGCACTTGCACGCCTCCTCCCCAGAGTTGTCCTCGTCCAATGCCACCACCACCTCGACGCTGGCCCCGCCTCCAGATGTTCTACCTACAAAGTACATTTAATAATGTTAGAATACACCACTCACTACTATATAATATTTGGTCTAGGAGGAAGAAAGAAATGTGAAAAAAACAGTATACAATTTAATAATTTGTGACTGTCTACTGTAAAGTAAAAATGTCCCTTTTTCCAGGGAAGGCTGTTGTCTTGCTGCACTTTTTGGCACAACTGATGAATGCTTGCTTTTTATTTTTAACACGCACCACTTTTTCTCCTAACAGACAGAAGCTTGACTTCTAAGAACACGAGCAGGATCAAGTTCAAACCAGGTGAGAGCTCGGCTCGACCACAAGAAATGTGTCCAATTAATCGTCAGCACTAAGCACTTTTCCATTTCCAGTTAAACGTTTACTTTTATGACAAACTTGATTTCAATAAATGTGTTTACTTTTAATAAAGCTTTTAAACTCAAATAGACTCTGTGGATTTTGGTCCTCCAGACTAGAGTGGATGAGCTAAAGGTTTTGGAATTTTTGCAAGCATAAGTCCGTTCCTCTGCCATCGGTGACTTTGGGAGCTAAATGACTCTGCCACACTATCTAGTCAGTAAGGAGATTGGGGGTTCAACTACAAAGTCTGTTATCACTGAGGTATGTGGAAAGTCTAACAGCACCTATTATAATTGATAAGCTAAGCAATGCATTATTTAGTGTCCATAGTTCTGTTTGTGCAGATTTGTCCCTGCAACAGTAGTAGAATGGATTGTCCTCCTATCCAAACCAAAAGTAAAGTAGTATCTTATTCTTTCTTGGTGTTCATTCACCTTTTTATTGTTGGCAATTGTCAAAGCATAAACATTTAGAATACTTGAAAAGACATTATGGACAATCCCAGAGGACTGCACTCAGTGCATAGAGCTATTGCTGACTAGAATGGGAGTCCAATGGAAATGCCAAATGTGCAATCTTAGTTAGCTACACAGACAGACTAATAAGAATAATCTAGTAATACCACACGGAGTCATAGTCGAGGCAGGATAAGAATTTAGATCCTGTCTACAAGAAGATCAAAGACGATTTAGAAAAAATCGAATGAGGAACGCTAGGAAAAAATAAGTACTCTATATTAAAATTAAAACTTACTGGGGCCAGCAAAGGAGCCCTCGCCTGCCCGGTCCTGGCCTGCATCGTCAACAGCACCCTCCTCCTCCTCCTGTGTCCTCCTCTTGCCCCTGGGGGAAGCTGATGTACAACATGAAAGAAAGAAAAACAGAAAACATGGATGATATTTGTCAACCAAATCAAACATTTCAAAAGAAGTAACAAAATATTTTTGCGAAATAGCAAATAGACAACTACTCCACGGGATATATTATTGACCAATCTCATGTGGTCGACTACGTTATTACTTTAGTATTGCTTGCTTTGCGGACCGTCGAATTGGAAATTACCTTTTGTAACTCACTAAAGAAAGTACTAAAAAGGTTTGCCTAGGATTGGCAGGCAGCAGTCCGCAGCACGCGAAGTGATAGCCAAAGTCCATCGTGATTGAAGATCAGCGACAACACTAAAGTTTCCTACTACATTAACCAGTCATTAAAATACTCAAACTATCAATCCACCACCACTATTTCTTCTTATCGCCATGTGTACAAAGGAAGGACTGGACTTGAGTCTGTAGGGGCTGATTTAGAAGCCCCTTGCGGCTCTTTTGCTCCATTGTTGCGTGACTTTTGTGACGCAGCGGCAGCACAAAAGAGGCGCAATGGTGCGGTGTATATTAACAACGTGACGCATATGGGAGATGCATCACGTTGTAAAGCCCTGCGCCAATAGGGGGCGTTCCGGCGCAAGGGAGGGCGTTCCTGCGCAGGAACGCATCCTAAAAGTGGCTGAGGGAAATCTACAAGATTTCAATCAGTCACTTTGAGGACAATGATGCGTGACTCAAACCCTGCGCCTGCTTGAAGCAGACGTACAGCCTGACGCAGCATTGGGGAGATAGGGCACCCCAGAGCATTGATGGAGCTGCACCATCGTTGCGACGCAACTCCAGCAATACGCCGCCTTTACGGCACAAATGCGTAACACTTTGGTAATGTTTTGGGCCCATGGTGCGCCGCATTGTAAATACGGCGCACCATGGGTGATGGTGGCGTGACGCACAATTACTGGCGCATCCCTGCTACTTTGCAGGAATGCGCCGGAAATTAAAAATCTGAACCTTAGTGTGTAGCATTACGCAGTTCTTTAAACTACACTCATACATAATTTCACAGGCCAATGAAATGAACACAAAATATCTAAAACAAATAAGCATAGTAGCAACACTACTGAGAAGAAATAGAGCAGTGTACCTGAAATGCACAGAAGATTTTGAAATATAATTTACCTACAATGTAATGAGCAGCATTATTGCTCTTGGTAAAAAACAAAAATTTGCAATATAATAACACAGCAGGAGAAAACATAGTAGTAAAGAAATAGCTACTACTACTCACCAAGCCCGGGGATCTCAAGGCCAAGGAGGTCGAGCAGATCTCGCTCACGGGTCAGGACATCCGTCCAGCAGTGGGTGGCCTGGTTGTAGGTGCGCCAGACCCGAGAGTGGTGGTAAATGGCCTGGCATACCTTCTCCCACCGCTTCCGGCGCTCCCGGACCCCGTACCCGGCACTGATGTTGCCGCCTCCCATGATGGTCCTGGGGAGGCGGCGCTGAACATAAAAAATGAGTTGGCCCACCTCCTCCGGGGTAAAGATCTCCCTGGGTATGACCTCCTCCCCCCTCAAACGCCCGCACGGGAGCCGGACACGGGGTGCGGGACCCTTCCCCTTCTCGGGATGCTCCCTTCACCATGGTCTGGGCGGAAAGGAATAAAGAAAATAGAATAGGGAAGAGAAGAAAAGAAAAGAGTTTAAAAAAGTAGTTTAAAATTAACCAAAAGTAGCAGTAAACACAAAAATATAGGGCTAGAAAAATAGAGGGATAGATAATAAGTAAAATAGATAAAAAAAAACTTCAAACAAGCAAAGGATGGCAGAGATTTAGAGAGGATACAAAGACCATGCCCAGAACCATAGCAATGAATGAGAAACAAGATGGCCGCGCCCGTTCACGACTGCGCGGGTAAGTTCGCGCGAGATTTTCCTTGCGAACACTCGCGAAACTGTACTGGCAAGCCGCACACTTTGCGAGATTACACTTCGCGCCCGGAAACGGAAATACGTCAGGCAAACAAGATGGCCGCGCCCTTGAACGACCGCGAGGGTAACTTCGCGCCTTGCGCTACGAGCGGCTCGCAAACCCGCACAAAACCTTGCAAACTAACACGCCGCAAAAAAACAAATTGCATATTCTCACGAATTCGCGGCTTCCGAATCCGATCTCGCGAGTGTTCGCGCCCCGCAAATCCCGCGAAATTGCAGTAAAACGAGTTTTGCAAAACTGAAAGCACTCGGCAGGTGCAAGAGTTCAAACTCATCATTAGTAACAATTCCCTGTAGTGCTTACTGACTGGGGCCCCTCCAGAATTCAGTTGCTAGTTGCAACAATTGTATGACCCTGCTCTGACCCTCACAGCAGGCTCATAGAATAGCTACAAGTAGGCCACAAAGGTCCTGGAAAAAAAAAATGCACTGCAACAGAAAGCAAATTACAGATAAGGAATCAGGTGCCAGACTGGAATTTTAAAACAGTGACACATTAATAAACTAACCCCAAATTAATTCATGTCAGTTGAAGCAGGGCTGGTGTGCTTGCTTTTCCCCCCCATAATCTACAGTGATGATGAACCAGAGGGTGGCATTGATGTAACAGAGGGTGGCAGTGGTGAAACAGAGGGTGCTGGGAACCTGTGATGATGAACCAGACGTAGAAACAACATAATCGCAACCGTTGCGAGCCAAAATGTAAGTTTGCAATTGCGAACTGGTACGAAACCCTCGCGAACTGGCAGAAATCCTTGCGAACTGACAAAAATAAATCCGCAAATTCTCGAGAATTCGCGGATTTTGTGGATTGCGAGTTCGCAAATCCGCAAAATTCGCGAACGCGAGATTCGCAAAATTCGCCCATACTTAATCAAGAGGGAGAGGCACCTCACGCCAACGATGGACGATATAGTGGCAGATTTAAATGAAGCCCGCTGGTTCTCCAAGTTGGACCTCAACGCTGGATACCACCAGCTCGAGCTACACCCCGACAGCCGGAATATCACAACCTTCTCGACCCATGTAGGTCTCCGCAGGTACAAGCGCCTGAGCTTCGGTGTCTCCTCAGCCGCTGAGGTATTCCAAAATGCAATCAGGGAGACACTATCCGGACTTCCAGGAGTCATCAACTTGAGTGATGATATTCTTTTCTTCTCCAAGACGCTTGAAGAGCACCATGGACACCTTCGGGCCACCCTCCGGAGGCTAGCTGAGCATGGCCTCACCCTACACAGGGAGAAGTGTTCGTTCTACAACGAGTCGGTGGATTTCTTTGGATACGTATTCTTCTGAGACGGACTGAAAGTAGACCCAAGGAAAGCGGGCAGCACCTAAGCCGACATCTGCAACCGAAGTCCGCAGCTTCTTAGGGATGGCCACTTATTGTGGTCGCTTCATCCCTAACCTGGCGTCCCTGTCGGAGCCCCTACGCACACTCACCAAGTCTGGGCATCCGTGGTCATGGTCCGGGAAGGAGGACGAGGCATTCCGGGCAGTTAAGGACGCACTCATAGACGACAAGGTCATGGCATACTTCAGACCGCACAGACAGACAGAGGTTGTCGTGGATGCTAGCCTGGTGGGGCTAGGAGCAGTCCTGATGCAGAAGACGGAAAACCAGGAATGGGTTCCCACCGCTTATGCCAGCCGAGCACTGACACAGACAGAGATGAGGTATGCGCAAATAGAAAGGGAGGCGCTCGCCATCAAGTGGGCGTGCCAGCATTTTCACTTATACCTGTTCGGTCACGAATTCAAGGTCATCACAGAGGACCCGTGCGATACCCTGAGGTCGAAGATAAGTATTGACTTCGGCTCATTCCCGGATGGACGATAAGCCCTGGTACTGATCGACTCATGTTCCAGATTCCCAGTAGTCGAGGTAGTACCCTCCACTGCGTTCAGCCACGTGAAGCCAGCGCTAGACCGTACCTTTGCCATGCTAGGCTTCCCTGATGAGATAAAGTCAGACAATGGGCCGCCTTTTCAAGGCAACGACTTCAAGACATACCTAAGCAGGCGAGGGATCAACCACAGGAAGATCACGCCCCAGTGGCCACAGGCAAATGGCGAGGTCGAGAGGTTCATGAGGACCATGAACCGAGCCCTAAAGATTGGCGTGGAGCAAAGGGACGCGCCTGAAAAGTGCCTGGCCCAATTCCTAAGCGCGTACCGGCAAACCCCACACTGCACCACCAAGTGGGCGCCAGCGCACGTCATGTTTCGGAAAACACCACGAGATTGCATACCGACGAGCCCCTCATGGAGAGCACCCGAGTTAGACCACGAGGCGACTCAGAACCACCGGAGAATCACCAATGAAAGAGCAAGCAGAGCACGACATGCCCAAGTCAGACCCCTCGTGGTCGGCGACCGCGTGGTGTTAAAGACTCTGCAACATAACTGGAAATATCAGACGACGTTCGAACCCGAGGTATGGGAGGTCGTGAACATCCACGGCACCATGGTGTCGGCCACTCGCGGCGTGAGAGCCGTGACGAGAAATGTGTCGTGGTTTAAGCGAATCTCCAGTGAAGGGACCTCGAGCGAACAGGAGTCCGAGGACATGGATGGGGGCGATGAAGATCTGACGCCCTCTGGGACGCCGGTGGACCAGCCGGTTCGGGAAACATCGGTAACCAGACCTATCTCGGAGCCTAGTATCATCCCTGCAAGTTCAGCAAGCGGCACACAAGAACCGGAGAGCGAAGGGTCAGTCGCGGAGCCGCGAAGCAGGAGGTATAATCTTCGACCCAATCCAACCCCCAGTCAGAGACTCAAGGACTATGCATGGGGTCTCCGTGTCACTGGGACATTAAAGTAACCGGGACTAAAGAACTGTGAGTTTGGAGGGATGTACTGACTGAGCCACCCGGCCCGTCCACGCACGCACGCACACAGCCTGAGGGCGGGTCACGCCCCAGGTATAAATAAACGGTCGCGAGACCGCCTCGGGGTCTTCGGCCCTACTCAGTAGTCAGTGTCCCTGTGTCTCATTGAACCTAAGTGTAGTTAGGCCCCACTCTGTGGCCTAGGTTGTCCTAACCCCTAGCCAACACCACAAACAGTGCACTCAATAGGACTGTTCTATCCTGCATAGGGGGGTTCTAGAATTGGTGACTTCCCTTTTGTCTCCATAGCTTTGTGTGTGTTTTTTTTTGTGCATTTACTGCCTTCCGGGCAGGATGTGGTGTTACGGCTAGGGTTACCAACTGGCAAGGTGCAAATTCAGGACGGTCAGTGTAAAAATTCAGGACAAAGGGTCAAAATTCAGAAGAAAATTTCAGGACAGAAGGTAAAAATTCAGGACAAAAATTTGGGACAAAACATAAGTTTTACAGACATATCAGAGGAGGTGGCACAATAATATGTAAGTAAGTAAATAGACAACCAAAATAAATACAAGTCAAAATAATTTTATATAAGGTTGAGCCAATCGTGCACTTCACTGTTTTTCAGTATGCGCGCAACTTTGCAAAGCGACATCGGGCCCTTTCTGCAATCAAGATTTGTGGTAGTAACAATAAACATTAATAAACGGTATTTTTTTATTTGTATGTTGAAATCTGTCTTTTAAATGTACAGTGAAAGCGGTGTTAGTTATTTTATTTTCTCCAGCATGGCGGCAAGACAAAAGCAGAATGATTTGCACAAGTCACATGCAGGAGAAGGCACACCACATGCTGTCACTACAATTGGGCCCATTGTCCTTCTAAAGTGCTAATCAACTGCAGTCTCGGAATGACAATGGGCCACTCCACAGTCTGCCAAAGGAGGTCCGGGCAGCCTCTTCAGTTTAAAAGATAACTGCAAGAGGCCCGAGTGAAATCTTTTTAACTCACGGGGCCTCTCGCATGGGAAACAGCATTACTTACTGAGATTTCCCATTTCGATTTTGGTATGATGTCTGTAAAGCGTCCGTAATTTGGGATCCCCAAATTACGGATGCCTTGTGGACATCATACTAAAATGACGGACGGTCCGTGAAATTTAAGGACGGTTAGTCACTCTAGTTACGGCCAGAGGTGCCTACTCTACAACAAGCATTTGCAATGCCATAGGACTCGCATTTACGTGAGACCAATTACATTGCAAGTGGGAATTCAGGCGGGCGAGAAGGGACGAACAACAGGAGTGGGGGGGCAGAGAAGGCAGGGACTGCGGGAGGTGGAGGCACAGGAAGAAAATAGTGCTCACAGTATAAATAAAACATACTGTGCAACACTTGAAGTAAAGGGGCCAGTAGCCATGGAAGGATACAAATGACGGCATGCCCAACCATAAGGAGGGACTAACAAGCCTACAACCGATCGGAAGGCAGCATTTAGGAACTAAGCCAATGAAAAAGACGGGCGGAGATTGGGGGGAGTTTCCACAGAGCTTCCACTCCATACTGAATATTTCATCCCTCACAAAGCGAGCTATAGGTTTGACCTAAAAAGGTTAAAATCTATGAATTATCCACATTCATTATACACCCACTATTGTTCTCTATGTAAAACCCACAACTGTGACTTAAATACTATGTCTGACAAAAAATACAAAAACATGTGTCCCTCACAGTAAAAGGCAGATGTATGACCTTACTCATGTTAAGTGTCATCACTTGATGTCTGCACACACAGATTAGCTTGATGCCAAGACACAAATTCAAATACCAGAATTCAAGATGCATCCATGTGGCCCTACTGAGGACTTATATATAGGTATGTTAAACAAATGCGTGGAATAAATAGTTGCATGGTTTTGGAGTTTGGAGGATTTAGGAGAGTTTGTCTGACAAGATTGTTTGTAATAGTGCTATTTTTGTAAACTTTGTTAGCTTTGTGCTTGTTTATTTGTGGTAAGTATAATTTTGAAGTGGACTATCTGATTTGGTTGTTAGATGTTTAGATTTAGTTTGGGGATGTTTGTAGGGGTTAGTTGTGGATAGTGGTTGGGTAGTTTTTTTTTGTTCTAATATTTTATTAAATTAGAAAGGACATCAAAATAGTTAAATACAATAAAAAGCAATACACTGACAATAGAGCAATTCAAGACTCAATGTCCATACTGTCATATATAGCTCCTACATAACAATGAAAAAGATTATGGTTCAGAAACAGGAACCTAGAGGAACCATATTAAAAAGTCATATGTATCACTTGATAAAAACTAATCGGAAGAAGGAAAAGGAAAGGAAGGAGAAAGAAGAAAAAGAAAGGAAGGATAGAAGAGGAAAGAGAAAGAAAAGAGAGTAGAGAGAATATTGAAGAATGAAGAAAGAAAGAGAGTCTCCTGCTACAAAAAGGAAGAGAAAAAGAAATTAAGGAGACGACACAAAGGGAAATTGCTCTACCAACCCTTTCGAAGCCAAGTCCACATAACTATCCAATGTTCTCCATACTCCACTAGAAATAGAGGGAGAGAGATGATTCTCCTCCACAGAGGTATGAGCCCCACGGAGAAAAGAGACCCAAGCCCACCATGTATGATAGGATATGGATCCAAATGATTTCCACTTCGTAAGAATAACCTTTACTGCAATCGTCAACAATAAATCTAATAATTGCATATCTAAAGAATCCAACAATAGTGGTAATAGTGCAGCCCATGGACCCAGCAAAATTAGAGGTAATGAAAGTTGAAACTGAATATTAAAGATTATCATGAGATGTTTATGAACCAATTCCCAAAAAGGTTGGAGTAAGGAACATTCAAAAAAACATATGCTGATGGGTACCAGCGGCTAAGTTGCAACTCCAACAAAGGTCATAATCTTTAAGATTGAGAGAGTGCAAGCAAACCGGTGTCCAATTTAACAAATTAAGAGAAAAGAATTTGGACTGAATTAGAGAGGGGGCAATCTTAGTACGTAGAGAGAGACTCCCAATAAGTTGCCAAGTTTCTGGGGAGATATGTTTGAGAAGATCATGGTCAAAATGGTGTAACCATTTCTGTTGTGTAACAGTCGTCAACAGAGGCGGTGTGGAAGATAGAAATTTATAAATCTTAAAAGCCTTATGACCGGATTTAAACCACATAGATAGGAGAGAAACTGCATGAGAAACCGGATCAAAATGAACCTTAGCAACGGCAACTTTAACTTTAAAAAAATGTATAGAAATCTAAATTAGTGTGAGAAAACTAAGGACGAGAAAGGTAATGCATCATGATTGGAGTCATAAATATGTTGAACAAGGGTGATACCTTTATTAGCCCAGTAGGCCACCAAATAAGAGTCAATATCAACCTTAATTTTAGGATTGTGCCACAAAGAAGACCATCTAGACTCATGGATTGACTTAGATACTTTTTTATCAATCGCTTTCACTGCAGCAATGGTATCTAAAATAATAGCACGAGAAAAAGTAATAGACAATGTGGACGTAGTTAAAAAAGAAGAAGTAGGTAGAGGAAAAGATAATTCTCGCTCAATAAACACCCACGATGGAGTATGCCGAGGATCTGTAGAAAACCAAAGAGCCCCTTGGGAGGCTAAAAAGGCCACTTGATAACGATCCCAGTCTGGAAGATTACAACCTCCCATGTCATAAGGTTTCCGCAAATGTTTATAGGCTATTCTGGCTCTCTTATCACTCCAGAGGAATTTTGAAGTAAGAGAATCAATTTCACGAAAAAAAGATGACGACAACTTAATAGGAAGCATTGAGGACACAAAGTTAATATTAGGTTTTATCATCATCTTTAGAGTTTGAAGATGTCCCCACCATGAAATATACTTAGGTGACCAAGTATCCAGAAGTTGACTAACTTTAAGTAAAGGTTGAGCTTCATTATAAGAGACTGTGTCTGTTAGAGTACTAAAAACCAAATCCCCAAACACTTAATACGTTTTGATTGCCATTTAAAACCAGCATCCCCCATGTGTGCAGGAAAATAATACGCCTTGAGGGCAAAACATTTACGTTTTATCTTTGTTGAGAGTATATCCTGAGACACAAGAGAATAAATTAATAGTCTTGTAAATAGCAGGAACTGCATTAACTATATCAACGGAAAAAATCAGCACATCATCTGCATAGGCAGCTGTTTTGATACAAGTGGAACCAAATTGAAACCCTTTAATATCATGATTAAGTAAGCGAAGAAGAGGATCAATAGACAATAAAAACAGAAGTGGTGATAACGATCAATCTTGTCTAGTACCTTGACACAGATTAAAAAAAGAAGAGGTAGCACCGTTAATCCTAATATTTGCCATAGGATGAGCGTACAAAGACATCACCATGTTAACAAAGGGATCTCCAAGATTGTGGGCTCGAAGCACTACATGCAAAAAGGGCCATGAGACCTTATCAAAGGCCTTTTCGGCAACAAGGGCAAGGGCCGCCGCAGGCAGATTGGATAATTTTGCTTTCCCCAGGGTATGACAAAATGTTCGAATATTATCCCTATCCAATCTACATTTAACAAAGCCCGTTTGTGATGGGTGAATAAGTTGAAGGAATATAGGATTCCAGACGTTTGACCAGGATTTTGGCTAGTATTTTTGCTTCCATATTTAGAAGAGATATAGGGCGACAATTTTTAGTATCCAAACGATCTTTACCCTCTTTAGGGATCACTACAATAGTAGCCTCCGCCGCAGAACCAGAAACCGAACCTGACGAAATAAAGTTATCGAAAACATCTTTGAGACGAGGTACAAAAGATGGAAGAAAAGTTTTTTAAAAAAGAATGGGAAAACCATCTGGACCCGGAGCTTTCCCAGAGCGGGTGGCCTTGATAGCATGGATAATTTCATCGGAATCAATCAGCCCCCCCCCCCAACTTTGCCCCATCAGCCTCAGTCACAGTCTGAATAGGAATTGCGTTTAAAAATTGTTGGCCTTGATCAAGAGAAGATTGATTGTGAGGAGTGTATAATTTACTATAATATCCACGAAAGACCTCAAGGATCTCCTTAGTTTGAAATTTCCTACCACCAGAACTGTCATTTATACAAGATATCTGTGCTGATCTGCTAGTAGACTTCTGAAACTTTACCGTAGCCACCAAAACCTTCCCTGCTCAGTTATTTAAGAGTAACCGTTTAGACTTTTGTGTCTGGACACCAATATGATCTCTCTTAGTTACAATAGAATTGTAGGAATATTTTAAATGCTTGACATCTTGTAAAGAGCGCCTTATCTTTAGAATTCCTATATAGAGATTCTTTCTGCTTAATGGTATCCGCTAAAGTAGCAAGTTCCTTCTTGATATCTGAGTTCCTTTTTGCCATTTTGTTAATAATCGGCCCTCTGATCGTACAATTAAAAGCATCCCATAAAACTACAGGAGAACTAACCGAAGAATTTAATTTTTAAGAAAAAAAGTTTCAATATCCTTGTTGAGTAAGTCAACTTGAGTTCGATCATGCAAAATCTCTGAATTCAGATGCCACGTGCGAGGCACCCTGGTTTCTGACAGATTAAGGAGTGTAAAAGATACCGCAGCATGATCGGACACAAGAATAGGATGAATGACAGGAGTCGAGGAGAATCTTAAAAGAGCTGAATGAACTAGGAGATAATCAATACGAGAAAAGCTAGGGCGCAGAGAAGAGAAAAAAGGGAAGTCACTACCAGAGGGATTATGTAATCGCCATACATCAGTAAGATTAGAGGAGGAACACATTTTAAGAATCTGTTTATGAGCCCTAGGAGGACAAAATTTAAAAGCAGAGTGTCTTTCTAAAATGGGATCCATTGGGAGATTAAAATCTCCGCCGACAATCAAATTACCATTATGAGGAACCTCTGAAAGCTTTTTAGTAATAGAACGCCAAATAGATGGATCATCACTATTCGGTGCATAAATATTCATGACATAGATATCAAGAGAGCCATTGGATAATCGAGACAGCAACCACCTACCCTCAGCATCATGTTCCGTAGTAACAACAGTCAAACCCAAATTTTTGGAAATCATAGTTACTCTCCATTCTTCTTCTCAAAGGCCTCAGACAAACAATATCAATATCACTCTTTCCGCAATAATAGCGCTTCTTTATATGATATTTTGTTTTCTTGTAACAATACTAACTCACTAGAGAGACTTTTACAATAATCGAACATTTTTACCCTCTTTACAGGATGATTCAGCCCACGCACATTAAGGGATAAGACATTCAATCCTGGCATAATAGTGAAAAAACAAAAAAGCAAGTACTAGTTGATGCCAGAGAACAGAACCCCATAACAGAAGCATCTGCACAACAAGAACAAAACGGAACCACTAAGGACACGAACAATGGACACCAGCAGGAGACTCTAGAGACAAAAAGAATCAAAGTAGGAGTCCCCAAAGAAGAAAAGAGAAAAATAGGAGAGGAAGGAACGAGAAAGAAAAGAAGAAAGCGAAAAGAAGTTTTAAAGAAAAGAGGAGCATATAAAAAGAAAAACCCCACCAGGGGATGTCTGTAATAGACACATTGCATGGGGAGAAAAAGACGAGGAGGCACAACCGCAGAGGCCAACACTACCAGTGCAGACCGTTCGGAAAGAAATAAAATGTCATTAAGCAACAGAACATAAATAAAAACACATGAATCCTATATTGACAATATTCGAAGAGAATCAGCAAATAGATAATCCAGAAACTGTTAAATCTAAGAATACAAATAGCATATGCAAGTAACATGAATATTAATAAGAGATATATACATTTCAAGCAAGACAAAAGTCAAATAAGGCATCATAAATAACCATAAAAGGCATTACATTTAACAAGCTAAGGTAACAATCAATTAAGGCATCATAAGCAAGTATAACAAATATTATAAATTACAGGCTAAGGTAATATTCGATTAAAGCATCACAAGTAACAATAATAAATATGAGAGATAACAGATTAAGGCAATATTAAGATAAGGCATCATAAAGAACAATACTAGATATTATAAAAACCGCCTAAGATAATATTAAGGTAAGATATCATAGATAGTAATATTTGACCTTTTAAATAACCGTCTAAGGCAATATTAAATTAATGTGTCATAAATACCAATCTATAAATTATGAAAAGCAGTCTAAGATAACACTAAGTTATGGCAGTAAAACATAGCAATCATACATATTATAAGTAACAGCCTAGAGCATGGGAGTTGATCAAAGGAAAATCTACCATTTACTACCGAACTGCCCATGCGACGGTAAATCCCCACAATCAACGTTGCACTTTATTTTATTTTGTGCTTTTTATAGGGATATTCGTAAGTTTATTCTGAAACCTCTTTTTAAAACAAATGTATATTATCATTATAAGCAAGCTTTTAACATCATTTGTAGCTTGGAGAATGAGAGAATTATGAATGCTGCTTGCAAATTTGTCCAAATGGCAATTAAGAAAAGAAAGACTTATTCGTATTTAGAGATTTTAATGTATGAAAATTAAGAAAAGTAATGATCCATAGATACTTCATACAAATTGTGTATTAATAAGCTTTTAATAATATTGATTGAATCATGTTTTGGTTTTAATAAATATGGACTGTATTTGTATACTGATAACAATTGTTAATTATACTTTGGATACCTTGCTTTTATAGTATGCTTTTATGGTCATGGAAAATGTAACGAATAAAGCTTTTTGAATTTGAATTTGATCAAAAGTGAAGCAATGAGTTTAACCTGCGGTATTAAGCAGTAAAAATGGCAATATAACACAATATAATTCATAACACACTAAAGTACCCAACATTATAGAAATAGATAGTAATTGTGGACCAATACTCAAATATATTGGGAGCTAATTAATTAAAAGCAATGGACAATAAATAAATCACAATCAATGCGATGACTATCTAACATGTTAACATTTAGGAAACAATAATAAATGACTACCGGTCTGCCATCTAGTGTGCCCTTCACCACCACGTATCTGCCCTCTGCATCTACTACAGAGTCCTCCACTTTAAAGGGAGTTCCAGGTCTCACCCAAATTAACACCCCGCGTGTATGCAGAATAGCCAGTGGCATATAATTGCCCTCTCCACCTCCTCTCCAGCTGCGCAACTTCTTTCTTAGATAAGTGAGTTTCCTGCAGGAGAGCTATGCGGATTCAGTGGTGTTCTAAGTATGAGTAAATGAGGTATCTGCGTGAAGGGCTGCGTATGCCACGAACATTCCATGTACCTATCCTAATTGAAGCCATGAGATATGAACCATGTGTTTATAAATAACCACCAGCAGCCATTGATCGCAAGCTATTCTATAAATTACGCCAAGGCTGCGGCTGTATACTTCCTGCTGAAGCCGATGTCCCCCATCTCCAGAGCCCAGTGTGCATGCAATGGAGTAACAAACAAACTTATAAACAAAAATACCAAAAGGGCGAGAGTGCAACAGGCATTCGTCCAAACTATTATAAGAAGAGACATTTAACCGATGTCCGAAGGGGGGACTAACTTGAGCAGCTAACTTTGTAGGGACTAAATATTGAGATCGCGCTCCGGTGGCTCCCTCGGAAATGACCAGCTATGTATGAGGTGGGGCTCGCACCAAGTGTTTAAAGTAATGTACCTAAAGGGGGAGAAAGGAACAGAGAGAGTCCCCCAGGATTTGTTGGAATCTCTGTTGCGCTCCTGCAGAATGCCCCCACCCCACTCGAGGAACATCCACTCCACCCGCCATCCCCGATAGCATGTTCTAACAGTTGCGCCGCGTAGCTGCAGCACAAAATCATAATACTTGCGTGCATGGCGGAGCGTCTGCATGATCATTGCCCTACATGAATGTGCTTTTTGTAAATGCTGTAAAGAAATGCAACGTTTTTAGCTTCTGTTTTGTGTGAAATTCTCCTTGGATTTGTGCATGATGTGTATTGTGTTGTCTTGTGTAATTTTGCGTTTCCTTTTGGTTGGATTTTGTTGGTGCTTGCTATGTCTGTGCAGAGTAGGTGTTGGTGAGTCTAGCAGTCTCTTGAAAGTGAGTGGTATCGTTTTTGAGTATATAGGTCTTTGTGTGCTTGACATTGACTGACTTTTTCTTTCAGAGCACCAGTAGTTTTACCTTCTGTTTGATAAAGCCACACTATACTACTTATTTTACACAGTGTTGGTTATTGTTGACTTATTTGTCAAGTTACTTTTGTTAGTAAGGAGTATAACTAACCGCAGGATTACTGCCCAGCAGGTTGTTAGAATACTTTTCAAATCTTCCTCTGACCATGATTATGACACTGATTGCATTTGAGGCAGAGAGAAAATTTCAGGATTCTGGCAGTGAATTTTCTGTATAAAGGGCATAATCTGATAAAGCTATTTTCAGTGCAGAGGAAGTGCCTCTTTTAGAGGAGGACACTGGTATACTGAGAGCAGCAAGAAGCATCTGGATTGCAGCCTGGGGCAGAAAAGCTTCCTATTGGAAGTGATAAACTCTGGGTTGCTCCAAATATAGTGCAGCCTGTGTTGCCTGCCTTTTCTGGTGTTGCAGGGTGTAGAGTAAATACTGAAAACTTTTTGCCTAAACATTTCTTTCAGTTGTTTATAGATGATGTACTTTTGGATGAAACTGTTGACCAAACTAATTTGTATGCTCTACGGTATTTTAGAGACAACAGTACCAGACTTAAGCCCCAATCTAGAGTTAGCCAGTGGATTCCCACAAATCTGGATGAGTTGAAAAGGTTCTTGAGTTTACCTCTTTTATGGGCGTGATAAGGATGCTGTTTCAGTCTTCATATTGGTCTACTAGTTCCTTAATGGCAATAGCTCTATTACCTGCAACCATGAGTCCGGATCTGTATTTGCTTCTGCTTCGGATGCTGCAAATTGTTGATAATGCTTTAGCATTGCCACAAGATCACTCTGATTGTGACCATCTGTTCCAGATTCAGCCTGTCCTTGATCAGTTTGTAGATTGATTTTCAAAGATCTATGTTCTAGGGTAAGAAATAACTGTGGATGAGTCTTTGGTCCTGTTCAAGGACCGTTTGGTTTTTAGGCAGTACATTCCTAGTGCACGTTACAGAATTAAGATGTATATACTGTCTGAGAGTAGTACTGGATATGTCCATAATTTCAGGGGGTGCACTCATAGGGATTACACTAATGATCCTCCTGGTCGTCCATCCACTTTCAGAGTTAGTGAGAAAATTGTGCGAGAACTTGGTGGAGGACTTTTTGACAAAGGTCACCATTTATATATAGATAACTTCTACACTGCTGTGCAATTGATTAAAGAATTGTTCAAAGTGGACACTGTTGCTTGTGGCACAATCCGCTCTAACCGTACAAGTTACCCTAAAGAGCTTGTATGTTAAAAGCTTCAGAGGGAACAGTGCAGTGCCTAGCATAGTGATGAACTTCTAGCTGTGAGATTTGCAGACAGGAGAGATGTCCACATGCTGACTACCATTCATGATAAAAGTACTTCACCTGTGACTGTTTGGTGTCAAGTTGCTGAGTGCGCAAACTATGTGCATTTTAAACTACAATAAGCACATGGGTGGTGTGGATAGAGCTTTCAGAGCTTGGAGCCTAACAGTGGTGTTCGTAAGTCAGACATTTGATATAAGAAGTTGGCTATTAATTTATTTAATCTAGCAACCTTCAATGCTTTGTGTATTCAAAGATTGTTCTGATGATTCAAAGATGACATTTGTTCAGTTGCATCAGTCTGTGATAGGCAGCCTTGCTGTAGTGGAATATGCACATGTTGCTAGATTTGGATAGGTGGAGGATGTGGCTAGATTGAAAGATCACTACTTTCCTGATTACATTCCTCTCACTCCCCCAAAAGATGTTCCCACTAGGAGATGTAGATTTTGTATCTGGAGAGGTGTGCGGAAGGAGAGTTGTATGTACTGCCCCCGGTGTTCTTCTAATCCTGGGCTATGTGTGCCCGCATGCTTAAATTGTACTACACACAACAGAGGTTTTGAGAGCAACCGTGAATGTTAAAGTGAACTGACCGGTCTGTATCATTTTATATTTTTCTTCAGACTTCACATTAGTGTGATGGATTTAGTGAGATCTGGTTAGTTTGTAGGTATAGTTATGCATCTACTTCTAATTGGTAGTCTTTTTGGTTAAAAAATGTGAAGGCGCCGGTGTGCGTGGCTGGTGCTTGGCTGATGGCATCTGTGAACCTGCACTTGGCTGGTGGTGTGCGTGGACTGCCGCTTGTCCATTGGTCTGCATGGACTTGTGCTTGGCTAGCTGTATGCCTGGACTGTCTCTTGACTTGCGGTGTTCATGAACTGGTGTTTGGCTGGCGGTATGCATGGACTTGCACTTGGCTGGCAGTGTGCGTGAACTGGAGCTTGGTTGGCAGTGTACATGGACTGGTGCTTGGCTGGTGATGTGTGTGAGCTGACATTTGGCTGATGGTGTGTGAGTAGTGACTTGCTGCTGGTCACTACATACACTGCTAGCCAAACGCCAATCAACACACTCCGTCAGCCACCAGCTGGTGTGATTGCTGTGTCAGTAATGTGGGCGTATTGTTATTGTGATTGTTAGTGATATTTCTAGAGCTCTGCTGCTACCCAAAGGTGTCCTGGCGCTGTGAGAAGTCCTACCAAAAGGATTAAAGGTGGAATAGATGACCACAATATTAATTAGGGAAAAACCATGAATCAACGCCTTTCTGAATGCCAATAAATTTGTCATGTTCCTGAGGTGTACTGGGAGGTCATTCCAGGCCTTTGCAGCATTCGCCACAAAGCTTCTGCCTCCCCAGCTGGCTTTTGTTTACCAATGGCACCATCACCAGTTTTCCAGCTGATGACCTTAACTATCTGTTTGGTGTATACCAGCGTAATCATTGTTGCAGATAGTCTGGCCCATTTCCATGAAGGGCTTTAAATACCAAACAGAGTGCTTTAACACGAGTGCGCTTCCTAACCGGCAGCCAATGGAGTTATTTTTATCGCAGCCGAGATAGAGGCATATTTAGTGGTACCAGTCAAGTGTCTGGCTGCCGCATTTTGTAGGATCTGTGATCTATTCATCAGTCCTTCTGGAATATTGAGATATAAACTATTGCAATAGTCCAATCTGGACATTGTTAATGCTGTAATAACTGTTTTCTGAGTGTCTTTTGGAAGCAGTGGTATTATTTTTTACAAGATCTTAAGATATGGGAGGTCCGTGACACCACTGTGTTCACCTGGTCCTTAAAGCTGAGATTGTTATCAATCCACACTTCCAGGTTTTTCACTTTCCTACTGGGAGTGGGAAAAGTTGTCCGGCCAGCAGTCAGAGGACCAGAAGTTGGGATTATTGCCAAAGAACACAACCTCTGTTTTACCAGAGTTGAGTTTTAGGCAATTTTGTGCCATCCAAACTCGGAAGCTTGTTTCCGGTCCAGGGAAGACGTGGCTTGGCAGTTCGGGCTGGACTGTTCCCATGAGGCACAGGGTCAGCCTGATTTGCATATAGCCATGTCAGAACTGGGGTGGCAGAGTGGGCTAAAGAACGGTGATGGATTAAACCCAGATCTTTTGACTGGGTGTGAGTGTTTGATTGATTCAGATGCTCCATCCATCACCACCCCCTTTTGTACCACTTTTGGCCACCATAAGTGTGGCAGGGTATGCTCAGACGTGAGTCCCTTGCTCACTTTGCCACTGGATTCAAGCAAGCCGGGCTGAAGACGGCTGGAATGCCAGAAACCAGTCCTCGGAAGCTTGTTTCCGGTCCAGGTAAGACGTGGCTTGATAGTTCGGACTGGACTGTTCCCATGAGGCACAGGGTCAGACTGATTTGCATATAGCCATGTCTGAACTGGGGTGGCAGAGTGGGCTAAAGAACGGTGATGGATTAAACCCAGATCTTTTGACTGGGTGTGAGTGTTTGATTGATTCAGATGCTCCGTCCATCACCACCCCCTTTTGTACCGCTTTTGGTCGCCATAAGTGTGGCAGGGTATGCTCAGACGTGAGTCCCTTACTCACTTTGCCACTGGATTCAAGCAAGCCGGGCTGAAGACGGCTGGAATGCCAGAAACCGGTTCTCGGAAGCTTGTTTCCGGTCCAGGGAAGACATGGCTTGGCAGTTCGGGCTGGAATTTTCCATGAGGCACAGGGTCAGACTGATTTGCATATAGCCATGTCTGAACTGGGGTGGCAGAGTGGGCTAAAGAACGGTGATGGATTAAACCCAGATCTTTTGACTGGGTGTGAGTGTTTGATTGATTCAGATGCTCCGTCCATCACCACCCCCTTTTGTACCATCCAAACTCCTAAGGCATTCATACAGTCCTGAAGTCTGGCCGCAGTTCCCTGAATCCCCTCCAGCCATATGGACACAACAATTTGTGTGTCATCTGCGTAGGAAGTCAAATTGAAACCAAAGGATTCAATTAGAGGTGCCAATGAGGACACATATATATTAAAAAGTGTCAGACTCAAAGACGATCCTTGCGGTACTCCACATAGTAGTGAAAATGAATCAGCTTTGTATTCTCCCATCTCTACCCTTTGAGTTCTATTGGAGAGAAAGGAATTAAAACGTTTCCAGGCAGTAGCTTGTACTCCAATCTCGTATAATTGGTCCATCAGTAAAGCACGATGAACCGTATCAAAGGCCGCCGAGAGGTCTAGCATAATTAATGCAGCCTTTCCTCCCTGATCCAGAATAGTCCTAATCTCTTCTGTCGATTTGAGGAGGACAGATTCAGTGCTATGCCCCTCTCTGAAACCGTACTGAGTTGGGTTTAGCGCCTGTGATTCATGTAGAAACACCTTAAGTTGCATGTTCATGTTTCTTTCAATGATTTTTGCCGGGAGTGGTAGTCTGGATATGGGTCTAAAGTTATTTGGGTCTTTAGTATCCAGGCTAGGTTTTTTGATTAAGGGCAGAATGGATACCTGTTTCCACTCTCTGGGAAAATAACCCTTTAATATATGATGGAAGTTAACATGCGTGCAATAGGCTCTGCTGCCACTTTTACAATGGATACTGGGCAAGGATAGTTTGGGGAGCCTGATTTCAGGTTCCTAAGAAGACTGACAGTGTCTGCGACTGTCAACGGGGTACATTTGTTCAGCCAAAAAATCTTAATTTCATCTCTCTTGGAGCTAAGCATCCGGTCAGTAGTATTCTTCCTATTCAGGTCAGAGAAAGTTAAAAAAATAGTGTTGACTTTGTCAAAGAAGAACTTCGCTATTTTATTACACAGTTCTTGACTGGACGGGATAGTAGGAGCAATGGGGTAGACCACGGAAATTACAGTTGTAAAAAGTTCTTTTGACGAGTTATTAGTAGAGTTGATTTTCTTAGCAAAATATTCTCGTTTGGTTTTTAGAAGCAACTGTTTATATTGTGCAAGACTTAGCTTGTATTCCTTTTTAGGTCTCGTCTATTCTATCACGTAAGTGATCGATGTTGAGATTATAGAGTTGTAACCAGGAAAGCTAAACCAGGCGGATTGTGCCGAGTGCATGTGCCCTTGGACGCATTTTCCATTTGGTCTACGAGCCGCCTGCCTCGCATCATTGCATCAGACCCTCCACAGCAATGCCGAGAGCTTCACTTTAAAGGCATCCGCTCCCCTGCCCCCTGCTTCACACTTTTCACGGCCGCCAGGCCGTGTCTCGCATTTCTCCTCCCCCCTCCCCACAGGTACGGACAATGTGGACTGTGGCATGCAATAGCCCGACTGACTTCAAACTTGCTGAAGTCACTGCACCCCGGACCACGTCACCTGACATGCGCGCATCACCCATTGGACTCACCGGGCTTCAACCCCCCCGTCATGTGTGGCAGCCCGGGTTGAGACAGATCCCGGGCACACACAGAGCCGCACCCGAACGTTTCACAGGTCTTTAAAAGACCATTTGAATGTTAATTAGGCCTTGCTGTTGTTTCACCCCTTGTTGGAGGCCCTGCGGCTCCACTCTGCCTACTGATTAAAGGTTCAGCCCCCCCGAAATGTTTTCTTAGCACCCCCCCCCCGAAATTTGGCTCTAGTTGCGCCTCTGTCTCCTGAGGCATCAGCCAGCTCTTGCAGTGCTCCATCCCTTTACACAAAGTGCCGCTTCCTGCTCACCACCACTCACGGTGCTAAGGACCAACACCCCGAGCGGAGCAGACTCAACTCACGGGCCAGGCCCTTACTGGGAATAAAACCTAAATGGCTCCTGAGGTAAACTGAGCCGCGCCTAACAGACGGATCTGTCTTCGAGGCACTCTAGGCGAGTTTGTGCACATTGTTCCCAATGTTCCCTTTTCACAGTTTTCCAGTCTGCCTTTATCCAACTCTTCAGCAGCGGGATCTTTTTAATAAACTGCTTTCTCCCGCTGTCACATTCGCGCAAGTCTCTCTCCAGCTCAAACCGCCTCCCCCTCAGGGGTGGCTCCCCTCCCTCTGCTCAGTGTCTGGACTCTGGAGCGTCCTCGGCCTCCCACCTTCGCGCCGTGTGAGCTGTGAAGAAAGCGCCTCAGGCTACAAGCTGTCTGCAGCCACAAAGCATTATTCATTGTTATGTTATCTTATGTAAACATTGTTCCCAATGTTCACTTTTCACATAGTTTTACAGTCTGCCTTTATCCAACTCTTTTATCTATTGAATAAGATTTTCACAGCTTAGCCCGATTTTTATTTACTGTAATCAAACCCTGCCATGTAGGAAAACCTTCGCAGAATGTTTATCTACAAAGCCGAGCTTTTCCAGATACATTGGTATTGCGTGGGAGAATCGTCCACCATTGTTTCTGTGAAGTATATATCATAGAGGAGGCTAAGGGCAAGAGCAGCGTCTGATCCCCCACCCCCTCAGTACTGTTAGCCACTTCACCACCCCCATCTTCAGTGTCAGTTCAGTTTAAAATGCTTTATTCGGTTTTTAAAACACAACCATATAAGCAACAAATACATGAACATATCAATTAATTAATTAAAAAAAGACATAAAAAAGGATTAACAATATTCCATAATTAATATCGTACTTAAAATCATCATATAAAATAGTGTTTAAGTGCTAAGTCAATTGCAAGATTTTCCAAAAGGTGACATGTGCAAAGTACGCATATATAACACATACAACCCTAAAGTACATAGTTATATTACAAAAGTAATCAATGATTCCATCCTAATGTGAGACATGGTAATTACCAGGGACCGCACCCTTGGTCTAATGTATACAATACAATAACATTTTTACTTGGCTAGATAAAACCACAAACATTTACTATAATGGCAGAGACCAAGATTACCTCAACATGATTATAAAATTATGGATGTACAGACAGGTCAAATTAAATAAGTTGGACACAGTCACTAAAATTGAATGACTATGGATTTCCTGGCAGCTGTACATTTCAGTATATAGGTTGCCACAAAGAAACAAATATCTGGGCTTCCCAGACGACAAATAAATTCCATTGCTGTCTTGGTGGATCGAACATGGTTCTTTAGGAAAATTGGTTTTAAATAAAATTTCCTATATGAGTAATAAAATTTGCAGAACAGTAAAAAATGGCAGCAACTTTGTCTAGAAGTATTGTCGCATGGACATACAAAGTCTGAACTAGATTTCATTTTAGGAAAAGATACTAAATTGTGTACAATTCCCAACCTTAGCCGGGTTAATACAAACCGGTGAGAGTTACAGGTAACAGTTGAAAGGTAGGACTGGAAGCCTGTATTAAGCTGGAGTTCCCGATAAAAGACCACAGTCTGTAATTTCCCTGAAAGTTTCTCGCGTTGCTCCTTCTTATAGGTTAGGAATCTTACTTTGATCTCTTTCTTGAGAATCAAAGCTGCATTCTCAGTTTCAAGATAAATATTACATTCAAACAAGAGATTGTACCAGTAGTGGATATATTTAAGCCAGGCAATCCGGGATACATGATCAAGGCTCAAACAGTCACGGATAATCTCTTGTGTGAACTGCGTTTCAGTTTTGGCCCAGATCGAACGCCATAGCAGCAGAGGGCGTAATGCAGCTATGTCGGAGATGTACTCAATTCGACCTCCTTATGGACTAGTTCTACCGATGCTGAGGGAGGTACACATAATAGTTTTTTAAGAAATTTGTTTTCATCTCCCTGTAGTGCTGGATTATGTTGGTGTCCCCATACCCCGGCACCATACAGCGCTGATGAAGTACATCTCACATTATAAATGGCCATCATATCTTTAATACTTCTAACCCCTAATTTGGAGGAAAATCTAAAGATGCTGTTATTATTCCTACTCATCTTAAGACTGATATTATCGAACTCCCTTTGCCATTTGCCATTCCCTGCAAAGGTGATCCCAAGGTAACAGAAAGATTTAACATTTTGCATCTTGGCCTTGTCTAGGAAAAAGTTACTAGAGCTCACTTAGCCTTCCTCCCACATGTCATCGCAAATGTCTTTGATTTGTTTACTTTAAGGTTCCTACTATCAATAAAGATCATAAAGTTATCGATGAGCCGCTGTAAACCAATCTGTGTGCGTGACAATAGTACAGCGTCGTCCGCATAAAGTAATATAGGGACCGCTTTCCCTCCTATAAGTGGTGCATCTGCAGGGATCCGACTCAAAATAGAATCGACTTGGTTAATAAATAAAGAGAATAAAAAGGGTGCTAAAACGCAACCCTGACGGATGCCTCTTTAAACATTGAGGGGGGAGTACATTCACCAGATGGACCATATCGTATTTTACAAGTCAATTTCTCGTAGAGTCTGGCTAGGAAGTGTATAATTTTCTTCGGTGCTCCTAAATCAATTAAAATGGGCCATAATATGGAGTGATCTACGAGATCAAAAGCACTGCTCAGGTCCGCAAAGCAGAGGAACAGTGTACCATCCTTAGCAGTAGTGTATTTGTTAATTAAAAGGTCCAGGTTGACACACTGCTCTAGGGTCCCCAACCCTTTTCTAAATCCATATTGTACTTTAGTTATAATTGCATTTTCTGTGGCCCATGTTTCCAACCTTTTCAACATTATCCTGCTCATGATTTTAATTGATGCATTGAGTAAGGAGATCGGTCGATAGTTGCACGCCTCAGATTTCGAGCCTTTCTTAAAGAGGGGTACAATTACCAACTGGCTCCATGATGGGGGTAAACTTCCTTCCGCTGCCATATTAAAAACCCTTACTAAAAGTGGTTCCCAAAGATTCATTTCTGCTTTAAGCAAATCCACTGGGACCCCATCTGGGCCCGGCGCCTTACCTCCTTTGCTATTAATTAGTCCTTCATATTATTTGTCTAAGCTTATTTGGAGCGACATGGGCAGCCATACCGAATCCTCTTGCTGATCTGTTTCTAAAACAATCCTATCAGGGTTAAAAATATCTGTAAAATGATCAATCCAGCATTACAGTCCATGTATGAGGTAGTTTCTGGTATGCTATCATTTTTAAGAAAGGGGCTATTTATAGTCTCCCAGTAGAGTTTGTTGTTATTAGTCTCTGCAGCTAAATTCAGGTTGTGCCATGCCTCCTTTTAATCAAGGTTCGTTTGTACTTATTACGTAACTTTTTAATATTTGTATTGTTCCTGGGCTTAGTATTCAATGCTTCTTTTAGCTCATGTAATGCCCTAGTAAACTTTTATCAAACCATCCCATCCTAATATTTCGGTTCCCTCTGGGTTTTTTAGTGAAAATTTCTTCTATATTTTCGTTAATCTTAATAAAGATTAAGAGCAGTGTTTCAGGGTTAACTACACCACTTAGACAGTACTCTAGCTCTATTCTACATTTATACACTACCTCTTTGTGTATTTTGGCGGGGTCAATGCCGGCCCATTTGATCCTCATGCCATTAGGTCGTGAGGCTACTATATTGTTGGAGCAGGCAGTATTATAAAGAGGTTTCCTTCCCCAACACAATAAAGATAGGGAGATGCTATTGTGATCACTTAGGGCTTCTTCTTTAACCCATAGGTTAGAGTAATCGCAATTATTAGAGATTAGGATATGGTCGATAAATGTATTTGCATTCCTGCCAGTAAATGTCGGGCAGCTTATATTATGCTTGTTCTTGTTGCAGCCCAATAAATCTAGGTCAAATTTTACTATCAGTTGGTTTAGTGACAGGCCAAAATTACAGTGTGGAAAGTGCAAATGATCATTTTCTTCCTCATTGGGATGATCATCGATCTCTACCCTAAAACCACATGAATTGCCTAATGCCAATGGGCATGGTTGGATGTTAAAATCTCCAGCCCATATGATGGTAGCCTGCCTGCTTGAAAGTGACAGAAACCTTTCGATTTCATTCTCTAAAGGTGGCAGGATTTTGTCCCTTGAGGCATCAAAGTTGTTGTTATAAAAGTTGACAAGAATGAGGTCTGTACCTCTGTTGCTACTCAACCGCAATACCTGGCTATGTGGCTCCACTACGGAATAGGTTTTGGTTTTAAACATTTTAAGCTTGTTGGATATCAACAACAAAAGACCTCCCTTTGCCCTACCAAAAGGGGAGCTAATAGCATTTAGACAATATGAGGTGTATCCTTCTACATAGATTGGTTCCTGACACCATGTTTCTTGTAAACAGATGAAATCATACCCCCTGTTAGTAAATTCTTCCCAAAATGGTGTATTCAGCTTCCCCTTTATACCTGCTAAATTCCATGTAGCTAATAGGTAACCTTCTTTGTCCGTTACGGTTATCTCTACCTGTGGGGTAGCTAATTAATTACCGCAATTGGGACTGGAGCTAACATCTATACTCACTCTTGCTGGCTCTGGATGTTCTATATCTGCTTCTACTACAATGGTGGTGAACACATACGGCTCTTCCACTGAATGGAGGAGGCCATAACATACCTCATCCTCAGTAACTGTCTGTTGGCATTGAGTAGTCAGGTTTACTTGTTCGCAGATTTGAGCCTCTTTGGTAAGGAAGGTCAATGAGTTACTACCTGCCTCATCTGGGTTAGAATTGCAATTAATATTTACCCCTCCAAACCCTGCTACAGGAAAATTCTGTTGGCTCACCGATAGCCTCCTCAGTCAGTCGATCTCTTCAAGAGAGTCAAAAGCCTGAAACCTGTTGTATGTCGGTATAGCAAAACGGGGCATGGGATGTCTCAGGTACATATCCTGGTGGTGCAACGGAGGGTTCGAATTTTAAAACTGTCAGGGTTTTCCAGTTGGCCATTTCTTAGTTTGGGGACATTAGCAAGGACCGCAACATAGGCCCCACATTCCGGGGGTAGACTAAAACGGGTCGGAATTTTACTTGCACTGGTCACCGTAGTGACTCCTATTGTGGGTACTTGGTGAGTCCTGTCATCCCCATCTCCCTGTACAGTGTGTGCCGTCTTGCTTTGACCAGGAGCCACAATTACTGCTCCTGGGTTTGCCCCCTTTGAGGTACTGGGATTAGGTAACCCTGTCACTGCTTGTTTGGTACCCGACATGTTTTTACTTGGACCCGGGGTCGGGATGGAATCTTTCCTGTTAATGGGAACTGTTGTTAAATTGACATTGTTATTCTTGGCTTTAGTTCCCGCACTACACCCTTGTCCGGATCTTCCTATTTGGTTATTCCCCATGCTGATGATTTTTGCTAGTTTAACATCTATAGTACCCAACCTTTTCTCAATGTTTGTTAACTTTAGGGTAATGAGCCCTAATAGGGTAGTGAACAGGGTCTCCATTCTCTCCCAATAGTTCCCATTCCCAGGCTCTACATTTATGTCGGTGGTGCTACGTTGGTTGACTTGTCAAAAACCTTATCCCTACTTTGGCCGCTTTGGGCTGCGTTGTTGTGAGCAACCTGCTGAAGCTGTTTGCGGCAACCCTTGCCATTTGTCTTATTTGATGGTAACTCATTACTACTGTGTTTTAATTTACTTTTGGCTTTTTGTCCCCTTGTACGAGCAGGTGGACTATCATTGTTATCCCTACCCTTGTTTGTCATATCACTACTTAGACATACATCAGGTCCCACAAGTTCTACCAAATCATCAGATGTACAAGAGATAGGGTTTGGGCTTGCACTCCCATTTAATGACAACATAGTAGGGGTGGAAGAAAGTCTAGTACCTGAATGTGTGTGTTCTAGAGAAACTGTTTCCTGTATGGGTTGGTTCTCTGTATTCTCTGGCCCAGGGAACCCTGCATAAGATACTGCAAGCAGGGAATCGTATGAGTTTGCCAGGATTATAGAAGTGTTATCTGGTTGCAAAAGTAAGAGTAGACTCGGTGGGAGCGAGAGACGTCTCTCCGTGTTCTCTATAGCCGTTACCACCACCCCAATTGTCTTCTGCAACATTTTGTCTATTGCAGTAAGACTCGGCAATGGGGTGGTAGAGGTGGTAGTTGGATTCTGTCTATTTGTAGACCCTTGCGCGGCAGGTGTTTTTTTACCCATGTTATCTATATATGACAGTCGGACACAGTATTAGAAAAATGATTACAATCAAATAACCAAATAATGATAAGTAATAAGGAATAAATATAGGATGACCCTCGGATAGTAATTGTTTATCAGTCTATAATGAGAGTCTCAAGCCGAATAAACCATTTGGCTATTACAACTTGCCTACCAGATGTGGGTATGCCCGTAACATACAAAGTCACTCAGGGGTACCTGGTGGGAATCCGAAAGGGGGTGGCCCAGCCCGGCCGCTGCGGACCTCTGAGGGCCTCAGAGGGCCCTGCCTTTCCCCAGGCTTCGCCCGGCGTCCCGCTGGCGTCCCGCTGGCGTCCCGCGAGTCGGGGCTTGCACAGCTCTAATGCGCCTCCTGGCGTGGTTTGTTGATGCGTGGGCCGCCGGGACTGCTGGGAAGTGTAGTTCCCGGCCCGCGCTCCACTCGGTGGTCGTGCTGGCAGGGTGAAAGAACCAGCGGGAGGCAGGCGGGAGATTCTGGCAGCAAGCTACAGGTACGCTGGTATCCAAAGATTTCCCCACTCAGCAGGGGCTTGCACGGCTCTTATGCGCCTCCTGGCGCGGTTTGTTGATGCGTGGGCCGCCGGGACTGCTGGGAAGTGTAGTTCCCGGCCTGCGCTCCACTCGGCGGTCGCGCTGGCGGGGTGAAAGAACCAGCGGGACAGTGGGAGGCAGGCGGGAGATTCTGGCAGCAAGCTACAGGTACGCTGGTATCCAAAGGTTTCCCCACTCAGCAGGGGCTTCCACGGCTCTTATGCCCCTCCTGGCGCGGTTTGTTGAATCGTGGGCTGCCGGGACTGCTGGGAAGTGTAGTTCCCGGCCCGCGCTCCACTCGGCGGTCGCGCTGGCAGGGTGAAAGAAACAGCGGGAGGCAGGCGGGAGATTCTGGCAGCAAGCTACAGGTACGCTGGTATCCAAAGGTTTCCCCACTCAGCAGGGGCTTGCACGGCTCTTATGCGCCTCCTGGCGCGGTTTGTTGATGCGTGGGCCGCCGGGACTTCTGGGAAGTGTAGTTCCCGGCCCGCGCTCCACTCGGCGGTCGCGCTGGCAGGGTAAAGAACCAGCAGGACAGCGGGAGGAAGGCGGGAGATTCTGGCAGCAAGCTACAGGTACGCTGGTATCCAAAGGTTTCCCCACTCAGCAGGGGCTTGCACGGCTCTTATGCGCCTCCTGGCACGGTTTGTTGATGCGTGGGCCGCCGGGACTGCTGGGAAGTGTAGTTCCCGGCCCGCGCTCCACTCGGCGGTCGCGCTGGCAGGGTAAAGAACCAGCAGGACAGCGGGAGGCAGGTGGGAGATTCTGGCAGCAAGCTACAGGTACGCTGGTATCCAAAGGTTTCCCCACTCAGCAGGGGTTTGCACATCTCTTATGCGCCTCCTGGCATGGTTTGTTGATGCGTGGGCCGCCGGGACTGCTGGGAAGTGTAGTTCCCGGCCCCCGCTCCACTCGGCGGCCGCGCTGGCAGGGTGAAAGAACCAGCGGGACAGCGGGAGGCAGGCGGGAGATTCTGGCAGCAAGCTACAGGTACGCTGGTATCCAAAGATTTCCCCACTCAGCAGGGGCTTGCACGGCTCTTATGCGCCTCCTGGCGCGGTTTGTTGATGCGTGGGCCGCCGGGACTGCTGGGAAGTGTAGTTCCCGGCCTGCGCTCCACTCGGCGGTCGCGCTGGCGGGGTGAAAGAACCAGCGGGACAGTGGGAGGCAGGCGGGAGATTCTGGCAGCAAGCTACAGGTACGCTGGTATCCAAAGGTTTCCCCACTCAGCAGGGGCTTCCACGGCTCTTATGCCCCTCCTGGCGCGGTTTGTTGAATCGTGGGCTGCCGGGACTGCTGGGAAGTGTAGTTCCCGGCCCGCGCTCCACTCGGCGGTCGCGCTGGCAGGGTGAAAGAAACAGCGGGAGGCAGGCGGGAGATTCTGGCAGCAAGCTACAGGTACGCTGGTATCCAAAGGTTTCCCCACTCAGCAGGGGCTTGCACGGCTCTTATGCGCCTCCTGGCGCGGTTTGTTGATGCGTGGGCCGCCGGGACTTCTGGGAAGTGTAGTTCCCGGCCCGCGCTCCACTCGGCGGTCGCGCTGGCAGGGTAAAGAACCAGCAGGACAGCGGGAGGAAGGCGGGAGATTCTGGCAGCAAGCTACAGGTACGCTGGTATCCAAAGGTTTCCCCACTCAGCAGGGGCTTGCACGGCTCTTATGCGCCTCCTGGCACGGTTTGTTGATGCGTGGGCCGCCGGGACTGCTGGGAAGTGTAGTTCCCGGCCCGCGCTCCACTCGGCGGTCGCGCTGGCAGGGTAAAGAACCAGCAGGACAGCGGGAGGCAGGTGGGAGATTCTGGCAGCAAGCTACAGGTACGCTGGTATCCAAAGGTTTCCCCACTCAGCAGGGGCTTGCACGGCTCTTATGCGCCTCCTGGCGCAGTTTGTTGATGCGTGGGCCGCCGGGACTGCTGGGAAGTGTAGTTCCCGGCCCGCGCTCCACTCTGCGGTCGCGCTGGCAGGGTGAAAGAACCAGCGGGACAGCGGGAGATTCTGGCAGCAAGCTACAGGTACGCTGGTATCCAAAGGTTTCCCCACTCAGCAGGGGCTTGCACAGCTCTTATGCGCCTCCTGGCACGGTTTGTTGATGCGTGGGCCACCGGGACTGCTGGGAAGTGTAGTTCCCGGCCCGCCCTCCACTCGGCGGTCGCGCTGGCAGGGTGAAAGAACCAGCGGGACAGCAGGAGATTCTGGCAGCAAGCTACAGGTACGCTGGTATCCAAAGGTTACAGTGTCTTCAGTGTCAAGCACGGCACCTGCACATTTGATCACGATTTACCAGTTGTTAATGTTATAAAACTGGTCATAGCAGCGCGTGCACAGTGGAGATTGCATTGGTGCTACCCTAGGTGGAGTTTCTTCACCCTTTACTCCGGATCTCCACAGTTCAGTCACTCGCCCATAAAAATCATTACTAGTGCAACAGATGAAATTGCACCTGGCTCCATGCGTGCAAGGGGCCCACTGTACCGCAGTGCAGCTATATTTTACTTGCTAAGCGGGTGTCAGAGAAGCTATTTCCTTGCCTGCATTAGTCCCATGGCACCCTTGCACAACGTCTTTCTCTTTGGACTTTGGTTATGGTATTCCAGACTGCTACATAAAAAACGTGGGCATTTGAAATACCGTAGTACAGTGGCTTGTTTTAATTGTAATTTAGTTAAGCTGTTTTATTTATTGATGATTTATATTTTTCAGGCTCAATGCAGGCGCATCTATAGGGTGTTGTAAAGAATAAATAGGTTTTCTATGTGGACATGTGGGTTTGAATGGCAACCCTTTTGTTACTGTTTGTTAAACCTGTATTGTGGCAATCGTATCTCGCAGTGCTTTAAGATTTTGAAATGTCAATATGGCCGGGATGCCTCTCACCCCCTCCCAACACAATCCCCAAAGATGGGAAGACGGATGCAGGTCTGAACTTTTGGAAGGCGGGAGGGAGTTACCCTCCCGGACGTATTTATTAAAATATGAAACAAAAATTAAAACATTAAAATAACAGTTTCATATCATGTACAATTTTCATTTATAAATTACGATGTTTATCGGCTAACCTTAACAAATCTCTAATACAAAGGTTCTCCTAACCGAGTCTAAACATCCTGCAAATGCATACTCTCTAAATAAAATTGTACATCCTAACATTACGGGCCAACGGCAAGGTCGTAACCGGTGTCAGATCCCTACTACCAGAACTCCCCCCTCACGTGTGAGGGGCGGCCGCACAGAGGACTGTACCTCTGTGCCAACTTCCAATTTCCCTTGTCTTAGCAGGGGCCCCCTTATATACTCGACGCCATCTTAATGGCCGTCCGAGGACTCGTGTGAGGTGTCTGGAAGGTAGCGTGGACCCCCCTCCCACCCCACACTGTTCACCACATCCGCCGTCGCGGATATCCTGGCCCCGGGAAATTCCTAGGAGGGGCATCGAGCCGCCTCCTCCCCTGGGAGGGGCCTATGACCACCTTCCCTTCTGCGACCCCATACTTAGTGGGTGCCGCCTCCCCGTGTAAGGGGCCCATGGCCACCCCCCCCCCGGGCGCTCCCATCCATAATGGGTGGCGCCCCTCCTCTAGGGATCTTGAAATTACTGCTCACCGATCATGACCTTACCGCCCGACCAAAATAAATACGACGTTTTTGGAACCTAAAGAAGAGCGAAAAAGCGGTTAAACTAAATATTGCACTATTAATCCTTTATCTACACATGTCACATATTTCAAAATCAGACTGTGATACTCCGCTCAATTTGAGTGAGAAACATGCTATGAAGCAAATCATTTTATTGCAGTTCAAACATTGAAATCTTTATTGCACACGAAAAAACCCTGGAAGAAAAAGATATTATTACCGCAAATCAACTTAGTTGCACTACTACTCGCTGCCATCAGGGGCTGGTGGGTGGGTCAAAATTGCTCCTTGTTCCGTCGAGGGCTCACGTGCAACGAGAGGGTGCAGCTTCCAAGCACAGGAACAAGAGGATGCTTCTTTGGATTGTTGCTCCTTTTATTCCTCTTCGGGAGGGCGTGTACCCTCCTCTGGTACGCCTACGGGGCGTGGCCAACGGTGTAGGTGTCTAGGACAACCCCTCTTGGGCGGGAAAAAGGCGCGCCCCGGCTACGCCGCTTCGGGCATACCAGCCGAGACACGCCCCTCCCGCCCAAAATGGTTTCCCGGGAGGATCAGGGCCCCCTACCATACGTTCGGGGGGACCGAGTGGTCGCCCCTTTCCATATGGCCGGGATGCCTCTCACCCCCTCCCAACACAATCCCCAAAGATGGGAAGACGGATGCAGGTCTGAACTTTTGGAAGGCGGGAGGGAGTTACCCTCCCGGACGTATTTATTAAAATATGAAACAAAAATTAAAACATTAAAATAACAGTTTCATATCATGTACAATTTTCATTTATACATTACGATGTTTATCGGCTAACCTTAACAAATCTCTAATACAAAGGTTCTCCTAACCGAGTCTAAACATCCTGCAAATGCATACTCTCTAAATAAAATTGTACATCCTAACATTACGGGCCAACGGCAAGGTCGTAACCGGTGTCAGATCCCTACTACCAGAACTCCCCCCTCACGTGTGAGGGGCGGCCGCACAGAGGACTGTACCTCTGTGCCAACTTCCAATTTCCCTTGTCTTAGCGGGGGCCCCCTTATATACTCGACGCCATCTTAATGGCCATCCGAGGACTCGTGTGAGGTGTCTGGAAGGTAGCGTGGACCCCCCTCCCATCCCACACTGTTCACCACATCCGCCGTTGCGGATATCCTGGCCCCGGGAAATTCCTAGGAGGGGCATCGAGCCGCCTCCTCCCCTGGGAGGGGCCTATGACCGCCTTCCCTTTGGCGACCCCATACTTAGTGGGTGCCGCCTCCCCGTGTGAGGGGCCCATGGCCACCTCCCCCGGGCGCTCCCATCCATAATGGGTGGCGCCCCTCCTCTAGGGATCTTGAAATTACTGCTCACCGATCATGACCTTACCGCCACAGGCCCGGATAGTTGACCGGCTATCCGGACCCCCCACACTCCTACTAAAGGTCATGATTACACAAACCCCTTAACCAAACTATGAAGTCTCCTATGAGTAAGACATTCCCCACCCGGGACAAATGAACCCCATCTTCTAGGTACATGTTATCCCCCCGAATACATCCATGTGGAATACAGTGCAACTGTCCTGAACGAAACAATCTACCCAGCTTGGTATTGATTTTCTTTACTGAATGATTCAAAGCCGACACAGAGAGGGCCCCCGCCACACCTTCCTTGGAATCATGTGCGACCATGCAATCGTGCACCCCGGAACCCTCTTTGCCAACCAGCTAATAGTGGATAGAATATGCTTGAGGAGTACTAGTCGACCGAGCGCCACCAAATCATTGCCTCCCAGATGCACTATGATTATAGACGGCGGTGACCTTGTCCGCCCTAACAGTCCCTCGAAAAAACATTGAAACTGGTCAATACAGAGCCCGCCCCTTCCGTGGAAGGTCACCCTGTACCCGTATTCCCCAGCTGCGTGAATCATGTCACCTGCTTTGAATACGTTCGCGGCACTCCTCACGTATGAGTGGCCCACGACCCACACCACTCTGTCCTCAGCCGGTGTTCTTTGACCGCTGGTCCCCAGGTGTCGGGTCAACTGCACAGTCCGCCCCGCCTCGCAAGCTCGCGAAACTGTAAACCAAACAAAAACAAGAAGCGTGAGTGCATGACATTAGCTTCACAACATGTGCAACCGCACATACCTTTTATAACAATTCGAGGACCATCGCCCCAAATGTTTCACCATTTCAACACTCTGACCCCTGGCTGTAGCCTCTGTAGCAGCCCCTATTCTGAAGGAATGGGTCCCAAAATCGCTCGGGTTCAAGCCCGCTGCCGCGATTGCCAAAGTTAACACCCGCTGAAACTGAAACCTTGTCAGTGGGTGGCGTCGGTGTGTCTCAGCAAGCTACCCCCCCATGTTGCCGCCCTTTGCGCCAGATATACCTCAACGCACTGTAAATGTAAATGTGGCGTATTTGTATAGCGCGAACAGTGACCCGGAGGCATCCCGGCGCTTGTACTCCTACCACAAGGGAACCCCTCCTGGCTTTTCCTTGTGGGGTGCCCACTCCTAGGCATCCCATGGTGAAACCAGGCATCCCTTGTGTATCAGGGGGCCTTTGTGGAGACTAAGCAAGCTATTGCCCAGAGTTGCAGCGTGGGACCCATGCTTAGAATCGGCACTGAGGCGAGAATATCCGGTCAGAGAAATTTAAGCCCGAAACCCGCCGAGGCGGGAATCGAACCCTGGTCCCTGGCCAGCGTTCTGCATCAAGGTCTGCCGCTCAAAGCATTGAGCCACACTTCTCCACTGTACCGGGCACATGGGGGACCCTCGCATGCGCTGGACCACAATACTGTCCCCCATCGCACCCTGATCGGTTTTGGACCTGGCGATTGTGATTACCATTGAATCACCCTTGATCTGGACGTGCTCCCGACACAGACCTCCCACCACATCCTTCTTATTTTTGGCCACCAGCTCGCTTACCCGCATAGCCCCATGGAATGCTAATGCAAAAGCGGCCCGGAATAGCACTGCTTCGGACTGGGAGGAACATGTCTCGGGGAGTACCGACATCAACAGGGACAATCTTTCTAACCCAATCGGGTGCCTCTCGTCTACTTTATGACCCTCGAGGCGTTGCCACCCCCGCAGTGCCTTCCTTACCAAAAAGGACGATGTGGGGTCCTTGATACCATACGCCTGCGCCATGAATGTAATGGCGGCCCTGTGCCTATTGGCCGTTGCTGCCGATCGGCCTGCCTTGTGGAGTGCTACTAAGAACTTCAGTACATACTCCTCCTGCCCCCACTTATCCCCTCCAGCCGGACCCAAAAATGCACAATACGAACGAAACGCTCCTTCGTACGCTATCCTTGTCCTGGGGGCTAAGCTGGCTCCCACGAGGTCTTGTAATCCTGGGCACCGAGCAACCATAGAGCTTCGGGAAATGGTGCCGCTACTAGATCTGCAGAAGGTAGATAACCCCTGAAGGCCTGCATGTGGGAACGAGAGAGTGCATCAGCCGCCTTGTTCAAAACACCGGGCACGTGTTTTGCCCTAAACTGGACGTTCAGTCTCATGCATAGTAATACAATTTCCTTTAACAATCTCAAAATCCACTTGCAGCGTGCTGCCTGGTTATTTATGCATTCAACCACGGTCATGTTATCAGACCAAAACACCACTGAGCGATCACGGAAATTATCTGGCCATGCCTTTAGGGCCACCAAAATGGGGAACAATTCGAGAAACCCAATGTTACCTGTTATCCCATTGGTATGCCACCACGTCGGCCATGCTTGCGCCGACCATCGATTACCAAAAATGGCGCCAAATCCCACGCTCCCTGCCGAGTCGGTCCACAAACCCAGTTCGTCTGAGGATACTGGTGGTTTTCTCCATACCACTCGACCGTTGAAATCCGCCAGAAATGCCAACCATATGTGCATATCCTGGCGAACCTCTGCCGACAGTCTTGTGCGGTGGTGTCCCTCTTTGAGACCGACCATGGCTTGTGAGATAGAGCGGGAAAAGGGGCGGGCCATTGGTATCACTCTGAGGGCAAAGTTAAGCTGGCACACCGCTTGTTGTAACTGGTGGAGAGTTACCTTTTCTTTGCTAATGCACAATTCTAGCGATGCCCTGAATTTCATTACTTTGTCCCTGGGCAAGCGGAAGCATCCCTCCACTGAATCGAGCTCAATTCCAAGAAACTCGAGTGAAGTGGATGGCCCCACCGTCTTTCCCAGTGCCAATGGCACACCGAATCGTTTCATGAGATTGCAAAATTCCATTAACGCCTGTGCACATTCCGTGTCACCGGCTGGCCCCAAGAACAGAAAATCATCTAAGTAATGCATCACACGTGTATAGCCCGTAGCTCTGGTGAATGCCCATTGCAGAAAACAACTGAATTTCTCAAAATAAGCACAAGAGATGGAGCAACCCATTGGCATACATCTATCCATGTAATAACATCCTTGAAACACAAAACCTAACAGACGCTGATCCTGAGGGTGTACCGGGAGCAACCGGAATGCTGACTCAATATCCGATTTAGCCATCAGCGCTCCGGGCCCCAGGCGATTCAACATGGTGACGGCCTCATCAAAGGATGCATACCGCACCGAACAGACTCCTGGATCAATCGCATCGTTTACCGAAAGACCCCTAGGAGCCGACAAGTTATGAATTAACCTAAACTCCCCTGGGTCCTTCTTGGGGACCACTCCCAACGGTGAACAAATGAAATTAGGAACCGGCGGGTGCCTATACGGGCCGGCAACCCGGCCCCGGGCAACCTCCTTTGCAATCTTGTTTTCTACAACCACCGGGTGCTGCTGAACAGACAGTTGATTTCTACACAGTGATTCCCCCCGAAAATCCCCCGCCGGGATGTGGAACCCATACGAGAAGCCGTCCCGTAACACCCCAGCGGAGACATGATCAGGGTATTCGTTCAGCCAGGGGATCATTGCCATGATATCCACGGGGGTAGGAAGTGGTTCCCCTCGGCCGATATTAGACCTGTTTGGCACCTCCTCTACCCCCGGTATCCCCATTCTTGGCTCTGCACGAACTCTCTGGGTGTGACGAGTGTCCGCATCCTGCGCACTCATGCCTGAACTTACATGTGCCCTGTGGCCTCGTGCACTTGCCTCTGTTAAAATTCCAGCAAACCCCCCTTTTACCCCCATTCCCACCACTCCTGGGTTGGTGATCACCAGCGAGGTTTGCTCGAAAGGGCGCCGCCGATTGATGGCGGGAAGGCGCCGACCCATACTCACCGAGCGAGGACGACTTTGTCGTGCCCGGCAAGAGCTGTTTCTGCCATGATACGGAGTCGAGACAGTCCCACGTCAGAGACGAATCGTGCTCCTTGGCCTTACGAAACTTACTATCATAACCCCTCCATTGATCCCCCTCATAGGTCTCATAGAAATCCATTATGCGTGTCTGATAACATGCTAATTCACCTAAAATCTCGGGTTTACGTTCCCCCATAATAGCTGTAAACATCCCAAAGGCCTTGGCCCAATTAGAGATCGTCTCATCCACCCTGAAGCCCGCCATTTTTGCGCGCCACACACTCGGATGCAACAAATCCTTCTGAGCCTTAACGTACTCAATCTCGTGATGGTCAGTCAGAAGTGAGAACATATTTACATATTTATCAGCCCAAATCATTTCCTTCGTGGCCAGCGGAATATGCTGAACTACTTTTTCCCTCCTTGAGGGCAAAGACCCCCCACTTGCCATTGGCAGTGGCTGCTTACCAGACTCCATAGCTGGTCCCGCTGAATTTCCACCGCCAGCCGCTGGTCCTCCCGAAGGAATCTGTGAGGGGACAAGAGGGAGATTCGCCTTCGCAGCATCTCGCGATTGCCGCAACTGCTTCATTAGCAATTTAGCCTCTTCGGCTGTGTCCCCGGGTGCCGCCGCGCCCTCGGCATTCTTCCCAAGCTATGCGGCCAACTGGGCGGCTAACTCAGGAGGCATGTCCTCCTCGCTCGTGGGCGTAACTAAAACCGGAATCGGTTGGGATGGCACCGGGGTCGGTACCGGGGCCTCGACCGGACTGACTGGGCTTACCGGGGGTGACTCGGGAACTGGGGCCTCCCCCCCTGCCGCCCTATTCCTGGCCCTTTTACCTCTCCCTGCGGGAACTACTCCCGGCAATGCTGGTCCGATGACCTTCTTCGGTCTGCCCGTACCGTTCATTGCCGCCATTTGCTTCTTCATGCTCGCCATATCTTTCACCTGCATGCGGAGCATCTGCCCTGTCCCAGCCTTCTTTCCGACCTTCTTGCCAGGCATCGTTGTTCGGATACTCGACCCTTGCTGCTTAGCTGCTTAACGAGGTCCTGTGTCCGGAGGTCCGAAGTGAAGAGAAGGCTCCTGGAAGAGAAACACAAAAATTACAAGTTCTCAAAATTGCTCCTTGTTCCGTCAAGGGCTCACGTGCAACGAGAGGGTGCAGCTTCCAAGCACAGGAACAAGAGGATGCTTCTTTGGATTGTTGCTCCTTTTATTCCTCTTCGGGAGGGCGTGTACCCTCCTCTGGTACACCTACGGGGCGTGGCCAACGGTGTAGGTGTCTAGGACAACCCCTCTTGGCCGGGAAAAAGGCGCGCCCCGGCTACGCCGCTTCGGGCATACCAGCCGAGACACGCCCCTCCCGCCCAAAATGGTTTCCCGGGAGGATCAGGGCCCCCTACCATACGTTCGGGGGGACCGAGTGGTCGCCCCTTTCCAGTATGGTCGTCAGGGGGTTGTTGGCCCAAGGCTCCAGATACGATGACCACCTATCGATTTATTCCATTACTTAAGGTTACTGCCGGCCGCACCTGCGTCCCTTTTTTAACCCGCTTCCCCGTGTACCAGGAACACGATGTTTATAACATTATTTCTTTTGTTTTACGTCCATTGCTAACTGAAAAGAAAGTCCATGATCACTCTTGTCTATGCTTTAAAATAGACGTGTATTTCATTGCCTAAACATCTATCCGGTGTATTTTTCTTTTTAAAGTACGGAGCTATATACTCGTTCCTAAAAGCCCATTTGGCAAGACTGGTTCATTGGGTGGGTCCTCTTTATTGCCACAAGCTCGGTCGTGAATGTTTTTTGTTGTGTTTGAATGTAGGGTTGGTTTGAATTGTGAAGAGAAGCCGTTTCTGGCCTTGTGTACATAGAGGGCTGCTCCAGGCAGCAGGCATGGTGGGGGAGGGAATGGCTGCCGTATCTTCCTCATGTCTTTTTTCTCATGAACCTTCTCTGTATTTACTTCGCTGCCCATCGTTTTCGGCCTGAGATCAGTGCCTGCTCCGGGACAACTTGTGCACCCCAACGCCACTCCGGGGGGCCGGGGCCGAGGGATTTCAGGGCGCATAACACTGGGCTCAGCAGTTCATTGTTCTTCCTGTCCTGTGCCTCATGCACTGCTAAACCGGCCTGTCCATATTTTACGGGGAGTGGGTAAGCTTTCCCCTCTAGGAGCACATGAGTTCGGTGGTAGAAACACTTCTGAGCTTGAATGGCTGCTGCTAAAACGGCGACGAAAGCTCACTGCCGCAGGAAGAGGGTCATTTTGCAGTGCTTTTATTGATTAGCATCATTATTCTCCCCTGCCTGCGCCTTATTGTTTGTGCTGTTTTATCCAGAATCTTCTTGAGGTTTCCATGGAGGTACCCACCTTCCTGGGCCCGCCTTTCAGGGTTAATGCTCGTAGGAGAGGAGGGTTAATCGGTGATTTGATAGCAGGCAAACACGGTTCTGTTGATGTTTCCTCTGGGCTTGCAGCCTCACAGATGTATGCTGCCGTTGAACTGCCAACTCAGTGTTTGGACGGTTGTAAATAGATAGCAGCCGGGTTCGGGCATTTAAACTGCTGTTGTTAATACCGACCTTGAAAGAAAGCTGAGAAATCCGATTTTTGTTTCCGGTCAATTTGGTGCACTTCGTGGTCGTCTGTTTTTTGTAAGGTGGTGTATATTTGACACACAAATGGATAGGCATGAAGATACACGATTGCATTTTATAGAGGGAGCATGTGCGTTAGTGTTCAGAAAGCACAAGGATTCATATCTGAAGGGCTGTGATGTGGGGTGGAATACATCAGGGAAAGACTTCAACTAGTGAAGAAGGAAGTGGTTACCCCACTGCTTTGCCTGTGTTATGCTGCGTTTGGTAATTGAGATAAAACTGACAAGGTCTAGAAATGTGCAGTAAAAATGATGTACAACGTAGATCACATGCCCCATGTATAGGGTCTCAAAACGGTACTCAGAGGGCAGAAGGAATCTGACAACAGTCTTATTCCTCAACCAGGCTAGTAACGTTGTAAAGAGTACCAGGCCTGGAAAATACTGCTTCTTGAAGTGGGCATGCACCTAAATCTCAGCAAAGGTAAATTTTTCAGGAACATGGTTTAACCCTTTGACATATGAGAGTAAAATAAAGATTTATAAATCAGGAGGCACCATGTTTTGTCAGAAATAGCGCATCTCAACAAGAAACACTATACAACAGCAACCAACTGTAGTACACGAGGACTGGCCAGTTGACTTGTAAATGAACTGATTGGGTTAGGGAGTATTGCTTAATGAATTAAGAAGGTTAAAAAACATTGTCACTGGGGGAAGACCTGGAGTTATGTTTGCGATAGGCCGGAAGTACCAAGAACGCAACTCGTTGTTGGGATTGAGCCACTTGTTTGAATCTAAAAATAAAACGAAAGTGGAGCTTTGTTGTTAGATGTTTTTTCTCCTATCTAAAAGCCTGAAATGTCCTTCAGAAAAAGAATGCAGGCCAAAGATTTGCTTCGTGATCGGCATGCATTTGTTAGACAGGAACCTTTCAGTACTTCGTGTCGTCTCATCTGGATACATACATGGTTTCACAAGCGCTGAGGAGTGAAAAGCAAAGCAAATACACTCGCAGCTGGACTCTTTAATAGAAAGTCCGAGACATATCGTCAGTTTACAAGCGCATAACGAGGGAAACGTCAAGGCTTGTATTAATTAACATGTTGCTAAGTTTTTCGGAGTCTAATTCGATTGGCTGGCATCAAATGTATAACCGGACTTGACCTTAGTGCAGTTATATTTTTGATATCACTGCCAGGGCTCATTCGAATCAGGACGTCAAAACATGGCGACGTGCTTCAATAGCTTTGAAAATTAAGGCATGCTCAATCAAGCACCAGAGGCTAGTCCATGGAATTCTGGGAGTTGTAGTGTTAGTTAAATCCGCCGGACATGAATCTCAATTATAGTTTATAGACACGACTTATAGAAGTTGCAGTGTGAATTGGAACATTAGGACGTGAGTCTCTCTCTTGTAGTTTGTTCATCTCGGACATTTCATTAAGCCCTCTAAAAGCTGTGTTAAATTTTAAAATCAAGTATACCTCTCTGCGCATAAGTCTGCTGTCACAGTCTTCTCCTCTAGGGTCCGCTTAGAACCTGCTTAGCACTGTCCAATAGAAGTCTGTTTCTGAGTGGCCCATTTGATGGAAATGATTGACCATGGGTGCTGTGACACTATTCGTTTTAATTCTGGACTTGTGTTGAACAATGTGATGCCTGACTTCTTGATTAATTTTTCCAATGCAGTCTTTTACATGGACAAATCACAGCGTACACTACATTTTTGGTTTTGCAATTGAGAATTCATTGTGGCTCCAGTTTATTTTTCAGTGGACGGTCGTCCTTCAATTGTCTGGTTGCAGACAATGCATTCTCCACATTTGTGGTAGCCCTGTATGGGCTTCATATTCCAGGCTTGAACGTCACTACGCTTCTTTGGTTGGATCAAGCTTGCTCTCACTGTTTGTGATCCCCACACTTGGACCCCAGCATCAGTCAGCACCACCACAGCATCACTCAGCGCCACCACAGCATCGCTCAGCGCCACCACAGCACTGCTCAGCGCCACAACAGCACCGCTCAGCGCCACAACAGCACCGCTCAGCGCCACAACAGCACCGCTCAGCGCCACAACAGCACCGCTCAGCGCCAAAACAGCACCGCTCAGCGCCACAACAGCACCGCTCAGCGCCACAACAGCACCGCTCAGCGCCACCACAGCATCGCTCAGCGCCACCACAGCACCGCTCAGCGCCACCACAGCACCGCTCAGCGCCACCACAGCATCGCTCATCGCCACCACAGCATCGCTCATCGCCACCACAGCATCGCTCAGCGCCATCACAGCATCGCTCAGCGCCACCCCAGCATCGCTCGGCGCCACCCCAGCATCGCTCGGCGCCACCCCTGCATCGCTCGGCGCAACCCCTGCATCGCTCGGGGCAACCCCTGCATCGCTCGGCGCAACCCCTGCATCGCTCAGCGCAACGCCTGCATCGCTCGGCGCAACGCCTGCATCTCTCGGCGCAACGCCTGCATCACTCGGCGCAACCCCTGCATCACTCGGCGCAACCCCTGCATCACTCGGTGCAACCCCTGCATCACTCGGCGCAACCCCTGCATCACTCAGCGCAACCCCTGCATCACTAGGCGCAACCCCTGCATCACTCTGCGCAACCCCTGCATCACTCGGCGCAACCCCTGCATCACTCCGCGCAATCCCTGCATCACTCCGCGCAACCCCTGCATCACTCCGCGCAACCCCTGCATCACTCCGCGCAACCCCTGCATCACTCCGCGCAACCCCTGCATCACTCAGCCCAACCCCTGCATCACTGCAGGGGTTGGGCTGGGGTTGGGTGCTAATTTATTTCCTGCTCCTTCCAGCCAGTTTGTGTAAGACCTGGTGGCGTCATCTAGATCATGGTAAGCGTTGCGGATAGTACTTTCTGTAAATCCGCAGCTTCCACCTTATTCCAAGCTCTTTTCTCTGAATATTTTGCTTGAGGTTTGGAAGAGGCTTGTTCGTAGACCTTGAGCTCGAATAGTACGGCCCTGTGGTCTGACCATACTAAGGGAAGAAGGCCAGTGAATCGTAACTGCGGGTTATTAGAAAAGATGCCATCTAGAGTGTGACCTGCTTGGTGAGTTGCGCAAATCACTTGTTGCTCTAAGCTTCCTCCGTTCATCAGATCTAGAAGATTGATGGTATCTATATCTGACAACAATTATAGATGAAAATTAAAGTCTCCCAATACTGTGTAGGAGTTGGCACTTATGCCGTTTTCCATTATACAACCTGTTTGAGATAAAACCGTCATCTCGGATCCGGCTGCCTGTAGATGAGGGTACCTCTAAAGGTATAGTGGTGTGAGAGATTCAGACAGAAATCCAATGCTTCAAATTCCTCATTGACTAGTGGGTTGAAGGATGCTGCAATTGTCTTTTGATATATGATCGCTAAGCCCTCTCCTTTCCTTTGTGACCTATTCAGCGTATAGCAACTATATTCTGGAGGAGTAGCTTGAACTAAGTCTGGGCCGGAGGCATCATCGGTCCTAGTTTCTGTAATGAATGAAATGTTTAGCTCCTCATCCTCTATTAGGGAGGCGCATTCTATGCTGTGTTTAGCTAACAACCTTGCATTGAGAAGAACACAATTCCAAATTCTAACTGAATTATCCTTTTCTCTTCTTGGCGATTGCTTATTAATTGCAGCGACTGGTTGGAACAATATCTCTGGTAGTTTGGTGCTGCAGCCTAGAAAAATCATTTGGGCCTGTGGGGGTCTACTGTCTAGTTGAATAGCACAGCATACCTTGTCTGTGTTAATGATATTTAAGCTATGTAACAAACTGCTAGAGTATTGTAAAGGCACAGGCTTACCTATTACGTCTTGTGCATAGGGACTGGGGCTGAGTGCGGAACGAGCACAGACGGGCACATACGGGCTTGCCATAAGCGCGCCAGCGGCAATCTCACGCCAGGCTGACTTTAAATACCTTTGAGGGGGAAAGACTAGCCCGCGGCCCTGCATACTCCCAAGATGGCCGCAGCGCTTGTCAACTGCGAGCCTCGGGAGCCTAAGGTTTCTGGCAAGTGAGCAAATGTTCAAGTTCTAAAAAGCAATCTTTCAAAAACAATTTACACGTTTTAAAAAGCAGTCTTTTCAAACAATTTTAAAATATGGTGGCCAACTCCTGGCTCAAGCCTCAGGAGGACTTCAGGACGCGTGTTTGAGCCAGCCTGACTTTAAATACCTTTAGAGGGGAGACTAGCCCATGCCCCTGCATACTCTCAAGATGGTGGCCGCGTGTGTCAACTGCGAGCCCCGGGCCCTAAGGTTCCTGTTTCAGTGCAAATACACAAGTGCAAGTGAGCAAATGTTCAAGTTTTAAAAAGCAATCTATCAAAACAATTTTCAAGTTTTAAAAAGCAATCTTTTCAAACAATTTTAAAATATGGCGGTCTACTCCTGGATCAAGCCTCAGGAGGACTTCAGTGACGGGCACTTAAATGGTGCTGTATAGTGTTGTGAGTGTTGTAATGTGCTAGGCCCGCAGCTGGTGATGTGAATGGTCTAGTGTGTCACACATGAAAGGTGTGTGAATGGCCTGTAAAGTTGATGGTGCCTTGACGCGGCTTTACAGCTCACGAGCTGTGAGTAATTGATTCCGTTATTTTGAGCTTTTTTTTAAGTGTATTTCATTTTTGTGAAATCTCTGGTTAAAATTTACATTGTGAAGCTTTCACTCACCTTCGTCCGAATATCCCACCAGTATGTGTGTGTACTTGAGGAATAGATGTTTGTGAAGTAATATTTGTCTTTTGTCTTTCTCTGCCAGGGTGTACAATGTCTGTAGGGAAGATCTACTAACTCTAGATATTTTCGTAAACTAGACACCAAGGGGAGTACAGGGTGGTCAAGTTTTCTTACCCACAATGCCCTGCAAACCTCAAAATGGGACTAAAATCACACATTTTCTTTGCAATTCTGTGCCATATTCTTCCACAATCAGAAGAAACCACGAATTTCCTACCACTCAGCATTCTCCCAGGTCACCTGCTAAAAATGCTACCCCACTTGCGTCGGTGGGCCAAGTGCCCGCAACAGGGAAGGGCCAAAAACATGTTGTGGATACATCAAAATGATCTATTACAAACAACCTGTTTTTGCAAGGGGTGCACCTGTGTTTTTGGTCCTGGGCTTGGCAGTCATCTAGGTAAACCTACTGTTGTAGGGAAAGAGGTTATAAAGTCCATACAAGAATTCCAATGGAAAGGTATATTTATTATAAGCTACAGGCAACAGCTGGTGTCCCTCTCCAGGCTAGCAGGCAACTGCCACACTAGGCTGACCACGGTGAACAGCCCATTCCTTAAGGATGAGAAGGTCCCAGAGCTCACATCTAATGTGAGCATGGACTCATGGATTCAACATTTTTCCATTATTTTTGACTCTGGTAATAACCAGCCTCCTATGGAGAAGGCTGGCCCATCATAGCCTTAAATATCACCTTAGATGAGGTTATGGTTAGTATAAGAGCCAGTAAGGGAGGGAAGGCCCAGGGACCTGATAGGGTACCCATAGATGTGTATAAGACCGCCCCGGAGATCTGGGGCCCATTGCTGGTCAAGATCTTCAATGCAGCTGTTTGCTGCAAATTACCATCTACATGGGTAGAATCTATAATTGTCCCTATCTATAAGAAAGGTGAACGGGGCGATGCCAAATATTATCGGCCAATATGCTTACTGGACTCATCTGTCAAAGTCATGAGTCGGGTCCTTCTAGTCAGATTAGAGGAACGGGCAGAGACTAATGAGATTTTAACTAATTGCCAGTTTGGGTTCAGAAAAGGCCGTGGCACCATTGAGCAGTGCTTGAATTTAGAACTTTTGGTAGGGAAATATACCCAGGCCAAAAAAGGGTCACTTTATTTATGTTTTGCTGACCTAAGCAGCGCTTTTGATATGGTAGACCACGCTATATTATGGGCTAAACTGATTGAAATGGGAGCCCCCGAAGGTATAGTTTACTTTTTGGCCCGCCTGTACGAAAAACTTAGCACCAGTGTACGGTATGGACCTAATGGGGAGTGTACTAATAAGTTTAGGATCGGGAGGGGAATTAGGCAGGGGTGTGTTTTAGCACCCCTACTTTTTACACTCTTCATAAATGAGGTGGATTCTGTTCTGCAGACAGTTACGGCAGACGTCCCTAGAGTTAACAATCTTAACATCCCTGTGTTACTCTATGCGGACGACGCAGTGCTGCTGTCCAGGACCCCCCTGGGTCTTCAACGCTTGATGGACAGGTTTGTGCTGTTCATCAAAAACAGGAAACTGGTGATTAATAGGTCGAAAACCTATGTGATGGAGTGCGGGCCCGGACGAGCTAAAACGAAAGTCAATTCTCATTATTTTATAGAAGGTGAACCGGTTCAAAAAGTTGACAATTTCTGCTACTTGGGGATCACTTTTTCAAAAGATGGCAGCTGGGATATTGAACATAAAGCAGTTAAAACAAAGATGATTAGGAGTGCTAATGGGGTTTTTGTATTTGCCAAGAAGTTGGGGAATAGACGCATTAAGGACATGTTAAAAGTTTTCCAATCTAGATGTCTTTCTGTGGCCCTTTATGGGGCTGGAGTATGAGGTGTGTCATCAGCTGGGAGTCTACAGGTGGAGGAGAATAATTTCCTGAAAAGGCTCCTGTGTCGACCCAAATCTACCTCAAACAACTTGGTCCATAAGGAAACAGGGACTCAATTCCTGAACGATTTGATCATGTTAAGACCCCTATTACTATGGCGCTCTGTTTGGCTGAATGATGGCACCTCATTGAATAGAGCCATTATTGAGGATTGCCTCTCTTTGGACCAGCACCTAAGGATCCCCTGGATTAAATATAGTATCGATTGTTTTCAAAAGGTTTTCGGGTTTAATGTGATCAATGATCGATACTGTGCCTCTGATATCTCCAAGTCAAATTTGAAAATTACTTTTTTGAATTATTGTTTAGAGAAACGTGCTTTGGAGGAATCTAAACTATCCACATGTAAGCTGTACAATAGCATGAATGATTTTACTGGGTTTCACCCATACCTGACACAGGTGACCAGAGTTTCACACCAGTTTGTACTAACCAGAATGAGGATGGGAACAGTACATTATCTGGTTGCGTGTCCTAATATAAAAATGCGCCCTACTGGACCCTGTGCTTGTGATAACAAGGCGGAACAGAGCACTACGCACTTTCTTTTATCATGCCAGTTGTATAGTGGACTAAGGAAAACCTTCTTAAAGCCAATGTTGAAAAGATTTGGAGAAAGAACAATTACTGACTCCATGAAACTGCTTTTTAATCTGCACCATCCGGACATTTGCTTCTTTACGGCTACTTTCCTGCTTAAGGCAATTGGTGCCAGGAAGAGTATGTGTTTTTAATCATTTTAATTATTTATTCCACCCCTCTCTGGATAACAAATGTATTATGTTTTTTCTTTTTAACCTATGAAATGTTTGAATTTGTAATTGTGTGTGCTTTTATGGACATGTTTTTTATGTTCCGAATAAAGCTTTATGAATTGAATTGCCACACTAGGCAAAGAGGGAGAACACAAGAGTAAGGAAAGATCCAAAAGGAATGAACAGGTTAAAGAGACAGTGTCAAGACAATGTAAAGCATGAAGACAAGATACAAAATATCCTCATTCCTTCACTTGATATAAAAAGGAATAAAGAAAATAAACCCAAACAAAAAAAAACTAAGGATCGTCACAATAATAATCCTGCAAGTAGGAAGGAGGTTTCCTGGTCCTGCTCGTTGAGCACCGACCCTCCTCAGAACAAGCATCAACCACATTCTTTCCCCTCACAACCACATCACCCACATTCGCATTGGCATGTCTTTTGTAAAGAGCCACCCTTCTAAGATTCCAGTGTTCACCATTGTCCAAGATTACATATCTTTCATGTACAGATTTAACCTTGAACGGCCCCCTGAACTTAGTCAGACCACCCGAAATCTGCCCAGGTTTCACTTTGACCAAATCATTCACCCTGATTCTCTGTGAGACATTAGGCGCAACATCCACAGCCTTCTTCAGTCAACTGGAATTCCCCAAACTCACACACTCTTTCATCCAGGCCAGCAGGACGACCCCTCATCACAGTGAAAGGAATCATATCAGAAGAATAATTCTCAGTGGTGCGATAAGCCCAGATTAACTCCTCCACCATGCATTTCACAGAACCGCGAGTGGCCATAGCCATTTGGATCGCACCTTTGAGCATGCGGTTAGCCCTCTCGACCATTCCATTCCCCTGTGGGTTGTAAAATGAAGTCCTACTATGGACAATCCCACAAGCACACAGGAACTTTCTCATATCCTCAGAAGTTAGTTGAGTACCATTATCAGTTATTAATTTCAATGGAAACCCCTCCTCCCTGAAAATTTCAGATAACAATTGAATTGTCACCTTAGTGGTTATTTCCTTGCAAAACTTCACAACTAACCATCTGGAATAGACATCAATCAGAACCAGGGCAAACCTCAAATCCACACTGAGGCCATTGAAAGGACCGACAAAATCCATACAAACAGAATGCCAAGGAGCAAGAGGATCCTCTATAGTGCCATGAGGTGCCTGACTGCCTAACTTTAACCTCTTCTCACTCTCAAAACAGTCAGAACACCTCACAACCCAATCAGAGACATGTTGATCCATTGACGGCCACCAAAAATATTCTCTTAACCTCTTTTTGGTGAGTGACTGACCCAAATGGCCTTCATGTGCCAACTTGAACAAAGTGAATCTCAAATCTTGTGGTGGAATAAACTTGTCACCCTTCATCACAATATTCTCCTCCTTGTCCAAAATAGACAACTCATCTAACACTTTCAAAAAGGGTCTGACCGCACACTCAAGAGTACTCCCTCGCCTAGTACCCTTAACAATCAATTCCTTCACCTTAAGTAACACACCATCACTTGCCATGCTCTCATCCCATCTCTCCTTCCCTATAGCACCGGAACAGAACTCAACCACATCACCAACCGGTGCCACTGAACCTTCACACAAAGGTGACTCAACACCAGCCCGATCAACCTCCTGCCAAGGTAGTGGAAGTCTCGACAAACCGTCAGCCAAGTTATTCTTCCAACCAGGAATATAATCCACCCTGTACAAATACTCTTGCAATCTTGCAGCCAACCTTGCCAACCTCGCCGAGCCTTTCCCAGCTCCACCCGGCGACAATATCCTCACCAAAGGCTTGTGATCAGTCTGTAATCTGAAAAGAGACCCCCACAGATACATCCTGAAGTACTCGCAGCCCCATGCCGCAGCAAGTGCCTCCCTCTCTATTATAGAATAGTTCCTTTCCGAAACAGTAAGGGACCTTGATGCAAACGCCACCGTCTTCAAACCTGAAGGATGAACCTGGGCAAGCACCGCGCCCAAGCCAACACCACTTGCATCAACAGTCAGAACAGATTCCATTTTAGTATCAAAAGGTGTCAAAATCCCAGCTTCACATATCTCTTTCTTAATTCCCACAAACGCACTCTCCTGCTCCTGGCCCCAACTAAACTTACAACCCTTCCTGAGCAATTCTCTTATTTTCTCAGTCTTATCCGCAAAATTACGAACAAATTTCGCGTAATATTCTATAAGGCCCAAAAACGACCTCAACTGATCCCTGTCGACAGGTGCTGGTGCCTTCCGTATGGATTCTAACAAATCGCGCTTGGGCCTCACTCCATCCGCCGACAAAGTATAACCCAAGTACTCCACCTCTTCTACCGCAAACTTGCATTTATCTTTCCTCAAAGTTAAACTAGCAGACTCCATCTTATTTAACACTTCTTTCAAGATCACATCATGCTCCTCCTTCGTTCTACCGGACAACAACACGTCATCTTGAAAATGAACAACATTTTCCACACCATTCAACACCGAACCCATCATCTGCTGGAACACGCCAGCTGCAGATGCCAATCCGAACGGCATCCTAGTAAATTGGAAAATGCCCTCAGATGTGATAAACGCCGTCAGATGTTTTGACTCCTCATGCAGTTTGATCTGATGATAGGCACTCCGCAAGTCTAGCTTCGTGAAAAATGTCCCCCCTTTTAGTAAGAGCACCAACTCATTAATGTTGGGAAGAGGAAACCCATCCACGATGATATTGCGATTAAGTGTGAGCCAATCAACACAGAATCTGTATTTGCCATCAGATTTGGTCATAATCACGACTGGCGAAATCCAACTTGAGGTTTCTATCTGCTCAATGACCCCTTGTTCCAACATTTCTCTCAACATTCTTTTTACCTCATGCCTAGCTACAATGGGTACCTTCCTAGCCTTATGTTGCAAAGGAACAGCATCCGGTCTTAACATGATCTTATGTACATAGCCTTTCAACTCACCAATCTCCTCCTTAAACAACTCAGGCATCCCATCAACAATCGACAAGGTAGGTTCTTCATCCACCACCATCACTTGATCCTCCGCTCTCGGATTCAACACAATATGTAGATCGTACTGGTGTCCTCAACCTAATATAGCTGAACCAGACAGGGCAACGTACACCTTACCTCCCACTGTTCTGCCCTTGAACGAAATATTAGCAGACATATACCCCATAATCTCAATCCTTTCACCTTGGAACCCGCCAGGATTGATGTCCTTTGGTTCCAACTCAACCTTGGGCCAATTCACGCAAAATAAGCTCACAGGAATAATGGTCCAGAATGACCCTGAATCCACCATCAACTCAACTTGCACAACTTCAATCTCAAACATCGCCTTAGGTCTTACTCTCCTCCTAGGATTCATATCTGACTCCTCGTCACTCACACACAAAATTTTATTCGCGCCATCAACCGTAGCAACATCGGCCTGTTCATGTTGAACAGCAGCAATCTTCCCTCTGGGAACAAACTTACACATTCTAGAAAAGTGTCCCCGCTTCCCACATTTCAAATAGTCCTTGTCCAAGGCAAAGCATTTTTTATAGTCAGCTGTATGGTACGTGCTGCCACACCTTGAACACATTTTATCTCTACTCTTGTATGAGTCACTATTACCATGAGCATTGTTAAACTTCTTCCCTACATACTTCTCACTCTTCTCATAGGATTTCTTTCCTCCCACAGCTACCACTTCTTCAACAACATCTACAGACGACACATTCTCTTTCAAACTATACATGCACCAGATTCTTCAACTATCTTAGCAATGTCAATAGCGTTCTGCAACAAAAGATTCTTCGCCGCCCACAGCTTCTCTTGCACCTTCTTGTTCCCACACTGGACAATGAGCTGGTCCCTAATCATCTCGTCTCTGTTCCCAAAGTTACATTTTAACGATAACTCTCGCAGGCGAATAACAAATTGATTCACACTCTCCCCTTGGCGCTGAGGCTGCGTGTAAAATTTGTGTCTAGCCATGACAATGTTGACTTCTTTAGAGTATCTTTTCTTTAAACAAGCCTTTGCCTCCAAATACAAATAAGTAATAACTCTTCCTTCAGCATTAGTTCCTGGAGACAAAAATTTAAAGGCATGTTGTCCCTCTTTCCCCAAGGTACTCAATAATAGCGCCCTTTTCCTCGTAGCACTGAAGTCCTTGCCATCAATCGCCTCAATATAGTTCTCGAATACTTCAATCCATTCCTCCCATTCTATAGGAGGATCCCCGCTTTGCTGCAGAAATAATAGTGGCATAACTACACTGTTGCTTTCCATTCTCCTCTTCCTTCCTTTATCTCCACGTAATCCTTATACTGTGCTTCAACTGCCCCGAAAATCCAATAGTGCGCCTTTGGGCCCCGCTGACTTTGCTGGGGGCCCTAGGCTTTCAACATTGGCAGCTTCGGCCCCGGTGCCGCAGGGTCCCCTTGTATCCAGGTCTGGATCCATATTGGCACCGGTTGACCTCATAACACCTCCACTGATGCCGATTCCACTGGCACCACATCTGCAGCGGTCTTCACCCCGAAGTAGACACTGAGCCAGACCAACATTGACCGACGCCGGATCCGGTGCCAACTGGTACTTTTGTGCCCCTGTTCTACCCTGGTTCCTTCAGGCCAGATTCCCAACCAGAGGAGGGTGAGGAGGACTGGGAGGGGTCTGGAGACCCTTTAACTGACCAGTTGGGTTATGAACCGGACTGGAGAGAGAAGCTGGGGAAAGCCAGTGGTCTGGATACCTCACCAGACCTTGGCATGTTGTCTCCTCCTACTGTGGCTACAGAGGGGGGAGCATCTTATGCAGTGGTGTTGCATAGGGAGTGCGAGGCTCTCAACCTTGAGCTACCAACGGTGGCAGTTAGGACTAACCTCCTGACAGAGGTGCTTCAACCGGCAGAAAGCTCTTTGGAGCCCCTGCTGCCGTTTAATGAAGCCCTAACAGACATCCTTTTGGGCACCTGGTCCAGGCCCAACACAGGGGCTCCTGTGGATAGGATGATTGCCCGACACCACCGCCTGGCCCCAGGCGACCCCACTTTACTCTCCCAACATCCAAAGGTGCATTCCCTAACGCACCTCCTGATAGGGAATCCAAATAATTGGACCACCTTGGGAAGAAAATGTTAAAATGTTTCTTCCTCCAGCTTGGGACTGTTGTCGGTAAACACTGCATGTCTGTTGGACCGTTACACCCACTCTGTGTTGGACACAGTAGTGCAGGTGTTGCCCCTGTGCCAGGAGGAGGCCCGGGCCTTGCTCTCCTGTGCAGTCGCTGAGGGGAGAAACGCAGTCAAGATTCCCATCCAATATGGGCTGGACACTGCTGACTCGCTAGGCAGGATGATTTCAATGTCAGTAGCCCTTCGACACTACGCCTGGCTGAGGTCGATTGGCTCTCCAAGCTACCCTTATGGACATGCCCTTTGATGGCCATTGCCTGTTCGGCGACAAAGCAGACAACGTGCTAGAGCGCTTCAAGGACTCTCGGGCTATGACCAAGTCCCTAGGCCGCTCCACCCGCAAGGCGCAGTCTGCTTTTCGCCCCTTTCGTGGCTACGGAAGTGGGGCCCTGCCATGTTCTGCCCAGAGCCACAGGCCGGCGCAAGCTGTTCAGCCCCTGCGTGGTCGGGGACGTGGTACCCACCATTGTGGGTCTGGGGGCCAGAGAGCGGGCCAGTCCACCACCGCCACCTCTGCAGCAGCCTCCAAACCCTCCTAGTCTGACCTTTCAGGGTCACCAATCGCCAGTGGGCGGCACGATTCGCCATCACTCCCCCACTGGCGCACCATCACGTCAGACAGGTGGGTTTTGCAAACAGTCCGAAGGGTCTACTCCCTCCCCTACGAGACTACCACCCCCCAGCCATGCCACCTCAGTACCATTGTATGTTGGAGGATCATATGGCACTTCTCCAACAGGAAGTTATGGCTCTTTTGGCCAAGGGAGCCATCAAGCGAGTTCCTGCCCGAGAAGTAGGTCGTGGTTGCTATTCCCACTACTTTCTGGTGACCAAGAAGGACAAAGGCCTGCTTCCTATCTTGGATCTCAGGGACGTCAACCACTTACTCTGAAAGGAGAAGTTCAAAATGTTGACATTTGCTCAGGTCCTTTCTGCCCTTGACCCTGGAGACTGGATGGTAGCGCTGGACTTGCATGGCTTCTATTTTCACATCCTCTTCCTGCCGCTACTTGCAGTTCACGGTAGGCCATGAGCACTTTCAGTTTACCTTTCTCCCCTTTGGCCTTAGCAGCGCCCTCGGGTGTTCACAAAGGTGATGGCGGTGGTCGCAGCTCATCTGCGCAGATCAGGGGTTCCAGTCTTCCCCTATCTCGAAGACTGGCTCTTGAAGGCGGTCTCGCTCCAGGCTGTCGTCTTCCACCTCCAGACTACGGTGGACCTCCAGCATTCGCTGGGGTCTCTATCAATGTGCCAAAGTCACACCTAACTCCCTCTCAGAAGCTCCTCTTCATCGGAGTAGTTCTGGACATGACTCTGTTTAGGATCTATCTTCCTGAGCAGCAAGTCCGGGATATTCAGGCTATGATTCCGATCTTGCAGCCTTGATACTGGGTTTCGGTCAGGGTGACCCTGTAGCTACTGGGCCTGATGGCCTCCTGCATCCTGCTGGTGGATCATGCCAGATGGCATATGCAGGCTCTGCAGTGGGACCTGAAGTTCCAGAGTTTATGAGAAGGACAATGGTTCCGGGGAGGCCTAACTAGGTCCAGTAACACAAGGTTAAATATTATTTTCACTAATTAATAAATCACTTGGGGAGCAGGAATCATAGGGCATCATGTATATATTTAATCACATTAATATGCAGATTAGTATTTATGCAAGTACGTTCAGAGGCTCACATAAGTGACAAGGGTGCGTAACGTGAATGAGTGAAAGTAGAAGTATAGGAAATATCACACGGGTAGAAAAGGAAATCCGGAACAATATGTATAAATGGGGGGATTTTCAACAGGGGTTCGACGATGTTTCGATCTTTAGTTAGTCATGATCATCTTCAGGACAGATTGAGCGTTCTGAAATGGTTAAAGAGTCAAGGGATTGTAGTCTTGGTCTAGTTTGGAAGAGGATCTCTACGTAGTCTATTTGGAGGAGAGTTCTAGTTAGGTAAGTAGATCTTAACAACTGGAATGATTGTCCATGCGTATGTCGAAGTTAAGAAAGGGAAGATTGGAGCATTGTGCGTGGCGGCTTGGTTTTGCTCTTTTATTCAAGGTGAAATCATGATGGATGAAGTAAGGGACAGGAATTGCTCTCTCTGTCCTTATAGATCCCAGACTGTGGCCTTGGGTCTGGATTAAATCTCCTCATTTGCACGGCTGGAAGGGTGTCTCTCGTCCTCGCAGCTGCCGTTAATGCTAAAAGCTTCCAGAGGGCACAGCATCAGGGGAACCTTTCCGATTGCGTCCAGATTTCGAAGGGCACTGCATGCCAATTTTAGTTGCGGCTAACGAACTGGGATTGGTTTAACGGCAGATCCCTCGCCCTTCCCCAACCAGAGTTCACAATGGTGACTGATGCATCACTTCTCGGATGGGACAGCCACATGGGGGAGGCAGAGATCAGAGGCCTCTGTTCTCCGGGAGAGTCTGGGCTCCACATCAACCTTCTGGAGCTTCGGGCAATGCGTCTTGCACTCAAAGCATTCCTTCCCTCTCTCCGGGGAAGAGTAGTGCAGGTATTCACGGACAACACCACCACCACCACCACGGGCGTCAGACGTACAACGTAGTATTTTTTTAATTACATAAGGGGACTCGAGGAGCAGGACAGAGAGCGGCCAGGCAGGGGAGGCGGCAGACAAGTGAGTGGCTTCTTTTTACATTTAAAGACTTTGGGAGTCGGGAGGGAGCGGGTAACTCCACTCCACCATGGAGGCGGAGATTTTGCCTACTACGCGCTCACCACGGAGCCCGGAGTAGGCAAATCTCTACAAACTCTGCTGGCGGAGCAGAGTTACCCGTCCAGGGTTACTCTAGATGGGTCATTTTGTATATTAAAGCTTGATATTCTTTGGCAAAGAAGGAGCCTCCTGTGGGGCTACATGCCCGTTCCCCCAGGGCGAAGGCAGCTACCAATGCTTTGGGACTGGGAGTCGCCCTCAGCGACATCTGTCAGGCAGTGACACGGGCATCTCTGCACACGTTCATGAAACACTACTACCTGGACAGCCAAGTCCGGAGAGATGGTTTTTTTGGCCCCTCTGTTCTCCAGGACTTTCTGGTGTGAACTTGGTTCACAGACCCACCTCTGGGGTTGGTATTGCTGGGGTATCTATTCACAAGGTAGGCAATCTAGAACTAATTGTTTTTTTCAGATGAACAGGTTACTTGCCTTCGGTAACGATATATCTGTAAGAGACATAAATTAGTTATAGATTCATTACCACCCCACCCATCCTCCACATTCTGCGAACTGATTTCTAGGGTTAAGAATATCCTTTCAGGGCCCTAGTTTTGCGCACTAGTGGTCAGTGTCTCGCATGGCTATGTGATTCTGGTATTGGAAAGTCGTGTAGAGAACTGACGTCAGCGTGCAAGGGCGGCATCTAAGTAGCTGCCGCAACCTCAACCCAGCAACGGTGATGCCAACTACGAACGCTGAGCCGACCGACGCCACCTTTTGACGTGCAGGGTAATGCTGACGAAAAAATTCTCCAGGTCCAGCCTGACGCCTGAGAATAATTCACAAGGTAAGGAATCTGTAACTAATCTAAGTCTCTTACAGATATATTGTTACCGAAGGTAAGTAACTTGTTCAACAGGCCACTTCACACCTCATCTAGACAGCTTGGCTAAGCCTGGCAGAAGCTGGCCAATTAGGGGTGGGCAGCTGGAAGGCTGGATGTTGACAGACAGAAAATAAAGTTCTATAACTTTTTTTCTGGAATAGGTATTATAAATGTAACAGTGTCAAGTTGTTGGATTTATCATAATTATCATTTTTGAGTCTTTGAATGACATTTCTATCTTGTTCCTGTCAATATTAATATTGAAATAAAATATTCTCATGTTAATCTATAGAGCTAGTTTTCTATAATGGGGAAAATATAATTGGCAGTTTTTCCCTCATCAGGGCTTATAAAGCATATTTTATAATGCCCATGCTTAGGGGAGACCTTAGGTATGACCTATATGTAAACATAAGGCAGTTCAAGACTGTGAATGTACCTTTAAATCTTAAGTCGAATTTGCATATACATTTATTGTAAAGGCAGCCTGAAAAGCAGTGCTTCCTTTAAAATGATAGCAGGCAACACATTAGTGCATACTGAAGTGCATTAAGTCTACTGTGCCTCTAAACCTACATACCCTATTTATAATAGGGACTTAGAGCTAGGCTGTCAGTACCAATTGTAATTAAACCTAATTACCATATAATCAGAGCACCGCCCTGGGTGGGTGCGGAAAGCCGAACCCAGAGCACAGTCAGAGTCAGTTACCACCAGCATCCAGAAAATAATGGTGGTGTTCAGGGCCAAAAGAATGAATTTCTCACAGTGCCCAAAGCATGTCAGCCTTAAAACTTATTTTTAAAAAGCTACTCTTTTTGACCCGCTTTGGTTCCCCTTCAATTTCTTCACAAGTTTTTGGCCCTTCGCTGTCACAGGGACTTGGCCCACCCACACAAGTGAGGTAGAATTTTTATTGGGAGACCTGGGGAAACGGTGTGTGGTAGGAAATTCGTGGCTGACTGCTGTTTCTAGGACCTTTCTTCAGTGAAATGCAAGGAATATGTGTTTTTTTAGGGAAAGTTGAGCTTTGCAGGGGAATTCAGGGTAATAAAAACCTGATGAGAGCCACGCAATTCACATAACACTGGACTCCCCTGGTCTAGGTCTATGTGCTAGTTTGGTAGGTTTCCCTAGGTGCTGGCTGAGCTGGGGCGCACAATCAACAGCTTCTCACATTGCAAAACCCATATTGTTTTTCAGAGGAAAAATGTGATGTGCCTGTTTTGAGTTTGGCACCCTTGGTGTCACAGACACTTGGCCTACCCACATAGGTGAGGCACTTTTTTTCTGAAGAGACTTGGGGGAATGCTGATTGGTCAGACATTTGTGGCTGCTTGCAGATTACAGGACTTTTGCTCAAAGACATGCAAGGAAATGTGTAATTTTAGGCAAAGTTTGAGCTTTGCAGGGAATCCTGGGTAAAGAAAACGTGGTGAGAGCTACACAAGTCAGCCCACCCTCAATACTCCTAGGTGTCTAGTTTATGTACAGGTTGGCTAGGTTTCTATAGGTGCCGGCTGAGCTAGGGTCCAAAATCCCTAGCTATCCACATTGGGGGAAAAAGTGCTGTTTTTGGTGGGAAAATGTGTTCTGGACGTCTCCTTTCGCTGGCACTAGACCTACACACACAAATGATCTACCATTTTTAGGTTTAAATCCTTTGTATTGGTTTTAAATAGTATAAGAACAATACAGCATAAGCCACCTACAACCTTGGCTGGTGGTAATTGCAAAGGGAGGCTTGCTTGGTAGGTAGCGAACACTGTAGGCGGAACAGAAATTATAGACCGATATAGTAAGAGAGTGAGAGGTGTGACGATAGGGAGAAGGGGGCACACTGCCTGTCTAGTGCGAAGGTGTCCTGCAAAGGTAGTGATGTGCAGTGTGTTCAGTGGCTGTCCAGTCACAAGATCCGTAAATATTGGGGACAGGATAACTCACAAAACTCGTACCACAAATACCGTAGACAAGGTTGCCACATCTTGTCGAACTGTTGAAGTTGTTGTGTGATTGCGGCAGGCAGCTTCTCCAGTTCCAATATTTCCCATACTTTATGAAGCCAGACTTGGTATGTGGGTGTCTTTTCCATCCCCCATCTAGTTAGACGAAATTGCTGTGCTGCCCTCAATGTAAGAGTGATAGCTTTGTCTCTAGGCGATTTGAATGGGTAGGTGAGTGGGTTAGGCAATCCCAATAATAGGTAGCTTGGAAATTTGGGTATGTCCGTGTTGAACATTGTGATGACGGCATTCAAGACCCCGACCAGAAAGATTCTATCCTGCGGCACTGCCATAGGAGATTTGTGAGTGTGCCTTGTTGGCCGCATTGCCGCCAGCACATCCCATTCCCCCAGGGTCCCACGTGGCTAATCTGGCCGAAGGGAGGTACCAGTAGTGTGCTATTTTGAGGAGCATTTCCATACTAGTGGTGTTGAGGGTGGATGTTCGTGCTCGATGTAAAATGTCATTCCACTCTTTATCTGAAAAGGGGCGCTCTCCCATCTAGCTCTTGCGGGAAAGGGCAGTGGGTGCGTAGGCTGTGTTAGAAATGCGTAAATATCGGAAAGCAATTTCTTATCTGTGTATTGTTTAAGGATCCTCTTCTCAAAGGGCAGTAAGAGTCTACTAGGGTGTGGCTGGATCCATTGGCGGTTCACCCAGTGTGCCAGAGTGGTTTTCCATTTCCCCCATTAAGCCTCATAGAAGTCAATGGCAAGGTAGTGAAAGAAGGAAAACCCTTGCCTCGTGTTACTTTAATCTAGGATAATTTCTACAAGGAGAAGCGGAGAAGGGCACGAGTGGAACTACAAGAAGAAGGCACAACAGAGGTAAGTGGAAAAAATCTTTGGTACCATCTGTGTATCCCCCGTACCCCTCACCTGAGGATTGAGTGTTGGGGTAATATTGGGTGGATACTTAATTACAATAGACTATAACCCGAAGTACTTGGGTGAAGTGCTCAAGAATATAAATGGCCCCTCGGAAAAACAAAAGTACACTAGGAATAACAAAGAAAGCCAAAGACAATGGTGAAAATCAACAATCTGCTCAAGAGAGCCTGACGTCCCTAGGGGCCATGCAAAAATCTAAACGTACCCAAAAGAAAAAAGAGAAAACTTCCAAAGAATTACAACAAGGAGGAAGCAAGGGAAGTATTGCATCAAATACACTTAAGGATTTCGTGGGAAAGCATTTTAAGAGGGTCTTTTCCCCCGCTAAAACCTTGGCTACGGAAGAAGAGGAGGATTCATGGAAAGGGGGCTCCTCTTTAATTTTTGATGAATGTTTGGCAGACTCTGTAAACCTGGCTAATCGATCAGTACAGTCTTTGATAGGCCATAAGGGGATAATAATGCGCTGTGACTTTCTTCTTCGCCGCGAGTGTTTCGACAGAAGTCGGAAGAAGTAGATAGCCTGGGCTCAAGGCAAATTGAAGAGGTAGCCCATAATCCAGGCGGAAGTCTAAATGGAACAGAAAGGCTGGTTTTACTGGGAGTCAATAGATCCGTGTATATGGATAAAAACGGTGACATTAACAGTGAACACCAGTCGCAAGAGAAACATTTAGAATCTTCAGAAACCCCAGCATCTTCAATTTTGGAGCTGATGATAATGGTGCAAAAATCCCTTCAAGGACTGCTAGAAGTAACAATGTTAAACCACGATATCTTGAAAAGTCAGAAAATGCACCTTTCTAAAATCGAGGGAGAACTTTTTTTTTTTTTTTAATTTGTTTTTATTGCAGAATTATAAACCACAGAATACAAAGGCTCAACCAGTCCACTCGTAATTTCCCCCCGTTCGAGCATTAAAACGTATACCATACAAAGCCATTCAGCCCGCATCCCGGAGGCCGGGCGGCGTAGTACCTTAAATAGCAGGAAGGCATCACGGTGAGTGTCCCTCAGGACAATGATCAAAAGATCATTTTACATATCTGCATTTTACCCCCCCACCCACAACAAAGAACATCGTCAGCCATCCCACGTATGCAGGTCAGTGCTACCAGCCGCTTCCCGACCCACCCCGCGCACTGTAGGGCCCACCATTCCTGGCCCGCGCCCCCTTGCCACCTCCCACTCGTCGCCTACGCCCCACAGGCCCGTCTCAGTTCCATGTCGCCTTCGCGGTCAACCAGCCTCCTGGCTTCCAACCCACCCCGAACTCCCACTAAACAACCCCCCAGTGTCCCCTCCCCGGCAACTGCTAATGGTGTGTGTCCCGTCCTTAAGTGTGGTATGGATCCCGCTACAGCGCCAATGACAACTCTGAGTAAGTACGCCTCGCAGTGTCCACAGGTCCCACTCACTCAGTCCTCGTCTTCCACTAAAGAGTCACGCAAGGCTTGCACCACCAATTCCCACGCACGCGCTGCATCCAAGGCTTTCTCATTACCAAGCTTAACAGCCTGTTTCATTCGGAGCACACTTTCACATTCAGACCACCGCAGCAATTCATTCTTCCACCTCCTCACTGACGGCCCGCTCCTGGACTTCCAATGCCACGAGATCTCCCTTTGGGCCAGTATCAGACCCAAGTCAATAAATTTGCTCGTCACCTTAGTGTGTTTGGTGTGCGGGAACCAGAGCAGCAGACACGCCGCCATGTCGAAGTCCACCTCCCTGTCAGTCACCTCGTTTAGAAGGTCCCCCACCTCCGCCCAGTAGGTCTCCAAGTGCGGACAACCCCAAAACAAATGATCCATGTCCGCTTCCGGAAACGAACACCTCGGGCACCGTGCGTCCTGCACCTGAAAGTACCGCCGTATTTTCTCCGGAGTCAGATAGGCCCTATGTAGCACAAAGAAATGCACTTGTTGGAAACGCGCATTCCTCGTGCCTTTCCATGTGCGCCGCAGAATGTGGCTCCACACCGTGTCTGGAATGGGCCTGCCCACACTCTCCTCCCATTTAGCTTTGAGTCCCTGGAGCGGTTCCAGTCCCTCGTGCAGCATCCTGTTATGGAGGCAGGTCACAGCCTTAAAGGTGCCTGCTGCCATCACCACATACTGGCACGCCATGGTTGTGTCCGGTTCCATGAGACCTCCCTTCCAGTGCTTCTGTATAGCCGCCACCACCGCCGCATGCAATAGGAACCCCCCGTCAGACAGCCCGAACTGCTCCTGAAGCACTCCGAAGGGCACCAAGGTCCCGTCGACATACAGGTCTCCCACCACCTGAAGTCCTACCTCTTCCCATTCCAGCAAAGGGGACCAATCACCCCCGTGTGGTAGGGCCGTCAGCATGCCAATCGGGATTTCCGGCGCATACGGTCGAGTTGCTCTCGCTCTCCTAAGACTCCTCTGCCAGCACAGCCTGAGCGTCCGTTCCTCCATAGTGAGGCCCCGCAGCTCCAGCTTCTGCTGCATGACAATATAAGACAGTACATGGCGTTGTATCCCCAGCTCTCGGTCACCCTCCGGTCCCCTAAACACCCGGGCCACATGTTGCATGAGAACCTGGAGCTGCGCCGCCAAGTAATACAGCTCAAAATCAGGAACCGCCATCCCCCCCTCAATCTTGGGACGCAGCAACGTGCTCAGAGCCACTCTTCGGCGGCCATGACCCCACAGGAAACCAATAATCATCGTCCTCAGATCCCTAAAGATCCTCTGAGGGATCCAAATGGGCAACGTCCGGAAGTAGTACAGGAGGCGGGGGAGCGCCACCATTTTCAAGAGAGCTATCCTGCCCAATACCATCAGCGGGAGGGTCGACCAAAAGGACAGGCTGCCCCTCAGCGCCCGAACGCACCGGCCGATGTTGCCTTCTAATAGGTCTGTGGTCACATGGTAGATACGGACTCCCAGATAAGTGAAGCAAGATGGCTCCCAGACTACCCCTAAGTCACGAGCAGGGCCGGGCGTCTCCGCTCTCAGCGGAAACACACAGGTCTTCGCCAAGTTGACCTTAAGGCCCGACAACTGGCCAAATTCCGATAACAGGTCCATCGCTCCGTCGAGGGCCCGCTCCGTGTCGTCTAAGTACAGCAACAGGTCGTCCGCATATAGCGAGATGTGATGGAGCCGCCCGCCGCTATTTATCCCCTGGTATCTGTCACCCGACCTAGCGTGGACCGCCAAGGGTTCCATCGCCAGAGCGAAAAGGAGGGGGGAGAGGGAGCACCCCTGTCTCGTGCCCCTACCGACCGGGCATGCCGCAGACACCAAACCACCCAATCGTACCCGCGCCGTCGCTGAGGAGTACAAGACCTTCGTCCACCGGCGGAACCCTTCACCTATGCCAAACTTCTCCAGCACTCCATCCAGAAAGACCCATTCTAAACTATCGAATGCCTTCTCTATGTCCACGGATAAGACCGCTTGGGTCCCCTCTCCGTCCAAAATGGCGTCCATGATCCCAACCAGGCGACGGGTGTTCATCGCCGTGTTCCTCGTGGGGATAAACCCCGCCTGATCCCTGTGTACCAGGCCCGTCATGTGTGGTGCCAGCCTGGCGGCCAGAATCCGGCTCAGGATTTTGTAGTCCACCGTCAACATGGACAACGGGCGATAGGACCTCACATCTGTTGCATCCCTGCCGGGCTTTAGGAGCGGCACAATCAGAGCCTCTCTCATGGACCCAGGCAAACCCCCTGACTCATAAGCCTCCGTGTACACCACCAGCAGTCTGGGCGCCAAGCTGTCTATAAACTGCTGGTAGAATTCTATTGGCAACCCGTCCACCCCGGGTGTTTTATTCCGAGCCATATTTTTAATGGCCACCCGTATTTCAGTAAGCGTGATCGGACCGCCCAACTCTCTCGCGTCCTCTTCGTCAAGGACCGGAAGCTGCCTTGCCCCTAGGTACTCCGCAATTTCCTGAGCCTCCACTCCCAACTGACTCCGGTACAATTCCTCATAATACACACGAAAGCACTCCAGCACCGCTGCCTGCGAATATACCGTCTCCCCCAGAGCGTTGTTAATGCTAAGGACCGGGCAGCCCCTAAGTTCAGGGTTAGCGAGTCTGGCCAAGAGCGTGCCCACCTTATCCCGTTCAGCATGCGCTCTGATGGCGTATTGCCTGTAGTCGTAACACCTCAATCGTTCCGTTTCGGTGGCGACCACCTCCTTCGCTTCCAGCAACCGGGCCTGTAGGTCTGGCCTGGCCGGCCTGCGCTGCTCCAAGTCTCTCAGATTCTCCTCTGCTTTCGCAAGTGCATTCAACACAGTCGTGCGAGCATTCGAAAACCGACCCAGACACACCCCTCTCACCACCACTTTCATCGCATCCCATTCAGTGGACCTGCATGTGGCCGTACCCTCGTTCTCGCCGAAGTAATTATCGATGCCCTGTTGGACAGCGTCCCTAAACACTGAATCCTCCAGCGTGTCCGGCCGGAGCCGCCATGTTGGAATCGCCGAGCGCACCCGCTGCCACTGGATATGTACCAATAGGGGATTATGATCCGAAATGGTTCTAGCCAGGTATTCTGTGTGTGAAATCAACGGGGCAAATCGAGGGAGAACTACATGGTATTAGTGGGCAAATGCCATCATTGTTAAGACCTGTTTTAGATCCTGTGCTTACGGCCCCGGTGAGGGTGGGGGAAGAGGATGCCAGAATTGTTGATCCCCCATTAGTTAGCGATGTTGTTGAAGCTCATTCTGATGTTCAAGAAGTTTATGTGTCAAGATGTGTCAAGATGGCCAATGCCTGTAAAAAGAAGAGGTGAATACATGAGCTACAGTCTATCAAAGCGAATGTGTTTGGCAGGAAGGGAGGTACAAAGAAAGGGCAACACGACGAAAAAAAGTAGAGAGAAGGAGTTATTAGAAGTAGCCAAACAAGATCTTAAACCTGAACCCCCATAAAATAGTGAGGGAACCTAGACTAACTAGAATAAGACCAGAGAACTCTGGTTGGACTCTAGTAAAAAAGAAGAGCTGTAGCAGGAAGCAAAAACACCAGGATAAGGGGTCAAAAAATATAAGTAATTTGGTCAATAAGCAAGCGAGCATACCTGCCTGTAAGGTGCCCCTTAAAGAGAAGGTATACTGGGAAAGCGGAATGGTGGATGGGCCTGGAATTAACATACAATTACATCGGGGGGACCTAGATTAGAAGAAGAGGTGGATAAAGGGAATAAGTGGCTTTATTTTGAACAAGTAAAAATGGGAAGGGGTGGGAAAAAATCTAAGAAGAGTTCTTACCTAAATAGATCCTACCTTCTTAATACTTTTGCCCACTGCCCAAATCTAAAAGGAATAGGCTCAGAAGATCTGCGACAGGTGGGATTTCAAGCAGTTGGTGATGGTAAGGAGATCACCAAGGTACAGCTCTACTCTGACCTGGTCATAATGGCAATAATAAATGCAGAGGAGGAGATACGCAATGAAGGAATTAGACTAGTGCCTAAAGAAGAGCTAGCGCCAGTACAAAAGCTTCCTCAGCAGAAATCCTTCTTACGATATCATGCGGGACTAGGAAAGAGACAAGTGAAACTACCTGGAAGGGAAGTGGTCCAAGGGCGGGAAAACTTCAATATAGTAATAAATAACTCAGACCTGATGGAGGACTGGAAGAATTGGAGTATAAACCTAAGCCCTGTAGGCCCCTCATTTACTTATTTGGAGGATTCCAAATTTAATGGGCCACTAAGCGAAGTTGAATAGACAATGGGGCAGCCACGGAGCACAAAAAAGGTCTCTTGGAATATAAATGGGCTAGGAACGGACTTAAAACAAGAAGCTTTGAAAGAATAATAATGAAATCATTTGTATACAAGACACCTGGCTCTGTGGAGCGCCCCCGGTAGTAGAAGGTTTCCGACAAATCCACCGACCGGCAGTAAAATCTAGCTCTGGCCGCCCTGCAGGTGGCTTGCTGACCGTGGTATCAACAAACTTAGTGATTAAGGTTTCCCAGTTATCTGTGACGTGTAAGTGGCTCTTGGGTTGTAGAATTTTAACAACGTTTGCTGATAAAAAATATGAAAACATGTTGATCCTAAATGTCTATATGCAATGTAGTTCACAGAAGGAATATGGGGTCGAAATGATACATTTTAAGAATGATATAGATCCACTTTGTGATATGTATGGGAATGACGTGATTTTGTTATTGGGAGATTTTAACCCCAAACTAAATCCAAAATTGTCAGATCAGTGGTATATAGAAATTTTAGAGTCATTGAAGTAAAAAAAGCTTAGTTTCTGGAAAGTAAAATTCCGACTGATGCGGTAAAGTTGGGTAATTACCTAGCAACAAAAAGCTTCTTCTGCCAAAATGGTAGGGTAGCTCAAGACCGTCCGGCAAAGAAAACTTTTAAATATGGGACACAAAACTGCCCTATAGACTACGTTTTTATGTTAGCATGGAATTTTGAGTTAGTAAAAGATTTTAGGATTAGCCCTATGGAATGTAGTGACCATAAATTAATGAAATTGGAATTGGTAATAGCCCAACAGTCAGCTTGCGACAAAGTTGTTTTTCAAGAGATGGATTATCCAAAGCGGATAACCATTCGGTTATCCGACGCATTTATCGAAAGGTTAACTAGACTACAACAAAAGGTTCAGTTAGGTTGCCTGAGTGGCCAAAACCTATCCCGTTTGTTGAGAAAATAAGACAAGTAGTGAAAAGTATAAGTGTAGATTTAAGGTCTGATGTAAACGCCCCTAAGAATAAAGGAAGGTTACAGGTGAAGCAAGGAACTTGGTTTAACCAGGATTGCCTTACTAAGAAAAGAGAAGAAGAGAAGAGCGTAGCCCACGCAAAAAGTTTGTCCAAGCTAGGGCTGGAAATCTCGTAAAACTAAAGAGAGAATACACCACTCTAATCCGTAATGCCAAAAGGACCCACAAAGAAACTTGTTGGGGTAAATTATTGGTAGCAATCGAATCTAAGAATATAGGTCAGTTCTGGAAGCTGATTCAGTCAGCTACAGTATCTTCGGTTGCTCCAATGATTTGCATAGTGGAAGAGGGGGCCTGGGTAGACTATATACGGAAATTATACGCCCCGAGGAGTGGAATTGGAAATGAGGTATCAAGGGACTGGAGAGGCCTAGTAGAGGATTTAAAACAAGACTGCTCAGCAGCTAATGTCCTTAGGATAATAAGGACATTGAATTTAACAAGAGCAACAGGCCCAGATAATCTACCTGCCCTGATTTTAAACTCAAACCAGACCTGGTGGGCGAAATTCTTCTCTAAAATGTTTGCAATAATATTAGAACAAGGGAAGATCCCCTCAAACTGGAAGGGTGCAATAATAAGGCCGTTACACAAGAAAGGGGATGTTCACGCCCCTAAGAATTACAGGCTAATTAACTTATTAGATATAGGAGCAAAGATATTTGCGAAAATAATACTAAGCAAGATAAAAGACTGGGTGGAACAGTTGTCCATTGTGCCAGTGGAACAGGGTGGGTTTAAAGAAGGCCACTCCACAATGGATCACAGTTTTGCCCTGTGGGCATAGGCCAGGAAATCGATAGAGCAAAACGGTAAACTATTTTGTTGATTTGTCGATTTCCTGGTGGCTTTTGATTCAATGGATCGCAAAAGCATTTGGGATGTGCTGGAAAAGTATGGAATGCCGGACGGCATATTGAACATTTTAAATGAATTACATAACGGCAATTGGGCCCAGGTCATTAGAGTTACAAAGGGATCACTAACCCATAAAATATTAGTAAAGAATGGCCTTAGACAGGGGTGCGTTTTGCTCTTTTCAATTTTCTTAGTAGATCTCCCTGCAGCATTGGAAATTGAAAGAAGCGCGAGTCCGCGCATGAATAGAAATAAAGTGCCATGTCTTTTATATGCGGATGATCTCGTGATCCTGGACCAAACTGAAATGGGCCTACAAAGGAAACTAAATGTGTTTAAAAATTACTGAGACAAAAAGCTTTTAACTGTGAACATGGAAAAAGCAAAGGTCCTATGTTTTAGGAAGAGGATTAAACATTTAAATTGTTTTTTAGGAAGGACAAATTAGATATATTAAGCAAATATAAATACTTAGGCCTTTGGTTTGACAGCGCATTAAAGTGGAGTACTCATTTGGATACTCAAACTGCAAAGGCTTTTTCATTGGTCTGTGGATTGAAAAAATTCAATAAAGATTATGGTGATATGTCACACAGACCGATTTTAAAGGCATTTGAAGCTATGATACCCCCGCAAGTTCTCGACGGTGCTGAAGTGCTCTAGCTGAGCGGTAAAAGGGGGTGGGATCGTGAAGAAGGAAAGATCCTTAAAATGCTGCTGTCTTTACCAAATTGTACCATGGTCCAAGCAATTAGAATGGAGGTAGGGCTAATAGCATGGAACGTAAAGACTCAAATGTCCTGATTAAGATTCTGGAAACGCCAGGAGTCTGGTGGCGAACAGAAGGTTTCAATATGGTGCAGAGAGGAAATTCAAACAAGCAGCTTACGCTGGGCTCGGGAGGTAAGGAAAACCCTCCTGTCGGTAGCTGCTCACCTAAAATTGAACTTCCTATCGCAATCCCTGGATGTAGTCTTTACCAAGAAAATGCTTAGGGACCAAGGGCTCCATTACTCTAGATCACAAGACCATGATTATCTGAGGGTAAAAAAATCGGTCAATTGGGTAAGGAGCGAATGTGAAAAGGAGGTCCGGTTCCCATATCTGGATCTGCTGCCCAACAAATGGTTAAGACACGAAATCTTAAAGGTTCGTGTGGGCATAAATCCTTGGAAGATTGAAGGGAAAATAAAAGCAGCCTTGACCCAACCCCGTGAGTGAGCCCGTTCCCACCAAGTGCCCCCACTGCTCTCAGCTGTGCTCCCGGCCCCCGACCGCCGGAACTGCTTCTGCTCTACTTCTATTTCGGTTCTCCTGAACCTTACTTGCTCTCCTCCTGCTCTCCCCTGTTATTTACTGCATTTTGTCTCCGTGTAACCTTGCTTGCTCTCCTCCTGCTCTCCATTGTTGTTCTTTCGCATTTTGCCTCCGTGTAACCTTGCTTGCTCTCCTCCTGCTCTGCCCTGTTATTTCTCCACATTTTGCCTCCGTGTAACCTTGCTTGCTCTCCTCCTGCTCTCCCCTGTTATTTTTCTGCATTCTGCCTCCGTGTAACCTTGCCTGCTCTCCCCTGTTATTTTGCTGCGTTTTCGCCGTTTCACTTGTCTTGCCCCCTGTGTTTTCTTCGCCCGCTGTTTCCCCTCATTGGGGTGCCCAGCCCCTGCCCCGTTTCCCGCCACCTCCCCGCTCCCTGCCGCTGCCCCCTGCGGCCCTCCCCCTTCCCTCGCTCGCCCTTCCCATTCGCCACCCCGCTCCCGCCTCCCAGCTGACCCTCCCTCGCTCCGCCCCCCCACTCTCCACATATGGCAGAGTGGCGAACGTGCAGCGTCCCTAAGAGCGCCGAAGGCACGCCAAAGGTAAGCCCGTCTGCGCCCGTCCGCGCCTGAACCGCGCCCAGCGCCAGGACCCCTGGCCCCCGCAGACCCCAGCCCACCAGCCGGACGTATGACGCCGCCACCCTCAACGCACTCAACGCCGGCCGAATCCCAGGATGCTACAGAGCCACCCCGAGACGCACCCACGGACCCTTCAGCTGCAACGCCTGCAAGTTCACCTGCATCCGGACCAGCACTACTCCAGCACCAACCAAGACGAGCAACAGCAGCAGCCACCTGAAATGCATCCTGCTCAACACCCGCTCCGTCCACAGACACGCCATCGAGCTCTGGAACCTGCTCGACACAACCTCACCAGACGTCGCCTTCCTCACGGAAACCTGGATGAACGCCTCTTCAGCGCCAGACATCGCCATCGCCATCCCAGACGGCTACAAGATCATCCGAAGGGACCGCATCAACCAGACCGGAGGAGGCAGCGCCATCATCCACAGGAACACCATCCGCATCACGACCAACACCAACGACACCCTCGCACCCGCCGAGCACCTGCACTTCCAGGTCCACATCAACCCCAAGACCACCCTAAGAGGCACCCTCATCTACAGACCCCCGGGACCACGCACACAATTCAGCGAAGACATCGCCAACTTCACCAGCCCGCACGCCCTCCTCTCCGCTGACTACATCCTCCTCGGGGACCTCAACTTCCACCTGGAGAACAACAACGACCACAACACCACCACCCTGCTGGACAACCTCGCAAACCTGGGACTCAAGCAGCTGGTCACCACCCCCACCCACTACGCCGGACACACACTCAACCCCGTCTTCTCATCCAGCAAGGACATCGCCTTCAGCCACGCCACCGGACTCCACTGGACGGACCACAGCTGCGTCCACTTCAGCTTCAGAAGGACCACGATCCACCACCACCAGCAACAGGTTGCACGCAGAAGCTGGAACAAGATCACAGCCGACCAGCTCGCGACCTCCCTGAGCATGAACCCTCCCACCAGTGCAACAAACCCAAGCCAGGCGGCCACCAACCTCGCAAAGTGGATCAGCAACTGCGCAGACGACCTCGCCCCTTTGAAGACCCCGACTAGCAGACCCGGTAGCAAGAAAGCCCCATGGTTCACCGACGAACTCAAGAGCTCCAAGAAGAACTGCCGAGCCCTCGATAGAACATGGCGCAGAGACCCAACACCGGACAACATGACTGCCCTCAAGCTCGCCACCCAAAAACACCACCAACTCATCCGCGCCACCAAGAAAACCGCATTCAAGGATCGACTGGACAACAACGCACACAACAGCAAGGAACTCTTCAACATCGTTAAAGAGCTCTCCAACCCCAACGCCGGAAACAACGACATCACCCCTTCGCAAGACCTCTGCAAATCCCTCGCCTCCTACTTCCACAACAAGATCGCGGAAATACACAACAGCTTCAGCACTCAACCAACGCACGCCACGACCAAACCTCCGCCCCCCACCACCACCCTCCGCGCCTGGACCCCGATCAGCACCGAAGACACTGTCCGCACGATGAACTCCATCCACTCCGGATCTCCTACCGACCCCTGCCCTGACCACGTCTTCAACAAGGCCGACGCTGTCATCGCACCCCACCTGCGGGACATCATCAACTCCTCCTTCGACACCGCTACCTTCCCGGAGAGCTGGAAGCACGCCGAACTCAGCGCTCTACTAAAGAAGCCATCAGCCGACCCCACCGACCTCAAGAACTTCCGCCCCATCTCGCTGCTCCCGTTTCCTGCTAAAGTCATCGAGAAGACCGTCAACAAGCAGCTGGCCGCCTTCCTCGAGACGAACGGATCCCTCGACCTCTCGCAGTCCGGCTTCCGGGCCAACCACAGCACCGAGACCGCCCTGATCGCAGCCACCGATGACATCCGAGCACTGCTTGACAACGGAGAAACAGCAGCCCTCATCCTCCTAGCCCTTTTCGCGGCCTTCGACACTGTCTGCCACCGTACACAAGTGCAGCGACTCAGCAACATCGGAATCCAGGAGAAGGCACTGGAGTGGATCATCTCCTTCCTCGCCGGAAGGACACAGCCTCCCCCCGTTTAGATCTGAAGCCACCGAAGTCATCTGCGGCATTCCTCAAGGCTCCTCGCTCAGTCCAACTCTCTTCAACGTCTACATGAGCCCCCTCGCAGACATCGCACGCCAGCACAACCTCCACATCATCTCCTACGCCGACGACACCCAGCTGATTCTCTCCCTCACCAACGACCCCGCCACCGCCAGAGCCAACCTCCACGAAGGGATGAAAGAGGTAGCCGAATGGATGAAGAACAGCCGCCTGAAACTGAACTCGGACAAGACGGAAGTCCTCACCCTGGGACCCTCACCCTCCGCCTGGGACGACTCCTGGTGGCCCCCCGCCCTAGGCAGCGCACCCAAACCTACAGACCACGCACGCAACCTGGGCTTCATCCTGGACTCCTCCCTCTCCATGACCAGACAAGTCAACGCCGTCTCCTCGTCGTGCTTCAACATCCTGCGCATGCTACGTAAGATCTTCCGGTGGATCCCCACCGAGACCAGGAAGACGGTCACCCAGGCCCTCGTCACCAGCCGTCTGGACTACGGCAACTCCCTCTATGCCAGAACCACCGCCAAACTCCAGAAGAGACTCCAGAGGATCCAGAACGCCTCAGTACGACTCATCCTGGACATCCCCAGTCGCAGCCACATCTCCGGACACCTGCACTGGCTCCCGGTCAACAAGAGAATCAGCTTCCGACTCCTCACCCACGCACATAAAGCCCTACACAACCAAGGCCCAGGATACCTCAACAGCCGCCTCAACTTCTACGCTCCCAAATGCCAGCTTCGATCGACCGGCCACGCCCTCGCCGCCATCTCCCGCATCCGAAGAGCCACCACAGGGGGACGGTCCTTCTCCTACCTCGCCGCCAAGAAATGGAACTCCCTCCCGATCCACCTCCGCCTGACCCAGGACCACCTCGCCTTCAGGAAGCAACTCAAGACCTGGCTGTTCGAGCAGTAGCGGACCCCCCTCCCCTAGCGCCTTGAGACCCTCTGGGTGAGTAGTGCGCTATATAAATGCTTGATTGATTGATTGATTGATTGATTGATTGAACCAGATGGTATTTGCAAATGTGGCTTAGGAGTAAGAAATGATATTTTACATATATTGATTGACTGTACATTGATTTTAGCAGTACGAAAAGTGTTTTTACGCCCAATATTTTAAAAATATAAGGTGAATTCACGTGCTGGCGCGGTTGGTCTTCTTACAGAAATGTCATTTTAAGGTTTCGCCTGGCGTCGGAGCTCCTAGCTCCGCCCAGGAGAAATTTTATGTCCCTACAGTGTAGGGCTTAGTCCCGCCCTCTGTTCCATTGGCTGGACCAGATTCGTGGGCGTTCCCGAGATTTTTTCGCTCTCCGCCTCTGCGTCGTCGCGGCCGTGGGCGGGGTTTATTTTTGTTTTTGTTGGTTGCTTTTCGTCATTCCGCTGCCGGAGGAAGTCCAGGTGAGTGCTTTCCGTGTGTTCCCCCCCTCCCGCTGACGGTGACGTTGTTGCAGTAGACCCGACCGCGCCACACACACCTCGTGTTCAGGGCCTGCTGCAAAGGTACGTTTTTCTTTATTTTTAATTAAATTAACCCCCAATACCCTCCCGACCCCCTCTGGCCGTGACTGTTTATCGCTTTCTTACAAGGGAGGTAAGCGGCTGCCAGCCGCAAGCTACATCGTTGCGTGGCGTCGTCCATGTTTCCATGCCTCCCCCGGGCGCTGACTCCGTGGCCTACAGATCAGGGCATAGAGATCGAGTCAGCGGTCAGCCCAAACTTCACCATTTCATAAGGAAGCCATCAAGGGAGCATGTAACATTGAGTGACTCAATGACAAAATGCCTCACGGGAGTGGCGCGTCCGATACACACACGTTTGGTAGTGACTGAGTGCAGAGTGACTAGGGAGTGCAGAGTGACTAGGGAGTGCAGAGTGACTAGGGAGTGCAGAGTGACTAGGTTGTGCAGAGTGACTAGGTTGTGCAGAGTGACTAGGTTGTGCAGAGTGACTAGGTTGTGCAGAGTGACTAGGTTGTGCAGAGTGACTAGGTTGTGCAGAGTGACTAGGGAGTGCAGAGTGACTAGGGAGTGCAGAGTGACTAGGGAGTGCAGAGTGCTAGGGAGTGCAGAGTGCTAGGGAGTGCAGAGTGCTAGGGAGTGCAGAGTGCTAGGGAGTGCAGAGTGCTAGGGAGTACAGAGTGCTAGGGAGTACAGAGTGCTAGGGAGTACAGAGTGCTAGGGAGTGCAGAGTGCTAGGGAGTGCAGAGTGACTGCAGAGTGCTAGGGATGTGCAGAGTGACTGCAGAGTGCTAGGGATGTGCAGAGTGCTAGGGAGTGCAGAGTGCTAGGGAGTGCTAGGGAGTGCAGAGTGCCTAGGGAGTGCATAGTGGCTAGGGAGTGCTAGGGAGTGCAGAGTGACTAGGGAGTGCAGAGTGACTAGGGAGTGCAGAGTGACTAGGGAGTGCTAGGGAGTGCAGAGTGACTGCAGAGTGCTAGGGAGTGCTAGGGACTGCAGAGTGACTGCTAGGGAGTGCTAGGGAGTGCAGAGTGACTAGGGAGTGCAGAGTGACTAGGGAGTGCAGAGTGACTAGGGAGTGCTAGGGAGTGCAGAGTGACTGCAGAGTGCTAGGGAGTGCTAGGGACTGCAGAGTGCAGAGTGCAGAGTGCAGAGTGGAGAGTGGAGAGTGGTGGAGAGTGCAGAGTGGTGGAGAGTGCAGAGTGGTGGAGAGTGCAGAGTGGTGGAGAGTGCAGAGTGGTGGAGAGCGCAGAGTGGTGGAGAGCGCAGAGTGGTGGAGAGCGCAGAGTGGTGGAGAGCGCAGAGTGGTGGAGAGCGCAGAGTGGTGGAGAGCGCAGAGTGGTGGTGAGTGCAGAGTGACTAGGGAGTGCAGAGTGACTAGGGAGTGCAGAGTGACTAGGGAGTGCAGAGTGACTAGGGAGTGCAGAGTGACTAGGGAGTGCAGAGTGACTAGGGAGTGCAGAGTGACTAGGGAGTGCAGAGTGACTAGGGATGTGCAGAGTGACTGCAGAGTGCTAGGGATGTGCAGAGTGCTAGGGAGTGCAGAGTGCTAGGGAGTGCTAGTGAGTGCCGAGTGCTAGGGAGTGCCGAGTGCTAGGGAGTGCAGAGTGACTAGGGAGTGCAGAGTGACTAGGGAGTGCAGAGTGACTAGGGAGTGCAGAGTGACTAGGGAGTGCAGAGTGACTAGGTTGTGCAGAGTGACTAGGTTGTGCAGATTGACTAGGGAGTGCAGAGTGACTAGGGAGTGCAGAGTGACTAGGGAGTGCAGAGTGCTAGGGAGTGCAGAGTACTAGGGAGTGCAGAGTGCTAGGGAGTGCAGAGTGCTAGGGAGTGCTAGTGAGTGCAGAGTGCTAGGGAGTGCCGAGTGCTAGGGAGTGCAGAGTGACTAGGGAGTGCAGAGTGACTAGGGAGTGCAGAGTGACTAGGGAGTGCAGAGTGACTAGGTTGTGCAGAGTGACTAGGTTGTGCAGAGTGACTAGGGAGTGAAGAGTGACTAGGGAGTGCAGAGTGACTAGGGAGTGCAGAGTGCTAGGGAGTGCAGAGTGCTAGGGAGTACAGAGTGCTAGGGAGTACAGAGTGCTAGGGAGTACAGAGTGCTAGGGAGTACAGAGTGCTAGGGAGTGCAGAGTGCTAGGGAGTGCAGAGTGACTGCAGAGTGCTAGGGATGTGCAGAGTGACTGCAGAGTGCTAGGGATGTGCAGAGTGCTAGGGAGTGCAGAGTGCTAGGGAGTGCTAGGGAGTGCAGAGTGCTAGGGAGTGCAGAGTGGCTAGGGAGTGCACAGTGGCTAGGGAGTGCTAGGGAGTGCAGAGTGACTAGGGAGTGCAGAGTGACTAGGGAGTGCAGAGTGACTAGGGAGTGCTAGGGAGTGCAGAGTGACTGCAGAGTGCTAGGGAGTGCTAGGGACTGCAGAGTGACTGCTAGGGAGTGCTAGGGAGTGCAGAGTGACTAGGGAGTGCAGAGTGACTAGGGAGTGCAGAGTGACTAGGGAGTGCTAGGGAGTGCAGAGTGACTGCAGAGTGCTAGGGAGTGCTAGGGACTGCAGAGTGCCAGGGAGTGCAGAGTGCTAGGGAGTGCAGAGTGCTAGGGAGTGCAGAGTGCTAGGGAGTGCTAGGGAGTGCAGAGTGACTAGGGAGTGCAGAGTGACTAGGGAGTGCTAGGGAGTGCAGAGTGACTAGGGAGTGCAGAGTGACTAGAGAGTGCAGAGTGCTAGGGAGTGCAGAGTGCTAGGGAGTGCAGAGTGCTAGGGAGTGCAGAGTGCTAGGGAGTGCAGAGTGACTAGGGAGTGCAGAGTGACTAGGGAGTGCTAGGGAGTGCAGAGTGACTAGGGAGTGCAGAGTGACTTCGGACTGCAGAGTGACTGCTAGGGAGTGCAGAATGCTAGGGAGTGCTAGGGAGTGCAGAGGTGCTAGGGAGTGCAGAGTGACTAGGGAGTGCAGAGTGACTAGGGAGTGCAGAGTGACTAGGGAGTGCAGAGTGCAAGGGAGTGCAGAGTGCGAGGGAGTACCTAGGGAGTGCAGAGTACCTAGGGAGTGCAGAGTGACTAGGGAGTGCTAGGGAGTGCAGAGTGACTAGGGAGTGCAGAGTGACTAGGGAGTGCAGAATGCTAGGGAGTGCTAGGGAGTACAGAGTGACTAGGGAGTGCTAGGGAGTGCAGAGTGACTAGGGAGTGCAGAGTGACTAGGGAGTGCAGAGTGACTAGGGAGTGCAGAGTGCAAGGGAGTACCTAGGGAGTGCAGAGTACCTAGGGAGTGCAGAGTACCTAGGGAGTGCAGAGTGACAAGGGAGTGCAGAGTGCTAGGGAGTGCTAGGGAGTGCAGAGTGACTACGGAGTGCTATGGAGTGCTAGTGACTGCAGAGATTAAGCTAATGGCAATGTAAATGACAATGCCATTTATTTATCTGTTTTCGAAACCAACACAAATACAAATTTTGTCCTTTACAATGCCAACAGCTATAACTTTTCCAAAGGCGAAACCATTGCATTGTAAATGCTTGTTAGACATTACAAAGGCGTTGGGGAAGTTTTTCAAAGCAACAAGAGAATTTATAATGGAGACAACAAAGGAGGGGGGTAGATTTAATTTTTTTTAGAGCTATCCCAATATCGTGATTTTAGGGTTTTATATCTTTGTAAATTGTGTTAAAATGAATTGTGGTTTATTATGTCATCACTATGTGGATCTAAAGTTTTATGTATGGTTTATAGACTATGGTCTAAATAAACATCGTTTTATCATCATCATCAGTGTGCCACTGCCTGATATTGCCATCTCGCTGTATCTGGGAGGGTGTAGCATGTATGTAATGTGGCAAAATCCATGAGTCTGTCTGCGTCAAAGAGGTCACCCACCCGCTTGCAATTAGCCTCCTGCCACGCCCTGAATCCTGATCTGGTAGCCACCAGGGGAAGTCCAGGTTGCCTATCAGCGGTGTCTGTGGAGATATCGGGGTGGAGAGGTCATGTTTCCGCTGTACCCTGTCCCAAACTCTGATCGTCAATCTTGTGACTGGGGAGATGTACACACCCACTGGCCTATGTGTCTTAGGTAGCCATGGTATTTTCCAAATGTGTGTACCCGCGATGGCTTGGTCTATGAAACACCAGTGTTTTTCAGTGAGTGTAGTGACCCACTCTACCATGTACCGCCCCTGGCCCGCCTGGTAATACTTGCAGATGTTCGGGACCCCCAGCCCTCCCGCTGACAGTGTGAGAAAGGCCAGTGCTCTGGACATTCTTGCCCGTTTGCCCTCCCAGATAAAATCCCAGATCAGAGCCTGCAGTTTATCTAGTATCCTTAGGGGCTGGCTGGAGTGGCAAAGTTTGCATTACATAGAGTAGCTTAGTGAGTAGTGTCATTTTGACGGCTGCCATCTGTCCCAGCCATGAAAGGCCCTGTGGTTCCATTTAATGAGGTCCGCTCTGGTCATGGCGAGTAGGTTCCCGTAATTATGCTCCGTGGTGTCCTGGAGCGTGGGAAGTATCTGTAGTCCGAGATATGGGACCCCATCCACCGCCCATTGAAACGGGAACTGGTTGCAAAGCTCGGTTCTTTCAGGCTCCTGCCAGGTCCAGGATCAAAGATTTCTGTGAGTTGATTTTGAAGCCTGATGCCTATCCAAACTCCAATGGCTCTGTCAAGGCGGCCGCCAAAGAGTTAGACGGAACTGTGAGGGTCAGAAGCACATTGTCTGTGCTCCCTCCCATCGGGATCCTGGTCACCTTCGCGTTGTCACTGATTCCTTCCGCCAGCGGCTTCATGTAGAGCGCAAAAAGGAGAGTTGACGGGGAAGCCCTGTCTGGTCCCTCACCCTATTGAAAAGTGGGCGACTGCTCACGATTGATGCAGATACTAGCCTGAGGGGCTGTGTAACAATACTGCACCCAAATCGGACTTGTGGTCCAAGGCCCACACATTCCAGCACTCGGTATAGAAATGGCCAGTGCACTCGATCAAAGGCTTTCTCTGCATCAATTGACAGTACAAGCACTGGGGTCCGAGACCTCCAGTATTTTGTCCAGTAAATGACAAAGCCTCTTCCTGTTGTCGCTGCATCCTTGCTCTGGGATAAACCTCCTGGTTGGGATTGAGCAGACCCTGTACGTAGGATGCCATTCTATGGGCCAGTGCACTAGAAAAAATCTTCGCATCCACGTTTAACAGGGAGATCGGGTAGTAGGAAGCACAACTTTTTTGGTCTTTGCCTTGCTTGGGAATCACTGTCATGGTGGCAAGTCGCATTGAGTCTGGCAGTGATCCTCGTTTATCAATGGAGGTGAATAAGCATATGGGAATTGGGGCCAGATGGGAGGGAAATGTTTTGAAAAATTCCTCTCCATAGCCATTGGGGCTAGGCGCTTTGTGGGGTTTCAGCTTTTGTATAGCAGTGAGTACCTTCTGTATTGTAATGTCCATTTCCAGGGCAGTGTACATAGGCGCCTCTACTTCTAGGGGTAAACCTGGGCCAGGTATGTCACCATGCCTTCATCCTGTAAGGGTTCGGCGGTGTAAAGAGCCCTATAAAATGCTCCGAAGGCGTTCGCAATGCCCTCATCTATACTGCACATGGAGCCTTCTGCCCCTTGTATTTCCGATATCGGCCGTTTTGTGATCTGCCGCCGGAGGCTGTGTGCCCTGCCTTATTGCCCCCAGCATAATATTTCTGGTGCAGCTGTAACAAAGCGTATTCCGCCCTTCCTATGTCTATGGTGTCTAGCTGCTTACGGATAGGTGTCAGTTGGCGGCGGACCGCCACAGCACCTGACTGGGCATGCACTGTCTCCAGCTCCTTAAACTGGGCTTCTAGGCGGCAGAGCTTATCTTGCCGCTCCCTGTTATAGCCTGTCGCAATTCCAACAAAATGGCCCGAAGGACCACATTTAGGGTCTCCCACAGTGTGGCTATGTCTGTATCAGGCGTACACTATTTTCTGTGGTGAAAAAAAACTAACAGGTGTAGATTCTACTCCTGCCCCTCCTGTTCTGAATGAGGCACAATGTAACTCGATTGCTGAGTTCTTCATCACCAAGGTGGAACGTATCTATGATTCACTGGGTCTTTGACCTTCAAGCGTAGATTTATCCGCTACGCTTGCGCCAGTTCAAGACTGCCAATCCCCCACAATAATTAAACTTTGAGTGGTCGCTCTTCGATGACGTCTCCATCGCTAATTGTCTTAAGAGCATCAAATCTGGTTCTCCTTGTGACTCTCTACCGGCAAAAATCCTAAAACAGCTTGACCTGAACTCTCGTCGCATGGTGATGAAGCTCCTTAATGCTTCACTGATAGAATCATGTGTTCCATAGAAATGGAAACACGCAATGGTAGTCCCTTTGCTGAAAAAGGCTGGAGCGGATGCTTCAAACTTATCCAACTTTAGGCCCATTTCGTTGTTGCCTATTTTTTCGAAAATTCTTGAAAGGCACATTAATTCACAACTAACTCTCTTGGTAGAGAGCCTGGGCTTTCTACATCCATCACAATCTGGATTTAGAGCACACCACTCCATAGAAACTACACTCTTGGGAGTTACTGAGAATTTAAGGCACGGTATCGATCGCGGGGAAACATCTGCACTTATCCTTTTGGATTTAAGTGCAGCGTTCGATACCGTGTCCCATTCCATTCTTCTCACATCTCTCCAATCTCTGGGAGTTGGGGGTTCAGCTCTGGCTTGGATTGCTTCTTTTTTAAGTGAACATACCTTCCAAGTTTTTTTGGATAAAGCATCCTCAAAAACTTGTGCATCGGTGTATGGCGTTCCCCAGGGGTCTATTCTCAGCCCATTATTATTTAACATATATGTTAGACCCCTGGCCACCATTGTGGAGGAAGCCGGTCTGACTTTATTTTCTTACGCCGATGACACACAAATCATTTTCTCCCTCTCTAACAGGGAAGGTAATAATACTTCGGCTCTTAAGCAGGGCCTGTCCCAGGTGGCAAGGTGGATGCAGGAAAATTTCCTTAAGTGAAATGGAGATAAGACCGAGATTGTGATCCTGGGCAAGGATAAAGATCTCTGGGGCCCTCAACACTAGACCGAGAGTATGGGTTCTACCCCGCAACCCGTGACCCAGGTTCGCAATCTCGGATTCTTAATTGATGAAAAGCTGACAATGCGTCAACAGGCCGTCAAGGTGGCTTCTATCTGTTTTGCAACCCTAAGATGGCTTCAAAAAATTCTGTGGATGCTTCCTGCCTCTACACAAAGGACGGTAGTCCAGGCTTTGGTAATATCTCGCCTGGACTACGGAACGTCCTTTATCTTGGTGCCGATTTGACAACTTTGAACAAACTTCAGGTTGTTCAAAACGCGGCCGCACGGTTGTTACGCAATGTTCCTCGGAAAACATCTGCTTCTCAAGCCCTTTGTGATCTACACTGGCTGAGAATAACGAATAGAATCAAATTCAAGGCCTTATGCTACATCTTCAAGATAAAACAGGGCTCTGCCCCGAGGTATCTACAGAATCTAGTTCATTCTTGCATACCTAGTCGCAGTCTGAGATCCTCAGGAAAAGGAGACGTCACAGTCCCTAGATTTAGGTTAGTGAAGATGGGCGGCCGCTCATTTTCATATTTGGGCACCAAATCCTGGAATGCCCTGCCCGTGAGGCTGAAGTAATGTCACTTTCAATATGCTTTATTTTGCCTTGGAAAGTCTTCATTTGTAAGGCATCCTCTTTTTTCTTACCCACTATAATTGCCTGAGCCTGGCCCCTAAGTACAGTTTTGTAGGCATCCCACAGGAGAATCACTGACAGAATATCGACGACCACAATATCCAGGTCCCAAAATATCGATGTCAAGAATATCCACATCCTAGCTACATCATGGTAAATACAAAAATATCATTAAAAAAATTGTACAAAAGATAGTTGTCAAAAATATCATTTTGTTTTAAATGTTAAAAAAATAATATAAAATAAAGTAAATATATATAATAAAAAAGATAGTTAGAATTATTATAAAATGTTTAAAATTAGAAATAATAAATATAATGTAAAAAAAAACTACATATATAAAATATAATTTTTAAATGTAATTATTAAATGATTATTATAATAAATTATAAAATGTTAGAAAGATTGAAAATTATAAATACATATACAGTAAAATAAAAAAAATTAAATGTATATAAATTAAAATATTAAAATATTTGTATTCTTTTACAATTACATTTTACACGACATTAACAGCAACTGTAGGGAAAATTGTTCATAGCGGATGGGATAAAATTACTATTCCCACTCCAGGGAATGCAACAGTAGGGAAAGTGTTAGATAGCAGAGGGAAATAATTTACTATTCCCACTCCAGGGAGTGCAACAGTATGGAAGTGTTGGATAGCGTAGGGAAATAAATTAATATTCCCACTATAGCAGGCAGAACTGTAGGGAAAGTGTTGGATAGCAGAGTGGAATAATTTACTATTCCAACTCCAGAGAGTGCAACAGTATGGAAAATGTTGGATAGCGGAGGGGTAAAAATTACTATTCCCACTCCAGCAAGTGCAACAGTAGGGAAAGTGTTGGATAGAGGAGGTGAATAATTTACTATTCCTACTCCAGGGAGTTCAACAGTAGAGAAATTTTTGGATAGCGGAGGGGTAACAATTACTATTCCCACTCCAGCGAGTGCAACAGTAGAGAAAGTGTTGGATAGCGGAGGGATAACAATTACTACTCCCACTTCAGCGAGTGTAACAGTAGGGAAAGTGTTGGATATGGGGGATGAATAATTTACTATTCCTACTCCAGGGAGTTCAACAGTAGAGAAATTGTTGGATAGCGGAGGGGTAACAATTACTATTCCCACTCCAGCGAGTGCAACAGTAGAGAAAGTGTTGGATAGCGGATGAGTAACAATTACTATTCCCACTCTAACGAGTGCACAAGTAGGGAAAGAGTTGGATAGCGGAGAGGAATAATTTACTATTCCTACTCCAGGGAGTGCAACTGTAGAGAAAGTGTTGGATGGTGGAGGGGTAACAATTACTATTCCCACTCATGCAAGTGCAACAGTAGGGAAAGTGTTGGATAGAGGAGGGGTAACAATTACTAATTTCACTCCTGCGAGTGCAACAGAAGGGAAAACAGTGGAGCAGAATAATTTACTATTCCCACTCCAGAGAGAACAACAGTAGGGAAAGTGTTGGATTGCATAGGGGAATAATTTACTATTCCCACTCAAGCAAAATAATTCAAATGAATTAACAAACAATTAATTAATTTTAAAATAATTGCCTCCCACCATATTCCCCTAAAATGACACCACCAATGTTGTAAAACATAACACTATTAGCATAATTAATTAATAATTAACCAATTAAACATTTTTTTAAATGTATTCACACAAGTAACAGAATAATACAACTCAAAATAAACCCCCCCCCAAAAAATATTGAAATTAAATTACTTCCCACCCTACTACCTTATAAACCCACAAACCGCTTGTATAAAAATAACACAATTAAGATATTTACAAAATAATTATTAATAATTTACAACCAATTGATAACTAAATAATAATGAATTAATCACCACATTTAACAATATAAAATATTAAATATATAAATGTTAATCAATAAAAAATATTAATTATAATTAAATTACTTCCCACCGACCCTATTCCCCTATGAACCCACAACCTGCTCCTAAAAAAATAACACCATTAAGATATTTACCAAATAATTATTAACAACCAATTAATAATTAATTATTACATTAATTACCACAATTATCAATATAAAATATAAATGAATGCATATTTAATACAAAATTAATTAATTAATTATAATTAAATTACTTCCCACCCTATTGCCCTATAAACCCACAAGCCGCTACGGAATTGAAATGCAAAATGTAGTTAAAAATAATGATTAACTTCTAAAAATTATTATTACATTTATTATAATTAAATTACTTTCCACCCTATTGCCCTATAAACCCACAACCCACTATGGACCTAAACGCAAAATTTAATTTAAAAAAATTACTTCTAAAAATTGAATATATATATATATATATAAAAAACATACTTAAACAAAAATATAGAACACATACATTTAAAATAGATAACAATAATATAAACATCAATATAATTAACATCAATATTTTTACAAACAATATTTCTGACTTCGATATTAACAAAAACAATATTTCTTACCTTAATGTCGATATTCTGGTCCACGATATTCTTGCAGTAGATATACTGTCACTTTGATATTTCCAACTCGATATTGTAGGACTTCAATATTCCCAACTCAATATTATGTCTGTGCACCCCACAGGGTCTGGTGGGTCTCTACCAAGCCTGTATTTCCACGGAAGTAGAGATCCGTTTGCTCTCTGATTTTGTCTTTGGTTTGGGGGTCTCGCAATTGCCAGGGATCTATCTTGGGGAACTGCCCTCTGTTGGTCGTTGGCCCTTGTGCCCAGATGCCAACCGGAGAATGATCAGATATGCACCTTGCCATGATAACTGGGGAGGCAAAACCATCCACGCGTGTAACAAGTAATCGATTCTTGAAAAGGAGGCATGTCTCGCAGATTAATAGGTATATTGTTTAGCATGCAGATTATATGTTCGCCAGAGGTCTGTCAGACCCATGGCCGTCACGAATCCCGTGAAGACCTGTTCCCTCCTCTGACTCGTCTGTCGTGTGGATCAATCCAGGTCCAAGACAGCATTAGCGTCTCCTTCCTTCAGGAGAGTGCCCGTGCGCAACCCGACCAGAATGAAACTTATCTTGCGAAAGACCACCGCCTGCAGCGTCGGAGGCATGTAGAACGAGCACAGCACAATTGTTCTTCCCTCTGAGTGACCTGCCACCGCCACAAAGCAACCCCCGTCTCTAACCAGATGTTATCGACCGTAAAAGACAGCTTGTTTCACATCAGAATTCCCACTCCCCTGGCGACCGATGTGTAACCGGAGTGCGCTATCAAGCGGTAACCAAAGTGGTCCAGGGTTTTGCAGCGACTACCTCTAAGGTGCGTTTCCTGTATCATTACTATATCTGGGGATTGTCGCTTTATGTATTGCAGGACCAACGTTCTTTTAACCTTATCCCCAGGCCGCTGACATTCCAGGTCCAGACCCGGATGCTAGCTCCGTCCCCTTATCTGATCATAATTTTGGCCTTTGTCCCAGTTACATATCACCACTCTAATCCACCCTTCACTGACGTGCCATGCATTGACAGTTTCCAGCTTGATCAACAAATTACAAATAAACAAAAAATATAAACAAGTCAAACAAACCACCTCAGGCATGACAAACCTGTAAGGATGTAACTTACAATAGAGGTGGAATACATGCAGACATTAACCCAAGCATTGCAGTTATGCTACCAGAATTTCATCAAATGCTCACTATCAACCTTGAGCCAAAAGTCGGAGATGTTGCTGTGATTTCAGATTGCACTTTCCTGCAGATGCATTCAACAACAAGTTGACTCATTATTATGCAGGCACACCTTTGAACAAATATCGGTTTCAGATTGCTTCCTAAGCCCTCTGCCAGAAATGAATCCAGAACTTTGTGTCAACTGGCCCAGAGAAGTGCTTTTTCACTTGAGCAACGCCCTACAACTACCACACCAGATGGCCAGGCAAACTCAGTATCACAGGATGACAGTTGGCTGGGCCTTCAAACCAAGCAGTAGAGTTGGACTTGAACTGAAGGCACAACAAAATCAAAAAAGCAAATTGAGGTTTGGGCTGCGTGGTCTTCAGCTCAAGGGCAAAACATGCCTTCTTAAATAGATGAAGCCAGAACAAGTCCTCTGGTACTAGGGAAAACAGTTCTGTAAGCTGACACTTTCATCCACTCCAAAGTCACTTCCTACATAGCATATGGCAATTGAAGGGGTAACCATCACTTGGGAGGGGGGAAATCTTGGATTAGGCGTCTCCCTCAGTGACCGAAGAGGAGCTCAGAATTGGGCTTGGTTTCCAAGCCTGTCTACTCTACCTAAAAATTAGATTAAAACTTCAGCTTTTTTCTGCTTAGACTCCAGATATTTCCTAGCACCAAAGAAATCGCATCTCCATACTTGTGCACAAGTATGCACTGGAGTGGTTCACAAAGTGAGAAACACAGTAGGAAAATGGTATCGCTGCTGCAAAACTACTTCATGCTCTTTATGACCTGAACCCCGGGTTGGCTGCTCATTGAAGGGGGAGAGAAAAGGACAAACTACAAAAACAATGGAAAAAAGAATGGTGGCAACATGGAATCACAGAGATCTGGTGTCTCGTGGCCCACAGGGACATTGTCGTTTTTCACTAACTTAGCATGAGCACGTTGCAGCTTGACTGCTTCTTTTGCACATGTTACTACATGTTTTTATTTTTGCAATATTTTCTATGGCAGCTTTAATTTCACATGAGAACTCCACTGTATTCACTCTCTGCATGTTCATAAGATTTTGACTGAACAATATGTGCAAGGTTGTACATCAATGCCCCTTTTTATTTAGGTGAGACACACCAAGGAGAAGAGCGAGATAGCACTTATGTTGTAGATCTACCATCTATACGCTAAGGTATAGAGTCTAAGCCCAGAGATCTTCTGATATACAATATTACTTCTTCTTAGCATGGGGAGGGAGGTTAGGCAATATAGTCTTCTCTACATTGTTGTTTTATGGTGACATCTCCCTTCATGATATATGGACTAGCTGCTATGCTGACTATATTTGTGCTATGCATTTTCCTGCTTGTTGTGGCACATATACTGTATGTTAGGGCACGTTAGTTAAAATAAATATTTTAAACTGTTTCGTGTCTCTGTCAGATCTTACTGTGGACAAGTACAACAGTGTGAGCAAAAGGGAGTGTCTTGTTACCGCGATTCCTGAGATCTGGGAGTGTTGATTTCTGGGGTGTTCAATCATTTGTTCCTCTGTGAGTGAGTAGGAGAGCTAGTGAGACACTAGAGCTAGTCGGTCCTGGGTTTGTGGGTACTAAGGTGGTAGGTAGACTTATTACCTATACACCAAGGTCCCATACTCCTGCGCATAGTTCTGTATTTGTGCAGAATCCCTACATAGCTCAACCAATGTTTAGTCTGGTACTTATTCGTGAGACCCCTAAATAGCGCTTGTGCACAATCCCCTCATACCTGTTTCCGGAGAAGTCCGTGGTGTGGGGGCTTAGCCTTCAATATTTGTACCTTTATAGATTTTTCAAGCTTGATTTTTAAAAGGTTTTTCTCTACCCTAATTTATGCTACAATGTTCTCAGTTTCTTTGTCCTATTCAAATATGGCACACCAAACGCTATTGTGGCACCTAACCTCGCTGCGGTTACTGCATTCTTGACTCAACGTGGAGTCCCTAATGCGGGGGGCAGATTTTATCTGTTGTCGAGGAGAATGCGGCTTACCTCTTCGAAGTTTTCTACTCTTGGGTCAATTTCCCGCAGTATATGGGAATGATCATTTCTTTCATAAAAATACAGCAGCCGCGGTTCCGCGGAATTATCCGCCTTATGCATTACCTGAAGCTCAATTAACAGCCTGGGAGCATACCATCTGGTTTAATGGCGCCCTTCCTCACCCTGTTTCAGTGGTCCGTTTAGCCCCTTTATCAGTTGAAAGGTACACTTGGCCTGTTTTGGCTGGTTTTACACCACATCCCAATTATTTTCATGTTACACTTGCAGAGCTAAATCAGTTACATACATCATTAACTCATATACTCAGAAGTGTCATACAATTTATGTCATGTAATATTCAAGTGGCTCCGGTAGGAGCAGCTACTCGGCCACCTGGACATGGTGGTGGTCTTGTTATTAGTACCATTATGATTAATTCAGTGATGGGCAAACAACCTCAAAATAGACTATTTGCCATATTGACTTGCAGAAAAATTTGAGTAACTCAAGGCTGTTTTTCCACATACTACACCTGTTGAGAAACACAGGATCCGGACAATGAGTTTACCGAGTGGTATTGTCCCCGCTGAAGAAGGTTCAAGATGACCACGCGGCTGGTCCAGCCCTGGAATTGGGGATGAGATTAGTGGGCATGGTCCTGATTGTCTCGGATATGATTCAGGCCAATGTCAAAGGTGAAGCAGTTAGCTTGCAAGTGGGTCAACGCCTTTTGGCAGCGGCGGACGTTGATCAGCATCGGCAGTTACTGATCATTATTGCAGATGTGTATACATCATTGGGTCGCAATAGTTTGGGAGTAAGACATTTTACTGAGGTACAAAATAAGCCTCCTCCTGACAAGGAGAGTCGTCCAGTCTTTCCTAAAAAGGCTTGGAATAATAATCAGTGGCAGCATCAGCAGAAGTCTGGCTCTCGTGCTGGTTCGCCACCACCCAAGACTTCTGAACATAGATATGATTTGCGCGACTGCTCTAAAATTAAGTCTCCTGAGAGGTTTCAGGTCCCTGATCCTCTTCCTTTCACGAATCATCAGATCAACAGTTCGGTGGGGGGGTGAGAGCACCAGGATCGCAGACAAGGCGAGTCTACGCAGCCACGACGTGACCATCTGCGCCAGTTTGACGTAAAAGCCAATCTGGAGAGACTGAAGGTGATATTAAACGCACAATCAAGGCGGGCTTTTGGGACAACTTTACTTCTTCCTATGATATTTTGTTGGTGGAGGTTGATTGGCCTCCCCCAATTGTTCTGCCTTTCTCCAGAGGGGAGGATGTTATTCTCCCGAGTTTTTCGCATTTTGTCTCTGAGGAGGTCAAACACGCTCATGTGTCAGAGTGGCCGTTAGCCCTTGCTCTGTCTGTGCATCGCAATCCAGTGGGTTGGGATCAGAATTCACCGGCACATGAAATTCCTTTCCGATCAATGCCACAACCCCAACCCCAATATCCAATTAAGCGAGACGCGACAGCATCCGTAAGTGAAATCATTGCCCAATTGGAATATCAGGGTGTCATTGAACCATGTGTTTCATCAATGAATAATCCTCTTTATCCGATATCAAAACCGGACCGTTCATATCGTATTGTTTTGGATTACCGTCCTTTTAACAGTCATGTTCGTACTTTTGGGGTACAGAACACATACAGCTCTGCGTTAGTGAATAACATTGTTGGTAAAAAATATAAAACAAATCTAGATACCTACAATGGTTTTTATAGTCACAAGTTTACTCCTGTCAGGCTTCAGCGCCCTTGGCAATCATAAAAGTTATATGCTCTTGCCTATACGATATAAAAATAGTCCTGACACTTTTGCAGCACACATAGTGTCTGTTTTACATGAAATTGACCCTAATGCTTACTCGTACGTCGATGACATTTATTTGACGGATGATTTGGTACCGCATCTTGTGCATGTGGACTGCATCATTATGTCTTTTGCAGACTTGTTGTACAAATTCAACTTTGCCAAGTTGCATATTCCCTGTTTGGCAGTTCTTTTTCTGGGTTATGAACTCGCCAATGAAGGTTGGGGGTTAGCCACCCACTTTCTGGAGAAATGTGCTCAATTGCAACCTTCCTCTACTCTTAGAAAATTGCAATCTTTGCTGTTTTTTTTTAATTTTGGGAGGACTTACATTCCAGATTATGCCCAGCATATCAAACCACTTTACTCTTTGATACAACTTTCTTTTTCGGCTTCCTGTTGGTTTCTGGAACATACTACAATTCTTCGGTCTCTGCAGTCTGATCTGCTTGCGACCAACTTCTTGTTAACACTTGACAATTCTACTAATTTGGTCATACCAGGCGCGTAAGGTTTCACTTACTTGACGTTCAATGAAGGAGACACTGTCCCCATAGCTTATAAATCGCATTTGTACACTGCGGCTGAGATGCGTTTTAATTCTGCAAAAAAATTCTGACCGCTGTCCAGAAGTCGATTCTGAAAGAACGCTCTCTGGCTCAGGGTAAACGCATTTTCATTGTCTTGCCTGTACCTGCTTTGGAAGCAGTTAAAAAGGGTAGTGTTCTGAATTCTAAAGCCTTGCATCCACGCTGTTGGCAATTCATTGGCTGAGGAGGCAGCCAAATCTGCAGTAGCCATTTGTTCAGTAGCAGCAGTCACAAGGTCCTTGACTAAAATGGATGATATTTTAGCGGCTATTGCTGAAACGAAGAGGGGAATGGAGCTACCCCAAGGTTTTCCTTCACGTTACACATACCAACTGGTCATCCGATCAAGTCCCTTTGGCAACTATCCCGTCCATTGGTGATCAGCTGATTTCCAACGAGGACCACAGACTTCCTTCGATCATTGCCGCTCATGAAGGTGTGGCTTCTGAGCTTGTCGGAGTAACAGCGACAGTGTCTCTTTTACAGCAACGTTTCTGGTGGCGAGGTTTATATCAACAGGCACGTAAATATGTTCTTTCTTGTGACATTTGTCAACTGTTGTTAGTCTACCCCACACTCAACTTTACATCTCTAATCAGCCGTTTGGCTGTATTTATCTTGATCACTGAGGTCCTTTGACATCTGACACTGCTTTTAAACACATTTTGGTTGCAGTGGATAAGTGAACTAGATTCCTTTGGGTTTGGCCGCAATGTGGTGCTGACGCTCAAACTGTCATTAAAGATTTGTGCATCTTTGTCAGGACAATTGCCTGTGCACCTTCCATTCTGAACAAGGTCCTGCGTTTGCCTCAAAGGCTTACCGGGATGCGATGAAGTCTCTGGGGTGTTAGTGCAATTTTTGTCTCCATACTGGTCTGAGGGCACTTCAGTTGTGGAGCAGATGAACCATGACTTAAAGCAATCTTTGACAGCTAGAGTCTTCGGTACTGGAAGGGGTTGGCTGCCTCATTTCTATTGAGTCCAACGTGCACTAAATAATCTCCCTAGAACATCTGTGTGGGCGGACCCCATACAAAATGCTCTTTGGCATTACGATGTTTGTGCCAGATCTTGATGGTCTAGACATTGTGGCGGCTGCCACAACCTTTGACGTAAATAATCATTGTGCTATGTTACAGGATCTACAAAATGCTCATGATTCACAAGCAACTGCCCAGTTGCCCTCTTCTGCGGATCCAGCGGTGTCTATTCCGGTTTCTGGCTGGCTTCCAAAAGTGGGAGATCTGGTAGAGAAAAGGTGGAGAACAAAAAATAATTTGGTCCATCCTACCCTGCACCGGCCAGAGTCCTTGGTTTGAAACGCACCGGTAGTGTGATCCTCCCTCCTTAACCTGGCCGTAAGGAGAATCACTACATTTCAATCGAACATGTCAAGCTACACCATACGGCTGATATTGAATAGTATGCTTCAAAGCATTCCACGTCGAGATCTTTCACTGTATAAGATGGCTTCTGTTTCTTCTACGGCTGCCAGCAAACTGTCGGGGAGATGGGAACTTCAATTGATTTTTTGCCTGTTTTACCTTCGATATCCAACAAAGTAGACATCGAGTATGCTTCTCCACCAGTTGGTCATATTCGACATTCTTTTGAGTACCATACACGATCCACCAGATGCTGCACATCCCCCATTGTTTCAGTTGGGGTCCAGTGGTTATTATATGGACCATAACAGTTTATCTTCTGAAACATCTTCTTTGTCCTCATCTGTGGCAAAACCCCCTACATGTTCCAGTCTTTTCATCTCCTGGTTCATAATGATTTATCTGGTCCCGCCCTGGACAAACGTCTGGAAGGTGCTTACGAAGATATTCCTCTTCAAGTGGATCAGATTTGTGACTGTGTTTTTCCTACTCATTATTGCCCATTATTTACCTGAAGGCTCTGCTGTGAACTTTGTTAACAGAGTTCTGGCTTCTCACAAGTCATCACATATAATGAAGAGACCGAGCCCGTGTCAATATATCAGCGTTCCCTGTTGTTAATGGCATTGTCTGGGATAAAGTATCTTGAACCCGATATCTGTACATGGACGCTGTCAGGGAGGCTGCCAATTCATTTGAAGACCCTCAAGGATTAAAAGAGAGGTCTAACCACAGTGTGGAAAGTTTTAAAGAAGTATAACCACTATTACCAAGAAGAAGATCAATACGACATACTTGGAGAATACCTTAATGACAAAATTGCGATGTGCAGACCCAGATTGTATTAAAAACAGTGGCCAACCCATAGATATCGCTTCTAACTATTAAATAGCAGGTTACTGCATTTTATCCAAAACGGAACCGGCAACAACGCTAATTATAAAGCTGATTCGCGGTTCTTTAATCTAAAACCTGAGTACTAGTCACCAAGTAAAGACTAGAGAAAACCGTACTGAAGGTGTCACATCTTGAAAGCACCGAAATGCTGCGTCGACCCTTTGGTTGTATATTGTTTTTAATGTGTAGGCTAATCCCTCTTTTTTTTATAATACATTTTGCTGTTTTTAACTAATTTCTGTCTTTGTGCAGAGCTCTACTGACGTACTTAGAACTATATTGTTGTTTATTGCATTTTTGTTTAGCTGTATATTGTTTTTTAACTAAGAACTACACAAATAGGGTTAGTGACGTATGTATGGAGTGGGGACTGGGATCCAAGGGTATCTCCTTTTTGTTTTGTGACGATAAAGTATCATACGACATCAATGGACCAGCCAAAATTTTGACCATTTCATACGTCTTCCGCCTTTCCTTAGGGGATGCGGTTTTGCCTGTCATACATTCAGATGACTGGGATCTTCATGCAGTTCAATGTTCTCTGATTAAAAATATTATGCTGCTTTTGACAAGGAAGATTTGTATTTGAATTCGGCTAATTACGCAGATTTGTTCTGCTATCAGCCTTATGGCGTCATATTTTACATACAACTATAACTCAAAGACTTTTTAAAATTATACCCAAAGGGAGAATTGCCCAACACGTTTACAGGGGAGTTCGAAGACCCAACTAAGTAAATTTGTATATTTTTCTGGTTACAGTCTGTCTGAACCACAGTCCTATTTTTATAAATTTAAGAAGCCGTCCCAAACTAAATTTATGTTAACACTCACTAAATTGGTTTACTCCATGTCCTTCAGGAACGATTTGCCCATGAAGGGTTATGAACATTTGAAGGACACAATTGATTTAAAATCCATTTGGGGTACTAGAGATTGGCAAGTGCAAGGCACTGAAGCTTTGCATCGTGCATGTTCGATACCGTCTCAAATTGTATTTTTAAATGACATGGTACCACAAACTATTTGTTTTGGTTTAGCCACGGCCGAAAATCTAAATATTCCCTCCACCCTGGGAAGATGGGGTGGGACAGGAAAGCCCACTAGCCACCAGGGATTTTTTTTGCCAAATTTCAGAGTGGGTGTTGCCCAGAATAGGCATACCAATGTCCACAGCCCCCCATAAAAGATGCCACAGCCTTTCTGACCCCCCCCCCCCCAGGAGGCAGTACAGTAGACCCTGATCTGGCCCCCGGGGGGCAGAAAGTCCACTAGGAGCCAGCAATTCTGCTGGCTTTTTATTAGTAGGGGTGGGAGCTTCCCAGAATGGGCATCCCAATGCCCCCCCCCCAAAAAATAGCCACAGTTGTTCTACACTCCTTGGGGGCATATCGGGGCAATAGCCCTCGATTTCCCCCCTCCCCAGGGCGGCGGAATGCCCAATAGGCACTGAATTTTCTTCAGGATGTGCCTAACTGTGGATTTTGGGCTCTAGCGCCCCGGCACATAGGGAAACCTAGCAAACCTGTACAATTTTTAAAACTAGACACCAAGAAAAATCCAGGATGGGGTGACTTGTGTGCCTCTCACCAAGTTGTTACCCAGAATCCCTTGCAAAGCTCAAAACCCACATTTTCCTCACATTTTGTGGTGGAAAGTTCTGGAATCTGCGTGGATCCACAAGAATTCCACCCACTCCGCATTCCTTAAAGTCTTCAGAGAAAAATGGCACCTCACTTGTGTGGGTGGGTCAAGTACCCGCGACAGGCAAGGGCCCAAAACATATTGAGGCAACATCAAAATTGCCTATCACAAAACAACCTGGTTTTGCAAGGGGGGGGGGTCATCTGGATTTTTGGACCCGTGTTCGGCTGTCAGCGAGGGAAACCTAACAATCCCACACATTCTGAAAACTAGACACCCGGGGGATTCCAGGGAGGTATGACTTGCGTGGATCTCCCAACGTTTTCTTACCCAGAATCCTGTGCAAACCTCAAATTTAGCTGAACAAAAATCACTTTTTCAACACATTTTTGTGTGGGAAAGTTGAGGCATCACAATGCTGACACAAATTTTCTACCACCCAGCGCTTCCCCGGGTCTCCCAATAAAAATGGTGCCTCACTCGTGTAGGAGGCCTAAGTACCCACGACAGGCAAGGGCCCAAAACGTATTGAGGCGATATCAAAATTGTCTATCACAAAATGTTTTGGGCCTTTGCCTGTTGCGGGTACTTGGGCCACCCACCCGAGTGAGGCACTATTTTTATCTGGAGACCTGGGGAACGCTGGGTTGTAGGACATTTGTGTCAGCCCGTGATGCCACGACTTTCACACACAAAAATTTGATTTTTCCAGCTAAATTTCAGGCTTGCAAGGGATTCTGGGTAAGAAAACGTTGGGGCATCCACGCAAGTCATATCTCCCTTGAATTGCCCGGGTGTCTAGTTTTCAGAAATGTGAGGGTTTGGTAGGTTTCCCTAGGTGGCCGCCGAGCTCCGGGCCAAAAAGTCATGGGACCCTCCTTGCAAAACCAGGTTGGTTTGTGATTGGATATTTTGATGTTGCCTCAATAGGTTTTGCGCCCTTGCCTGTCGCAGGTGCTTGAGCCACACACGCAAGTAAGGTACCATTTTCTCTAAAGACTTTGGGGAACATGGGGTGGGTGGAATTTTGTGAATCCACGCAGATTCCAGAACTTTCCACCACAGAAATGTGTAAATAATTTGTGGTTTTTTTTTACACTTTTTTAGGTTTGCAAGGTATTCTGGGTAACAGAACCTGGTGAGAGCCAGTCAAGTCACCTCATCCTGCATTCCCCTGGGCGTCTAGTGTTCAAAAATGTATAGGTTTGCTAGATTTCCCTAGGTGCCGACAGAGCAAGGGTTAAAAAAGTACAGCTAGGCACTGTGCCAAAAAAGGGTAATTTTTCACTGTGAAATTATGGTGTGTCCACGTCGAGTTTTGCTCCGTTTCCTGTCGCGGGCACTAGGCCTACCCACACAAGTGAGGTACCATTTTTCTCTCAAGACTTTGGGGAACGCAGGGTGGGTGTAAATTTGTGGATCCACTCACATTCCAGAACTTTCCACCACAGAAATGTGAGGAAAATGAGTTTTTGTTTTACAATTTTTAGGTCTCGCCTTCGAAGCATGCATGTCCAGCATAGCAGGAGACCTTTAGAATGGATTCAGTTTTGCAGGCAAAAATGTGCATGCATTGCATTGCTTTGAATGGCAACGTGTGCACATTTGCCGATTCCTTTGCTGGAGTGAGCTTTGAAACCATCTGTTTGTAATTAACTTGCAAACAGATGGTGCCATTGCTCGTTCACGCAAGGGAAACCGCCCTCAGCTCGCTCCCTCCCCTCCCCACCCGCATGCCTCCCTCTGTGAGGGGATCCGAGCTACCGCGTTTATCTTTCTTGTTTCGTATATGAGCACCCTAAAGCAGGAATGATTGTGACTGAGGGGTTAGTGCCGTGTGCTGGACGACATTCACTTTTGCGGCCGTCGCATGCACCTTATGCTTTTCTCCCTCTCCCCTCAGCTCGCTACCTCCCCTCCCGCCCACCTGTCTCCCTCTGTGCGGGCCTACGAGCGCCTGCGTTTCTTGTTTTTTTTGCAGCTTTTACAAATGGAGCACCATGTGGTGCCCTTGGGTTGTCACATTACATGCCCGCTGGAGCCAAAACACTCAGTTGCCCGTGTGCGTTTCCCCGTTCTCATTTCTCTTTTCCCCTTATTTAGCTCCCTTTCAGTGCGCTCTCTTCGGAATTCTCTAGCCTCTTATCTCTGAATCACTGAGCTCCCCAGTTGTGCACCCAGGGGTGGGGAATTCCTATCTCCCGACGCCCGAGACATCAAGATTTCTTAGGAGGGCTAGAGGTTTTAATTTGCATTTTGTCCAAAGGACAAGTAGACAGTTTTATAGTAATAAGATACACAGCTGTTCAACCCTGTAGGTCACAGCCAGTAAATAAGTTGCTCTGAGCAGTTTATTGGCAGTGAAAGGGTCAATGCAAAACTGGGTCCTGCATTTTAATTTCCCCAGAGCAGAACAATAAAATGATAAAGCAGAGCTCAAAGTTTGAGCCAGCTCGATAAGCTCGTGTGGCTTCCAGGTTCTCCCCTGGTCCGTTTATTATCTTCAAGCATGAGACACACATCGAGCTTCTGCAGCCCCAGTACACTCGCAGCAATGACAAGTAAGAGGCTGCTTTTTGTGCCTCTTGGCCTCTTGCTTTGACTTGAACTGTATGACCCCTGCCTTGCATTCTCTGCTCCACTCCTGGGCCTCATAGGGCTCCAATATCCCTGCTCATCTTCAACTCAATTTGATTTCCCTTCTTATGCACCCCATCCTTGGCACTTTGTGTTTTCTGTACACCTTATGTTACACCCGGTGCCTGAACCACTCCACCCTCCGCTGCACTCTGACATCCCTGACCCGCTCCCCTTGGCCTCTCATATCTTACTTCATCGAGGGCTTACATTAAAGCTGATCAGTTTCCCCATGGGCTTTCATGCAGGCCGAAGGCCACCCCCAATTCTGTTCTTGCACTAGGCTTCTCATCTCACTTTGTGCCTGCACCAGGGGCATTGTGAATACACCGCTGTAGCAACTACAGCAGCTGTAGAGTTTTTGATGGGCCTCTTCAGTCTGCAGGTCCGCAGACAAAGGCCCATAATAGACTTGAAAGGGTGGGTGGGAGAGTGAGTGAATGGGTGGATGAATAGATGCATGGATGAATAGTGAAAGGGTGGATGGATAGATGCATATATGAATAAGTGAACGGGTGGATGTGCAGATGCATGGATGAATACATGGAAGAGTGGATGATAGATGCATACATTAATGAGTGAAAGGGTGAATGGATAGATGCATGGATGAATAAGTGAGGCTGGATGGATAGTTGGATGAATGAGTGGAGTGAAAGGGTGGATGTTTAGATGCATGAATGAATGAGTGAAAGGGTGGATGGATAGGTGCATGTATGAAAGAGTGGATGAATAGATGCATGTATGAATAAGTGAAAGGGTGAATGTATAGATGCATGGATGAATATGTGCAAGAGTGGATGATAGATGCATACATTGAGTGAAAGGGTGAATGGATAGATATATGGATGAATGAGTGAAAGGCTGGATGGATATATGGATGAATGAATGAGTGTAGTGAAAGGGAAGATACATGGATGAATGAGTGAATGGATGTAAGGATGGATGTTTGAAAGAATGGTAGGATAAGTGCAAGGGTGAATGAAGGGATGGGTGAGTGGATGGATAGGTCGAAAGTGGATTGATGAGTGAAAGGATGGACAGCTTATTGAAAGGGTGGATTAAGTGGTGAGAGAGTAGATGAATAGATGGCTGAGTGGGCGGGGATAGATGGCTGAGTGGACGGGGATAGATGGCTGAGTGGGAATGGTGGATAGATGGCTGAGTGGGCGGGGATGGATGGGTGGGTGGCTGGCTGGGTGGAAGGGTTGATGGATGGATGGGTGGACAGTTGAGTGTAAAGGTGGATGGAGGAATTAGTGAAGGGTGGATGGATATATGAGCGAAACGGAAGATGTGCGGGTTAAAGTGTGGATGGACGAGCGAAAGCATAAATGGAGGAAGTGAAAGGATAGGTGGATAGATGAGTGAAAAGGAGGATAGATGGGTGGATGGATGGATGGATGAGTGAAAGGATGGATGAATAGGAGTGAAGAGGAGGATGTGTAGAGTGAAAGGATGGATGGATGAGTGAAAGGAAGGCTGGATTGATCAGTTGGGTCGATAGGTTTGGAGATGGCAGGATAGCTTTGAACAGGGGCTTCATGAACACCACACTTTTCAGCTACAGTAGAGGCGGAGCTCTTGATGGGTCTCTTCTGTCTGCAGCTCGATGGATGGATGAGTGGAAGGATGGATGGATGGGTTGAAGAGTGGGTGGAAGGATGAGTGAAAGGGAGGGTGGATAGATGAGCAGATGGATGGATGGTTGAAATGGATAGGTTTGGAGATGGATGGGTAGGTTTGGAAGTGGATGAGCGGATGGACTGACGGACGAACAGTTTGGTGAAAGGCTAATGGATAAAAGACTGAATGGGGGCCAATGTAAAGGTGGAATGCTAGATATCAGTGTGTTAAAGGATGAATGGATAGATGCTCAGATGGAAGAGACAAGAGAGTTATTCTGGCGAGGATTCCAATTAATTTTTTGCTTGCTTGGTGTCATAAGAACTTTGGATCAACGTGGTGGGTATTTTAATTTTCTGGTTACTCACTTGGCCTAAACTATGCTTGTTTCTCTACCTTGGGATTATCAGGTAGCCGTGCTGCTGTATGCCAGCGCGTTCTTACTAGACCGCTGGTATTTGGTCTCATAAAGGCCACATTGCCATAGAAATTCCTGGCACTGAACAAAACTACTTTATGAAAGAGCACACAATGAAGCCAGCTCACAGATAGGAAGAGATAGCATTTTAATAAAAGCACAAAGTCTTGGTTAACTCAGATTAAATTAGGGGCTCAGTTGTTAAAGTCACAAAGGGCACCCATGATATATGACTTTGTATTCATGCAGATCTACGTTTTTCATGAATTCACATGAATTTCCTTAAGTAGGCCAGGAAACCGTAGTCCTAGAAAATCTTTGTGAATTGCATCTTAGCATGAGCAAATATGAATATGCCCCAGCGGAAATCTGTTGACTGTTTACAAGTTCACTTTTTCTCCAACCACATTTTTCCCAGCCCTGGAAGAAACTTTACTTCTGCCATTGTCAGGGGTAAATTGCCGACCTTTCTCAGTATGGGAAAAGATTACAGAAGAGCTGGTGAAAAACTCCAAAATTCAAATCTTTCTATAGTAATAGCCTGACATAACCAGAAAGGCTATTATCAGAGCTCTTCTATAAAGAGATTGCAGCCATTATTTGATGGCGCACTACATGGCACCAAAGGGACAAGTGGATTTTGCTACAGGACATGTAGATTTATGAAGCTACTTGTCCCATGGACAAGTACATATTTCATAAAATTCCACACCCCTGGCACCGCATCTGTCGCTCGCGCTGTGTCGGCTGCGAGCCCAAGAAGCGTTGCTGTCACCTCGAGCCAAGTCATGAGGGTGATATCAGGAATGTGTCTGTGCATGTGCTGTGTCTGTCTGTGTGGGTGTTTCTACAGTAGTTTGTGTGTCTGTCTCCGTGGTGGCCGTCTTCGTGTTTGGTTACAGTGTGCGCGATTGCTGGATTTGAAACGGAGTCCCTGAGTAGTGGGTGTTTTTTAGAGAAGCTTATGTGCTCTAGCATGTCTCTTGCCCCACCCCTCCCTGAACAAGCCCCTTGCCCCGGCCCGCCCTGAAATATCGCGGATATCCTTGCGGCTCCACAGTGTTGACCCCCGGGTTTCGGCTCTCAGCCCAGCGGGGAAGGGCGCAGGCCCTCCAGGCCACACTCTTGTTATCAAGGGGGGCTGGTCGCCTTTGTGTGGATCTGAGAGTGGTCACCCATATGTGCACACTGCCCAAGCGAAACGGCACAGTGAGCCACGGAGTGTCAGGGCGAAACACAGCCGGCCCTCAATCTCCAGGGGCCCCTTTCAGTCCCGGCATATGAATATTGTGACTTGGGAATCTCAGCCCTCTTCCATCACATCCTGTGGTGGGGAGGAGTGAGTTATTTTGAGTTACGCCACTAAGTACTATGTGAAAGGTTGCTTTAATACAACAGCTCCTAATCGCAACCATTGCAATACTAGAATCAGCCTTGCGTACAACTACCCCGATAAGCATACTGACACATGAGGTTGACCTTGTGTAAATAGCGCCCAGGGCAAAACCACATATTGCACCACCACCAGCACCTTACGTGAACAAAAAAAACCCTACTCCCCATTTCTGCTCTGTTTATTTTGAGTCTGCGAGTGTCATACAGTCTACATATCGCAGCCCGCAGTCTATCGCTAAGAGTAACCCCCTTACGCCTTGAGACCATCACGGGTGAGTAGTTGAGCTTTACAAGCCCCTGACTGACTGATTAGTTGGTTAATAGCTGAGGTTTAATACGACATTGGCAGTTCATGCAGAACAGTGTTTAGAGCCTGCTGCTAGGCCTGTGTGCACAGTGCTGCAGACGCCCTTTTCTGTGGGTCTTAGGTGCTCCCTTGTGTCGCCAGGAGCGACCAAATCCGTCGACACTGATGCTTTCGTAAAACAAAACACCCCGGGCCTGGTTAGGGTTTTTTTATCCCCACAGTTCCGCAACCTATCGTTCACTTCCGAGACCTGCGCACACATGTCTGTCTTCCTTTTATGTTTTAACGACCATCTGTAGTTCTGCCTCTTGGGAACCTCACAACTGTGGGCTCAGTGGCTAACCGGCCACACACACAGCCCGCCCTTCCCCACTTTCCCCCCTGCTTCCTTCCAGTAGGGGGCCTGTATCCTGGTATTGCATGGGTCAGGCTACAGAAGTATTCATGGGTAGTGGCGTCACTTAACTTGAAGCCCCCATTAACCCCCCCCCCCCCCCCCCACCCAGACTCTGGAGCACTTAGGGCTAGGGTACTGTGTCGAGGGTGCCACCCGCACTGCGGGGGCCTTAGTTATGCCACTAATCCTGGGTAAGATACAATACGTCAGTCTGAAACCGCATCAGATATAGCACCTAGAAGAGGAGGGGGAACATGCTCCTGCTCGGATTCCCCACTCCCAGTTTTACAATAGTCAGTGGCTTGAGGAGAAAGCTTTTGTGCGTGAGTGGTTGGTTCAACGCATTCAAAATACCACAACAGTAACAATTAAGAAATGACTTGGCCCTGTGCAGGCCTTTTACATTGATACCCTCACAGTGAATACCAAGACTGATCTCGCCCAATCTAGTCTGGTGTCACGTGATCTAAGGATTCCATGAAGGAACAGGCCTGTAAGGCACGAAGCATTAATAATATTTTAGTACAATGTCCCAGACACCCCATCCAGAAGAAATGCGTTACTTACCTGTAACTGCAGCGACTTCCAAGTTGCCGCTCTGCAGATATCCATAACTGGCACCCCTGCAAACAGTGCCGCAGAAGTGGATACGGCTCTTGTAGAGTGAGCTCTGACTTTTGCTGGCAGTGGCCGCCCAGCTCTCTCATGACAAAAGGCAATTGCCGAAGATATCCATCTTGAAATACTTTGTTTTGAAAGTGGCATACCCTTCCGTGGTCTACTGAAGGCTATGAATAGCTGAGTGGACTTACTGAAATAGTTAGTTTTGTCAATATAAAACTTCAGACACCTCCTAAGGTCCAAAGAGTGCAGAGATCTTTCGGCTGCAGTGCTGGGATTTGGAAAAAAAGACTTGAGTATTACTGGCTCATTTAAATGGAAGTCCGACGGGACTTTAGGAATGAACCGAGGATTAGTTCGGAGAACCACTCGGTCACCCTTAAACTGCATGAAAGGGTCTTGTATGGAAAGAGCCTGCAATTCACTGACCCTCCTTGCTGATGTAAGTGCAAGTAGAAGGGCTGTCTTCCATGAAAGATATTTGATATCCGCCCGATGGATGGGTTCAAAAGGGTGTTTCATCAATTGGTTAAGAACCACATTGAGGTGCCATGTTGGAGGAATTAGTCGTGGCCGAGGAAAGGATCTGTAAAGTCCCTTGAGGAACTGTTTTATCAGTCTATTGGACCCTAGGGAGGGTCCTTTCAATGTTCTTTTAAATCTCGAAATTGCAGCCAGGTGTACTCTAATGGATGCATGGGCCAAGCGCGACTGCGCCAGATGTAGCAGGTAGGGTAATATTTGTTCCAGAGAGGTGCGGAAGGGGCGTAGACCGTTGTCCGCACACCATACACAAAAACGTTTCCACTTCAGGGAATAGGTCTTGTTAGTACTGTCCGCTCTTGCCTTGGCTAGGACATCTTTACACTCCTGCGGAATGGTCAGTTTACTGAACTCTCGGTACTCAGGAGCCAAGCCGATAACCTGAGGATCTTGTTGCTCATCGTGAGCAGAGATGGATGTTGAAGCAGGCGGATTGGCGGTTGCAGTGAGAGGCGATGAAGGTCCGTGAACCAGTGCTGTCTCGGCCAGAATGGGGCAATCAGAATCAGAGTGCAAGGCTCCGCCTTCATCTTCCTGAGGACCCTGGGGATCATTGGAAATGGCAGAAATGCGTACGCAAATACGTTGCGCCATGCGATGGAAAATGCATTTCAGAGGGACCTTGACTGGGGATGCCAACTTGCGTATTTTAGGCAATTGGCGTTCTCCCTGGTCGCAAACAGGTAATCTGCGGTGTTCTCCACACCAAAAAGATGTAAGCTACCATGTCGAGTTCCCATTCGTGGGATAGAGATCTCTGCCTGCTCAGTGCATCTGCTAAGACATTGTCCTTGCCTGGGACGTACTCCGCTTTTAATGAGATGTTGTGGAGAACAAGCCAATTCCAGATCTTCTGCGATTCGCGAGATAGTGTGAGCGAACGCGTCCCTCCCTGTTTGTTCAAGTATTGCATCGTCGTGGTGTTGTCGGTCCTGACGAGCACTGGGGAGTTCTTGATCCGTGGTATGAAAGCCTGCAGGGCTAGGAAAACCGCTCTCAGCTCCAGGAGGTTGATATGAAGCTGTTTTTCCTGGTTTGTCCACTTGCCACTGATCTGTAATTCCTGAAGGACTGCTCCCCAACCCTCCAGGGAAGCATCCGTTGTTACTACGTGTGGAGCTGCAGGGAGCAGAAACGGCAACCCTTGTGAAAGGTTCTAGGGCGGCCTCCACCACTGCAGTGCCTTGGTTATTTGCGGTGTGATCGCAATGCGGTCCTCGAAGGATCCCGAGCATTGAGTCCATTGTCTGGACAGAGCCTCTTGCAGCGGACGCATCCTGAGGCGACAGTGCGGTATAAGCAGGATGCACGAGGACATCATCCCTAAGAGTGATTTGAATGTACGGACTGGTAAAGTCTTCTTTGAGGCCACTGATGCAGCCAGAGAGATGAGCTTGTGTTTCCTCTCCTGAGATGGGAATGCCTTAGCATTTACCGTATCCAACGTCGCCCCGAGAAAGGTAATGACCCGGGAGGGTTGCTAAGTGGATTTTTCGTGGTTGAGTGTCAAACCCAGATGCCTGAAGAGATTCAGACAGGCGTTTGAGGATGCAGTTGCGTCTGCTAGAGATGGTGCCTTTACCAGCCAGTCGTCCAAATACAGGAAGACTTGGTGTCCATGCTGCCTGAGGAAAGCTGCAACCGGGGAGAGGCATTTGGTGAAAATCCTGGGCGCAGACTTGAGGCCAAACGCTAGGACACAGAATTGGTAGTGTTGACCTGCCACTGCAAATCTGAGGAATTTCCTGTGCCGTTTGTGGATAGGGATGTGAAAGTACGCGTCTTGTAGATCTAACAACGTCATGAAATCCCCCTCCTCCAAGAGTCCCAAGATCTCCTGTATCGTTACCATGCGAAACAATTGACTCTTCAAGAATGCGTTGAGAGCCCTGAGATCCAATATGAGCCTCCATTTCTTCTCCTTCTTTTGGATCAGGAAGAAGCGGGAGTAAAATCCCTTTCCTCTGTGAGCTGATGGTACTCGCTCTATTGCTCCTTTTTTTAACATAGTGGAGATTTCTTGAAGGAGCAATCGCATGTTGTTGTGGTGCATTATACGAGGAGGAGTTGTCGGGGGAATTGTTTTGAATTCTATGGAGTGTCCAAATTGTATCAATTGCAGCACGCATCGGTCGGTTGTAATTGCTTTCCAATTGTGGAGGTAGTTGGTTAGATTTCATCCAATTTTGAAAGAATGAGATGGTGGAGGGACCAGCTGCTGGTAAAAGTCATTGGCGTCCGCCAGTGGTTTTCTTTTGATTCTTCCCTCTATAGTTGGATTTTCCATAAGAGGTCTGCCGACCTTGCTGCTGCTGTCGTGACTGGAATTGTGACCGGCCTTGAATATAGGAATAGGAGGACCTGTTTTGATAGTTTCCTCTGTAAGAGGACTGACCTCTGCCCCTGCTCCCTCGAAAGGACTGATTTCTGAATTGAAGTGTGCCCAGTGCCCTTGCCGTATCCGTATCCTTTTTTATCGATTGCAGGGCCTCATCAATTTTTTCCCCAAACAGGTGTTGTCCGTCGTAAGGCATGTCGAGGACTTTAGCTTGTACCTCCTGCCTAAATGAGGTAGCTTTGAGCCACCCCTGCCTCCGCAATGCTGCTGCCCCAGCCAGCTGTCTAAAACCAGTCATTGCTATATCCATAGCACAGTCAATCAGTTCAGAAGCCGATGTTTGGCCCTCTGAGTAGGTATTGAACCTCCTCTTTCGTGTCGTCTGGCAGCTCGGAGAGATACGAAGCAATGTCAGCCCGCAACTGCCTGTTATATCTTCCTAACAGCGCAATTGAGTTTGCCACCTTCACTGTCATGGCTGAGGTGGTAGAGAATCGTTTCCCAATGCTGTCCAGCTTCCTAACCTCCTTATCTGGTGGAGCGGTCACCTGCGAGGACGGGTTCCTAGCATTTTTCTGTGCCGCCTGAGTGACCACCAAATCCGGCTTGGGTTGACCTGTAAGGCAAGCTGGTGTCGTTGAAGGGACCTTGTACTTCTTATCTAGTCTCGGCACCACCACCGATACTGAGGCCGGTGTTTGCATTATTTGTAGACCCTGCTCCCATATGTGGTCGATAATGGGAATGGACCTGGTTGTCTTCTTAATCGGGTCCTTAAAATCATAAAGAAAAGTCAGTTTCATGAGATTCCATCTCCATATGGGACCTTTTAGCCGCTCTTTCAACCAGATTGTGGAACCCTCCTATGTCTGCAGGAGGTGAGTCTGAGCTTGAAGGTTCAGGCGAGGCTGGGGAAGAAGCTATTTAGTCCACATCGTCCCCATGATCAGATTGTACTTCCCCCCCTCTTCTTGTTCCACCTCCTCATCATCCGATGACGGAAGATCTTGTACTGGTTCCCTTTCTTGATGGGACACCAAGGGCGGTGGTCTAGCACGTGGATACGCCGTCACCCTAGTCGTTGATGGCACCGGTCCCGCCTCCTGTGGGGTGGAAGATTCTGGAAACCTTTGTTTGTAGTCCTGGATCAAAAACCTAAAGTCTGATACTGTGGACGCTGGTAGACATACCATTGGTGTGATTTGTGCCTGGACCTGTGACTGAACAGAATGTTCTTGAGTAAATTCCACCTCGTCGACCTCATCATCAGTGCTTTGGCACTTTACCACCAGGTGAGATGGACTCGTAGCCTGCATGTCATGTTCCTCATCTGAGTCTTCATCCTGTAGAAGACGAGACGGTGGCAATCTTTGCACCCTACTCGGAGACGTTAAGTCCGGTGTAAGCGCCTTCTTGACATTCTTTACTCTTTGAGAGGATAGCTGTAGACCATCCTCATCCATCGAAATCGGAACCGACGACTGTAAGGCCGTCGACGGCATAAAAACCACACTCCCAGTCGACGGAGGCATCATCTCCGACTGCTTCCACTGTATCGTCGACGATGTCGTCGTCGGTGCCCTCGTCGACGATGACTGCACCGATGTGACTTTCTTCGACGTCGCCGTCGTCGACGGTGTCCTCTTCGTCGTCGTCGACGGTACACCCGTCGACGGGAGGATCTTCGTCGACGGCAAAGGCGTCAACGTCCTAGGCTTAGTCGTCGACACGGACGTCGACGAAGACGTCGTCGACGAGATCTTAAGCGTCGACGACTGTTTTTTTATGAGGATTATCGACGACACAGTCTTACCCGCCGACGATGATGGAGTAGTCTTCGTCGACGATGAAAACGCCGACGACGCCGTTGTTGATACGGTCGTCGTTGAAGTGGAAACATGGACAGGAGACACAGTCTTCTTATATGCTGACGATAGCGTCGACGAAGTCGTAGTCGACGACGGCGCTGGCTTCCTGCAGGCAGGAATTTCCTTGTCAGACGCTGAAGATTTTGCCTCTGAAGACTTTTTAGCAGTCTTTTTAGGAGGAGCGTCTGAAGGGCTAGGGGAAGTAACCCTTGGCCTCTTCAAGGATAACTTAGAGGAGACAGAAGCAATCTCACCGTCCTCCGAAGACTCCAAGTTGTCCCTGGTCTTAAGTTTGTTCAGCCAGATTAAAAGTCGTCCCTCTCTGTCCTTAAGTGTTTTTGTTGAGAATGTTCTACAAATCTTGCATTCCTTTGGCGAATGGTCCGGATATAGACAGTAAATACATGTCTTGTGCTGGTCCTCAATATGTAATCTCTTCTTATTACAAGAGGCACAAGCTCTGAAGAGACCCCTCTTCTTTGGGTCAGCCATAGTCAGATTTTGCTGAAAGTAGTTCAAAATAGTTAAGAAAGAAGCTTAAACAAGCAAACTAAGGTGGAGACTTCCTAGCACAACGTGCGGTAGAAAATCTGAGAGACTGAGGCTCCTGTCAGGAATGTTCTAGAGGGAGGTGTTATCTGATTGGCTCTCTTGTAGAGTTTGGTCCTTTTTACAAAAGGACATAGATAGGCTACTAAGGTGGGACCCTTAGGCCTACTTCTCTTTATGTATGTCTATGGGACATTACTTTTCTATATACTGGAGACTCCCGTCTCGACGACGGGGAATGATTCAGGCATGTAAATCTATGAAAGACACCCCTAATACTGGATAAACAAACTATCAATACATACTCAATATTCAGAAACAGTAACCCATAAATTAAAATTCACAGGCACTCTATCCATATTCAGGAGCAATAATCTATTAACAGAAGCTGCTATGCTCTCTACTAATACGACAAAAACAGAAAATACATGAATACAGCATGCCCTCATCAATTTCCAGAAACAGCATACAGATAAAGTCTCAGAAACGTAATCAATATTCAGAAAATACAAACTATAATAGAGAATCTTATACCAACGCTCAATATCCTCAATAACTCAGGAACTGTGACAATATCCAATTACAATAAGCTATCATGCAAAATATTGTGTACGTGATAACTACATCGAAACAGATTAATGAAAGGTCCTACACAAACTAACAATACCCAGAAAAATAAACAAGCAATGGCATAGCCAATAGGTCTCGCCTTTGGGACCTTATAAGGGTTTAGTTATCCAGCAAAATATCCTTGGTGCAACAACATCAACTGTTGCATGGCTAAACACTTATAAGGTCCCAAAGGTGATACCTATTGGCTATGTCAATGCTTGTTAGGTCCGCAAGGGATTCTGGTTAACAGAACCCCGTGAGAGCCAGTCAAGTAACCTCATCCTGGATTCCCCTGGGTGTCTAGTTTTCAAAAATGTATAGGTTTCCTAGGTTTCCCTAGGTGCCGGCAGAGCTAGGGTTAAAAAACTACAGCTAGGCACTTTGCAAAAAAAGGGTCATTTTTCATTGTGTTCACGTTCCGTTTTGAGCAGTTTCCTGTTGTGGGCACTATGCCTACCCACACAAGTGAGGTACCATTTTTATCGGGAGACTTAGTGTAATACAGAATTGTAGAACAACTGTTATTTCCTATTGGCTTTCGATGCATTTATGCCTTCCAAATGAAAGACAATGTGTAAAAAAGAAGTAATTTTGAAAAATGACCTATAATTCTCATGATAGTATGGGTACTCCCAATTTCGTAAAATGTGCAAATATTTGCTGTTTCTAAACTCTATATTTTGTTCCCATTTTAGAAATACACAGGTGTCTTTCATACCAATTTTTCCATGTATACATTTTCCCAAAATAATTGCTATATACAGAATAAAAAACCATTGCAAGATGCTGCTCCGTTATTGGCTCTGGGTTCATCAGGTTCTTGGTGAACCTACAAAGTTCTATATATCGACACAACCAGAAAGGTCCAGCGGATGTAACTTTGTATTGCTTTCAAATAGCGGTCATAATTAGAAGTGAAAACGTTGACACAAATGGCTGTTTTTTTCAACTAATTTTGAATTATTCTTATATTTAACTGTTTGTTTCTATAAAGAAACCTTTAAGGATCTACACCAATTCCGAATTTTGTCTACTTTTCAAAAATGTAAAGCTTTTCAGGATCCATTATTGCTTTCATACCCATTTCTACCATTAACTGGAAGGAGTATGAAAGCACAAAAAATAGCAAAAATAGGAAATGTCCCAGAAAAATGCCCAAACTGTGTAAAACTATTTGGTTTTCTGACAAAAGTATGCAGCAAAGGGGTTAATACGCTATCTTCCCGTGTATATACACTTTGGCTAATATTGTATCATCTGTCATTTACATTGTTCAACATGAAGTGTCAGTTTTGTATCATGGTCAAAAACAGTTACGTTCTGTAATGGTTTGCTTGGATGTTGCAAACACTAAAAAATGGAAAACTGCCATGGGATTATTTGAATGCTTCTGCACAGTTACCGTTTTCGGTAGCCGAGACGGATTCAGCTGTGTGGTTAATACATGGGGTTATTTCACTGCCTATCTCACTTTTTCAGTTCAACGCATGCATGAAACATCATCTGGTTGGGAGATATGAGCCCCTTGGCAATAATTATAATCACAATTTATGGTCGTTACCTTTCACCTACATATGTCAGCGCGCAGAGAAGGAAGTTTTCATTATAGGGGAGGACTGTGATTCTACAGTAGGACATTCTCTAGTCTGTAAACACGTTAAGCTTCACGGAGCCTGTAACGTTTTGGCCCCTAATCTGGCATGTTTTTTTAAAGCTATCATTCCTGCATTAACTTTGCGTTCTAACTGTAGTTATCTAATTTTGAATAACCACGACTGCTGCAGATTGATGGCTGGCATCCCGTATATAATAACGGTTTCACAATATGTTACATTTTGCAGCAACGTCCTATAACCACCCCAGCATGGGATCCACTTTGGCCTTCCATTTCAACTTTGAAAACAGATTTCAATAAACTAAGCAGACTCAAAGCGCTATTGTTTCAACAAAAAGCCGCTCACATCAGCTCAAGAGACCTTTGAGTAACATGTTTCAGCCCTAATAGGTCCTGAGCTTCCGTGAGGGCGGGATGTAAAGAAGTTACTTCCCCCAAAGATGCGCATGTGTGTCAATGATTCGTTTCAGGCACTCTTACATGACTAAAAACTGGAACAAGCCTAATATTGCAGGGACACATTAGTTGTGATGCAAGCCGAGGAGCTCACGGATGAATAGGTCTCTGCAGGGAGTACCTTTGATGAAAGTGTGACAATAAGGCCTCCCTCCTGCGCTCCATCTGGGAAGCCGGAGCCCTGAGTTAGAGGAGTGAATCCTCATCAAAACCAGTGGCAAGAATTAGGATGGGTTCCAGTTTTTATTCACGTAAGAGTGCCTGAAACGAATCATTGACACACACGCACGTCTTTGGGGGAAGTAACTTCTTTACATCCCACCCTGACGAAAGCACAGGACCTATTTAGGCCAGATAGTTACGGCTGGAACATGTTGGTGCTAGAATAAGGGTCTTAGGACCATTACATCTTTAGTCACCCTATTTGTATATATTTTAACCTTTCCTTCCACTCCATTATAAAGATTTTTTTAGGAGTGCATGAGGGATTTTATCTTTAATAGTATGCCTACATCCACAATATCTTTAAGTGCTCCATGAAAAACGGTCAAGCCCACCCCGAGCAGTTGGGGTGAGCCAATGATGAAGCATGTCACTATTAGAGTGAGTGAGGGCTATTTAAAGAAAAGGGTCTCTTTCCCTTCTCACCAGCAGCAACGAGTTGGATGTTAGTCTGTTTTTCTCTCGTGAATGTGTTCAGGAGAGGATTACCATTACAACTTAGGAACCCCCAAACCCAATTCGGATTACTCTTTTGTTGCTTGTCTTACGTAGAGAGAAAGCAACTGTTCAACCACAGAAGTAAATTCTTCTTTTAATAAGTCTGCTGACAAAGCCCAGAGATCTTTTATTATATAATAATACTTCTTCTTAGCAAGGGGAGGGAGGTTAGGCACTATAGTCTTTTCTCCCTTGTCTTTTTATGATGACATCTCCCTCCATGATATATGGGCTAGCTGCTATGCTGACTATATTTGTCTTACTTGTTGTGGCACGTATACTGTAGGTTAGGGCAGGTTAGCTAAAATACATATTTTAAACAGTTTCATGTCTCTGTCAGATCTTATTGTGGACAAGTACAACAGTGTGAGCATAAGGGTGTCTTGTTACTGCGATTCCTGAGAGATCTGGAAGAGTTGTGTTCTGGGCTGTCTAATCATTTGTTTCTCTGTGAGTGAGTAGGAGAGCAGGCGAGATACTATAGCTAGTCGGTCCTGGGTTAGTGGGTACTAAGGTGGTAGGAAGACTCAATCCCTATACATTAAGGTCCCATGCTCCTGCTCATAGTTCTGTATTTGTGCAGAATCCCTGCAACACTGGGAAGATTAAAAAAAGGAAACAGAAGATTTCACATGAAAGGTGAGAAAAGAAGTACATTAACTTCTTTTAGAAGCAGTTTATCATTGAGTGCGCCACAAGTAGGGCACTCGGGTTGGGAATGGTAGACACCTAAGATGTATCAGTATAAAATGTTAATAAGATTATACCTTTTAAACAGGCTCAGTTGAGCTCTTACTAATTATATTCAATAGCTATTTTTTGTCTAGACTTTGACAGATGTTTGTACTTTGAATAAAGAACAATTTAAAGCAGTACAGTGATCTGGTTTATTACATGCAGATTTATCTGCATTGTGACTAAACAGTACACTGGTCAAAATAACTAAAATACTTTAAAAACTATACATTATGTAAACAAAACTTAAATAAGACAGTATCCTTTGTACAGATTGTTGGGTCTTTGAGAATATTTACAATTTTACAACATGTTGCATTTTAACGCATAAATATATAGATAGATTTGATTTTTTTTTCTTTTTTTTTTACAAAGAAACAACTTTACAAATGTAGAAAGATGCATAAAATTCCAGATAATGTTACAACGTTCAAATGTTAGAGGAAACATGTTGACAAATGTGCAAAAAACTACAATGCCATAAACTCAGTCTGACTGGTGTTTCAACAGGTAGATCAATGCTGATATTTGTATAAAACGCACATTTCAAAACGATGGCTGAATGCAACTTGAACTGCCTTTTCACCACTTTTTAACATCTCCCATCTCCAAAACGAAAAATCCATTCTAATGAACATAAAGGTACACAAGGAAACAGGCTTTGTATGAAATACTGTGTGAAGAGCGCAGGCTTTATCCAAAAGAGCAATAATTCCTTCCAAATCGAAAGATTAAAATACTGGATAAAGTTTTGTCAGTCAAATATATACTCAGGAGGCATCAATGTTCAGAGTATCTGAGCAAGAAGACTGTGAGGAGGGATGTATAGCAGGAGAAGTTGTGATCGGACACTCTGCAATATGAGAGTTGGCTGGAGAAAGGGAAGTTAATTTAGCAATCGAGGTACTTAAAGAATTTAGTATTGCACCTTCTGGGCTAACCAATAGCTTACCGATTGATTTATTTAAATGCAAAGCTGAAGTGCTACTTGGAAATACACTGCTGCTGCCATGTGTGGGAGGAACAAAAGAGGATTTAGCCACAAAAACGGACTGAGTTATTGGTATCGAAGGCACAGTAGTTGCTACTGCAGGAGGGACAACAGAATCTCTGGCAATTGTGTTCAGGTGCTGTGCACTATCCACAGTTGGTGGAGAAATTTCTCTACCAAGAGAGTTCAAAAAGTTTGAAGAGCTTTTCAGTGGCTGATTTGATGGGGGGCACGTTAAAAAACTGCTTTGTAGGCTTTTGGGAATGACTGAATTATTAAGATGCGTTTGCACTCCTTGGGCGTTATTGATAACTAGAGGAGGTGCTTGCTTTGCATTGCTGGATATAAGGAGAACATGGCTGCCAGCAGCAAGGCCATGAGGTGGAACTATAAACCGAATACCATTAATCATAATTTGGGTTCCAGGTGCTAAAGGTGTGCTGGTGTTGAGGACTATTTTCTGCTGAATGCAGGTCTCTCCAAGCTGACCTGCCTGGCTGGTTAAGGGTGAAGCTATGGCAGTCTGCATGACAGTGGACACACCTGGCAGAGAGTTGCAAGAAGGTGCTGCTTTACTTGAAACAGGAGGCAGAGGCGCAAAGCTAAATACTTTGCCTGTATTAGTTGAAGCAGGGGGGAAAACTGTTTGAACATTTGCACTTGTGATCAAAGGTGCTGCATTTACTGGTGACTGAAAAGGTAGCAGTGTCTTTGGCTGTCCTTTAGTGAGAGGCAGGCATGGCACAGATGAGGAGACCAAATTATTCCCTTTTTGTGTGGTAGTCATTGAGGCAGGTAAGGAAACTACACCAGGGAACAATGTTGTTGGGATGCTTTGATGAGCCATTGGAGATTGTGTCGTGGAAATCATAAGAGATGATGCAAGGTGGCTGGTTTTTACCGTCGATATTGCTACAGTGTTTCCAACATTAGATGTGCCAAGACAAGCACCTGCAAGAGACGTTTTTGAAGCAGTCTTGAGTCCTTGTTTAGCCAGGCCAACAGATGGTGTGGCAACTGAAGTATTACTCTTTGTAGAGGAAATAGATCCAAGGCACACATTTACTGTAGTTCCAGTAATACGACTTTTTCTGCTTAATCCAATGTCAACTCGCTCATTACCAACCACAATATTTTGGCTCATAGGGCAGAGTGGAACTAAATTACTAGTTGTCATTGGCAAAACAAAACCTTTTCTGTGTTTGTCATCTGTACTTCTATAAGATGCATTCTGCATCAAGTTAACAGCTGGAAGAGTCTTTGAAGTTCCATTATTGTTAATAATGGTCTGTCCAATGTTCAATCCAATTTTCACCTCTTTAACTTGAGAAACAGCGGGCGATGGACTGAGTTTAACTGTTGCTCCCACAGTGGATGGTATTAGTACAAGATGAGGTTGTTCAGGTTTAAGAAAGGTGTTCCCTAAAATAGGTGGGAGGACTTGTGTGTTTGAGTCTGTGGCAACACTGCTAACGGAGGAACCACTGGAAATGCCTGTATTAATGAAAACAAATTTCTGTGGCGCAGGAACAGAAGATGTTGGCATGGCAGCAGAAGAAACTGTAGCAGTATTAGCTGATGGAATAACAGGTGAAGCAACAAACAAAAGTTTCGGAACTGGAGCTCCATTTGCTACATCTATATTTGTGGATGTTGTACCATCATGAATAGTAGGTAGTTTGTTAGTCTTGTGATTTATGTCAGGCTGCAACTGTGTCACCTGGGTAATCAAAGAACTGCTACTTTGTCCCACGCTGGTTGAACCCACACTGCTTAAAGTAGTTCCAGAAACACTTACTGGAGCAACAGAACTGCTTGCAGTAGGTGGTAGCCAAGAACTGGACAGTGGCCTGGTAGTTAAAAAAGGAGATGATTGCACTGTCTTATCTAGTAGGTGTCCCGTCCTACCACCATTGGGCTGACCTGCTGTAACCTTCACATGTTTCCCCATCAGTTGGGGAATGGAAATTGAAACAGGTGGAGCAGAGGAAAACTGAGACATGGTAGACTGAGCAAATGGTAAAATAGTAGAGACAGTTGTTACAGCTTTAATGGCTGACAAAGTAGGGGATGGTAAGGTTGTAGCTCTGGGTGCCAAAAAAGCTTGACTCTGAGGTGTGTAGGTAAAAACTGAACTTGTAGTAAGGCTGTTAGTTGAAAAGCTTTCTGGGTTTGCCTGTACTTTAACAACCCCGGTGTTACCACCTCTTGTGCGGACAAGGATAGACTGTGAATCACGTATGCAAACAGTTTTAAGCTCTTGTTTAATTTCTGGTAAATCCTTCATCTGCTGTAATGATTCATGTGATACAATAAAATTACTTGTATCGTCATTCTGTTTTGCTTCAGACATCAAAGGCTTAACAGTGGAAACGGTGGATAAACCGGATGTCATGGAGAATGCTGTAATAGGAGCTCCAACTTTATGCGTTTCACTTTTGCTTCCCTGGTCTGCTAGAGAAGCAACTGTTTGCAAAGAAGGTGATGGAACAGAGTGGAGCATTTTGGTTACACTTTTACTTATCTCAGTAGATAGTGGTGAAGGAGCATTTCCACGAAGGGGAGCAGCAAAGGAAGGATTTATATTTGTTGCTCTGGTGAAAGGAGCAAGGGGTTGCTCTGTTGATTTTAACTGCGAAGGCAGACTTTCTTTTACAGCGGTTGCACCTTCCTTGTGATGTAGAAAGAAGTTTTTAGGCAAAATAAGAACTTGCTGAATGAGTTTTTCTCCTGTTGTAGAATCAAGCATAGATTGTACTTGAATCTTAACTGTGCTGTTCTGCAAAGCAACTGGGACACACTGCCCTCCTGGCATTTTGTAAACCACTTGCAGTGGATTTGTAGGACTGTTATGGTGCAAAACCGTGGAATTTGTTGGGGTTGCCTCAGCAGACGACACTGTTGACATTTCAGAGACATTTATGCTGCTTCCAACTCCTTCGGGAAGCAGCTGATTTGTTAATGTCACTTTGTTCCCAGAATTCTTTGCCATTAAGGCCTGAATTGGTGTGGCCACCTTTATATCAGTAGAACATGATGTTGCAGAGTCTGTCAAGGGAAGGGCCTCCTGAGGTGTAGCTTCTTTATGTTTCAGTTCATCGTGACAGCAATCACTTGGTGCATCACCTTCTGTGCAACACGTTGTGGCCTCACATATACTCAACTTTATCTTCTTGCATCGCAAAATGTCTTTTGAATCATCACTGAGACAACAGTTTTGCTTGCATTGGCGCTTACAAGTTTTAGGTAGTGTTGTAGGCACTTCTTTTGGAAGAAGTTCTTTACAGGGCAGCCTGCTGTTCCCCAGCAAATCCACTTCTAAAAGTCTAGAATCACCTGAAATACAGAAAACAGAAGTAAAAATAAAATATTACACTTTCAGTCAGCAAGTTAGGAAAAAGCTGTCAAAACAGAACATAGCTAGCTTGGATTGAGACTTGTGTGCTACCTAATTTAAATGGTTAAGTTTGGCTATATTGTAGAAGATACTTTTTTGTTTTAGAGTAAACAGGACGTTAGACTGACATGGTAGTTTGAACAGGCCAAACGTTGTTGAGAGTGGTGAAGAAGGAAATACACATGTACCAGTTTCATCTACCTACACACACACAGATATACAACTACATAAAAGACTTTCAATGTACCATATGAAACAATTACACTTTTTGCTTTCTGATAACAGAAGATTGTTTTCAGAGCAGCTCTGAATTCCCCTAGAAGGAGCTGGTCCTATTGTCATATATAAATAATTCCTACATAACAGCCTAGCAAGTGGTAAGACTGAAAGGTGTGTTTTGCACAGGGAAGCTTGGTTAAAGTTAGGATGTGCAAGTTGGCAGGAACTTGTTAAGAATCCAGTTTCCGAGAGAAAGCAAGCGGGCTTGCTGACAATATTCAGACAAAAGGGGTGTGCCCTCTGATATGTAGATATACACACACAAGTATATAAATACATATACAAATACATCTCTACAAAAAAGCACTACTTATTTACTAATTTGTGCATGGAAAGTTTCGGGGTTATCCGTCAAGTGGGAGCTGAGAGAAAAGAAGGGTCCCAAAACAAAGTCCCCATGCATTTTGTTTGCGAAGGTCACAACAATACTGCTGAAGGGAATTACACCATGTTTGGCAGGAAGCTAGATAGGAAAGGGGGGGGGGCCCTCGGCCCCCACGCACGTATGGTGGGCCGGCTTCCCCCCTCCTACGTATCCTCGGTGGTGGGGCGTGTCCCCGCCTCTGTCTTGCCGCGTCCTGATGACGTGGCTGGGCGGCGCCCCACCACCGATTGGTGCAGGCCCCCACCGTTGACCCGGAAGCAGTAAGAGTGCTTCCGGGTCAACGGCTCTGTGCCCCTCAGCGAGGGGCTGAATAATTATTTTTTCTATAGATCTCTATACGTCGAGTATGCTTATTTGTGATTTAAATCCGTTCTGTCTATTATTATTATTTTTTAAATTAAGGGTCTACAGTATTTGTATATCTGGATGGTTGGATCAGTGTGAGGCTTGAGATACTCTTCCGGGAGCACCAAATTAAAAACGGAACGTTTCGGCTGGCCCTGGAAGCTTTTTGCCTTTCAGCCAATTCGCTCCCACTATAGCCAGAATCCTGTGGGAGCGAGCTCTCTGATTTGCTGCCAGCAGCAAAGACAAAAGTTGCTAGCAGCCATCCGGGACGTAGTTCCCTGCCATGGAGAGAATGTGTGTGTGTGTGTGTATATATATATATATATATATATTCCAAAGTGTGGATTGCGCCTGTCTGTCTCCTAGGAGATTCTGAACAGGAGAAGCAGCTTCCAACTCCCTGGCCAGCAAACCTTGTCAGAGGTCGCTGGGATCTTATATGGTCTGCTAGTGGTTGGTACATGTCTACACTGATTGGTGGTTGTATCTGGTGTTTCTATTGGATTAGGGTTAATGTCCTCATTGGTTGGTTATTTGAGGGTTCTGATTACTTTCTGGGTCTGTGATTCAATCATTGTAGGGTTGGGATTAGGGCTAGGATTTCTATTGGAAGAAGGGACTAGAGCTTCCTAGGCTAGGATTTCTATTGGAAGTAGGGAACAGAGCTTCCTATGTTATTGGTTGTTGGGAGTAGGGTGGGACTAGGGCTAGGGTTAGACCTTTAATTGGAAGTAGCAATTAGGGCTTCTGGTGTGATTGGTTGCTGGACTAGGTGTGGGACAGAGTAGGGTTAGGCTTTCTATTGGAAGGAGGGACTAGAGCTACCTGTGCCATTGGTTGCATGGACTTGTTTTGGGACTACTGGTAGGGCTAGGGCCTTTATTGGACGTAGAGATCAGGGATTTCGAAGTGATTGGGTGCTTGGACTAGGGCTAAGATTGGCTGTAGGGTCCTGGTCTCCTATTGGTTGTATATTTTAGGGCTAGTGTTGTGATTGGATAGTGTTAGGGCTAGGGTTCTCATTGGCTGAAGGGGTCACCTGATTACTAGGGCTATAAAAAAAGGGCAGGCTTAGGGCGTCTCAGCCCGGGCGTCGAGGACAAGGGCAGACAGGACAAGGGCAGTTTCCTGTTGGAGCCTGTTCGAGACTGGTCGGGACCAGGGCAAGAAATGCTGCCCTTTTTCTCACTTAGCAATACCCAGCACACACCATCCACATTCACAAAGAGAGCAACACACTTACACCAAATGTACACCACGCACAACAGTATGCACAGATTAATGTATCAGCCTGCACTACAAACCCAACCAAACTACATCTACACACCCTCCTATCCCAACTACCACACACATCCACCATCACCTTCAAATAGTACACAACTATATCCTATACCACTAACCAATACACTCATCACTAACACAACCCCAATCAACACCATACATAACTACATCCCATTCAGACACTCTCCCTGCTGTAATTACACCTAACAGACCACCATTTATCACTAACAAACGTATAATCATCCTCCCATCAGTTGTCCAACAAACACCCTCCTCTCGCTTCTACCATAATAACACTAACACACAACACACACACTGCACACCACCACACTTTGTAACTCTTGCAACAAACCAGTCAGAAAAACACTTCATTCCGTCCTACACACAACATACACTCTACTCAAACACATCACCACCCCCTCTATGTCACATCCTCCTCTCACAAACAATTCTACACAACCAAATCCATTGCATGAAACATATACATCAGCACTCTTTTTCACTACTCCTCAAAAGCAAAACATATCACACACACCAGCACAAGATCTTCAAAGCGCAACACCTCATAATACTTACCATCACAAAATACAAACATATACCCACCTTTCAAACCACACAAAGGAACAGCCTCCAATGCCAAGCTTTCACTCTTCCATCACACCTAACACAGATACAGCAATACAGCACCTCTCTTCTACCCGCCTCTCATCCATTGTACAATTTAGAACATTACTACATGACCCACATGCTGCACCACCTCCCCTGACTCATACACCTTCCGCCTTAAACACACACAAAAAATATAAGCAAAATGCCACACGTCACAACTTTGCTTCCCCAGGTGTACTTCACAACAATGTTACACCACAAAAACAACACAGCACTCCAACTCACTCTCACACACCATCTCCAACACATACACACGCTCAAAAAGGGGCTTCACTTCCCGCGTCGCGGGACGCGGGTGGGCGCCGGGCGAAGCCCGGGCAAAGGGCAGGCCCTCTGAGGCCCTCAGAGGTCAACAGTGGTCGGACGGGCCACCCATCTAACTCTCATCCAAAGGTGAGCTTGTCGTTCTCATCATGGTTAAACGTACCACAACCATTACCCCTGCTAGCACAGACTCGCAGGCTACTGCATCTGCATCTTTCCACCTTTCGTTTGAGAGCCTATTGGATAATGCCTTTAATGAGATCGCAGAGACTGAGAGGAGGTTGTCATTGGGTTCCCTCAACATCAGCCAACCTACCATCATAGTCAGTCCAGAACATACTATGCCTATCCTCCCAGAAGTCATTGTGGTGAGATCTACTCCTCCGGTCAGTTTATCTGATTCACCACAGGAGGGTAACACCCATGAGATAGCTATTGATACTGATCTGGATCCTGTGTCGCAACCAGCGCCACCACCCACAACTATGAATACCGAGACTACTGGAGCAAAACGCAAAAGGGGTCCAGCTAAGACAACAATAAACAAGAGAAAGCAGCCCACTAGGAGTAATGACCAGCCTACCCCACAGAGTATGTGGACTAGGGGGAAGAAACAACAAGCAGGGGCCCAAATAGTATGCTCTGACTCAGGGGAATTGTGTGGTACTGTTATACCAAATGAGGATACTAATTCTATCTGTACACAGACTGACTTCCCTAATGAAAGTACCCTCCAATCTAAACCAAAGGGAAATCTCATAGAGACCATTGCCGATACAATTTTTAAACAATTGGAAGGTCAAATGATCAAACAATTTAATATAATTTTTAAGAGACTCTATAGACTGGAAACCCTCGTGAAAAACGATGAAGCAAAGAGGAAAGGTATGATTTGTCTAGACCAAATTAGAGGTGAACGCCTGTTAAAAGATTTGGAGACTATTACTAGCACCCTATCTAGTGAAGGCCCAACCATAAACTGCAATCCAGCTATAACTAAAGGGGCCAAAGGGGCACCAAACGCTAGTACCACCTCTACATCTACCTTACCACCAGTGGAATTAAACAAAAGGCAAAACCTCTCTGCCTCTACTCTGCCATCAACTCCTCTTCCACCTTCCGGTCTACCCAGCACCACAAAACCCACTAATAATACTCAGAAGAGTGATCCTCCTAGAGGTATAGCTAAGCAAAAGGTATCATCCAACCCTGGCCAGCATAGGGGACAACCGGAGGATAACAGGCCAATAAAACATCAAGGTCCTGCTCTACATCTACCTCCTGAGGCTTGCCCATACGTGTTGGTTTTGGCTGGTATACCACCGCTTAGGGAGGGTCAAGGAGAATCCTGGGTCCAGTTACATAACAAATGCATTGATTGGTTAACTAAACATAAGGGGGTCGGGTATGACATATCCAAAGAAATTCTTTCCACACGCCGGGTGACCTGGGTTGGACCTCTATACAAAAACATCAACGGAGATTGTATTACAATCAACTTTAGGAACCCCGGTACAGTAAAATTCCTATTTAACCGGAATTATACCCGGCACGGACCAACCACTGTGGTGACACCCTTACCTCTGAGTTACTTTTAAAGACCCCCACACAGAATGTTGCAACCACCCCCCTTGTTTCCGTTACAGAATAGATTCTCGGCACTTTCTGACCAGGGCACTTTGGACTGACTGCCAGCCACCCAGGAAGACCCAGCTGCAGCGGTGCCCGATGTTGAAATTTTGCAGAGAGTAGAGTCTGAGGTGCCTTTGATACCATCCAACTGTCCCCTGCCTTCAAATGTACAATGCGTTCCATTGGCCAACCCAACAGCAATTGCCCGGGTGTCTGTCCAGAATGCTTGTCCACTGCCTGCCGAGGACTTGTCCATCATAAGCTGGAACATTGCAGGGCTAAAGGCAAAAATGGAAATCAAAGCCTGGAAAGATTGGGTTAACCACTATGATGTGCTAATGTTTCAAGAAACTTGGTGTACAACCCATTTGTTACTTGAAGGGTATAGTTGTTAAAATAGGATTGTACCGGCCCCTCCTTCAGGTCGTCCTAGCGGGGGATTATCGATCTGGGTAAAAATAACTGCAGAGGTAAAAACCGAAGTAATACGAACTAATAACCCAAGTTTCATGGCACTGATATACACAGGAAGGGTTAAACTTTGTTTGATTAATTTCTACAACAATGATTTTACATCCCACCCTAATTGTAACTTTTTAAACTTGTTTAATTTTATCGATGAAATAGTGGAGGGACGGAAATATGGGAAGTTTGATGGCATTTGTTTAGGTGGGGATTTCAACGCACATATCCATTTAAGAAATCCCCCCTGTAAGAGAGGTGTAGAACTATCTGATCTCCTTGCAACCAGAGAACTCGTAAACTCGATGGAGTTTGCCGGTATTGGTACAAGCACTGCCCCGGTCCCCACTTACATCGGTCATGGGAGCGCAACAACAATCGATTATATATTTGTCTCGCCCTCCCTTGCCGATGTCTTACTAAAAGCTGAGGTAGTGTGTAACGTATACAGTGATCACTACCCAATTGTGATTCACCTGAAATCATTTGGGGGAAAAATATCACATAGTGAAATCGGGGCTACAAACTTGGAAGCCTCAACGGATAGATTAAGGGTTGTTTGGAGGGGGGTGGACAACAGGGGTGTCTTAGCCACCTCGCTTCCCTTTCAGGGCACACAAGTGAAGGGGAGTGTAACGAGGCCGCGCGCAGACCCCCTCCTGAGGCGGCCGCGCGCAGACCCCCTCCTGAGGCGGCTCGCGCTTCAGCTGGCTGCCACGGCGCTTCCCGCCACAACTTTCGGAGGCCTCTAGAATAATTACCTTAGAGTGGCGCTGAAGAGGGGGCGCATAGTAATGCGGGCTGCACAACTCTTACTGCGTTCACTCGTGGTGCCTTAGCGGGGCTTGCTGGGCTTGCTTGTGTGCTTCCCAGAGAGACAGGAGATTGGGAAACGCGCGCGCGCGGCCGGCGCCGATCACTTTCCAGAGCGTGCGCGTGACATCTCCTGTCTCCTGGGAAGCAGACCCGGCAACAATAGTATCGCGCCTGCGCGATGGCATATGGCTTCGCCATATGCATCGCAGGCGCGAGACCTAAAAATGACTAATCAAACATTTTTAAAATACATTTCACAATGGCAAACTATACTACAAATATTAAAAGCAAATACTATTATAATACAATACCTTCTAATGATAATATAATAATATATAATACATTAGGTTAGTTGGCTTCACAACATGTTGTTTTATTTTTAACACTTTTGTTAATATACACACTGCTGACTTTATCCGAAAGAGCAACACTTTAATAAAATGTAGTCCTTTTTGATGCTTCATATGTCATTTTATGTAGGAGAATGTCCTTGTGATCTCTTGAATGCGTCTGTCTCTTTGGTGGAATTTTTGAAGATTTCCCTACCAAATTAATGTAGTAATCATGTTTTATTATATTTAGTACACATTCGTCTACCATTCCTGCAGAACATTACTTATTCCCCAGACTGAAGTGTTGTTACTGGAGGAGTTCTGGATATAGTAATCTATTATCCTGGGCTTTGGTCTTTCCTTTACCTCTGCAGTGAAAAGTGTGGCCACTGTGTTGCCACAGAGCAAGACTGCTGGCTTTCTGAAGGTGTACTTTGAAAGCACTATTGGTTAACAGGCGATTGTGCCTGGCTTCTTTTGTTTAACACTGTACATCTCTTCTAAAAAAATGATTTTTAATCAGTAAGGCTACCATTGCTTTGGTGGTGTCATTTCCACATAGCGGTAGTAAACACTACATAAAAGTAGCAATCCAATCCAATTAGCCTTATTCATTTTTTTCTAGTGAATCATCCAAAACACCTTAAAAGAGGTTTCCACCAGTAGAAGGTCTGTTAATAATGTTGACCTGATCTTCAAATTTGAAACCGGATATTTCTAACCACATGCGTCTCCAGAGAGTTGTACCTGTACGCATTTGTCTGCTGGCCATATTGCAGGTTTTTATTAAACTTGGAGATGTTCATTTAAGCTCTGCAATCTTGTCCCACTGCTGGTGCCCGTATCTGCTGAGAAATGTATTAGAGTTAGTAATCCTCTGCTGTGTAGCTGCTGGTTTCTCCATCTTCCTCCCTACAGCTTCTTATCTTTTTCTGCCCTGATCAGGAGGGGGGTGTATGTGTTGATGCTGGTGTATTTAGCCTTTTTATAGCAATTAACACAATAAGTCAATCTGCAGGTATGTTACCTTGAGATACATAGGTCACTTGGCAAAGGATTACATTTTTTCCACTCTTAAGAGTCACTGCCTTAGAAGAGACCGGTTCTTTGAATGCTTCCTATCAATGCTGTGTAACACTAGATAGGTTTGGTAAGTATAGTTTTTTTCATAGGATGGGGTTTCATATATATCATTGAAACAGGTTATTTCTTTCTCATCTTCTATCCATACTAAATATGTATCGGCTGCACCCCTAATCACAATGGTAAATGTATAGGTCACCTGGTGGTAATAGCTCTGCACGATAAGGGACTCGAGCCAGCCACTGACCTGGGAGGTCGCTTTCTTTTGGGGGGCTGCGGACGCCTGCAGTCGAGTGCTGCTTTGCCCTGACACCGGACCCTGTTGACGCTCGGATCCCGATCACCGCGGAGAGGCGGCAGATCGGGAACTACATATCCCAGCAACACTAGCGCCCAGGAAGGCGCGCATCCAGCATCCTGCCCCGCCCCCGGAGGTGCGCTTAAGGACAGCGCGAGCCCCGGGGGAGCGGGGGACTCGAGCCAGCCACTGACCTGGGAGGTCGCTTTCTTTTGGGGGGCTGCGGACGCCTGCAGTCGAGTGCTGCTTTGCCCTGACACCGGACCCTGTTGACGCTCGGATCCCGATCACCGCGGAGAGGCGGCAGATCGGGAACTACATATCCCAGCAACACTAGCGCCCAGGAAGGCGCGCATCCAGCATCCTGCCCCGCCCCCGGAGGTGCGCTTAAGGACAGCGCGAGCCCCGGGGGAGCGGGGGACTCGAGCCAGCCACTGACCTGGGAGGTCGCTTTCTTTTGGGGGGCTGCGGACGCCTGCAGTCGAGTGCTGCTTTGCCCTGACACCGGACCCTGTTGACGCTCGGATCCCGATCACCGCGGAGAGGCGGCAGATCGGGAACTACATATCCCAGCAACACTAGCGCCCAGGAAGGCGCGCATCCAGCATCCTGCCCCGCCCCCGGAGGTGCGCTTAAGGACAGCGCGAGCCCCGGGGGAGCGGGGGACTCGAGCCAGCCACTGACCTGGGAGGTCGCTTTCTTTTGGGGGGCTGCGGACGCCTGCAGTCGAGTGCTGCTTTGCCCTGACACCGGACCCTGTTGACGCTCGGATCCCGATCACCGCGGAGAGGCGGCAGATCGGGAACTACATATCCCAGCAACACTAGCGCCCAGGAAGGCGCGCATTCAGCATCCTGCCCCGCCCCCGGAGGTGCGCTTAAGGACAGCGCGAGCCCCCGCGTCGCGGGATCGCGCGCGGGTCGGCGCCCGGGGCTAAGCCCGGGCAAAGGGCGGGCCCTCTGTGGCCCTCAGAGGCACGAGGAGGACGGGACGGGCCACCGCTCCTGGCTCCAGCTTTGGACCAGGTACAGTCAAGCTCCTCTTCTTCCATCCCTATTGCCTTGAACTGCCGATAGCTATCACCAGGATAACTGTACACAGTCACTCAACTTCAATGTCCATCTGGGAAGAGCTGAATGCCCTCTGTGGCACACACTACATCCCGGATGCTCTATCCCCCCCCATAGTGTCTCGAGACACTGCTCAAACTACCTGCTCCCCCCAGGCTTCCCCCGCTACCACCCTCCCTCCACTTACTAATTGCAGCCCCACAGTACCCGGACCCAGTACAGCCTCATCACCTGTGGTCAAGCCTGAGCTTCGATCCCCCCTACAATCGTCTCTTCTGGCCCAAATCGAGCGACTGCTTGTTACTGCTCTCTCTCCACTGGTTGCTAAAATACATGATTTGGGAGATAGACTGTGCAGGATTGAACAAACGGTATCTCAGTCATACCCACCGACTAGAATCACTGTTACTCCCATACGCTCTTCCCCCACTAATACCCACAAAAGGCCTACAGACAATGCTCCCAGGATTTTACAAACATGTGATTCCCCTGTTACACCACCGACTCTAAGTGATCACAATATCACCCGTATTCACGAGCATGTCCCACAAAGAGCTCCTGTGATCACACTAGATAGAAGACACTGCATCGATTTACCCCCCGTAGCTGCCCCATATATCACCATTCTCTCTGGAGTACCTGCTCTCCGACCAGGAAAACGTGAATTGCACCGGGACCTTTTGAACAAAGCCATTTATTGGCTCCAAAACAATAGACCATTACCTTCCCTGCTAGACGGTGGGATACAGAGCGTCAGAAGGGTGGGGTGGCTTGGTCATCTGCCCAAAAATGTTCCGGGGGACTTGATTCTGGTTAGGTTTAAGGACAAGAATACTGCCCCCTACTTGCGTTCTATCCAGCCAAAACTTGGTGATGGCTCCATTCGTATCTGGGACCTCCATGACTTTTATCCTGGTCCTCGAGCACCGATTCACAATAACAGCGGGTGAAAAAGGGGGATTCTGTGTATTGGGGTTTTTATTATTTTTTTTTTTAACTGCTTACATGCCAAACTATTTTTAGTAGGGTCTTATCTCATTTTTCTTTTATCCAGGCAATGTTATGTTGAGTTATTTTACCTGTATGTATTTTACTGTGTTGCTTTTATGGCCAAACGCCGAATAAAGCTTATTTGAACTGAACTGAACTGAACTGAACTGATAAGCGTCGCTTTTAGAGGCAAATAGTCCAAATTCACTGCTATATGTCATCTTCTCTGTCTGTATCGGCTTGAATTGGTATCTCCATGTCATCATCAGAGTGTGTGCACATTCCTCTCTATACTCTCCCTGTACCTCTGGTGATTCAGGGTGTACGTACTCATCTGCCTCACATTCTGACTCCTCACTTGTTCTTGTATTCCCTTATTTAGGAGGCATTTTATAAAAAAAATCAGTATGTCATTAAACTTTCTTCTATTTGTATTTACTTTAGCCTCGAGACTTTTCCTCTTTTTGACGTTGAACCTTTTTTCTTTAGCTTAAACTTCAAGTGTAGACCAAGACTTCTTTTAAACGGGTACTGGATTATTCCCTTTCCGTTTCTGAACCATTTGGGGAACCACAAATCTGAAGATGGCAAACACATATCGGGCAGTGTGGGCATACTGCTGACATCATAGGGAGTCATCTTGACTTTTACCTTTACATACATGTTCCAGAAACAGGCACTAGAAGGCGGAATCATGAACAGGATGTGAATCAAGAGACGATTCATGCAGCAAAATTCGTTTTGTATTCTGCTAAAAATAGTCTAATTCAATTCACAATAAAGCTCAAACTCGACTCAGACTAGTGATTCTGCAAAAAACTGATGCGTTTCTAAAAGGAAAACTCAACCGAAATTACAGTAAATGAGGCTTAACAGTCAGCAGCTTTCTGAAGCTGTGATTGTTCCATTCTACCCATAATGTATTAAACACCCCCACCATCACATTATACCCTACACTGACAGTTAGGATTTCAGGTGATTTTTTCTCCTAAACCACAGGATTCTGAAATCCACCACAATGGAGAACATCATAATACTAATGACACGTGATGTGGGTGGGTACCTCAATTAAGATTCTTTCAAAGAGAACTAGAATTACAAATGACGTACCAAAAGCATAATGGAATAGGAAGTTCATACGTCCAGAAATGTGGCTACCTGCTGTGAAATGAACTCCTAGTGATAGGAACATGATAATTTGAATCAAACTGACTGTTCAAAGAAGGCTGGTCTAAAATGAGTGTCTAATCTAGTGTCTGACAATGTCTAGTAGACTCTGCAAAAGGGACATGTTCTGCTTGATGTGTCCACCCTCGAGTTGTCTGGTACTGGAACACGTTAAGGCTATAATTTGATTGTTTTTCTGTATAGCTCAATCCCATATTCCTGAGGCCTCATGTGAAAAGGGAAGAGATTGGGTTCCACCTTGTTTTTTAAGGTAGTTCAAGAAACTTGTATCGTCTATGTCTATCAATACAGGGCTTCCCTGTATTCTGGGGAGGAAAGATTGCAGATGGCTCTTAGTTCCAGAATACTCATGTGGGATGGGTTTTGTTCTGTGATCCTATGATCATAAACTGCTCACTGCTATAACTTCAGGGTGTGCTCCATAACTGGCTAGAGATGCAGCTGTTATTGTGACTTTATCAGAACACTAAGAGTAAACTCAGTCCTACTGAGAGGTTCCTGTGTTTACACCAACATGGTAGTGCTTCTTTTACCATTGAAGTCAGCTAGATAAGATCTTCAAACGAACCCTGTGTCTGTTCTTCCTTGAATGGATTCATATGTAGGCTGCAGCTTGGGATTAAATGAATGCAGTATGACCTAATTCCTTAAAGAGACTTGTATGCTCTGACAGGGATTTTGTCTTCTTTTAACAATCAGTATGTGAGCTCGGTTATGAGAGTTATTCTCTCTTCCGATGGGAAAGCTTTGCAGATCTTTGTACCCAAGATTGCTCCTAAAAATTATATTTTTCTGCATGGCACCAATATAGACTTGGTCTTGTTGGGCTGTAGACCGAATTCTTTGAAGGATTGTAGAGTAGACTTCATAGAGTTCCTTTTTGTTTTTAGAGATCTTCCTGTGACTAACCAGAATTAAAGGTAGGAAAATACCCGATGTCCCTGCTTCCTCAGCTGTGCTACAACTGGAGCCATGCACTTTATTGAAATTCTTGGTGGTGATTTGAGGCTTGAATTGATCTTGGCCACCTGCCACCTCGAACCTGAGTTATCTTCTCTGTTAGGGATGTACAGGGATATGGCAGTATGCTTCCAGTAGGTCCAAGACGGATTGATATTCTTCCTCTTGTAGAAGCTGAAGGAGTTCTTATAGTGTAATCATGCATCTTTTTTGCTTTTTTAGATATTTTTTCAATCCCCCAAACTCTTATTATTGGTCTTCCTTGTGAATGTTTCGTTATTAGAACCAAACAACAAAATACGCTCATATCTTGCTATGATTGTGGATTATGGCTTCTTTCTTCATGATTACAGATGTCTCTGCTTACAATATCTGCAGCTATTGATGCAGTTTTCTGTTTTGGCAATGAAAGGGGGGATTTGTATGAAATCTCAAATTTTCCTCAAGTTTTAGGCTTCTTTTGATTTTTAGGGGAAGGTAACAAATATGCTACTTACCAGTATGCATCTGTCCTTGGCATGTAGGGCTGCTGACATTCATATCTCTGCATAGATCGCCGCCTAGTGTTGGGTCCGGATGATTGCACATTGTTGTCCTGGAAGAGTCTTCGTTGTATCACGAGATAGGTGGCTCCTCCCCTGGACTACAGTGCGCATGGGCATCCTCTGATTGTTTTTCGCCATTGTGGCAGAGATGGAGTGTAATACAGTGAGTGATGTCCATGCTACATAGTAATTCTGAATGCTACAGCTTCTACAGGTGCCGGGGAGGAGGGTGGGCGATATGAATGTCAGCAGCCCTACATGCCAAGAACAGATGCATACTGGTAAGTAGCATATTCGGTTCGAGGTATGTGGGCTGCTGAATTCATATCTGTGCATAGATTATATAGCAGTCCCTCCAGTTAGCGGCGGCTGCCCGTGCCAGCTGCAGCAGTCTGAAAAAGAGTTTTGCCTGCTGTTTAGAATGCACATCTACGCAGTAGTGTTTCGTAAATGTATGTGTGGTGGACCATGTGGCTGCCTTACATATCTCTTCTAAAGGAATATTCCCTAGGAAAGCCATGGACGCTCCTAATTTACGTGTGGATTGTGCTCTCGGTGGAATGGTTAGTATGCGTTTAGCCTTAGCATAGCAAATTTGGATACACTTAACGATCCACCTGGCTATCCCTGCTTTGGAAATGGGGTTGCCTTTGTGTTGTGGGGAAAATGCAACAAAAAGCTGTTTTGTTTTTCTGAAGTCCTTTGTTCTGTCTATATAGTACATAAGAGCCCTTTTGACATCTAATGTGTGTAGGGATCTCTCTGCGACATTTTCTGGATTAGGAAAGAAAACTGGCAGTTCTATGGTCTGGTTCATGTGGAACTGAGAAATGACCTTAGGCATGAATGTAGGGTTGGTGCGTAGTACAACCCTATTTGCGTGGACTTGTATGAACGGCTCTTGAATGGTTAGGGCCTGGAGTTCACTAACTCTTCGTAGTAGGGTAATGGCTACTAGGAAAGCCACTTTCCAGGTTAGAAACTGAATCTCACAAGAGTGTAGAGGTTCAAAAGGTGGTCCCATCAGTCTGTTGAGGACCACATTGAGGTTCCAGACTGGTGAAGGCGGGTGTCTGGGAGGGATCACTCCTTTGAGTCCTTCCAGAAAAGCCTTAATGGCAGGCACTCTGAATAGTGAGAGGTGCTGCCTGTTTTGAAGATAAGCTGCTATTGCGGATAAATGTATACGAATGGAACTGTACGCCAGATTACACCTGTATAAGTGCAGCAAATAACAGATAATGTTTTGAATAGATGCATCCAGTGGGTTAATGTCATTGTTGTTACAATATATGACAAACCTTTTCCATTTAGCCGCATAGCATGCTCTGGTTGTGGGCCGTCTTGCCTCCTTGATGATATTCATACATTCTGGCGGCAAGTTGAGGTAGCCAAATTCTAAGACTTCAGGAGCCAGATCGCCAGGTTGAGCTGTTGCGGATCTGGATGCTGAATGTCGCCATGGCTCTGCTTCAAAAGCCTGGGTGTGAGGGGCAGCCTTTGATGCAGTACCACGGATAGTTCTAGAAATGTGGTGTACCATGGCTGGCGTGCCCACATTGGAGCAACGAGGATGAGTGTCATCGAGTGTTGCCTCAGTTTGCGTGCCACCAGCGGTATTAGAGGTGCTGGGGGAAAAGCTTACGCAAATTTGCCTGACCAGTTCATCCATATCGCATTGCCCTGCGACTGTGGATGTGGGAACCTGCTGGCGAAGCTTTGGCATTTTGCGTTTTCCCTTGTGGCGAACAGGTCTATCTATGGATGACCCCACTGCTGGAAGTACGGTTGGAGTACTGATGGATGTATCTCCCACTCGTGCATCTGGTGGCTGTGTCTGCTGAGCAGATCAGCCATCTGGTTGTCCTTGCCCGGGAGGTGTTCCGCCATGAGGAAGATGTTCCTTTGAATGGCCCACTTCCACATGCTCTGAGCCAGATGAGACAACTGTGGAGTGTGTGTTCCTCCCTGCTTCTGTATGTAGTACATGGCAGTCATGTTGTCCGTCCGGATCAACACGACCTTGTTGCACAAGTGTACTTTGAAAGCTTTCATCGCCATGAAGATTGCCATCAGTTCCAGAAGGTTGATGTGCATCTTCTTTTGCTGTGCGGTCCATAGTCCCTGCACTGTGTAGTGGAGTACATGAGCTCCCCATCCCTGGAGAGACGCGTCCGTCGTCCGTATAATCTGTGGCACAGGCTCTTGGAACGGTCGGCCCTTGCAAAGGTTTTGTGGGTTCCACCAATGCAGAGAGTTGAATGCCCGACCGCTCACCAACACTAGGTCTCTTAACTGTCCTTGAGCCTGATTGCACTGACGTGCCAAGCACTCCTGAAGCGGACGCATATGTAGTCTCGCGTGCGGGATCATGAAGATGCAGGAGGCCATCATGCCTATCAACTGCATGAACACTCTTGCTGGAAGTGAGTGTTGGGGTCTGAACTTCTGTATCAGCAATTGCATGCTGTTTATCCTCACTGAATTTGGCTGAGTTTTGGCTTCCAGAGTGTTTATTGTCGCGCCTAGGTACTGTCGCACGTGGGCGGGCTGAAGATGTGACTTTGGATAATTCAGCGAGAATCCCAGACTGTGAAGAAGATGAATGGTGTGGGACATGTGGCTGGCACACTGCTGGGCCGTCTTTGCTTGAATAAGCCAGTCGTCCAGATAAGGGTAGACATGTATGTGCTGTCTCCTTAGGTGTGCTGCTACTGTCGCTAGGCACTTTGTGAACACCCTGGGTGCCGTCGTTACTCCGAAAGGGAGGACTTTGAACTGATAATGTTGATTTTGAATAGTGAACCTGAGATACTGTCTGTGTGATGGGTGTATGGGTATATGGAAATACGCATCTTTTAGATCCAGTGTTGCGAGGAAGTCTCCCTGACTGAGTAACGGCAGAACCTGCTGTAAGGTGAGCAAATGAAAATGCTCTGACAGAATGTAACTGTTTAGAGGCCTGAGGTCCAGTATAGGTCTGAGAGACCTGTCCTTTTTGGGTATTAAAAAGTACAGAGAGTACACCCCTGAGCCTTGGTCTTCTACAGGCACAAGCTCTATGGCCCCTTTTTGCAGCATGCTGACTACCTCCTGCTCCAATAAGTGTAAGTGCTCTGCGGACATAGGACGGTGTCTTGGTGGGATGTTGAGTGGAGTGGATGTTAATTCCAGACAATACCCGTACTGGACAATGTCTCTCACTCACCTGTTCGTGGTGATGGATTTCGAGACTGGCAGGAACTGTTGTAGTCTTCCCCCCGACAGGTGTTATATGGTCGGGGCAGTGACAGGGCGTCACTGTTTGTTATCGGCAGAGGATCTGGAACTGTTGTTGCCTCTGCCCTTGATGATGTTTCCACGATATCCACCCGGTTGTTCTTATTGTAGGTGGATTGTGTACTTCCTTTATTGTACTGTGTCTGTTGTGTGGTTTGGCCTCTTGAAGGGCCCCCTAGTATTGGAGCGACGAAAGGAGCCACCCCGAAACTGCTGTGACTGCAAAGCCTCCATAGACTTTGCAGTTTCTGTGTCTTTTTTAATTTTTTCAAGGGCGGTGTCAACCTCAGGTCCAAATAAGTAGCCCGGGTTAACTGGCTGATTGAGGATAGAAGTTTGTATTTCTGGTTTGAATCCAGAGATTCTCAACCAGGCATGTCTCCTTAACAGAACGCTAGTGTTGATGGCCCTGGCTGCAGTGTCAGCTGCGTCTAGCGCGCACTTGATGGAAGCATTGGTTATAAGCTTCCCTTCCTGGATTAGTAGTTCTGCACCCTCCTTGTACTGATCTGGTAGGTGTTGCAACAGTGTCTCAAGGGTATCATAATGGGACCTGTCATATCTGGCTAAGAGTGCCTGAGTGTTTGCAATGCGCCAGATATTAGCCGACTGCGCAGCCACCCTTTTTCCTGAATTTGCAGAACTTTTGACTCTTTGTCAGGAGGAGGAGCATCACCTGTAGTCTGGGAGTTTGCTCTCTTACGTGCATTAGAAACAACTAATGAGTCCAATGGCATCTGTCCCCTTATATAAGAAGGGTCCACAGGTGCCGGTCTATATTTCTTTTCAATCCTTGGGTTTAACACCCTGGCCCTAGTGGTGTCCTTAAAAATGTCACCAGCATGCTTAAGGACCCCTTTTAGCATGGGCAGGGTCTTGACTGTTCTTTCTGAAGTGGAAAAGGTGTCGACCAGAAAGTCTTCCTCCACAGGGTCAGCATGTAGCTCGACGTCATGATTACTGGCTGCTCTTTCAATAAGGGCGTTAAAGGCAGTAGTGTCCTCAGTAGGGGATGTTTTCACACTGTACACATGAGTGTCCGGGGCAGTCTGCGGATCCCTAGGGTCAGCCGGGTCTGCCCATGGTTGGTTTTGATCATCGGGATCAGTGTCCACATGATAAGGGTCATCTTCATGTTCGTCATCCCCTCCATCCACATCTGAATATGTGGGTGAAAAATTCTGAGGTTCTTGTCCATAGGAATGGAGGGGGTCCACAAGAGCCGGTGAGGTTGTTGAAACCCTCTTCTTCTTCAAGGGAATCTTATATGATTCCATGGGTGTTTCTGGTATTATTTTCCTTTTATATATGGACAGTCGACCAGTTTCCGAGTCGATGAATTGCCTCGACTCCTGTTCTTCAGGCTCCTCTGCAGCCTCCATTTCCGTCGACACTTTTTTAATGGCGCCAATACCTCTTTTTGGTTCGAACATCTTCGGACGCACTGAGGGTGGCAACCCAAATTTGATTGGTGTCGACGCGGTCTGAACGTTTCCGACCAGCTTTGGTGTTGGGGCCTTCTTTGGCCCGACCGCTGTAGCCTTTTCCTTGATGCGTTGGAGTGACTCCGACACTTCCTTGGCTATGAATGGACTCGACTGCGTCGGCTCGACAGGGTCCTTGGAGCCAGTCTTCGTCTTGTCCGCAGGCCTTGACTGAGGATCAATCCCGTCTTTCGGTTCGAGTCTTTTGTGTGTGTCGACTCCTTTCGGCGTCGGCCTTGTTGGTTCGACAGCCTTGACCTTGGTCTTTGGTGCCCCAACCGTCGGTTCGATGACCTTTTTGAGCTTTTCGGCATCGGCGGCCATTTTCTGTTTCTTCGGCTCCGAGGGGTTTGAGGCCGACCAGAGTTAGTTGCACTTTCGGTTTCGGCTTTGGCATTGATGCTTTCGGTTTCGATATCTTTGGATCGACCGATGGCGGTTTTGGAACCGATGGCTCTTTATTAATGTTCGAAGCCGGGCCTTTATGCGGGGCTGTAGAACGAGACTGTGGATCTTGGGTAAGGCCTAGTGGCGATCCCTCGACCTGAGCCTTATTGAGTGAGTCATCGTCGGCCCCCGTATAGCCGGTTGGGCCTAGCTCCTCGCCTGAGCTATCATCTATGGCCCCAAGGGCCTCTGCGTCGTCTCCTACCACTTTGACGACGTTTTCGTCTTCTTCTTGCACCTCTTCGTCTTCGGCGTCATACTCGGAGTCATGGTCCGAAGCCGGATCGGAGCGGTATTCCTGATCCTCGAGATCAACTACCTCTTCGTCTTCGGTCCCAAAGATGTTTTCAGGAACAGGCCCAGACCATTTCGACTCAAATCGAGCCGCGCGTCGAATCCGAAGAGTTTTCTTCGACCTGAACCGGGCACAGGCCATACAGTTGGCTTCGTTGTGATCCGGGGACAGGCACTTGTTGCACACCGGGTGGACATCTATGTGCGGGTATTTTGCATTGCAAAGTGGACACCTCTTGAATGGGCTTCTTTCCATTGTAGATCGAAGGTCGGGTCGAGTGTGGAAAGAAAACCGTCTGATTCCTCGATGTCCTCTCGAAACAAAGTTACCGGTACCGAACGAAACGATACCGATGCTGTCGAAAGCCTTTTGGCTTTGTAGAAAATTTTCCTAACTTGAGTTAAGATACTAACATCCGCACCCAATGGCGGAAAAAAATCTGAGGATGGAGAGGATGCCCATGTGCACTGTAGTCCAGGGGAGGAGCCACCTATCTCGTGATACTTCGAAGACTCTTCCAGGACAACAATGTGCAATCATTCGGACCCAACACTAGGCGGCGATCTATGCACAGATATGAATTCAGCAGCCCACATGCCACGAACTTTTTGTTATCAGTTGTGCTGTCGACTATGTTGTTGACGGGGGTCATCTATAATGGAAGTACGTTCGATGATGGAGGTTAATGGTAAAGTTGTCAGAGGTGTAATTTTTGATGGTGTCTTTCTCAACGATTACAATGAAGGTAGTGAGGCCTTCATTGACATGATAGAATCAGAGGCTGTTGTTGATGAAGATGTAGGTGCTGTCTACGTGGTAGTACAGGACAGTGGTCCCTAGACAAGAGGGATTTTTTAGGAGATAAATATAGACTAAATAGGCACTATATTCTTTGTCCAGCCAGACAGTTTTATTTTCTAATAAACAATTTTTACAGGTGGGCGATTTCACCCGCCGATCGCATTGACGGCCCGTCCCTAGCTACATCACGCAATTTCTCTATCAGTTGTGGTTGTCTTGCTGGAAATTCGGCAGACCAATTCCTTAATACTCAGGCTATCGGCCCTCTGACCAGCCTTGCAGTACGGGCTAAAAAGTTAATTGTGACTTTTTTTATATAAAAAGAAGGCATATATCTGATGTCCTGAAGATGAACCTTTAATAAGTCATTGGTTCGAAACGTTGTCGACCTTGTCACACTATATGTGTATGAATTGTGCTATTTGATGCCAGCAATAGTGTGCAATCAATATTGTCTGACTGTGAATTGTACTACACAGACTGTTCAAATTGCCTCCAAACTCTTTGTTTGTCCCCTTCCTAAGTGTGTTAGTTGGACATCGGCTGGTGTCCTGCTGTTATCACTCTAGATTTTTCTGTAAAAATTGTTTATTAGAAAATAAAACTGTCCGGCTGGACAAAGAATATAGTGCCTATTTAGTCTATATTTATCTCCTAAAAAATCCCTCTTGTCTAGGGACCCCTGTCCTGTATAAATATATAATTCCCTAAGGTCCCTGGCATATTGCTTCCTTGGGTTTCCCTTGTGTAACAAAAATGGTCTAGGTGGTAGTAGACACTACCACTAGTCTCTTCTTTTCTTAGAGATGATAATAATGTCCTCATCTTTTCTGACTATGATGGTCTTGTTATAGATAAATATTTACTGATGGAATGCGACTTTTGTTTTGGAGTTAATGTCTCATGCGCAAGTTTTGGTTTTGTCTTGCCAATGAAGATAGTCTCTTCATATAAAATACTTTGGAGACTGTTTTAGGAGGCTCTTTAGAGGTAGGTTGTTTTGACCCTGATATTTCTGTTTGCCTCTCCTCGTAGTGAATATGTGTAAGGTGTTTTTTAGGCTTTTTTTTAAGTGATGTCAGAATCTTCCGCAGAAGATGGTGCTTCTTTATATTCCACCTTATAGACAAATTAAGAGTTTTCCTTCTATGTCATTTGAGATTTAACTGCGAAAGTGCCGTATATCTTCCATTCAATAACTTTATGATTTGGTGAGCGGCAGTACATTTTTATTTATTTTTAGAGTATTATATAGCGCGAACAGGACCCATTCAGGTGAACAAGCACTTTACATGAATAATAAAGTTGTCATGATACAAATGGTACGTGGAATACAAAGAAGTGAGAAGAAAATATAGGAACAACATAGTTAAATGTAAATGATGGCATGGAGCAAAATCCGATGCGTGTATGGGTAGTGTAAAGAGGATTTGGAAGTGGAAAGACCAGCGCAGATTTTGTTGGTACGGACGAAGGCATCATAGTATTGAAAGTCAGACAAGCAGTATTGCGCATGATGAGATGAAAGTGTGGTCTTGATGTGAGAGGAGTCTATTGGAAAGTACAAGGTTTACTTCCTTTCTGAAGATGGATATGGACGGGTTGTATCTAGTATTCAGTGGGAAAGAGTTCCAGATCTTCGGGGCAAATCCGAAGAATGATTGATTGTAGGTTTTTTAGTAAATTTTTTGTGGCTTAAGTAGTAGGGAGCTTGTGATTCTGGAAGACCTGTTTCACCAGATATGGTAAATTTTTGGGTCAAGTAAGAGGGGGTGTTGTGGTGCAGCGCTTTGTCGGTCATACGGGCAGTATTGCAATGGATCCTAACGTCATGGGATAGCCAATTCAGTGAATAGAATCAGGGGCGATACAATAACTTTTTTTGAGCCAGCGATGAGCCTAGCTGCCGCATTGAAGGTAGCCTTCAGCGGTGAAAGTTTGATTTTTGGAAAGCCCCCAAGAGTAGTCTAATTTATTTTCAAGTCTACATTCCTTACGAGGATCCTCACAATGCAATCTTATCTTGCCACAAGTCCCACAAGGTCTGAAGATACCTTTTTTTATAAGTGTTAGGCATTCTCTGTAGTAAGTTTGTAATGACCGAGCGAAATGAAGAGACCTTCACAGAATAGTAATAGATGGATTGAAATGCCACTCATTTGACTGAAGAAATTAGTAAAGTTCAGAGGACTCCGTTCACACAGGACATGCAGCAGAAATCTGAAGGACGGTGGCCTTGCAGGGATTGGTCCGCAGATACATTGTCTCTGATTCATTAACTTTGGTTCCTATTAAATGAAGTGACCAGGCTTCCAAATAGTATGGATTTTAGACAGCATTGCTTACATTTTTGACTGTTTAAAGGTTACCGTGGGATTTTCAGCTGAACGATGGGGATGATGGGAGCACGTGAATCTATGGAAGATCCAATTCTGGAGAACTAAAATAGATTGTCATGGCACTACGCAGGTTACGTTTCTGAGGCGGGTGGGGCCAATTCAATTGATTGTCAGGCAGCAGCAGGGCAGGTGCCATGATGTGAATTCAAGTGTGCATGTTGGGTTGGACAGTTCGCTTACTGCGACCGGCACACTGCACACGTGCACTTTAGGCTTGTTGAGCCTGTACGGCTTCAGGAACCCAGTGGGAACTCATTGCAATCCCCCTGCCTATTTTAGAGTGCTGTTTTCACTGCCCCAACCAAACCAGGCTCTGTGTTCTCATGCTCTAAAGATCGCAAAAGATCATGAGAGCAAAGTTGAGTTTGGTTCACAGTGACTGTCCTCTCTCTCTCAGGCCTGCATGCAAAAGTCATCGAGGATTATAGAACAATGCTAATCACCGTGTAGCTTCTTTTGGAAGGCAATGGCCAAGTTTCTATCCAATGCGACGCATAGCGGCAATTGCTCGATTACTCTAGCACGAGCACAGTGCAATGAATCACCTAGTCTCATGCTCATCTCTGGCCTGCAGAGTACGTTTGTGGACCCTACCTAGGAGAGAGAGGCAGTCTCGGCATGGCTTGTCTCCTTCTAGAACTTGATGTCAGGGGGAGATACTTTTTTTGATCGATTACTTTTTTGGGGAAAAAATAATGTAGTAATTTTTTTTTTTTTTAACAGTGCACTGAGATCTGTTCCACTAATTGTTATTTGCGATTTTTATAGCGCTAAATCACCGCCAGGTCTCTTAGCACTTGAACACAGGTAGACAGCTCACTGCATGGGTGGTAAACACGATCTGGAGAGAGTTACTCAATGTTTAAAGCTTTTTTAAAAAGGACAAATTTAAGTAGTTTCTGAAAGTGAAGCAGGTTAGGTTCTCTGCGCAGGAGGATGGGTAACTTGTTCCACAGTTGAGGGACAAGTACTGAGAAGGCTCTACCACCTTTCGAGGAAAGTTTATACCGAGGGCATAACAAGAATTGTGCCTCTGAAGATCGCAAAGAGCAATCACCTCCAAGCGTTCTTTTATGTAGACCGGGGCCAAACCATATATAGCTTTATGAGCTATACAGAGGCTCTTGAATTCCACTCTTTGTTTTATAGGTTACCAGTGCAACTTGCGTAGCAGCGGAGTGGCATGTGTTTTCCTAGGCAGTCTAAGAATCAATCTAGCTGCGTCATTTAAGACTACTTGGAATCTATTTACCAGATACTGGGGAAGGCCCAGGTAAAGGGCGTTACCATAGTCCAACCGCGAGATTATGATGGCTGACACAATCGTGTGAAGCTTGGAGATGGAAAGAAGGGGGACCAGTTTACGAAGTTGTCTGATTAATCCTGTACAAGTGCCAACCACTGATGAAATATCGTTAGCCATCGAGAGTTTATCATCGATTTTTATACCCAGACTTTTTACGGTTGAGCTAGGTCTAGGAGTGGGGCCTAGGTCTTGGGGCCAGAATCTGTCGTTCCAGGGTGATTCGATTGTGGGGATGACCAGGAACTGTTTTATCTGGGTTAATTTTTAGTGAGTTAGCGGTCATCCAACTCACGGTAAAACAGAGGATATTTTGTGCTTGAAACTGAGCAGATACAGTGTTGTTGATACTAAACAGCAGCTGGGTATCGTCTGCATAGTTAAAGATTTTGCAGCCCATATTCGCTAGGGCTGTTACCAATGGCTGCAGGTAGACATTAAAGAGGAGTGGGGACAGGGCTGAGCCCTGGGGGACGCCACTGTCAAGCGACCCTAACTAAGAGACTGCATCACCCAATTGAATCCTTTGGGACCTACCCAACAAGAAGGATTCAAGCCATTGGTGAGCCTGATCTTGAATGCCGAAAACAGCAAGTCTATCCAGTAGTATCGCATGGCTGACAGTATCAAAGGCTGCTGATAGATCTAATAATATCAGGGCACAAGGTCTTTTCCTGTCAGCCATGGCTCTGTGCTCATCAAGCACTGAGGGTGAAAATTGCAAAAGCACTGAGAGCATCTCCAACTCAGTGCTATGATGTGCTCGAAACCCAGCTTGGCATCCCTGGAAGAGATGGCAATCCTCCAGGAAAGATGAAAGCGTCTTCAGGACGTGTTGTTCTAGAACATTAGCCAAGAAGGGTAACTGGGAGATCGGCCTATAATTTTTTAAGTTGGTTACATTAGCTCCTGGTTTCTTTAATAGAGATTTAACTCTAGCCTCTTTGAGGCTAGGTGGTAGGTAACCAGTCTCCAGAGAATTGTTTAGTATGGCGATGATTTGTCCCTCTAGACCTGGGAGCGCCATTCGAAAAATTCTAGGCGGGCATGGATCTGATGGAGAACCGGTCTTTAACCCATTCATGATCAGCTTAAGGGAAGCTGTGTCTAGTTCTGGGAAACTTGAGAGTATGTGAAATCTGCGAGGGAGTGTTGGGGCTAGGTGGTAGGATATAGGTGGTAGGGGTGTTATTGATATCTCGAAGAAGACACCTGACTTTTTCAAGGAAGAAGGATTGGAAGGTGTTAGTTCATTTCAGCTTCAGCTGATGCCCTATCTGTCTTTTTGCTGAGTTCTAACAAAAGATTCTAAAAGTTTCTTTGTTTGTTTTCGGCAGTATTGATTCTAGTTTCATAATATTCCGCCTTAGTTGCTGTAATACATTTTTTATAGGAGCTAAGCAATAACTTGTCGTTTTCTCGCTCTGCCAGAGCATTCGTTTTGCGCCACGTCTTTCTGCATGGCGAAGTTTCCTTTTGGATTCTCTTAACTGAGAATTAAACCAGGGGGGCGCCTTTCGCCTCATCCTTGATCTTATACTTTCGCTCCGGTGCTAGCTGGTCAATAGCAGCACATAGATTATTGTTGAGGGCCTCACACTCCTGATCTAAGTTGTTTTGTTTACAGGCAAGGGGGTTGTGGGCAAGAAGAAGATTTAACAGGTTTGCGGGAGTGATTATTTTCCAATGGGCTACATTTTAAATGTTTAGTGTGTGTGATTAGTCAGCATTTTCTACAAAGGGCCGCTTTAGCTGTACAAAGTGGTGTTTTTAATTTATGAGACGCTTGAGTTCAAATAGGTCTCTTGTCTGCGATGGAAGTGCTTGGCAAATCATACCCCGGGCAACTAAATGAGACTGTAATGCAACAGTAATGGCAGATTGTGTGCTTTTGCAGTGTCAATAAGGAATAATAAGTGTTCATTTGAATGTTTGAAAATGTTGACTTGCCAGAGGATGGCGTTTATTTGGCACGCACTGAGAAAACAATGGTATCTCAAAGGAATTCAATTACCGCATCAATGTGCCTTCAAAGAGTGAGTGAGCCCTTTTCTTCCGTGAGAATAATGTCACCGGGTGACAGTGTTTTATAAAAAAAAATCAACAAGTGCTCATCATATTGGAAGTGCCTGTCATCTTGAAATAGACTGGTTTAACACGCTGTAGGGCTGCTTACCTGCGCAGAGAAGGAACGTACTCTTCAGCATTTGGCACAGTAGAGCAGGCAATTGTGGAAGCCTGCACTTTTCCCAATTACTTTTTAAAGAATTTAAACTGGGGAATTGGGTCCAGGTTCGACTGGACACAAAAGGCTCTCTGTCTTCCAAAATGGACATTTACAATGGCCTGAGCAGAGAAGCATGGTATCTTCATTAGCTTTGGCCAATCAACCACCAGCTTTAGCCAAATTTCAGACTCTTCTGCCTAAAATAATCCACAGTTCAAGTAACATAGTACTCTACTTTGGTTGTAATGGACTCCTCATACTCTTTTATATGAGGTCAGTTAGACTGTTTATGTCCATATTGAAACAAAATTTATTTGATCAAAAATACCAGTGTGAGTTGTGATTTTTGGGAAGACTTGCCCCAAATCTGTGTGGTCCTTCAAGAATAAACCCCTTGAAAGTATGCGCCACAAGTATTCTGTTTAGCAATCATTTGTCATGGACAGCTCACACTGAAATGGTTACGAGCATTGCACCGAAATGCTGAGAGAGAATTACCTAGCTTTAACAAACTACAGGGACTTTTTGGTAATACCCTTGAAAGAGAATACTAACAGTCCGTCTGGCTGAGCACTAAATATTCTTGTTCGATTTGAGCAACTGTCAGAAAGATGGTCAAAATGTTGGAAAAAATGTTGGAATACTAGCTTTCAGCCAACTTTGTTTTGAAGACACGTGAGTGTAAACTTATCGTTTGTTTATCGTTCAACACGGCACTAACGGGTACACGTACACACCGATTCACAGGGTGAACCACTAAACACTGTGTAAAACAACGATGATATGTTGAGATGTATATATGTACAAAACGTTAAGATGCTATATCCTTTATTTACTGATAAGCTCCCGGAAGAAAGGGCATTCTGCCCGAAATGCATTGGAGCAGTTGTGTACAGATTTAACATATGTAAAATGATGCAACATTTGGAAACGGAATGAAATACAATTCTAACTTTAAATGAAATCGTTTAAATAAGCATCTGTGAATGCAATAAATAGTTGGATTACAACTTGATAAATGAACTAAGGAGTCTTTTATATAGAACCAAAGGTGTGCCTTGACAAGGGATGCTTCCAGTGCTAGGAAGCACACTTTTGATTTGTCTTGTATTCTGTAGCATCGTGCAATCTGTGTTACTTGTAGTTGTCTTATGGACCAATAATCTAATGAAAACAAATTCTAAACAGAAGTAAAGCCCATCTGCAATAAAACGACAACACTTAATCATCACTTACAGTTCCCTCCAAGATTAAAAGTAATATTTTTAAGCTTAGAATCTTGTACACTCATCTGGGCACGGATGAGGGATATGAAAAGCACAAATGGAAAACAACCTTGTCATACGGCACATGAACTGGCTCCATAAACAAATGCTTTTTCACTTACTCTGATCATCTATTTTCAGTATCCCAGAGTTCTCTAAATTCTTTGCATCAATGGTGGGTGACTCTTTACTAGATGTAACATCAGTTTCTTCATTAGTCCAGACTTCTCTGGTAAACATTTCATGTTCAGGCTGCTTTTTGAAATCATCATAATCCTTTTTCAAACGAGCTCTGCGATATATAAAGAAAAAAGACATTCAGACTGACACTTCTGACAAAGCAAGGGGCAAACCACCATTCTTTATTGTGGCTGTGAAAAGAGAGATATACAAGCTAAATAGAAGGAATAGAAGACACAATCTTGGGTACATCCCAGCTGAGTGTGGTTTATTGGACCGTGTGTGGCAGGGACCTCCATTGAGGAACAAAAGGAACAAGCATTGGAAATGGCAACTGTTTGAAAGTATTTCGAGTAACTGGTGAGGTTAGATACTGAATATGCCATCGTAGGTGCAAATGTGCCACTGATTCTTTCACTCATACATCCATCCATTTACCCTCATTCTTTTACAGTCATAAATTACATATATATGCTCAGAATTATGAAGACAATACAAAATGCAATCCCTTCATAGAGGGACTAACACGGATTCTCACAAGGTAAAGAGAGCTTCCTTTCCGGGAGGTCGCAATCTATTAGCCTGGGCCCCTACCGTTCCACCTCGAAGGTGCTCACGAAGGGGGTGCCACAGGGCTCATGCCTTAGCCCTACATTGTTTAATGTATATGTGGCCCCCCTTGCTGAGATTGTGCGGCAGTATGGGTTCACACCGGTTTCCTACGCTGATGACACCCAGCTCCTCTACCCTTTCAGCTCCCTTGGCCCTAAAGTCAAGGAAAACTTTGCTGAGGGTATGAGGGCAGTGTCACATTGGATGGCCGCAAACTGCCTCCAATGTAACGTTGCAAAAACAGAGGTTATGCTCTTCGGCAAAGCAAATCTTCTCTGGTCTCCAGATTGGTGGCCGCTGGACCTGGTTCCAGTTCCAACACCAAAGCCACACGTTAAAAATCTAGGGGTAAAAATGGATCAAAAATTGACCCTTAAGGAACACACCAACCACATCGCAGGATTGTGCTTCCACACCATTGGCCTTCTAAGACGAGTCTTCCCGTATCTTCCTGACACCTATAGGAAGACTCTCGTACAGGCCCTGGTTACTAGCCGCCTGGACTACTGCAACGGCCTGCTGACGTTAGCAAATGCAGATGCAGTAGGCCGCTTGCAAGTGGTCCAGAATACTGCGGCTAGACTGGTCATGAGTGTACCGGCTAGGACTCCCTCTAAACCCTTGTTGGATGAGCTGCATTGGCTCCCTATACGGCAGCGCATCAGTTACAAGATATGCTGTACGGTCCACAAATGCTTATATGGGGATAGTCCTAAATATCTTTCTCAATCACTTGAGCTGTATCAACCCAGCCGGTCACTCCGCTCAAGTAACCAAGCTCTTCTAAAAACCCCTGCAACAAAAAAATCCAGACAGGGAGACCGAGCATTCTCCTCAGTTGGCCCTGCTTTATGGATGTGAGAATGACCACCAACCATCTGTCCTTTAGAAAGGCATTAAAAACTCTCCTCTTCCAGGAAGCATCTCAGTCCCACTAATTTATCTCATTGACTCTGTTAATGTTCTGGCTGGCAAAGCGCGAAGATACCCTTACGGGATTGAGTCCAGCGCGATATAAGAAAATAAAATAAGAAATAAAATAAATAAATGTCCTACTCCTAGGGTCTGTCAGAGGCGTTAACCAAAACATTTGGCACTATGTTAATCTGTGATTTTTCATTCACCAAATTACTTATCTTTCCTGTGCAAAAACAATCCATCTTAAAATACCTGTTGGCTTTAACATATGCTTCTCACAATAAATGTCATGCTTTCAGTCTTAATCATTACTTTTCACAATACACAGATCGGGCCTATAGCTTTGATCATTAACATTATTTTGACCAACTCAGTTCTGCTGTGTTGAGCAGAAGCTTTCCTCCAGTCACTCTTTTCCAGCGGAAACACAAAATATCTGTCCAATCAAATGTGCTCTCAGGTTACTGGGAAGAGCCAAAGCCCCTCTCTTTCTGTTGACCAAATACCATGTGGCGACAGCTGCACTGTCAGGTCAGCCCTAACAAGCACTGGCTTTGCAAGATCTAGTGGATTTTTCTTCTTTTAGCCGTGTTGTATAGCAACGTGGTGGCTGTGCAGCATGGCTTAAAGTAAAAAATAAACAAGCATTTACAATGCAATGGTCTCTGCATTATTAAAGGTAGAGCTATTAGCATTGCTTATGATTTTTTTTCTTTTAATCATAAATAAATAGAATTGTCATTTACATTGCCAATAGCTTAATCGTTAAATAAATGGCATGTCATTTACAATGCCAATAGCTTAATCGCTCGCATATTCATGACCTATTGCATTTACACCCACACAGAGCCACACACAGAGCCACCCACACAGTCATTCACATAGAGCCACCCACACACACAGAGCCACCTACATAGAACCACCCTCACATAGACAGAGCCACCCACACATAGAGACACCTACAAAAAAAGCTATCCACACAGAGCCACACACACACACACAGACTGGCTTGTTGGTAGAAAGTAGGGACGCCCTTTCATCAAACGAAAAAAGGGCGTGAGAGGAGTCTCATTTGCGATTAACCGATGTGAGCGGGCCCATGCTACCTTTTGTCCCAACTTGGGGCCGCTCACCACCAACCAGATGTCTCACACACACCACTGAATTCCAACAGTGCTCTTCGTGATTTACAATGCACATTATAAACTTGCTGGGTAAAATATTCCTGTAAGTATAACAAAAAAAGAACTAGACACCCACAAATAAAAATGCACTGACGACATGTTTGGAAGTTCGATTTAAAAGTAAATAAATAAATAAATGGTTTGTGCAGACAGGAGTGCATACAAAATGTTCCATCTCGCCAAGCGCAAAGAAAACAGAGCAGACATTTGTCAGAAATCTGAGCACACTAGAGCATGGGTGAAGTGCTCAGAAACGGTAACGGAGCTCGGAGCGACATCGGTCACAGAAAAATGTAATGTTAAAACAGGAGGGGAGCATACTGAATCATGGTGCAACCCTCAGCTCAGTGTCCAAGGGGAATACTACTTGTCCTAGCACGCACCTTTTAATTGACACAGTGTACCACACACAGAAACACAAGCGCATGGGTTATGCGAGTTTGATTTGATTTTATCTTTAAAAGTAGAGGCAAGGAGCTGCGATCTCAGAGCGGAAGGGGCGAGCAAACAAGGCACTTCACAGGTCTTTAAAAGACAATTTGCATGTTAATGAGGCCTTGCTGTTGTTTACCCCTTCAAAGAGACCCTTCTAGCCAGTGGCGGCTGGTGACATTTGAAAGTGGTGAGGCGTAAATACTGCACTGTGGTGAGGCTGCGTAGTGAGCGTGCCCAACCCCCTTACGGGGGTTCGGGAGGTTTCTCCGCCGAGAATTTTTTTTAAAAGAGTGGGCAAATGGTGCATTCTCAAGCAAATTTGAAAAAGAGGTGGCTTGGCGAACACATCTTTGGGAGTAGCCAGACAAGTCCCTTTGCACTTGCACAGATACATCACTCTCCCTGAATTCACAAAGGCACACTACTCACCCTCCACTCATGGACCCATTACTCACCCTTCCCTGACACATCACTAAGCCGTAAGCATGCATTCACCCATCCACATCACTGACCCTGGACTCACACAGGCACACTTCTCAATCTGCACTTACACAGACATCACTCACCCTTCGCTACACTGCACTCAATAGGTTACATTTATTACAAATACAGCCTGTCTAGGTATTTGTGATACTATTTTAAAAAATTTAAATAATCCATTTTAACAATAATACAGAGAATTCCTTCAATTACATTGCTCATGGTGACCACAATGTGCCATATAGACAAAGCATTAAACAGTGGAAATGATAACACCCTTATAGCATTCGGATTCGCTCCTGCAAAAATTCACTCATTCCAATGTTTGTTTTATGGAAAATAATTATTAAAAAAATAAACTCATGTAAAACAGAAAACAGACAAAAATTTATTTACATGTGCAACATGATAAAAGCGAATAGAGATATCCTGCTTGGATCATAGCTATGATGCAGCAGTCAGCTGCAGTGCTTCATGACTTCCAACCATGTACATTGCTTAACTAGTTATGTTTGTAAAGTGCCTGTCGCAAGTAGCACCGACAGGATTAAATAAAGCAGAGTAAATCTCAGAAGTCTTTGTTTAAACACAAACACAATACCGCAGTCAATCTGCCTCTCCAGGTGCTTGCACTCCTGATATAGCGTTGTCCTTTATAACAAAGTATGAGGCGCTGAGCAGGAGATATGTTTAATATCCTGATTACCAGCTAAAAAGCTGGCTGCTCTAAGTGTGTCAAAGTGTGAAAAGGAAAATGCCATTCAAATACTGCGATGCGTGAAAACCAAAGTACTAACTGGATTTTTTGTTTTTTTAATCAAGGTATTGAGAAATGGCAGCAGCTGACATACAGAAGCCATATGTAACGCTTTCTACACAAAGCTAGTTTAACCTCGGGCGCTCTTGAAACCCTCGAATAATCATTGGCGTTGAGTGTGAAGGAAGCATCGGGCAAACTAAACGCCATTTTCAGTAAGCAACAAGTTAGTCAGGTGAAGTTAGGATGTTAATTTAAACTTGACATGAAGCAGTAAACAGATTCAGTATCCCACAGATTCTGTAAACTTTGCGTAGACAACTCAGCTTGCTGCAATAGTTGATAAGGCGGTGTTCTTATGAGATGTTGTGTACAATAAATGAAAATGTCCTCAACACATTCTAGAAAAGTCAAGAAGACGAGGGTGACGACGACGTATAACACTGGCCTGCATTTGTGTTAACTTTAAATGAAATACGTCATAGAAACTGAGCTGGCATTAGTGCAGCTTGTGGTCGATTCTAGTGGTTACATGTCAACTGTTAATCCTTTCACCACTTCTGGCGTCTGTGTGCATTACACGGGTTGTAACTGAAACTGTAAGCCCCAGAATACACTGAAAAGTCACACACAGAAGCACCCGCACGTGAAATCTGCTGCCTCTAACTGTGACTTTCCGCATTTTGCTTCCCATACTTCTCTTGCAGCACTCCTCCCCTGCCTCGTCTCTCCCTTCCACGCCATCCTCTTTCTTGCTCTCCCCCTTTCCGATGCCAGACCAAGCATGCGACCCCCCCTCCCCCCGCCCCCATCCGTTACTAGCATCACTCTACTTGCCCAGTTTTTTTCTTCCTACCTCCTGCTGTCGCTCTCTCAGGGTCCAGTGTAGTATAATACTGGAGACCACAAGTGAGCTACAACTGGTTTAATGCAGGAAAGCAACAGCAGACATCCTCGATACAAGCTGGCCAGGCACAAACTGTCTCCACCTAGAACACTAGGAGGAGGCAGAGCCATCTACATTCTGGAATGCATGACACAGGTAAGAATTACTGTAAAACATGGAAATAAAGAAAGGATAAATATACAACACATCTCCTCTCGTTGAAAAGAAAAGCAAACATGTCTTGAAAACGAAACTTAACGCATAAAACTAAGGAAAGTTAGCAAAAGCAATTGAGCAATAAAACTAAGCATTGAAAGGGACACACGTCACCCCTCTAAAAAAAAAACTAATCACAACAGAAATCATTCAAGTACACAGGGGGTCTACGGCATCTTTGAGGCCTGGAAACAGGCAAAGAGGAGCTGGAATCAGAGACCACAGGATCAGGAGCATCCCCACCACCGTCACCCCTCCCCAGAGTGTGCACGGGAACGGGTGCAGCGGGAGTTGCAGCAGGAGCCTGAGAGGGAATAAACATGTACCCTGAAGAGGAAAGATCCTGGGCAGAAACAGAGGAAGAAGAGGAGGACGAACAGGACACAGAGCCAGGACCAGTATCAGCTTTCTGATAGAGAGCGACCCTCCTTAAATTCCATTTCTCCCCATTTGATAGAACTACATAGTGAGGATAGACCATCTTTACAAGGAAGGGACCACGGAATTGACAAACCACCAGAAACGCGACCAGACTTTACCTTCACCAGGTCACCCTTAGCGAGTTTACTAGAAACAACCTTAGGAGGCAGACCCACAGAACTCTTACCAGAAGGATTAGGGACCCCTTTAGGCACCTTACTGACAGGGCACTTGTTGGAAGGACGAGAGGAAGAAGGGGAAGAGCAAACACCCTTAGCCAAATCCGACTGACAGACCATATCCTTGAGCCAAGAAGGAATCATTTTGGTGCTAGGAACCCTGCCCCTCATGAGTTCAAAGGGAGACTTGAGTTGAGAACCATGAAGGGTGGTACAATAAGCATAGACCATTTCACGAACAAGGGAGGAGACAGAAGAGCTGTTAGAGAGAGCCATCTGAACAGTACCTTTCACCAATCTATTTAACCGTTCACAAAGACCATTCCCCTGGGGATTGCAAAGGGAAGTCCTGTGATGAGAAACTCCACAATCAGCCAAAAAGGCTTGCATGTCATGCGAAACCAACTGTGTGCCATTGTCAGTTATAATGACACTTGGAAAACCTTCCATAAAGAATACAGATTTCAGGTGTTTGATGGTAGTATCCGTGGTGATATCCTTTAGAAACTCCACCGACAACCATTTGGAATGGCAATCTACAATGACCACAGCAAACCTCTGCGAAAGAGGTAACTCCGCCATGGGACCAATGAAATCAAAACAGATGGTATGCCACGGGACTTCAGGAAATTGCAGCGCACCCATCTGGGAGCCAACAGAAACCTTCAGTCTCTTCTCCCCTACCTTACAAGTATGACAGTCCTCAACCCAAGAAGAAACCATAGAGTCCAAACCAGGCCACCAGAAGTTCAACTTGAGTCTTTGCTGCGTCAGGGTCTGGCCAAGGTGACCCTCATGCGCTAAGGAAATGAGTTTAGATCTCAAATCAACAGGGGGCACAAATTTATCGCCACGCATTACAACATTGTCATCACACACAGACAGATCATCAATGACCTTTAAGAAAGGACGAACAGAAACATGGACACAACTCTCCCTGCGGGAACCCAGTTTTATCAACTGGATGAGCCATCTACATTCTGGAATGCATGACACAGGTAAGAATTACTGTAAAACATGGAAATAAAGAAAGGATAAATATACAACATCCAGCCTGCCCCCCTCTGCTCTGTCTGAAGGGGTGGGGTGGGTGCATGCCCTCTCACGCATACAGCCCGCACAGTGAGTGACACAGTCCACTTGTTGCATACCTCTCTGGCCTGCGTGATGTGTGTAGTGTTGGAGTAACTCATGGCCCAGTCAGTCTACAGAGCACGGTCAACTTAACACAGCAAGTTCTCACGTTATTACAGTGTAATAAAGTTTGCAGGAAGTCACGCGCCGCACAGTCACTAGTCACTAGTATTTCCATCCAAATCCAATTAGGCTGATGATTGCGGCCGGGACTCAGGTCCAACCCAGAATATTGATTAAATAATTTGTTCTTCGGATCTGCGACAGAAGTCGAGCGCCGTCTTGTCCTGGCACTGGAAATTAATGAGGACGTATCGAAGTGCCGCAAATACATTCATCTGCTCTTGCACGCGAACAAATGCATTTACACATACACAATACACATACGCACACATATAAACACAACATACACACCCACAACAAACATGATATACGGGCACACACACACTCTCAAAATGCGTGTGAGCAATCAGAGGCGGAAAGGGAACTAAATACATCTCCTGATTCTGAATAACCTCTGGGCGAGAGGGTATACCGTATACACCGATTTATATCGACGACCAGGTGACAGACAGCCAGGTCCCACCGTCTCCGATACAAACAATTAATCACTTTTCAAAGCAGAAGAGCCGGCGGCGAGGCGCTGCCACTGCCAGCTACCCAACGCCTAAGAAGCGTGCGATGACCAGCACAGCGCCATGTTAGAGAAACTGAACACCTGAGTCAAGTGTGAAATTAAAAAAACTTACGTTTGGTTTATGTTACAGAGGAAGTCAAGACACGCACGAGCCAAGGTCTACACTACACCCACGCGCGACACCATGACCTCAAGTAGGCAGGCTGCCTGGCTGCGCGCCGCAGTGACTGCTCTCAGCCAATCCTTGCTCTGCATTAGCAGCACCACTGCGCCAGGATTGGCTGAGAGCAGGGTTAGTGCCTGCCCTTATGAGACCCCGGGGGCCCTGGTCCCTCGCACTGTGAGTCGCTGTTGGAGAGGGAGGGAAAGGTACTGTACCGTGTTCGCATGCGCAGGCAAGGACAACAAATGAGTATCCAAGCATTGACATGCGCACACTGCAGCTGCGCTGTTTCTGCAGACTGCTGTGCTGCGCTGTCAATCACTTCCTCCGCAGCCCCGCCCCCACACCTTCCGCAAAGTCGGCTTGTCCCTGCAAGCTGAGCTACCGTTGCGGGCGCAGAGAAGTTTGAGACTGTGCGCTCACATTTTAATATTTACACTTTTAATCCTGCCTCAGCGTGACGGTCGTCCATGGCTAGTGGGGCAACGCCCCAACGCCCCCAATGGACGCACCGCCACTGCTTCTAGCTCCACTCTGCATGTCGCTTAAAGATTCACCCTCCCCCTCCAAAAAAAGGTCTTAGCCGCCCCCCCGAAATGTGGCTCTAGTTGTGCCTCTGGTGAAAAGTATACTTTGATACCAGACCGAACACAGCTGATTGATTTTGCAGTAATTTTAAGGCAGGCACGCGTTATCTGCGCTATTTCTCGGAGGAACAGCTCGAAGGGGGGGGGGGGGTATGGGGGGGAGTTGACTTATCTACTGCAAAACCAGACATGGACGGTCCACTTTGCCTGCTTATATTAGTGCTCAATGTTGCCCTTTCTGCACCACAGTTGCCTCAGAGGACAGCAAGGTTGTTACTGACGTCACAAGATCATCCCTGCATGAGTCTATTTTCTTAGGGTCCGTTTTAGGGAACTAAGGGGTGCCAGCAAGATTTGGAGATCTGATGGAGGTATATTTTTACAGTAGGGTGGCTTACAGTTTGAGCCCAGCTGCAAAGAGCAGTGCATAACTTAAAGGTCAAAGTTTAGCTTCAAGAAAGGCCTGCTGTACCTGTAAACATCTCAAATCGAGAAAATAAATGCTTTTGGTCGTGAGTGGACAGGTTATTCCACTGAGACGTGTTTGGGCCAGTCCTCATTCGTAAATTAAAAAGATAATTAATTGTGGGGCACGTTGTCTTGGCTCACTTTAGTTGGACTAAATAAACTATCGTGTTTTAATGGTCTGATGCCAGTAAATTAAATGTTTGTATTGTCATTAGGACAATTTTCAAAATTAGAAATTCCTTCGCTTTGTGTAAGAGAAAGGACAAGCCAACCTGTCTGTCCAGCGTCCCCTTGTCATGTGCGAGTGATGCCTCCGGGTCAGTTTTGGGTTCTTGGAGAAGTTGCAGCACAGAACGCCAATTACATTACACAAAAGGCGTGATTTTACATATGTATTTAAATACGGCGACATAATTGCTTCATGCCGCTATAAAGTGCCACTCAAAATGTCACACAAGAGCAACTCACACAAACCAAGGAAATGCGACACGTGGACGAACACAGAACGTGGCTGTTTGCGTTTCGATGAAGCCGTGTGTGTGTGCGTTGTGTGCGTATTGTGTGTGAGTGTGTGTGTTGTGTGCGTGTTGTGTGTGCGTGTTGTGTGTGTGCGTGTTGTGTCTGTGTGTGTGTTGTGTGCGTTGTGTTGCGTGCAAACAGGTTTTAAATGAATCTCTGGCTACATTATTCTGGGAACTAGGAAGCAACAAAGAAAGCAGAGTCTACAGCCTTTTCGCGTCCATCCTCGACAACAGACCAAGCTTTGTCTTGGCTCACTTTAGTTGGACTAAACAAACTATCGTGTTTTAATGGTCTGACGCCAGTAAATTAATGTTCGTATTTGTAATTAGGACAATTTTCAAAATTTGAAATTCCTTCGCTTTGTGTAAGAGAAAGGACAAGCCAACCTGTTTGTCCAGCTTCCCCTTGTCATGTGCGAGTGATGCCTCTGGGTCAGTTTTGGGTTCTTGGAGAAGTTGCAGCACAGAACGCCAATTACATTCCACAAAAGGCGTGATTTTACATATGTATTTAAATACAGCGACATAATGCTTTATGCCGCTATTAAGTGCCACTCAAAATGTCATCCAAGAGCAACTCACACAAACCGGGGAAATGCGACACGTGGACGAACACAGAACGTGGCTGTTTGCGTTTCGATGAAGCCGTGTGTGTGTGCGTTGTGTACGTATTGTGTGTGAGTGTGTGTGTTGTGTGCGTGTTGTGTGTGTGCGTGTTGTGTCTGTGTGTGTGTTGTGTCTGTGTGTGTGTTGTGTCTGTGTGTGTGTTGTGTCTGTGTGTGTGTTGTGTGCGTTGTGTTGCGTGCAAACAGGTTTTAAATGAATCTCTGGCTACATTATTCTGGGAACTAGGAAGCAACAAAGAAAGCAGAGTCTACAGCCTTTTCGCGTCCATCCTCGACAACAGACCGAGCTTTGTCTTGGCTCACTTTAGTTGGACTAAACAAACTATCGTGTTTTAATGGTCTGATGCCAGTAAATTAATGTTCGTATTTGTAATTAGGACAATTTTCAAAATTTTAAATTCCTTCGCTTTGTGTAAGAGAAAGGACAAGCCAACCTGTTTGTCCAGCTTCCCCTTGTCATGTGCGAGTGATGCCTCTGGGTCAGTTTTGGGTTCTTGGAGAAGTTGCAGCACAGAACGCCAATTACATTCCACAAAAGGCGTGATTTTACATATGTATTTAAATACAGCGACATAATGCTTCATGCCGCTATAAAGTGCCACTCAAAATGTCATCCAAGAGCAACTCACACAAACCGGGGAAATGCGACACGTGGACGAACACAGAACGTGGCTGTTTGCATTTCGATTAAGGCGTGTGTGTGCGCGTTGTGTGCATGTGCGTTGTGTGTGTTGTGTGTGTGTGTGTGTTGTGTGCGTGTTGTGTGTGTGTGAGTGAATGTTGTGTGTGTGTGCGTTGTGTGTGTGCGTTGTGTGTGTGCGTGTTGTGTGTGCGTTGTGTTGTGTGCGTTGTGTTGTGTGCGTTGTGTTGTGTGCGTTGTGTTGTGTGCATTGTGTTGTGTGCGTTGTGTTGTGTGCGTTGTGTTGTGTGCGTTGTGTTGTGTACATACAGGTTTTAAATGAATCTCTGGCTACATTATTCTGGGAACTAGGAAGCAACAAAGAAAGCAGAGTCTACAGCCTTTTCGCGCCCATCCTCGACAACACACCGAGCTGTGTATTTTGTAAACATGCCACGAGCGCTACAAAATGCCAATGCGTGGTAAGAGAGAGTAGGCGATTAGCAATCCCTGGGAGAGGCGCCTGCTTCCATCCGCAGCCCCCGGGGGTCTTTGCTTCTGCAGTACCCTAGCCTTCGTGAGCCACACATGAGAACAGGCAGGGGGAAGAGTCCGTGCTAACAGCCCCCGCCTTCCCCTCCCAGAACACGTGCAAACAAATCCGCAGAGGGTTCGGGGGTGCCAGGGCCCGCGGCACTTTCACATGATGGGGAAGAGAGTTTGATGTTTGAAGGCTCTGCCGATGTTTCATGAATTTCAATGTTGTGCAAAGCTCACCGCGGCCCCCATCAGCCCCTGCTTTCAGCTTTACAAGTAGCAGTTGCGGGGAGGGGGAGACCAGCCAGATGGGGAGATTGAAACGACGGTACACCGCAAAGCTCAGAAATATTTTTGCTGAGTGACTGATGACGTCACAGATAGAAAGAATGCAAAAAACACGCCCCCGAATCCGAAAAAGACAGGGCTTGAACTGAGCGACGCCACTCTCCTCCAAAGGCTGGCCAGCATTTACTAGGCCAGCCAATGGAGAAGAGGGGCGGGTTCCAAGCCCCCTCTAAGAAACATAAAATCTTCGTCTCCACCCACTGCTACGCAGTGCGATGGTCCTCGACCTAAAAAGTACAATGACACTGCTGTGGCAGGCAATAGATCTTGAATAGACGAGATCCATTGACTTTGCAAAGGCTTCTTAACATCACAAGTATGCAAAGGATGAAGGAAGGAAGTGGCTTAAGTGTCAGCCTGTTTACATTACTTAATGTTATCCTTATTGATGTGTTGTATGAAGGTAAGATGTGTGCATCTTCTTCCTAGTGTGTAGCAGCTCCCATTGGTACCAGAGATTGGCACTAGTGGATTGCTATATTATGATGTATTATGCAGACAACAAAAGCAGTCAGTACGGTGAGGTATTGCATTACATAGTGGATTACGGAGTAACGAGGGGAGGGATAGATTAACCAATAGAGACTGTGTAAACTAACGGAAGGGACTTTACATTAATCAAATTGAGTATTTGAACAGAAAACTGAATACAGTGATCCACAGAATTCTTAAGTTGCCCCTTATCAGAAAGGTGACTTTCAACAAGACCTGGTTAACTAGCCTCACCACCAAACCCAACGGTTACTTACAAATGCTCTTATTATAACTAGTCACTGCATGCTTAGTGCTATTGGCTGAAATCCCAGTAACGCTTGAGGATCATCGAACCGTCAGTCTGTGATGCAGAGCTTGAAAAACATTGGAACTAGCAACAAAGACGGCAGGGGAAGTTAAGGTAGGCAAGTAACAAGTAGGATGAGAGGAGGGACCCTACAACAATGATGAAGGGCAAACAACTATATTCGGAGGTGAGCGGATGGAAGCAACAATAGGCAAGCAGCAATGTTTAGGAAGCAAAGGCAATGAGGGAAGAAAGTAGAAAAAAAAGTACCTGAATTCAAGCATTTGCCGCGGAAGATCACTAATAAAACAATTAATAAATACGTGGTACATGTTCCATCAAAGGGAGGACCACACAAAAGGAAAGTGAAACTAGCATGTGCTGACCAATTAGAAGCAAGGAAATGACAGTGACAAAGAATGTCCTGCTTGTTTGTATTAAGTCTGGCTTATGTGCGTGGTAAGCCGGAAATGCAGCTGCTTTTATTTTGTGTACGAGGGAACCTTGCTCTGTTGCCTGTGCTGCCCCTGCCTCGTGAAAAAACTTGCACTGCTACTGTACACAATGTGACTATGTGGAATGGATTTGCGATGCTACTTCCTGTATTGGGGCAGCTATAGAACAAACCAGCCATGATTCAAGTGCCAAAATGTCACCCCCCAACGTAGGCACCCGGCCTGTTGTAAGGATCATGACAAAGAGTCCTATTATCAGGCATGGTATTCTGATTTGATGTCAGTCATTACATATTCCATACCCCCATCTTTTTTATCAGGCTGTTTAAAGGACAGTGGCCTAATTTATGGTATTTAAGGTTGTGTGCCTGATTATAGCGCTAGAGCAGCCATGATGCCATGGCTTTAAGTGGGCCGGGTGCTATCAGTGCTCTGCACCACAGTTCCATTTTTGCAGCACCACTGCTCAAAACCTATGATGTAACTTGAGAGACTCGTTTTACTTCTTTCACAGTCATCATTTCAGAACTGGATAATGTTCAATAATATTAGGAACAACGCCATAGTTGTTGCTTATTAATTTCATGTAACTAACAAAAATTGACAAAGCCAATTCTTCTAGCTTGTTGCAGGTGTAATGTTACTTGAATCATATCTGGATGCAACGACAGAAACAGCAAAATACAAGTGGGGCGGCACCCTTTGCTAAATACGTATTTTTAGCTTATGTGTTTTAAGCCACGTCCTTAATTACATCGGCCCGTCCCTTTGAGAGACCCTCTGTTTTTTTTATCAGACATAATGCCCTGTATGCTGGGTTTCAGTGAGCTTTACAAAAATTTCTACACATTCTTTTCGCACAATTGCCCTGTAGCTCCCTCGATAGCTTCCTTTGATATTTTGCATAGAGGCATGACTTTTCTATCACTGATCCTGAGATAAAAGACTTCAAGTCTCCGTCTGTTTAGGCAAAATTTGTCTCTCTGTCCTGGATCTAGCGCTCTCTGCCCTCTTTCAGGGAATTTGGCGATCCTCTCCCTCTTTCAAGAGGGCTGGACTTTTGTTTGACGACGTTTCGGAGGGGGTGAGAGGCCATGGAAAGGGAGATGAATTCTAATACTCATCATTCTTTGTCTGGATTCCTATTTGTGTGTTTTGCTCAGTCTGCTTCTGTTCTCTGCATGCCTTTGCATGCCGCAGGGGTTCTGGAGCAGACTAGAAGTGCTTTCAGGACCTTGACATTTCAATGTAAAGAGAACGGGCCCCACTCATGAGATGTATATGCACACGTTGTGCCATAACATCTGGCAGGGTGGACATTGAGATGAGAGCCCGGCACTTCATAAAAGAGAGAAACCTTTTCATGGCGATCTGATCACTGAGAGTGCAAGCGATGTTCTGGTCACTCCTTCCATTATCGGTGTCGGAATACCTAGCACTGGCCAATAAGGTCATGCCACTGAGATAGTTGCATTTTGTCAATATACCCTTGGTGCTACCACAGAGGATATTGAGATAGCTAGACACACTGCTGGGCAGTCAATGTTGCTAATGTGCACTCTCGCTTAAACCAAAATTAAACAAGATAATCGTGATACAATACGTGTCTTCGCTTGATGCCTACTCCAAAGGAACTGTTCGACAATAGTAAGCAAGCCTGTGGGAGGGTCAACCTTCCCACTAGCTGGAGCACAAATCCAATAACAATGTGAATTGTTATCACTCGTTTACATGAAATTGTAATCCAGTTAATACAATTTAATGCAAACTCATTCCATTATTTCCAAAGAAATTTTTAATTGTGGTCATTCCGTTATATCCTAAGTATTGCACTTATGTGTAATCAGCCTAGGTCCTCCTAGCTGCTCAGCCAGTGTGAGAGATGGTATTAGAATGTTGGTGTGACTGTGATGCGTGGAATGCCTGGGTGCCTGAGTGAATCACCCAAAAATAACCCGGACTGTTCGTTTACTAGATTCAGGGATATGACGAATCAGGAAATAGGAGATCTTATGAGACAGGTAAAAACAGGCTCATCCCTAGATCCCTGCCCCCCTAAAATCTTTATTCCAGTAATTGACGTGGTGAGCAAAGTCATTACTTCTATTTGTAACGCCATGTTCCAATCTGGGATCTTCCCAGATAAGTTAAAAACACTCTACTGAAACCTCTCCTTAAAAAAACTGGTCTAGATAAAACAACTCTCAAAAACTATAGACCTATTGCCAGCCTGCCTTACCTGGCTAAAATAGTGGAAAAAGCAATGAACACCCAACTTGCTGAATATATTGAACACAATAACCTCCTGGACGAGTCGCAGTTTGGTTTCCGGAAACTTCATGGAACAGAGACTGCCCTCATTAAGGCTGCCGATGATATCAGAACCATCAGGGACCAAGGAGGAACAGCTATACTGGTCCTGCTGGATCTCTCGGCGGCCTTCGACACGGTCAATCATGCTGTCCTGATTGACCGTGTCGAGGAAATGGGCATTTGCTCAAAGGCCAGGGAGCTTCTGGCTTCATTTCTGTCCAACAGAACGCAAGCAGTGACACTGGGCGCATTTCAATCTACTGAGCTCGCCCTTCCATGTGGCGTTCCGCAAGGCTCATCCCTAAGTCCGACACTTTTTAACATCTATGTGTCGGACTTAGCAAGGGTGATTAAGAACTTCCGGATGAGCCTTACCTCATACGCCGACGACACCCAATTGGTGATCGCAATTAAGAATGATGGTGAGGAGGTAGCAGCCAGGTTCCAAGAAGGCATGCTTGCCATCAAGGAATGGATGTCTGAGAACTGCTTGCGTCTCAACTCTGATAAAACAGAGGTAATGATCTTTGGAAATCTATCACCGCAGTGGTCCACTTTTTGGTGGCCGACCCCACTCGGAGCCCCTCCAGAACCTGTGCAAAAGGTCAGGAATTTAGGAATTATATTTGACGACAATCTTAATTTCTCTAACCATGCCAATCAGGTTGCGTCGTCTGCCTTCTACAAGCTTAAGATCATTAGAAAAATCCTGCCCTATCTTCCTGAGAGTACTAGGAAAACAGTGGTGAGTTCCTTAGTACTCTCATCACTTGATTACTGCAATGGATTATTTGTAAATACCCAGGCACGGGTGGTGGCCAAACTGCAGCTTATACAAAATGCTGCCGCAAGGCTACTAGCTGGCATTCCTAAGTTTCAGTCCACCAAGCAAGCGATAAGGAACTTCCACTGGTTAACAGTGAGAAATCGCATTAGATTCAAGACCTTGTGTCTCACCTATAAAGCTCTTAAGGGCCATGGACCAGCATTTCTCAAACAGAAACTCTTCTATTATTTAACTAAAAGATCCTTACGATCTGAACAGAGACATCTACTGGTAGTGCCACGCACTAGGACGGTGACATGGGGCGACAGATGCTTTACCAATGCTGCAGCCAAACTTTGGAACACGCTTCCAAAGGAAATAAAATTGGCACCCTCGCTACTTCAATTCAGAAAATTGGTAAAAACCTGGTTATTTGACCAATAAACTGCTCAGGACAATACTTTTTAAGGTAGATACATGTTCAATCTGAGATTTTCAGCAAAGTCATAGCGCCAAGACACCCACGGGTATATGTTGCGCTTTATAAATTTTTAAAATAAATAAATAAATAAATAAAATAAATAATGTGTGGATGACAGCTGGAGATGGGCTGAGCAGCTAGGCAGGCTGCTCCTGGTGGGGCTGGTGTGGGGCTGGTGCATGGCTGGTACATGGCTTGTACCCATTTAGAGCTGGCTGGACTAAGATTGTTAATATTCTGACATGGAGACAATAAAGAAGACTTGATACTAGCAACATGGCTACCAGAGTCTCTATGCAGGATACAACATTTATTTGGCGACGAGCGGACCTGAACTCAAGCGTGTTTAAGCACAGTACAGTAACCAAGAGACTCCTAGGAAAACATTGGAACCAGCGTAACTTCAAAGAAAAAAGAAAAAAAAAGAAAGGAATAGTATGGACTAAAAGGCAAGTCAGCCCACCAGTGACTAGTCATCGGACGGCCCCAACTTGTTGCCTGATCCTACTCCATGGACTTGTCCACAGGTATGGCCTGTTTGCAGTTTGGGTATGTTGGTGGAGACTTTTACCCTGCAGTATGGATGTATCCACTGCGCAAGAGAACTGTGGTTGGTCAAGTTTAGAGTTATGTCTAACTCTGTGTACTAAGGAGCGCCTGTGGCTGTTCTTAGTGGAGTTGATGAACCAGCTCTGTGAAGTGTTTTCACATGTACCACACAGGAGCGGTGTGGTTGTGCCATGTTCGCTGTCTTCATTGCGCATGGAAAGCAGTTTCTGCATCAGACTTCTCTGTCAGCTTAGAAATACTGCTTGGCATAAAGTACTGTGTGTTAAGTCTAAATGCTGTGATGGATTTCACATGTGCCAATCAGGAATAGTATGCTTCAACTCAGTTTGGCGTTTTATGGCACAAGGATAATACAAGTATGGACTTTCACTAATTTGGTCTGGGAGTTACTCTTCTAAGCAACGCAATGTTTTCCACTTGTCTGGATGTGGTTTTATTTTGAGCAAAATCGTTTGAACTTATGCGATCTGCAAGCGCAGTGTCACTGGTCTTGTGAAACATCAGTGTGGTGTTAGCTGTGGTCAATTTATGGACAAGGCAATGTGGTTTGACTACTACGTATGGGCATTTGCTGAGTAGCGTTATGTTATTTCTACTGGTCGTGCTTTGCCTATGTACAACTGAGCGCTGAAAGTTGAGAGGATCTCGCTGACCAGAAGATCTGTACAAATAGTGTATAAACTTTGGCCATTAGCCTCGAGGATTTCTAGCTGCTGCGCAATTAACTGCTCAACCACCACCCTGGATTTAAATTAATAGTCCGACAAGCCAAGTAACTCGTGTGCCTACCTTCCTCGACCTTCCTACACGTCGCATCAGAGTTCTTTTTCCCTGCGTCATCTTCTTCCTTCTGATGAGCGGTGCCGCGTCGAGTGCAGTTTCGAGTAAGACACTGCTCATTTGCTGCAAAGATCCTGTGGTGCATGTATGCACCGTTAGCCACTCGGTATTGCGCAGAAAACGTGTGAGTCAACTTCTTTGTCGTGTGGAGATCTCGAGTGACACTATGGAAACTAGAGTTCAAGAAACGCTAAGGTTTTTGTGCTGCCCAGTTCGGTGATTCACTTCATTCAAGTGTGGCATTTTTGTACTGAACTGAAGCTTTAATGCTGTTTGACAATTCCTCCACGTGCTGCACCAAGAAGGGACTCCCTCGATCACAAGCTAGCTTAGTGACCAGTGTTGAAGAGCGGTTTGTGAATTCTACGATAACATGTGTAACTTGTATATTGATTCCTGTTTAGTATCTTTCATAACTGTATTTGTAAGGGCGATTGCTAATGGTTGAATCCATGTCAGGTGTGCCATCCAGAGGATCTGAGCATTATAACAGGTAATCAAGAAATGCTCAGAACGAGTCTATGAGATTGTTGGAGCTCATGCTAAGTTTAGATTAGCAGTTTCCTGTTATTTTTTTTATCTCATTACAGTTTAATGTATGTTAAGCATTTTTTACGCTTGCATTATTGCAATGTCTTGCTTTACAAGTTTTGGTGCATGTTATGTGGTGATGTATTTGTTGTATATATGAGTTGCAGCACAACTCGGGTGAGAGATAGCTCACCGGTGGGTAACTTAGTTGGAAATGGTTATTGTACTTGTTTCCACCATGTAAATTTAGGTAGTTTGTGATGCCACAGTTTTACGCTATTTGCAGCTTGGGGACGTCTTTGTCTCTTGGAGGGTGGACATCACTGGTTTAACCTTAGTTTGGAGTTGGTTCTGGTTTGGTGGGTGGTCCCCATCTTCTTGTGTTATGTGCTGGTAAGTCGCCTTACGCTGCACATGTTTTGTTTGTATGTGTGTAAGTCGCCCTGCGCCTCACATGTTGTCCTGTGTAAGCCGTCTTGCGCTTCAGATGGTGTTGTGTGTAAGTTGCCCTGCGCTTCACGTGTCGTCGTGTGTAAGTCGCCCTGCGCTTCACGTGTCGTCATGTGTGAGTCGTCCTGCGCGTCACATGTTGTTCTGTGTAAGTCGACCCGCGCATCAGATGTTCCCCTGTGTAAGTCGCCGTGCACCTCACTGTGTGTGTGTACCCTCTATGTGGTCCATTTTGTGGTACACATGTTTTTGTAGTGTTTGTACACCCTTGTTGTTGGTTTCTGGCCTTGGGTGTTCGTCGTGGGATGTGCCCTCACTTCACTACTAGTTGTTCTATTTTGTTTTTGGGAAAGGATGGGATTACTGTTAATTGCTCATGTAATATTGTTTTACATTGTTCCTTCCCAGTTTTTACATCTATTGAATTTTTCACTGTCGTCATCAGGGATGATGGGGGATTTTGATGCATGTTCTTATATGATGTATATTTCCCATCTTTTCTTACTAGTATTCTTCTATCTTGGGTGATGCTTTAAATTTCTTTTGCTTCCCATAGATATGGACATTTCTGCTTATGTGTGTATAGTTTTTATTCCTTTATTTGCTATTGTTCTTTTGTTTGTAAAGGAAAGGGATAATGTTATATCCTAAGTATTGCACATATGTGTAATCAGCCTAGGTCCTCCTAGCTGCTCAGCCAGTGTGAGAGATGGTAATAGAATGTTGGTGTGACTGATGCGTGGAATGCCTGGGTGCCTGAGTGAATGTATGGATGACAGTTGGAGATGGGCTGAGCAGCTAGGCAGACTGCTCCTGGTGGGGCTGGTGCATGGCTGATACATGACTTGTACCCATTTAGAGCTGGCTGGGCTAAGATTGTTAATATTCTGACATGGAGACAATAAAGAAGACTTGATACTACCAACATGGCTACCAGAATCTCTATGTAGGATACAACACATTCCTTAATAAATGACATGGTATACTTCCACAATGATATAATCCATCAAGAATTATTCTTCAGAACATGATCAGCAACCCAATGCATTTAAGGTAAAAAAAAAACCTTCATCAGAGGCCATCCTTCAAGGTTCCAGAAAACAAAAGGAGCAGGGGCCTAAACTAACAGTCCAAGGTTTTAAATATCAAACAAAGTTAATGTCACCTTCACTGCTTCACTGTATATATCACTCGTGTGTGCATGTGTATGTCAAAAAGAAGTATCGGTTTCCTTGTGCACATCACCACCTAAAAGTGCGTAAAGTGATTGTTCTACAATTGTGTGCCAAACAGTGCTACAACTAATAAAGAAGTGTAATCAGTTATTCAAACGAGTTATGCAAGACGCAATCGTCCCGTTTCTACATGGAAAATTAAGTAAATCACACTGAAGTGCAGAGTTTAAAAACAACTTTAAAGAGTACACCAGTGATAGTCGCCCGTCGTGTCTGAATATCACATCATGCAGTTCTGCCAAGTGTCACGCTTCAGGTGTGACTAACGCATTTCTGTGCGGTGTTCCGCATCAACGCACTGAAATGCATTGTCACGCATTTTTAATGCCACCTCTGAGAGTCTGTGCCCCTCCCTACACGCCGACTCTGTGCTCCCCGCAGGCTTGCCAGCAGCTCTGGCTCAGACTGTTTGGTTAATAAACAGTTAACTATCTGCTCAGCACTTGCTGAGAGTTTGTCTGTGCTACAAATACAATGTTGCAAATCAGCCGCCCTTCTGCCGTTGAATCCTGCCCACGGCGCAGCTGTCAGTCACTGACCGACACTGCCGAACCATGACCCGGGGGCGGGCTCTGCCCTCAGCAGTAGTTGCTCCCACTGGGGGTGTGTGGTACCGTGGGTGGGGTGGGGAGGATTGATATCCGGATGTGACCTCCCCTCTGCTAAGTCGTCACGTCCGGAAGAGTAAGTGTGGTTCAGAAGTGGCGGGGGACTCAACGTGGTAGTGCGCTGCTCTGCCCAGCCCTGCTGCTAAATTACTCGGCGGGAGGTCTGCAAGTGGCCCCTGTGCGTCATCATGTCACTGCTGACAGTTCAGGCGAGGCTTCGCTTGGGACGATGCAGTGCCGGGCTCAGCTGGAGGGACCAGGTGATCACCCCGGTAATCATAATTGCATTGAAATCTACTCGGAGTTGCACTACAATTTGTTTAATGAAACTGAAATGACAGGGCACGCAATTGAGAGCGTTTACAGTGGAGTGCACAGAAATCCAGAGGTCATCTGGATCTTTAAAAACTGTTTAAGTGTTGCTGACGGTGGTGTTGTACTTGACCTGTGCTGCCTCGTACCCGTGGGTCAAGGGGTCACCTGTTAGTTGGGTAATGCAGTGGCTGGAGTCTATGCAGACCGTCACTTCTCCTACTAAAAAATCGAGTAGAGGGTCTGCCACCAAGTCTTTGCTCGGCTTGCCCAGATTGTTCATTTCTACCAGGAGGTGTACATAAACTTTGTTACGTTATTCTCTTTTTCTGTGATATGCAGACAGTTTCATTGCATATCACAAGCAAGCACCCCTCGGAGGTATTCTACATTGCTGTGCACACTTGATTAATTCTCTTAAATTCATTTTTACGTATGCTGTATACATTTCAGATAAGAGCATTTTTTTAAAGCAGAAATATGTTAAAACATACTCTAATCTGAAATGTATACAGCATACGTAAAAAGCTGTACTGAAGTCAAAAATAAGATAAGTGTATCAAAGACTGAGTGAGCTGCATCAGTCTTTGTACTTTGCTCATACTAATGGTGCTTTAAGTGATTCTTGACTCGCTTGTAAATAATGCGGTCCTAAACAGGGCCAAGAGATTCAATTAAAATTGCACATAATAAGAAACACCACTGCAGCTGTGTTTCTGTGGTAAGGGTTTGCTTGCACTTAATCCTCCTTCTGCTAGGGTCATCACATTAGCTTTTCTCCCTAAAAGAACATTGTGTGATGATATACCACTTTTTCCCACTCTCCCACACATCAGGCCTGCCGCCTTTGGTGGGTCTTGGTGTGTTTTAAGGCCTCTACTGGGTAACTGAACTTTCATGTTAATTCTCATGTCTAAGGTAATTAGATGACACCATGTATGTAGGGACACAATGCTGTAGTCCTGGGATTTTCTGTTAGTTAAAACGATGCGAGCCAGGACTGCTTTTACCAGAATGCAGTAGATTCATTGTTGAATTAAAATCTACAACAGGAGCAAGGCATCCTTGGTAACATGGGGTTATCTAGTCACCGTACTGAGTCATTTGATACCCGTTTTCTCATCTCTAACTACAGTATAGTATATCTTCCCTATATACCGGATGGGGTTCTACCTCAGACTCTTATGTCTTCCAGAAGAAAGTAGACATCACTCCCCACCATTGAGGTATCCACGCTGCATGGGTACGAGTATGGATCTGTCAACCAGCAGTCACAGAAGCATTGCTTATGGATACAGAGAGCTGTCACAAGCGGCTGGAACCTTCTCTCTCTCCCTCCCTCATTTTCCCTTCACATTAATGTGCCAGTCAACCCAGGTCCAACAGTAATTACTTTACTTTCAGCACTGATCAGCAGCGTCACTGTCAACAGAGCCTTTCTTTACCTCTGTGACAGGCTGCCTGCGGCTGGAGTGATCTGGTGCTTGCTGCAGGGCTGGGCACATAGGCACCGCTCGCCAAATGGGGAGGACTTCTCAGAGTTAACTATTTTTATAAGGGTTGAGGCTGCTATAGTAGTCTTGAAACAATAATACACAGCCTTGCTGTGACCTATGTGTGCCTCAGCCTCACTCTCTGGTCTCATTTCTAATATTTATATTACTCGTGAGAAAGTGTCACTCATAATTGTTTAAATGTCACTCATAATTACATTGAAATTATAAAAATGTCACACATGGCAATCTGAAACCTTGGCAGCTATGCACATCAATTGGTGAACTGGATGTGATTACAGGCTTCAAAGAAGGAAAATAATACTAGCAAGGCTGTAGATTACCAAAATGCCGCCGACCTCAAAGACACGAACAGCGGAAACTGAATGACAGGCGGAAATGACGTGCACATTGAACCCCATGGTGGTTTATCATTTCTGAAAGCTACACACCATGTCATGCTGTGTTTATCTAAGGGAGCCGAAATAATCAAAAGTGCAAAAACGAATATGTGAAAACGCTATGCGATATCAAACATAATGTGATTCGAGTGAGGCACGCTACGCCGAGTATTTAAATAGGCACGAATCTAACTTGTATGCAATTCCTAAGGTTGCAAACCCGAACAAACAGTTGACAATAAAGTTGCTTCTCAAACACATGAAGTGCCAGTTCCTAGTTTCGCTGCTTATAAATGAATCCCATCCTAAGACAAGCAGATATACATGACATTATAAGCAACTGGTAATGTACTCATACATTATTTATGCAAAATACTGAGTAACTAAATCTGTGAAAACAGCCTCTAAAAAATGGTGATTATGCCCCATGTGAAAAGCCTACACATCTATCGTCATTAATCTGGAAATGCAGTGAGTAGTTTCAGATGGCAATATTAAAGACAACAGAAAAAGTAAATTGACTTAATTAATAAACAAAATGAACTACAAGAAATACAACTACTACAGCATCTCAGTGAGAAACAATTACTTTCACAAGAAGCAATTGTATTCAAGTCTATCATTCAACCCTCGGGGTTGCATGGCTTGTAATTTTTTAATCCCCAAAAACTCAGCTCTTGCTAAAAAAATGTGAGGATCTCCTTTTCGAGGTAACCATGCTTCCAAAATAATACATTGCAGTTGTGCAATGTTGTGTTTCACCTCCATCCAGTGGGTGGCAGCCGTTGATTTTGTGATTGAGTTCTGATATTGCTCTTATGTTCACCCACTCGCACTTTAACTTTTAAGAGTTTAGTTAGATGCTTATGATCGGACCTTAATACAAATTTTCTTCTCCACACAAACTTTCCAAAGAGAACAAATGCTCACACATGCTAATGTTTCTCTCTCTACCACAGAGTATTTTTACTCAGTGGGTGAAAGGAATCAAGATGCAAAAGGTATAACAACTTCCTTTCCATTTAATTTCTTTGATTAAGTACACTGCCTAGACCCCTCCCACTAGCATCTGTCGTTACAATGTAACAGCAGTGGAATCAAAACGTAGCAACATTGGAGCTTTGCATTTGGTCTGCTCGATTTCCAAAAATGATTTCTGACGCACGTCAGACCAATCTAATTTGGTTTTGTTCCTCAATAACAATCTCATGTCATGTGTTCCCTCACCAGAAAATGTCTACAAACTTTGAATAAAACTCTGCCACCCCAAAAAAGGACCGGAGTTCATCATTGGACTTGGGTGGTGGTGCTTTGATGGATTCCACAAGTTTTTCTTTAGGTTGGATTCCATTGTCACTTATATCACGACGTAAATATTTGGACTTTCAGCAAATTATCATTTAGTGATCTCAGCCGTCAAACCCTCTCCTTTGGGAATATCCAACACCTTTCTTTTTTTTTTTTTTCAAAACCTTTATTGACATTTCAACCAAATACAAGTATGGGCCTACAACCCCCGGGGCTGGCCGCTAAGCAGTTAGATAAACGGAGAGCAATTTTAGTCACATGCAGCACCTCGGGGAGCAGAATCACCGTGCTAGCGTACTCTTGGTCACCGTACAGCACAATTAGAAAAACAGGATATAAAAGGTTTTCATTTTATAATATAAGATGGAAGGATCAGGTGCCAAACAATTTCCCAGCAGCAAAAAATGGCAGGCTGAATAGTAAACGTATCAACAGTAAACAGTAACCGGTCAAAGCCATGGCGCCGAAACAGGCAGTTCAGGATGTGAAGAAATATTACGGTCAATTCGCGCCTGCCAGTCACCTGCCCTAAGACCCAGAGAACACCACGAAAATTGAGGCACAGATGAAAAAGCAGTGATGGATACCAAAGAAACCCACTGCACTGACCCAGAAAAGGAAAAAGACAAAGACAGAGAAGAGAAAAAAGGCCATAGAAACAAAATAAAAATGAAAAATCCCCTCCCCCAACCCCCCACCCAGCACCCCTGCAGATGACTACGGCCCCCCACCCCCAGCAGTGTGCCTGTCGCCCAAGAACCAAACCCGAAATATAGAAGAGACAGAGAAAAAAGGAGAAAGAAAAGAAACCCCACTTAACAGGGAAGTGGAGGAGGGCGATAGTCTATGCGCTCCCGGTCTCTCCCCCCCGCCCTAACAAAGGGGGCCCCCCTAAGCCAGCACAAATAAAGTAGTCCACCATACAAAAATACCCCGGGGGGAACCACAAACCCCCCGCCCCAGAATCCGTCTGGTGATGAAGCAGTCCCGTTACCAATAGATCCATCATAAACAGTTCAACCCACAATCTCAGCCTTGGCCCCGTCTATCAAAGTTGCTGAGTCCCTCGGATAAGTAAAGCCCCATCCCCGGAAAGTCAAAAGTCACACAAAAGCAGCCGGGGCTTGGGCCAGCAAATGGGAGAGGAATAGCAGATTCCAACGCACACGGCTTGCACAAACGATGTCCCTCCCCGTCTCCGAAGCCAAGCATCGTTACATCCGCTATGTTGGGAGACCGATTGGGGAGGGGGTGCGACTCATTCCGATACAGATTAAAATGTGGGCCAACAGTGTCCAGGATGGGGGAAGCAGTGAAATGTTCCGATAACTGTGGGACCGATGTTTCCGAGAACGTAAGAGAGTCACCAATCTCAGCACACACGATGAGTTCCATTTCTTCGGGGGCAGGCACAGCTTCCAGCACGGGGTCCAAACGCGCCACTGGGGCGCCCAACAGGAGACAAGTCGGCTGCCGGGTCACAAAAATCGGGTCAGGGCTTGCTCCTGGTCCTATGATCCCATCTGCTGCCGACAGCCAATAATTGACCTGGGCCCTCACCGTCGCGTGAAGCGCCGCAAGTTCCGCCATTACCATCCGCAAGGAAGGGCCACATTGAGTCCGTTCCGCCAAGGTCCATACGTCCACAGGCATAACGATGCCCACGGAAAGGCGCCCCCTCCGGGGCAGGATACGCCGGAGCAGAGTAAGCCGTGAGGGACGGGCAAACAGCCCGCAGCAACGCGCGGCGGGACCCCCGCCCCGGGGCACCAGCGGTGCTAGTGCCGGGCCTCCGGGCCGGGGCCCCCGCGACGCAGCACCGCGCGCCACCCGTCACCTCACCTCAGCTAAAGCACCAGGCAGCAGATGGTTGCAACGTAATCCGGGGAAATTTGCAAAAGTTCCAAGGACCGGGCCCAACCGCCCTTTTCAGTCTGTTTTTGTTCACTTTGGACCCGGGTAGATCAGCAATCGAGACCCCGGCTTCCAGTCTGGGTTAGGCCTCAAAACACTTTCGATGTTACTTCACCCCAGAACATCAGAAAAAGTCCGTGGTCACACCATTGGGGTGCCGACTAGTTCACCCACACGAATCCGGGGCAGGAGATCAGGATATTCGACAGGATAAGCGAGTGTAGGACGGAGGTCAGCGGAGCCGGGAGACTATGCGGCCATCTCGGTTGGTGTCGTAGCTCCTCCCTCTCCAACACCTTTCTTAATACCTCATCATGATGTTTCTTACTCATTCCCATAATTAAAATATCACCATAAAAGAATGTTACTCCAGGTAGGTCTCCAAATATCGGAGTCTGAGTCTTTAAAAAAACAGCTGCTGCTAATCTAAAAGGCATGAATCTAAATTGATAGCAACCAAAAAGGTATACAAAACATAGTAAGATGTCAATCAGGATCCAGAGCTATCTCATGATGAGCAACACACAAATCCAAAGTGGAAAACCACTTAGCCTGTCCAGTTAGGGATAACATCTCATGTATTCTTGGCAAAGGGAACTGATCCACTACAATACTATTATTCAACTCCTTCAAATCAACACACAAGCATTCTGTACAATTAAACTGCCGCGATACAACCAAAGTGATACCCATTCTGATGCCTCAATTGGATAAAAAATGTGTGAATTTATATGTTTCTCCAATTCTTTCTTAACTTCATCTCTAACAATGAAAGGAATGTTACATGCTTTATGTATTTTAGGAGTAACATTTTTTAATCTTATCCAATGAGTAAACCCTCTCACCTATTCCATTGCAAAACCCATGTTATGTGTATTCCCCATCACATGCCACCGAAACTTGCTCTACTACTTTTTTTTTTAACTTTCCACCCCAACACAAAAGGTCCCTCCTTGGCCACATAAAGCTTGCATAAGGCTTGTCAATTTTTAAATCTAAACACAAGATGTCTAAACCCTACTATATCGTTCTTTCTCCTTTATATCTCTCTGGGTTAATATCTGTCTGTGCTAAATGGTTACCAATAGCTGTAACCAAATGCTTTTCCCAAACACTCTCTGCAATAATTGTGTAGAGTGAACCAGAATCGGCCGCCACCTGCAAAGAAACATTTCCAAATGAAACTCAAAACAAAGGTTTGTTGTTTCCATCATCCTGAATATTTAACATTACTTTCTTTCTGAAATCATTCTTCATACTCCCAATATTATCACCTAATGAGGAATCTTTACTCTCCCTCACACACATTACCTTACTATTTTTTTTAATCTTTCTTTTACACACTTTAGCGAAATGACCTAAAAAGCCATATACCAGAAATCTGGCAAATGCAGGACATTAGGCGCATCTTGCGGAGTGTGAAGTGCTACAACAACAAATAATGTTTACATTCCACCCTTGTCACAGTTTATCCTTCTTTTGGACATTTGTATGCCCATTTGTTTGCATACTTTAGGTTTATGGTCAGAAATGTTATTTTTTTAATCAAAAAGTTCCTTCTACTGAGAGAGAGTAGCTTTAGCACACACAACTTTCTGATATTTCTGCCTTTTCACTATTGCCACTATATCCTTGAGGCGAGCTTCTCCTTCTCACAATCTTTCCTGTATGCCTTTGTTGGTTGTGTATGAATTCACCATGCAGTTGCCAAATCTGCACTTGACCGCCAGCATCTTCAAGGCGGACACAACCTTCAAGAGTTTCATATTTCTATTGTTTCCTTTGGAAAAAAGCATGCCTCATAACTGCTATGCACCCTGTAGGTGAAAAGTGCTCATCCAAGTCCAAAATAGCAATTTTAAACACATCCAAATCACCTGCATTCAGTTCCTGCTTCTGTAGCTAATTATACATTTGTAAACCTTTAGGATCAAGACAATACATTAAAATCCTTTTTTTTCCTTTCAGGCGACAATAGTCCACTACTATCTTCCAAACTTGCTATATAGTTGAGGAAATATTCGTTCCATTCAACCCAATGAACTGCGGACTCACCTTGAGTTGCCAAAAACCCCTTTGGAAAGCGGAGGTTTAAGGTAACACTGCCTGTGGCTGATCATTGGCCACAGTCTAGATGCTTGGTTCTAGACTTTGAGAAAGCCTTTATTTTGGGTTTTCCGGGTGACGTACTACCCCGATACGGGCTAGGAGGCTGCTTCCTCTGACTGAATAAATTGCTCTACACTTCACTAATGGCCAGAGTCAAGAGAGGATCCTATATTTCTGACCCTATCGCGATAGGCAAAGGAGCTTGTGAGGGGTGCTCGCTATGCCCACCTCTTTTTTCTTTGGCATAGAACCACTTGCTATGGTCTTCAGGTCACCAGGCGAGGAGTGGGGCTTTCCATTGGGAGGCAAAACCCACACAAACTCTTTGTAAATGGATGACCTCCTACTCTGCATTCGAGATGTGGGATTGGAACCCGCTAGCCTGGCCTGGATGCTCATTGAATTCACTGCCATCTCTAGCTTGCAGGTTAACCGTGCCAAATCATGCTTCTTCCCATTTACTCCTTCGTACCCCGACCCCACATTTGGTCTTAGCGGAGTTCCAGTAATGTGGCAATCCAATATGTTTCGTTACCTGGAGGTCAGGATATACCATCAAGCAGCTGACTTATTGGACGGTAATCTTACCAGGGCGACAACTGCCCTTAGATCCCAAATGTTGTTCTGGCATACACTTCCGTTATCTGTCATGGGTCGCGTAGCCTTGCTCAAAATGCTGGCACTGCTTCAGCGACTATTTTTTTCACTATTTTGCCCCTTTATCTCGCACCACACTACTTTCGATCCTTTGCGGGAATAATGCAAGCGTTCATTTGGAACAGAACAAGTTCAGTTGTAGGGTTGCATTGGCAAAACTATACCTACCTAAGGATCAGGGTGTGGTCACAGTTCCCAATAAGGAACAGTACTATCTTGCCTGTCAACTCCAGTGGATGGCTTAACGGATGGAGGGGGAACAGCTCTCAGACACCACCACGTTGTCCCTGGCCTGGACCGTATCAGCGATAATCCAACTCTTTCACCCCTGCATGCGCGTGAAACAATCAGGTTACACTGGGGCTGGCTCCAGGCAGGAATATTCATAACGTCAGCAAAATAAAGTATGAGATTTCTTCACCTGGCTGTCATGAACCTTTCTAAAGCAGCAATTAGGGACAAAAGGCAGGCCCGACTTAAAAACGTCCTCACCTTGAACAGAAACTAAATTCCATCCCTTTTCTCTTAACATCTACAAAAAAGCAGAACTAAAGAAGAACTAATCAGCACCTCCTTGCTAATAAGGTTCATGGTATCAATGCAATTCAGATGGCGATAGCAGGACCCAAGAAAATTAAACAACAAGTGTTATTGGTAAATACCTACATTCACCCCAGAGAGAAAAAAATAGGGGCAAAATCCCTAGTATCAGAACTGCCGAGCATCATGACAGTAGCAATGACACCACAATATATCATCTCAGGAGACTTCAACATGTCCCTCTCCGGGAAAAGCGGTAATGAAAACTCAGCTGAAGAACAACTACTAGAATGGGGGTTCTCACCGCTGGACGAAAGTGGGGTAAACAAACTAAGGTATCTAAATCCCTACTTATGGAACTAACTAGTCTGGGGCTGATCACTTTAAACAGCAGACATCTGGGTGATTGCCCACAAGCAGCAATTTACCATAACAAGGTGGCAAGCTCAGCAATTGACTATACCTTCATAGCCCTCTCAATTCTGAACCTAGTAAGCGTGTTTAAAATTGGAATAACGGACTATAGAGATCATTTGCCACAAGAGCTCAAACTTGAGGTTCAGGGTACGGCGCAAACCTTCTCAACAGAAAATCAGGACTAAACAGTAACCTCAAACCAAAAGAGATTAAAATATAAAATAAAGGATCTGGAAAAATTCGAGGAGATGGCAAAAAGTTGCTGGGAAGAAAATAGAATGAATGAAGGAGACAACATCAAGGCCTGGGAGAACTTGTTAGAAAGCCTCGGCTCAGCTAATGCTTAAATTAAACACAGGAGTAACCATAAGCGGAACTGAGAATTATCAAAATCTACCCAAGAGTGAACAAAGAAGGAACCCTCTAACAAACCAAGCCCACGACCTGAGGCAAATAAAAAGGGAAATTAACAGAGCAATTCTCAAATTGCATCAGAGAGGCCCGACATCAGTTTACAGGTTGAATCAAGGAAGCTAAAGTGTAGGAAGAACAAAATTGCTTGGCAAATAAGACATGAATCTACAGAGAAAACATGGGCCAAACTGTTATACAACATCAAATCTAACGACAGCGCGAGATTCTGGCGCACAGTGAACAACTTAGACAATTCAAGGGCTTATGAAATAAACTCGCAGATATCCGAAGAAGATTGGGTAAAGTACCTGCAGCATCATTTGAACAAAAACACAGACAAAAGAAGGCACTACTGCCATCAATTACGACCTCGTATTATTACGGGAGAACTTAAGAAAAGAAATCCTCTTGCAACTTACAATTAAACAGATCAAAAAATCGAATCTCTAAGTGCAAGAAAGAGGGAGCCCCTGGGCCTAACGGAATCCCTCCTAGTCTATATGAACAAGATCCACACTACTGGGCTGAACAACTTCGTCCCCTCTTTAAAAACATCCTGGACGGGGGGAGAATCCCAAACTCCTGGAAAGGATTTATTATTTCCCAATTTTCAAAAAAGGCAGTAAAAGTGGCTAAATGGAGCACAATGCAGGGTACGCCATCACGGACATTGACAATAATTATAATAGTTTAATCAGAAGTTTCTTTTTTATCTGTTTTTATCCCAGTCAATTTGATAAAAATTTGTATCCAACTGTTCTTACTGTAATGTACATTGAAGTTCTTTTTAACAAACGTATTGGTATATGTGACCTAATTTTTTTAATGTACGATTTTGCAAAGATTTTAATTAATCACGCAATAAAGATTGCTTACTTACTTACTTACTAATAAGGTTCATGGAATTACAAAAGGTAGCCTGTCTACGTCCTACTCTTTTAATTGTCTGGGTCTCCACCCTACGGCTACAAGAATGGAGGATATACACTTTCACTGTCTAAGCAGATATCCTTACCCCATCTACTGCCATACCACCACTGTGTTACAGCAAACAATTGATGGACGGAATGCCGACAATGCAAACATTCCCCCACAGTCAAAAGATCTGGGTTAAATCCATCGTTCTTTTGCCCACTACGCCACCCCAGTTTGGACAACTGTGGGCAATCAAATTAGACTCCATTTATAATTAGTAGAAAGAGATGAGTTTTAAGGGTAAACATCAGAAGGCATCGGCTTCAACATTTGCAGAATCTTCTTTTCAGTGTTGTATTTTTTACCAAATATACTCTCACACATTGCTATGATAAGAGGTTACTGCTCTATTTAAGTACAGTCTCATCCTCACAATAATTTCCTATATATGCATCCATCCAATACTTTATGTTTCCAGCCCCTGGGTTGATCAGCGTGTTCTTGCCAAATCTATGGTCTAGCAGTAGCCTTTCATGGGACAGACTGTTCACCTGATTCTAGTACTTATCAAAGTAGCTAATATAGCACTCTCTCATATGCAAGTCATAATGTTTCTTTCTACAGTTTGCATTCTAACATTGCATAAATTAACCTACCCTTCTTTTCCATCCTTTGCATGCCCCTTCTCTCTGTGCCTAGCCTACTCTAAGTCACACTTATGTTTGCTTTGATCTCTACTATTGCAATTATGCAAATGACCCACACCTCATTTCAAAGATCACAACCTTCTGTTTAAAAGTTGTACCTCTGCAAGATAATATCCAATCTCCAGTAGCTCAACCATTAATACCGTTAACCATCTGCATGAATTCACATACCTCTTCACATTAAAGACCATATCTGACTCCTACTATTTAATCTATCCAATAAAAACTGGAGATAATGCATGGAATGGGTTCTTAAGAGCACAAGGCTAATCTCAAAAAACAACTATATTCACTGAAAAGAACACTAATCTTGGGTTTTTGAGCAGAGTGCAGCCTGGCATAAAGTGCTTCAACACTTCATCAAGGCTAGTACGCCCCATATAAAGGCAGTTAAAATACAATATATAACCCTTATGGCCCAATCTAATAATAATACCTTAATCCTCAATAATCGAACAGTCTATTGTAGTTCACACCAACAATAAAATCATTTCTGTGTATTGCTTCACACACTCACACGCCCATAAGACAAATCCCCTTTGTGCCATGTCCTTCACCCAGTACTGCATCAGTCCACAGCAATAAACCACTCGTCACCAATTAGAACACTGGAATGTTGACAGTGCCATTGAATGAAATGGAGCAGCAGTGGCCTATATAAGCTAGTTTAGGCCAGATGCTCTCAACATTACAACGTCCTAATATACAGCCTCTGCTGCTCCAAAATATACGAATAGAGCTGTGTAAAGCGAAATGCAGAGCGCCTATGCAGCAGAGTTCACAGAGTCACTGGAACCTCGGAAAGGGGGTGGGGGCTGTTGCTTAGCTCCCAGGTCTCCCTAGCTCGGCTGGACGGGGAAAAGCAGTTAAGCTGAGCCCAGGGAGAAACAGGGGTTGACTTCAGCCTCCGTTCAAAGCTATAGCTGCAACAGACCTTTGTTTTTTTAATTAGGACAGTCTGCCCCCATGGGGCTCGATGTTCTCATAGCCTTATAACATGCAGTAGTGAGATATACCGGCCATTAAAGTTCTGCTCTATTGCTAAAAGTCCGAGCTGAACAATGGAGCGGGTATATAATGGCAGCATAGCCTGCTACAGTGGGCTATAAGGCTATAGTGAACAGCAAAGCAATAACTGATGAGATCTGCCACATGCTGCTGGCAAATGGAAGACTTTTGAGTAAGTCCATCACTGCAGGTACCAACTAGCTGCATACTATGACCGTTTCATACATTTCTGAAAGACTATCAGTCATGGAATGATTACCAAAGATCATCCCAGCAGAATTCTCCACTACGTCTTCCTCCTACATATACCTGCAGAGGATCATAAACTTTAAACAAAATATTGTAGCATTAACATCCCAATGCAGTAACTACCTAAGTGGACTATGATCATAACAAATACCATAAACAGGGAATGTAATTAACTTTTTTTTTACACAAGTCCAGTGTACCAAACACAGCTGGCCATAGTCCTAGAAAACGTAAAAAAATAATATGCAGGTATGACCAGACCCTACATTCAGTTATTGTTCTACAGAGAACAGATGGGCATTGAGTGCAGCAAAACAGAATTGGTTGGACGAGAAATGTGGCACGTGCTTGCAGAAATATACATGTTGTAGCAGAGAATTTTTTTTAGATAAGAATGTAAAAACAGAATGCAAAAAAGCAGCAAAACAGTGAAGTAACCGATTTTAAGTTAACACTGAAGTGCTTTACAGCTTTTGGTTGCTCTAAAAGAATATTTGAAAGTTAAGCTTTAGAGGTGAAAAACATATACATACTAGAAAAGGAGCAGAAAAGAAACAAGCATTTGCAATAGAATATGCCTCGCGTATGTTAAAGTTAGAACTGTTAACGTTGAATTTTTTTATTTTTTACTTTAGCTTTTTTTTTATACCAATAGTGCTATGCAAATATAATTACTCCACTGCAAATAAAACAAGCATTTGCAATGCAATAGGTCTCGCATTAGGAAAGTTTGAGCTATTGGTATTGTGAATGACAAATCTTGTATATATGTATTGTTTTTGAAAATAGCAAAAGTAATAGCTTTGTCATTTACAATGGCAAGAGTTATAACTTTCAGAAATGTGACACCTATAGCATTTGTAATGCAAGATGTGTTGTATTTACCTGACTTACATGTAATGATATTACAAATAACAATGGCTTTTAATTTTTTTTAATAATGAATACTTAAAAAAAAGTTATTGTAATTTATAATGGCAATAGCTTAAACTTTTGTAAATAACTTTTGTGAAGATTATGTTCAGTGTATTTTATTGTGACAAAAATCGAAGAACAGAAGTGAAATATTAACATATTTTTTTTACATTTGTAATAAAGCTTGAAACATTGAGAGAACATATTTGAACCAGTTTTGTTGAATGGTTGCACAGATTGATGTTGTGATGGCGAACGAGTGATGCTGTTGCGTTCAGTGATGCTGTGGTAGCACATAGTGATGTTGTGGTGCCCCCGAGTGATGCTGTGGTGGTGCTGAGTGATGCTGTATGCTATGCTAGGTTTTGTTTTGCCATCCTATGTTTTGTTTTGTTATGCTATGCTATGTTTTGCCATCCCATGCTTTGATTTTTATGCTATGCTATGTTTTGTTATGCTATGCTATGTTTTGTTGTGTTTTGTTATGCAATGCTATGCTTTGTTGTGCTATGCTATGTTTTGTTCTGTTGTGCTATGTTTTGTTTTGCTATCCTATGCTTTGTTTTGTTATGCTATGCTATGTTTTGCTATCCTATGCTTTTTTGTGAGAAACGGTGATTGGGTGAGGGTGTGTAAGGGTGAGAGGGTTGTGAGGGTGAGGGGGTGAGGGGGAGGGGGGTGAGTGTGTGAGAGTAAGGGGGTGTGAGGGTGAAGGTGTGAGGGGGTGAAGGTGTGAGGGGTTGTGAGGGAGGGTGAGTGAGGGAGGGTGAGTGAGGGTGAGTGAGTGAGGGTGAGTGAGGGAGGGTGAGTGAGGGTGAGTGAGTGAGGGTGTGTGAGGGTGAGGGGGTGTGAGGGTGTGATGGTGAGGGGGTGTGAGGGTGTGATGGTGAGGGGGTGTGTGGGTGAGGGGGTGTGAGGGTGAGGGGGTGTGAGGGTGAGGGGGTGTGAGGGTGAGGGGGTGAGTGGGTGTGAGGGTGTGAGGGTGAGGGGGTGAGTGGGTGTGAGGGTGAGCCCCCGGGAGAGACCTATTCTTGCAGAACAAACTTTTGCACCTATGTTGTGTATCTTCAGAAACCTGCTCATTTTGTGCCCCTGTAAAGAAATGTGTATTGTGTGCCGTGCATCATGTTGTGGATACCCTCGCCTCATAAGTTTTGTGTGTATACCTGGGAGAAGCCCGCACATTGCGTACCCCCAGGGGACAGCTGCATATAGTGTAATCTCCGTAGAAGATCTACACACTGTGCGATCAGAGAGACGTCTGAATATACTGTATTCGTAACTATTGTGTGCTTGTAGGTGTAATCTGTTGTGTGTGTGTACCACAGGAGAGATAGACATGTTGTGCATCCTAAGACAAACCTGCACGTCGGACATTACCTGAAGGTGTCAGAGCGCTGTACAATAGAACTAGTTACGTTACAAGAGAAAAGTGGTACACAATAGAACATTACAAAGACTAAAAATGAAGGGTACACAAATACAAAATCCAACACAGCACGCAGGTGTTCTTTCAGTGTGGTAGATCGTTGCTGCACAGTGTCCAGAATGCTCTTAACCAACATATTTCTATGGGATCTTGCCTTGCTAAATGTCACCAGGGGTTGATTGGGAATATCATCCTTAATGATGTTTATCTGTTTTAAGGATGTGCCAGTTCCTCCTGAGTATTTTTTTTAAATAATTGGCTTCAGAGGAATATGGGGTGATCATTCTGAATTTTCCCTTGCTCTCATTTGCTTCCCTGTTTCTCTTGTTGTCTTCAAGTAGTAGATTCCCTAGGAATATGTCTTGCCTTGCATAGAGCCTTTTCTAACAAGGTATGATCATACCCTCTGACACTAAACCTAGCCTTGCTCTCAGAGGCAGCCGCCTCAAAGTCCTGATCTTTTGTACAATTTTGTTTTAGCCTGAGAAACTCCACATATGGGATACTCTGTATAAGTGCCTTTGGGTGATTACTGCTAGAAAATAGAACTGAGTTTCCAGCTGTGTTTTTTCGGAAAAGTGTAGTGTGTATTTTGTTATTTTCCACAAAAACTTTCAAGTCCAGATAGTTCCCTGCCACAGGACTTACTGTACCCGAAAATTGCAGATTTAGGTTGTTATCATTGAGGACACAGATATATTCATGAGCTGTCTCTGACACTAAACCTAGCCTTGCTCTCAGAGGCAGCCACCTGAAAGTCCTGATCTTTTGTACAATTTCGTTTTAGCCGGAGAAACTCCCCATACGGGATACTCTGTATAAGTGCCTTTGGGTGATTACTGCTAGCAAATAGAACTGAGTTTCCAGCTGTGTTTTTTCGGAAAAGTGTAGTGTGTATTTTGTTATTTTTCACAAAAACATTCAAGTCCAGATAGTCCCCTGCCACAGGACTTACTGTACCCGAACATTGCAAATTTAGGTTGTTATCATTGAGGACACAGATATATTCATGAGCTGTTTCTATGCTTCCCAGCCAAACGATGAATAAATCATCTATATATCTGTGCCATTGCATCAGTCTCCCCTGTTGTTCACCTTCTAGCGACCTGGGCACCTGTTCCTCCAACCAGCCAACGAACAAGTTCGCATAACTGGGGGCGAAACAGATGCCCATCGCCGTTCCAGATGTTTGCATGAAGAATTGGTCTTCAAACAAAAAGATGTTGTTTCTCAGGCAGAATTCTACACATTCAAGAAGCATTTTGTTGTGCAAAGCATAACGTAATTGGTGTTTTTCCAGATAAAATTGTACTGCTCTTAAACCTTGTTGATGGTCTATACAGGTATATAAACTTGTAATATCTAGCACCATCAATACATAGCTGGAATCCCACTTCAGTGTAGATAATTTTGTCAAGAAATGTTTAGTGTCTCTAGTGTACGAGTCCAATTGTGCAACAAAAGGAAACAGGAAGTAATCTATGAATCTTGATAAATGTTCAGTTAAGCTGCCGATTGATGAGATTATAGGCCTCCCGGGAGGATTTATACTATCTTTGTGGAGTTTTGGAATATGGTAAAATGTGGGGATTACCGGGTGATTGTTCCTAAGAAATAGGTGTTCATCTGTCCCCAACATGGATTTCATGTACCATGTACCAATCAAGTAGTCATATGATTTTATGCTGTTCTGATATACTTCTTTGGTTGTCATCTCATAAAATCTTACATCTGAAAGTTGCCGCTGTGCCTCTGTCCAGTACTTGAGTCATGTTTGAACAACGACATTTCCTCCCTTATCAGAAGGTTTAATTATTATTGTTTTGTCCTTCATTAGATTTTGTAGGGCCAACTGCTCTATACGATTGATGTTACTCTTAGTAGATGTATCCTTTCTGTTAGATCTGAATTTGAGCAGGTCATTCACCAGGGCATCAGTGAACACATCGATGGCATCTGAGGATTAAACACTGATACAGGTTTAAATGGACTTTCTTCTTTATCCTGAATTGCATAAAATGATGTGTTCGATTTCTGCCGCACTTTGCACCTACAAAATGTAATGATGAACATTTATTTGAGCTCCATAGGTGTTTGCCCACTCCAAAATGGCACCCATTGCTGCAGGGAGTAAATGTGTCCTTTCTCTACCTCAATGCCTCAATGTGTGTTTTGAATGAAGCTTTATAAACATGCTTTGCACAATGGATTTTGAACACTGAGGAAAGCTGTGTGCTGAAACGTTTGTTCTTCCGTTGCACTAAATAAACAGTCTTTTGCTGAAAGTCTTCCCCCCTCGTGAGTGCGGTATTTCTTCAAGATTGAGAAGAAACAGAGCAGATATATATATATATATATATATATATATATAATTTTTTCTCATACCATTGCAACCCCATACAGGAGGCTAAAGGATAATAAATCACTGCTTTTGTAATCACATAAAGAATATATAGACCACAGAAGGGCAAGTATCACTTGAACTCTTTTTAATGAGTAGAACTTATGAAAACTGCAAAAGAGCAGGTATGGTTAGCCTACAGGCTGCATTTTAAACCAATAGCATGAAAAATGAAAGCAAATGTACAAAAAACTGGAACTGTGCCTTTAAGGCAGCCATGACCCCTAGCTTCCCATCATGCCTCAGGGGAGACAGTTAGGTCAGTTGTTCTTTTCGGCGACCCGAAGGGCCAGTTACCTGACTCGGAATGAGAAGTTTTCCTTTTTTAGGTCTCGTTTAGGCAGCGCTTGCGCTGTCTCTTCGAGACATGCTTTACAAAGGACTTGAACTCCGCCCATCTTTTCAATGAGCTCCTATTACTGTCCTTTCTAAATGGTTGCTTCTGATTGGTGAATAGGCTTAGTAGTCCCTCCTTAGTACCTTCTAGCCTTATTTGTAGCCTCCCATAAGGACTGGTCCTTTTACTTGTGTTTTTACTCTGTGTTTTATTTACAGTCTGTGAACACTTAAAATGACTTTCTCCTAATGCAGCAGGACATGCTTTCCTGCAGGGGACTGCTTTTCAACTCTCCATCAACGCCTGGGGAACCGCTTTTCAGCTCTTTGCTTCTCATTGCCCTGGCGCTCTGCTTAATGTTTCAACACGACACCCGCTTTCATATACACAACAACTTGGGTGCAATATAAACAGTGGCAGAAACTTTTCATTTCACAGCAGAAGCCCACAGGCGCCCCCTTTTATAAATCACTGCGGCACACATAATTAGCAACAATGGCGACCGCACCTTTTATTTTTTTTCCTAATTGCGGCCTCTCCTATTGTGTGCAGCTCGCAAAACACTTTTGTTGTTTACAGACAATCATGGCGGCCACGTGACTTGGGCGCAGCTCGACCAATTTGTTGTTGTTGGGGGGGGGGGGGGGGGGTTTGCATTAAATCATGGCCGGTCGCTCGTCTTGTTGTGTGCAACTTGCCCAATTCTTTATTTTTGGGGAGGGGTGGGGGGGGGGGGGGGGGGGGGGGGGGGTTACATTAAATCATGGCGGTTCATGTCTTGTGTGAAGGTCACCCAACTCGTTTTTTGGTTGTTTTTTTTCTTTTTTTTTCACAACAAATTTTATTTGTAGGATCGGGCAAGTAATACGCGTGGCTCCCCACAATCAGGAGAACACCACCAAGCATTTTGGTACAGTTTCAGCATAGGACCAAGCGTCCAATCAAGGAGTCAAGAGAAAGCATTTATAAGAGAACACAGCTACACCCTCCCCTACCCCTATCAACCCCAACTACCAAACTCTCCCACACCCTCCCCTGTGCCCCACCCTAACCCCCTGCACGTGTGTACAATTAGCTTCGGTGTTTAATCGTGACATGTTACTCGTGGCGTATTGCAAGGACTTGCATATATCAGGGGACTAAAGATCTTCTAGTTCTGCCGGAGGGTCCAGGGTCAACCCCCTATAATCAGCCCACCTCTTCCACACCTTAAAATGTTTGCGGGGGCACCCTCGTGCTTCAAAGATCGGTCGCTCTAGACCCATGCAAAAGTCCATTCCGGCTCTCCATGCACTCAGGGGGGGCCCTCACATCTTTCCACGCTCGAGCCAAGTCTCTTTTGGCCACTACCAGCCCCAGGAGCAACAAGTGACGTTTGTATATGTTTCCACCAACCCCCTCTAGGATGTGGAGTAGGCCCAGGCGACGAGTGCGAGGAAGAGTCCAACCCAGCACCTCCGACAGGCAGCCCCACACACCCCTCCAGAAGCCAACCAGCCTAGGGCACGACCATACCGTGTGGAGCAAAGTGCCCACCGCATCACCACAGCGCAAACATTCCGCGGATCCAATCAAGCCTGCTTTCCACAGACGCTCACAGGTGTAGTAGGCTCTGGAGAATTTTGAATTGGATTCGTCTAAACCGTATGGCGATGGCTGCCCCCCTAGGGGACTCTAGGGCCTCCCTCCAATCATCTTCATCTAGGGGGCCAATATCGGCTTCCCAAGTCGTCTTTAATGGAAGAAGAGTGGAGGAACAATGAGTGACCATCGTCTGATATATACGAGAGACTTTGTCACCCAGGTCACCCATAAAGACTTTTGCCTCAATTGGACTAAATTCAGGAAGCTAGTCAATGCTGGCAATACTGGGCATTAGTGCGTGTCTGAATTGTAAGTACCTAAAAAATTGGGACTGGGGCATATTAAATTCGGTGCTAAGCGCCTGAAATAACTTGAGCGTTGTCCCGGACATCACATGTCCTAGCTGTGAGATCCCGATCGCGTCCCAGCCGTCGAATCCTGATAAGGCCGACAGTTCGGGTAGCAGGCCGTTATGCCATAGCGGCGTCTCAGCGGTCAGTCGACCCCACCAGCCCATGCGGCGCAAGGCCTGTCGCCATACAGCAAAGACGAGTCTTGTGACCCTCGGTAGCTTCCGGCGCAAACGGGCTGAGTAGAGAATTGTGTGGAGCGTATTGTCGCCCATCATTGTGCGTTCCAGGGCATATGCCGGATCCCCGCCGTCGCCATACCACCATTCGTTCAGGATTAACAGATGAGCGGCTTGGTAATAGGACAGTAGATCCGAGGTGGCTAGACCTCCGCAGTAAGTGGACAAGAAGCATTTACGCAGTGCTACTCTGGCCGCCCCCCCAGCCCATAGAAAGCGGCCCAAGACCGAGTTGATCTGTCGGAACCACCGGGGTGCAATTGGATAGGGATAATTCTGCAATTGGTAGAGGAGACGCGGGAGCTCGACCATCTTAGAAATCTCAGATCTGCCAAATATAGACAGGGGCATCCGAGACCAAGTTTTGACATCCGTCTGAACTCGGTCCCAAACGGGCACTATGTTGCGTTCCCAGGCAACGTTCGCTGACTCCGACAGTAACACCCCCAGATATTTCAGGCCATTCGTAGCCACCTGCAGTCCCGATGTCCAGGGACCCGTTGCGGTGTCCCCACTCAGCACCCATAGCGTAGATTTCCGCAGGTTCAGATAAAGGCCCGAGACTTCCCCAAAGATTCGCATGATTTCCAGTTGTTTTTTTTTTTTTTTTTTTACAGATGAAATAATGAGCTTAAGCCCTCACTGAAGCGGTTTCTTGTGGCCTGGGTAACGCGCCACAGTTTAACAAAATGATGCACAGAGACTGTTTTTTAGGTCTTGCCTGCGAATGCAGCGCAGCTGCTTTACTTAGCGAGCTCTAATGCTGCCGCTTTGTTGCGTGAAGGGAGACAGGAGGTGGCAAGCGCGGACAGGTGTGCACGTGTACGGAGTGCACATCTCCTGTCCGCGTGTGCCACCTCCTGTTTCCCTTCCGCAGAGAAACCGGCAGCACAGCGCTCGCATCGCGCACTTTCACTTTCCCTCCCTCCCCTTCAAGAACCCGGACATTCCACCATTTACTTTGGGAAGGCTTTGCTTTGTAGTTTTAAAAAGGAAATTAGTTTGAGTAACTCAAAGGGCGCCGAGGAATCTTAAAATAAACACTTATCACTCGTACTCCGGCCTTGCATCAGCGGTCCTTGAAACTCTCCTCCCATCACGCACGCAGTGGCTGTTTTTTCGTCTCTCTCCTTAGGCCGTTCCTCACTCGCATGACGCATCAGCACTCCAGCTGCATTGTGGGACTGGGAGGAGAGTAACAAACACCATGAATCTCCTCATCAGACATCACCCAGTGCTTCGGGAGCCGCTCGACCCTGTGCGTCAAAAATCCACATTGCATCGTAAAAAGGAAAGGAACAAATAACTGATTGGCCGGTGTGCCTTTACAAATGCTGCAGAGCTTTATAAATAGACGTAAGATGAGGGATTTCCTAAAATGCGCACATGATATGGCTCCTAAATGTTGCAGAATATAAACAAATGATGCCATTGCCAACATTTCTTTACCGGGCAGTGTGGCAGGAATTCTGTGTCAGTGTTGCTTTATCGCTACTCTGAGTCTATCAATGGAGAAATGTCTCCACGTTTTAGGACTCACTTCATAAAGCTGTCGCAACATGTTTTTCAATCCTATACGTGTGCATTCCACAGAAATTCATCAACATTTTTAGCATAATCTTATCAGGCAGGTTTTAGAATAAAAAAAGAAGGAATTAGTTACTTACCTGTACACTATAGTTCTCCAGTATTATCTTTCATAGATTCACATGCTTGTATCTTCCCCGTCGTCATGGTGGGAGTCTCAACGGTAACAGAATGACCAAAGCAGTATCCTAGAGAAGAAAACTACATAGAAAAGCCCATAGGGACTGAAGTATTTGGTAACCAGACCTCCTCATTGTTTGGTCCAAAAGTCAGCCAATCAGCATTGCTGCCCTGCCCTCTCACTCCCCAGCAGAAGCTTCCTGCCTCAGATTTCCGTCCCCGAGTGAGAGACATGGATAAAAACCGAGAACAGGTTCTGCCTGAGAAACTGGGAGGCGGGCGGGCGCATGTGAATCTATGAAAGATAATACTGGAGAACTATAGTGTACAGGTAAGTAACTAATTCCTTCTCCAGTATTACATCTTTCATAGATCCACATGCTTGTATCAGAGTAGGAAGCAGTGCTCACAAAACCTGCAGTGTTTCCAGGATAGAACCCAGAAGGAAGTTCTGCAGTAAAGCAATGTTAGAACATGATCTAAAATACACAAGTCAGATAGGAATAAAAACCATATTCCCTTTCAAATATATTGTGTAAGTTCTTGAAAGAAAACATAATAGAACAATCTATAACAATAGTATACTACATAAGCAAATATATATGCATACATATATCAATGTACTGTATAGAATATTAACAGATAATCAAATTATACCTTACTGAAATAGGCGTTTCAGAACAGGTTGCCCCACTACCGTGTCCTCTTTCCACGCAGTGTCCAGACAGTAGTGCTTGGTAAATGAATGCACACCCTTCCACGTCGCCGCTCTGCAGATGTCGGGCAGCGACACTCCTGCAAACAAGGCCATTGATGTCGCCATCTTCCTTGTGGAATGTGCATTAACTTTGGAAAAGAGCGGCTTTCCCACTTTTTCATGACATTTTAAGATAGCCGATGAAATCCATCTGGCGATAATTAGTCTTGACAGAGGGAGGCCTCTCCTTTGTCCTTCAAATGCAATAAACAATTGTTTGGATTTGCGATATGTCTTTGTTCGTTCAATGTAGAACTTCAAACATCTAGCAATGTCCAAAGAGTGCAAAGCTCTTTCTGCTTCAGATGAGGGATTGCTGAAAAAGGTAGGCAAAACAATTGGTTCATTGAGGTGAAAAGACGTAGGGACTTTGGGTATAAACGTTGGATTTGTCCTTAATATAACCCTGTCCTGGCGAAATTGTAAAAAGGGCTCTTCCACTGAAAAGGCTTGAATTTCGCTAACCCTCCTTGCCGATGTTAGGGCAAGCAGCAGGGCTGTTTTCCACAATAGGAACTGTAAGTCTGTTTTGTGTATAGGCTCGAAAGGCGGCCTCATAAGTAGCGCCAGAACTGTATTGAGGTGCCAGGGCACTGGCGGGCGCCGAATGGGCGGAACAACTCTAAAAAGTCCTTTAATGAACTCCTTTATTAGCCTGGAAGACCAGAGAGACGGCTCGTCTGGCTTTCTCCTGAAACGAGATATTGCCGCCAAGTGCACCTTCACCGAGGCATGTGACAGACCTGCCTTAGATAACGACAACAGGTAAGGTAGAATACATTCGGGGGGTACCGTTAACGGGTGTAAGTTTTGACTAGCACACCAGTGGCAGAAACAAGTCCATTTTGCTGCATATGTCTTGTTGGTTGACATAGCTCTGGCTTGCGACAGAATATGTCTGCAGTCTTGTGGAATGCTCAAGTCTTGGAATTCCCGCTCATGAGGTTCCATGCGGACAATTTTAGCGATTGTAGGTCCGGATGCAGAATCTGACCGTCTTTCATGGAAATGAGGTTTTGGAATGTCGGGGGTTGTACTTTGCAGCCCTTCGACATCTGTAGCAGTTCCGAAAACCATGCCTGCCTCGGCCAGCTGGTGCTAACAATATGACATGACACAGTTCTAACCTCCTTTTGCTAAGTACTCGCGGTATTAATGGAATTGGAGGGAACGTGTAGACAAACCTTCCCGTCCAGTCCATGTGGAATGCATTTCCCCAGGAATCTTGCTGAGGGTACCTGGACGCAAACTGGACGCACTTTGAATTGTCTCTGGTTGCGAACAAGTCTAATGTGGGAGTGCCCTACCTTTGAAACAGTTTGTGAAGCCGAGTGTTGTGCAGTTCCCACTCGTGCGTCACGTTCGATGTGCGACTCAGGGCATCTGCCCGTGTGTTGAGGATGCCCTGTATATGTTGTACCTGAATCGAAATGCTGTGATTTATCAGCCATTTCCAGATTCTTTGCGCCAACGCAGACAGTTGTTTGGATCTTGTTCCACCCTGCTTTAGCAGATAAAACATAGTCGTGGTGTTGTCCATTTGAATAAGCACAGACGAGTGCCGGATTCTGGGTAGGAAGGCTTGAAGCCCCAGAAACACCGCTTTGAGTTCCAACATATTTATGTGAAGCTGTGCTTCCCAGTCTGACCAGAGGCCCTGAATCTCCAGCTCTTGAAGGTGCGCGCCCCATCCTTGCAACGAGGCGTCCGTTGTCATCACGTAATCGTGATCTTGAGTTATAAAATTCAGACCCTGATTCAAGTTCTTCTGAACCTTCCACCATGACATGGCCACCTTCATATGGTTCGTGATGGTAATCCGATCCTCGAAGGTTCCTTTGGACTGAACCCACTGTTTGTCCAGTTGTTCCTGCAAAGGTCTCATTCGAAGACGGCAATTTGGCACCAGTGGGATGCAGGATGATATCATCCCCAACATGGATTAGTACATCCTCACAGAAGTGAACCTTTTTGTTTAGAGGGTCGTTGCTAGACCCATTATCTTCTTCATCCGGTCCTCTGAAGGATAAGCTTTCACTGCCTTGGTGCATATCCATGCCCCTAAGAAGTGGATGCCCTGGGCTGGAGTAAGTGAGGACTTCTCCAAGTTGGTCCTTAGTCCCAAGCGCTGGAATAGTCGAATTCAGCACTGAAGAGACCTTGTGGTTTCTTTGAATGATGGACCTGTCACCAGCCAGTCGTCCAGATATAGGTAAATGTAATTCCCTTGCAATCTTAAATGGGCCGTCACCGGGGCCATGCATTTGGTAAACACCGTTGGGGCCGATTTGAGGCCGAATGGATGGACCTTGAATTGAAAATGGCGACTCTCCACGATGAATCTTAAATATTTTCTGTGCTTCCGATGAATTGGAATATGGAAGTACGCATCCATGAGATCCAAAGACGCCATGTAGTCTTTTTCTTTTAACATTTGGAGGATCTCTTGTAATGAGAGCATTCTGAAGGCAATCTTTTTTATGTATTGATTCAGATCCCTCAAATCCAATACCTGTCTCCATTTCAGGGTTTGTTTCTTTTTGATGAGGAAGAAATGCGAATAGAAGCCTTTCCCTCTGTGATGTTGTGGCACTTCTTCTATGGCCCCCTTCTGCAGAAGCGAATGGACTTCCTTCTGTAACTCCTGACGATGTTGGTTGAGTCTGAGCACCGGGGGATGATCTGGTGGCATTTCTACAAACTCTAGGGTATGTCCTCTGCTTATGACGTCCAAAACCCATTTGTCCGAAGTTATGGACATCCAGTTGTTGAAGTATTGAGACAGATAATGGCCGTTTTCCGGGATCTTCTGTATGGGGAGCGCTGGCCTGAAATCATGGACGTCTGTTAGATTGTTGATTCCTCCCTCTATTTGAAGATTTGCCCCTAGACTGCTGCTGGTAAGAGGAGTTGGAAGGCCTGTACTGGTTGCTTGAATTGTCTATAACCTTGTTGGTTATAAGGCTGATATCTGTTGGTCTGACATGACGGTCTCTGATTGAATTGACCTCTTGCACCTCTTCTACGAAAGGACTGGAACCGTCCTTGTTGAAGGGATCCCAGCGCTCTAGCAGTATCAGTGTCAGTGTCAGACTTGATACCTTGCAGCGCTTCGTCTACGTGTTTTCCAAATAAGTTCTCGCCATCGAATGGCATATCTACAATCTTTGCCTGCACCTCCGGACGAAATGACGTTGCTTTAAGCCAACCCTGTCTGCGAAGCGAAACTGCTCCAGCCATCTGCCTGAAAGCCATAGAGGAAACATCCATGGCAATGTCAATAGATTCAGCAGCTGACTATGTTCCGTCCCTGAGGATAGCCGCTGCTTCTTCTTTCCTATCCTCTGGTAGTGAAGACAGAATGGGTGCCAGATCCGACCACATTTGTCTGTTGAAACTGCTAATAAGTGCCATAGCATTGGCTGTTTTAATTGTAGAGGCTGCCATGACCGCAAACCTCTTCCCGGCTCCGTCCATTCTCCTTCCTTCCTTGTCTGGTGGCACCAATGAAGTAGCCACCGGGTTCTTAGAATTCTCTGCACCGCCTGCGTCACGACCGACTCTGGTCTCGGGTGTCCTATTAAACAGGCTGCTGCAGATTCCGGCGCTCTATACTTCTTTTCGATTCTTGGAACCGAAACCGCTTGGAAGCCGGTGTCTTTAAGATTTTTAGGCCCTCTTCCCAAACGTGAGGGATAATCGGGATTGAGCGAGTTGATTTCCTGGCGTCATCCTTGAAATCATACAAGAAACATTCCGTTTCTTTAACTTCCATATCCAAATGAAATCTCTTAGCTGCCTTCTCCATGATGTCATGGAACCCTCTGATGTCTTGCGGAGGAGAAGTGGATGGCAGTGGAGTAGGTGACGGGGTCGATGGCAAGATGTACTCATTCCATTCCTGCCCCGTAGCATCATGTACAAGCTCCCCTTCCTCAGGCTGATCATCCTCATCCGAATCCATTAGATCATCCCAGATTGTTATCACAGGCGGTGATCTCACCACTTTCTCCTGAGAAGTAGTTTGGGTCTTTGGAGGTTGCGACGGAGGTACCGGCGTCGATGACTGAGGTGCGTTTGCCTCCGGAAAACGGCGGTAATAGTCATTTATCATGAACCTGAGGTCAGAGACAAGAGACACAGGTATGGAGACTGACTCCTCTCGCTCCTCCTCTCGTGACTCCTCTTGTTGCTCTTCATCCTCATTGAAATCACATGTTTCCTGGAAAGACTCATATCTAGAAGATTGAGCTCTGTCCTTAAAGGAAAAAACCTCTTCTTCGTTTGTGTCCTGGCTCTTTATCTTGAGCTGCGATGGGCTGTAGGCAGCACCTGAGGACTCCTCTCCCTCTGAATCTTGCTCCAATAAGGAAGATGGAGGTAAAGGTGAAATCTGCGTCCACGACGAGAATTCTGCAGATTTGCTGATGGTCGCCGAAACCCTTGACGACTGAAACGATCGAATAGAGATCATAGTCTTCGACTGCGGCGATTTAAATGCCTTTGCCGTTGAAAGTATGATCTTCGTCGACTGTCGTCGACGACATAGTCAGCGTCGACGGAGCCGTCGGCACCAAAGTTGTCGTCGACGGGACTGCCGTCGACGGAGTCCCCGTCGACATCTTCGTCGTCGAGCCTTTTGTCGTCGGTCTCTTTGTCGACGGAACAGTCATACTCGTCGACGTTGTCGACGCTGCTTTAAATCCTGTCGTCGATGAAGCCGTCGTCGTCGAAACAGTCGTCGTCGACGGTGAAGTTGTTGACGGAGCTGAAGAGTTTTCCACAGATTTAGCAGTAGAGGCCAGGGAACTGGTCGATGGAGCAGGCCCTGTCCCTTTATGTCCTGACAGCTTCTTGGGAGGAGTAATAGGGAAAGATGACGCTGCCTTCTCCCTAGATTTAATCTTTTTAGATTCCACTTTTTCCTCAGAAAGAGAGGCTTTTCTCTTTTTAGGTGTCAATTTAGAAGATTCCTCCCCAGAATCGGAGTCTGATGCGACCTTCTTCTTTTGAAGCCACAACAGCAATTGAGCCTCTCTGTCTCTCAGAGTTTTAGCAGAGAAGGTTCTACAATATTTACAATCCTTGGCCACATGCTTAGGATGACGACAATATAGGCAGTCCTTGTGAGGATCCTCAGAGAAAAGCCTGGCCTTACCACAGGATCTGCAAGGCCTGAACAGCCTCTTTTTAGAGCTTTCAGCCATTATGAAGAAAATAGGCACACACAATACCTTATTCCAGTAGAAAAGACAGTAGAAGTAAAAAGTAAATAGTTCACTCAGGAACAGCAAAACTGAGTAGAGCTCAGGGAGACTCCTTTCTCACACGAAGGCGGTTGGAAATCTGAGGCAGGAAGCTTCTGCTGGGGAGTGTGAGGGCAGGGCAGCAATGCTGATTGGCTGACTTTTGGACCAAACAATGAGGAGGTCTGGTTACCAAATACTTCAGTCCCTATGGGCTTTTCTATGCAGTTTTCTTCTCTATGATACTGCTCTGGTCATTCTGTTACCGTGAGACTCCCACCATGACGACGGGGAAGACACAAGCATGTGAATCTATGAAAGATGTAATACTGGAGAAACACGATCATAAATTTGCATTTATTGTTAAATTGTTTTATAATTGGTGGCATCTTTCCTAAGTTTCCTTTTGAACAAAACAAAGGCACAACAATGCAGGACATGAATACTGACTGGGATAATGCTGCCAAGCAAGAAGCTGACCCAGCACCCTAATCCCAACAGGACAGCCCAACCCTGAAACTGGCAGGGAAAGCACAAGCAGTTCTGTCACATAAACACTGCTGCAGAGGAAAAATATGAATCTAGAGAATTTAACAGCCCGCCAGAGAACAAATTCGTCATTGGTTTTAAACAGCAGCATCTTCAAAAATTATTTTGTGTCTCACTTACTGACAGCTTTCGCTGTTTGTTGTCGAAACACCTCTTGTGGACCATACCAAAAACTTGCAGTGATCTTAGAGCTAGGCCATTGCTTACCATTGTGTGCCTTTCCCATCACTATCATTTGCTTGCTTCTTATTCAATGTTTTTCCCGACCGTGGAGGAGAAAAGTTATTGGAAACACCCACATCATGTTTGTATAGGATTTATGCCAGACAGTGCTTTAAATGAGCAGACGGTGTCCGGTACTGTGTACCTGCACTTCTTTCATGTGAAAGGGAGAGTGCCTGCACTTCTCAGCAGTGCTTATAATGTCAGAGTACTCACGTTCCTCAGGACTAAACAGTTGGTGAGTACCTGCACTTCTATATTTAAGAGCAGAAAGACTGCGCCAATATTGGCACATTTGTTTTCACTGACATTTTTGGGTAGTGTAGGATGCATTGGATTCAGGGTAAATGTACCACCCCCATCTGCCCCCTCCCCCCATCTCTTCTAATTTTCAGTTTAAGGCATATTACCTGAACTATGTGTTTCTTTTTGCCATTTCAAAATTAAAACAAGCACTGGCGAAGCCAGTATTTCTTGACAATCCTAGAGCTACAGGCGTTGGCAATGTAAATGCATTTGTATGGCGCTGGGCTTTTTTTTATTAATAAACACAAATGCATTAATATTGCCAATGCCTGTAGCGCTAGGATAGCCTGGGGCTGCCACTGAGCCCATTGTTTTTTTTCCTTTTACTCTGACTCAGCCGGAGTCACAGTGAAAGGAAAATGACTGCTTTAAGGGCCCTTTCCCCCTCCCTTCCTTTTTAGGTTTCGCCTAGCTCCGCCCAGGAGAAATCTAATGTCCCTACAGTGTGGGGCTTGGTCCCGCCCTCTGTTCCATTGGCTAGCTCCATAAATGGAGGCTAGCCATTGGAACAGAGATCTGTCCGTCATGGCCGGACCAGATTCGTGGGCGTTCCCGAGATTTTTTCCCTCTCCACCCCTCTGTGCTCGTCATCTCGGCGGTGGGCGTGTTGTTTTTTTTTTTTTTTTTTATGTTTCTTTTCTTCATTCCAGGCCGACCGCCGCCGGAAGAAGTCCAGGTGAGTGCCCATTCTCGCCCCCCCCTCCTGCTGTCCGTGTGCCGTTCCCGCCCCCCCCCTCCCGCTGTCCGTGTGCCCGCCCGCCCCCCTCCCGCTGTCCGTGTAAAGCCCTTTGACATCTAGATACAATCAAAAATCCGATATTTTTTCCTCTTCTCATGCCGTCCCGCTGCTAGTGTTCCCGCCCCCCTCCCGCTGTCCGTTCCCCACCCGCAGCTCTCCTTCCCCAGTTCCAGAGCCCAGAGCTCTGCCCGTAATCACATCTCCTTACAGGCCGGTAAAAAATGCAAATACCTGGTAAAGTCAATCAACCGCTTTTTATTAGTCATATTGCGAGATACAAACACTGCCACTTACAATAATTTCAGATCAATGATAACAATCCAAAACACGGCACAGCTACGTTCACACTACATTGTAAAAGAAGGATGTTGTCTTCTCATGCCGTCCCGCTGCTAGTGTTCCCGCCCCCCTCCCGCTGTCCGTTCCCCGCCCGCAGCTCTCCTTCCCCAGTTCCAAAGCCCAGATCTCTGCCCGTAATCACATCTCCTTGCTTCATCCTCAGAGTAAAAAACACTCGGACAGTTTTACAGCAAGCAACAAATGTTTTATGTCCTCTTTGAAGCCAAATTCACACAAGTAATGCAGGGAACACCGTAATAGCACTTCGCAGGCAGCTCCCAGTCACACCTCGCACGGTTTAATCACCAGACCGGGGCTCAGGGGGCTGGAGGAAGCCGATCGACGCGCCTCCCGTCAGAGGAGGCAGGAAAAGGTAGAGACGCGCTGCTGGCGCTGCATTCAGACGGGCTGCACTGGCAGGGAAGGTAGTGCGAGGCTGGATCGGACCCAGAGTGTGAGCCGGGGTGCGGGGACAGCAGCGCACGTGCCGGCAGCACTCAGAAGTGACATCCACAGGACTTATACTCAAAATACTGACGAGCACTGGCTGAGCAGTGGACCCCCGAGGCAGGTGTGTCCCAAAAGCCGGTGCCTCCTTCCTGGTCTTGTGCGCACCGCACTGACACTGCAGGGTGTGTCCTTGCTAAGGTGCAGTGCAGCTAAGCTGTGAGGAGCCTGATGCCACTCTCGCCTCTGCAGCAGAGCCTCGGCTTGCAGTGTGTGTGTGTGAGAGCAGTGTGGGAGTTCAAGGTATGTGCGGATGGACCTCACACCCCGCAGCAAGTGTTGGCAGTGTGCGTCATTGTGGAGAAAAGGAATTGCACAGGAGCTGGTGGTGTTCGTATGGAACGTACCCCTACTGCCCGAGTGTGTGGAAGGGAGAGTGTGAGGGCGGACAGTGTGTGATGAGACCGCACAGCTGCAGGCGCTGGACGTCTGTGTGTGGATGTGCGTGGAGTACGGTGTGTGGGGGCAGTCAGGGCACGTGCTGAGACACTTCTGTAGGAGGTGCAGTTTCTGGTGGGGATGGTAGTGGTGCGTGGATGGTGGAGTACGGGGAAGGCAGTGTGTGCGCGCAGAAGGAACAGCAGGGGCTAAAGATACGTTTGGGTTGAAGGATGGCAGCTGGTGTATGGCTTGCTGCAGGAGGTGGCGGTGTGTGACTGTGTAGGGGGAGGGTGGTGGGGGCTATTCCCCGCCCGCAGCTCTCCTTCCCCCGTTCCAAAGCCCAGAGCTCTGCTCGTAATCACATCTCCTTGCTTCATCCTCAGAGTAAAAAACCCTCAGACAGTTTTACACCAAGCAACAAATGTTTTATATCCTCTTTGAAGCCAAATTCACACAAGTAATGCAGGGAACACCGTAATAGCACTTCGCAGGCAGCTCCCAGTCACACCTCGCACGGTTTAATCACCAGAGCGGGGCTCAGGGGGCTGGAGGAAGCCGATCAATGCGCCTCCCGTCAGAGGAGGCAGGAAAAGGCCGAGACGCGCTGCATTCAGACGGGCTGCACTGGCAGGGAAGGTAGTGCGAGGCTGGATCGGGCCCAGAGTGTGAGCCGGGGTGCGGGGACAGCAGCGGACATGCCGGCAGCACTCAGAAGTGACATCCACAGGACTTATACTCAAAATACTGACGAGCACTGGCTGAGCAGTGGACCCCTGAGGCAGGTGTGTCCCAAAAGCCGGTGCCTCCTTCCTTGTCTTGTGCGCACCGTACTGACACTGCAGGGTGTGTCCTTGCTAAGGTGCAGTGCAGCTAAGCTGTGAGGAGCCTGCTGCCACTCTCGCCTCTGCAGCAGAGCCTCGGCTTGCAGTGAGTGTGTGAGGGCAGTGTGGGAGCTCAAGGTATGTGCGGATGAACCTCACACCCCGCAGCAAGTGTTGGCAGTGTGCGTCATTGTGGAGAGAAAGGAATTGCACAGGAGCTGTGGTGTTCGTATGGGACGTACCTCTACTACCCGAGTGTGTGGAAGGGAGAGTGTGAGGGCGGACAGTGTGTGATGAGACCGCACAGCTGCAGGCGCTGGACGTCTGTGTGTGGATGTGCGTGGAGTACGGTGTGTGGGGGCAGGCAGGGCACGTGCTGAGACACTTCTGTAGGAGGTGCAGTTTCTGGTGGGGATGGTAGTGGTGCGTGGATGGTGGAGTACGGGGAAGGCAGTGTGTGCGCGTAGAAGGAACAGCAGGGGCTAAAGATACGTTTGGGTTGAAGGATGGCAGCTGGTGTATGGCTTGCTGCAGGAGGTGGCGGTGTGTGACTGTGTAGGGGGAGGGTGGTGGGGGCTGGCAGTGAGTATGACTTGGTGCTGGAGGTGGAGGTGCGTGACTGTGCAGGGGGAGGGGAGGGCTGCCAGTGTACGTGAGGTTGCGCGGGAGGTGCGTGACAGAGTGGTGAGAGCGGGCAGGGTGCGTGCTGACTGTCCAGCGGACACCTCCTCAGTCTCCACAGACACCTCCTCAGATTCTGCAGACACCTCCTCAGCCTCTGCATACACCTCCTCAGTCTCTGCAGAGCCTCCTTAGTGACATTTCTGGTGGCTTAGGCCGTTGTTTTAACAAACTAAGAAAAAACAGTTTGACAGAAATGCATCTTCTCCGTTATGGATTCCAGGACCAACACTTGGGTGTGTGTGGGTGAAGCCCCGTGTTGCCATTCTCTTGCTAAGCGTGGTGGTTGTGTACTGCTTTAAGCTTGGCGCATGCAGGAAGTAAGGCACTTTGTGGTGTGTATGTAGTTTGAGGGCAGAGAGTTGTAATATACCTCGCGTGCAACATCTAACTGGCTCCAAAATGCTCTCTCCCTGACCTTCGATGTACCGTGAAGGGCCGGCGCGAACTGGACCTCTAAGTTCCCCTCTAGTCACGCTCCCGCCATTGCTTGTTTCGACCTTTTAAAATGTGGCAACGATGATGCACTTAGCACGATCGCCGTGAGCGGCAGTGCCTGGGGCCTTGGTTCTTATGACGTTTATTTGTCGAGGTGAATATAAAAATATTGTCTTTAGAGTTTTTTGCTTTCGGCGCGAGTTACCTCCATCAGTCAGGCGGAACATGAAAGACCCAGGCATATTTGCCATGGTATGGACAGGGTTGCCCAAAAGCTTAGCGATGCTGGACGCCCCTCCCCTTTCCGATTTCCCGGCTTGGAGTTAAAACCTTGTTGGCAGCCGACCCTCCCCCACTTAATGCTGGACATGCCATGTGTTCTGGCCAGATCCCTTCACTGTTGCTCCTTTTTACTTCAAAAACAGACTTTTCCTTAGATTTTTGCCGACTGTGTTGGTATCTGTGCAATAAAACGCTATACCACAAACCATTATTAGCACAAAATGCAACTTTAAAAAGGTTTGTAACATCATATGCCAAGTAATTCCTATGGAACTACACTAACCTAATTAATCAAACTAATGCATGAAAAATTCTGATCTCCGTTGTCCTTAAACTACCCCAAAGTATAAATATTATTTATTATATTATACTCTGGGGGTGTGTGTGTGGCTGTGGGTGTGTGTGTGTGTGTGTGTGTGGCTCTGGGTCTGGGTGTGTGTGTGGCTCTGGGTGTGTGTGTGTGGCTCTGGGTCTGGGTGTGTGTGTGACTCTGGGTCTGGGTGTGTGTGTGGCTCTGGGTGTGTGTGTGTGGCTCTGGGTGTGTGTGTGTGGCGCTCTGGGTGTGTGTGTGGCGCTCTGGGTGTGTGTGTGTGTGTGGCGCTCTGGGTGTGTGTGTGTGGCTCTGGGTGTGTGTGGCTTTGGGTGTGTGTGTGTGGCTCTGGGTGTGTGTGTGGCTCTGGGTGTGTGTGGCTCTGGGTGTGTGTGTGTGTGGCTCTGGGTGTGTGTGTGTGTGTGTGTGTCTCTGGGTGTGTGTGGCTCTGGGGGTGTGTGTGTGGCTCTGGGGGTGTGTGGGGGGGACTCTGGGGGTGTGTGTGTGTGACTCTGGGGGTGTGTGTGTGTGACTCTGGGGGTGTGTGTGTGTGACTCTGGGGGTGTGTGTGTGTGACTCTGGGGGTGTGTGTGTGTGACTCTGGGGGTGTGTGTGTGTGACTCTGGGGGTGTGTGTGTGGCTGTGTGTGGCTCTGGGTGTGTGTGTGTGTGTTTGTGGGGCTCTGGGTGTGTATGTGTGGGGCTCTGGGTGTGTATGTGTGGGGCTCTGTGTGTGTGGCTCTGGGTGTGTGTGTGTGTGGGGCTCTGGGTGTGTGTGTGTGTGTGGGGCTCTGTGTGTGTGTGTGTGTGGGGCTCTGGGTGTGTGTGTGTGTGTGGGGCTCTGGGTGTGTGTGGGGCTCTGGGTGGGTGTGTGTGGCTGGCTCTGGGTGTGTGTGGCTGGCTCTGGGTGTGTGTGGCTGGCTCTGGGTGTGTGTGGCTGGCTCTGGGTGTGTGTGGCTGGCTCTGGGTGTGTGTGGCTGGCTCTGGGTGTGTGTGGATGGCTCTGGGTGTGTGTGTGTGGCTCTGGGTGTGTGTGTGGCTCTGGGTGTGTGTGTGGCTCTGGGTGTGTGTGTGTGTGTGGCTCTGGGTGTGTGTGTGTGGCTCTGGGTGTGTGTGTGTGTGTGGTAGTAATTGCTGTCTGCTGAGCTCATCTGTAGGGTACTATAGGTCTCACATTTGCGAGAGATTAAGCTATTGGCAATGTAAATGACAATGCCATTTATTTATCGGTTTTCAAAACCAACACATAAATACAAATGTTGTCATTTACAATGCCAATAGCTCTAACTTTTCCAAAGGCGAAACCGTTGCATTGTAAATGCTTGTTTTTACGAGGAAGCTGATGAATAATAAAAGCTGAAGGCTATGTTAGAGCGTTTGGGTCAAGGACTGGCATTTGTGCAACAGTGAAGGATTCTGGGAAAGAAAAATGATAAATCAGAGAAATGGGCAAGAGAGAAATACAAAGAGGGGACAGAGACAGAAAGTAAAAAAATGTATATAGGTGAGAAAAAGAAAAACTGGGAAGAAAGAAAAAAAGAAACTAGTAGAAGGATGAAAACCGTCTGGGACCCTTGGATTCGGTCAACCTCAGCACATTAGTAGTACTTTTTTGGGATTCTTACATTTCATAACGAACTGGAAAATATTTCGGTTTTAGAAAATGTTTTTATAAAAATCCGCTGTAAAACTCAATGATTGGCACTTTAAAAATGTGCAGAGCAGCCTTCTTAGAAGCAGAGCAGCCGTTCACCACCAACACCAAAAGTTTTATTATGAGAGTGAAGGTTATTTTATTTTTTTTGACTACTCCCTTCCGTGCTAATATTTGTGAATCGCGCCACTCTGTCACGGGGATGGGTAACTATTCCTTTAAAAGTTTTATCACAAAATTAGCTGCCCTGGCTGCACCCAATAAAGACACATATCTTCGGGTTAAATCACTGCTGTCTCGTTTTGGCACACACTGCAGACCCCACCACCACTGCAGCACACACCTGATGCCTGTGATCCCCGACTGCAGAACCACAACAATAACACTTCCAACAAACCGAGCCCGCTTTCCACTCTAAAGAAAGAGGGAGAGAAAAATATGCGGGTGAAATAAACAATGATCATAAAGTAATAAGAGGTGAAGGCTGATGTCAATGCCAGTTCACCCCCTCGCCCCCTGCCCGGACTTGTGCGTCGAGCAAGCTGATCTTGCAGTGTTGCCTTTTTTTTATGAACTAACTTTGTTGTGACTAGACTGCCAGATTTCACAGGCGATGGGGCAGGAAACAATGACGGTAACTGCAGCTCTTATTGGGGAAAAGCGGGATTGCTGCATCCGGGACTGTTTTAGTGTTACAATTTATGAGGGAAACAGGAGTACGGATGGATCACTACCCTCGTGTTTCTTTTCTCCCTTCTCCACCGGACCCTTCTTGCTGTGCACAGTACGATTTAAAACAAGCGTTTCATTTGCTGTGCAATAGGTTTTGCATTTACGCGGGTTTAAGCTATTGGCATTATAAATGACAATGCCTATTTTTTTGTTTTTTAAAACATGAATAAAAGGCATTGTCATTTACAATGCCAATAGCTTAAACTCACGTAAATGCAAGACCTATTGCATTGCAAATGCTTGTTTCATAGGGTGCCTCGTGAGCTGCTAAGCATGGATGTGGCTGTTCGTCCGTCAGAGCAGCTGGGCTTGAAAAGCCATGTACTTCCAGACACCACTACAGAAAATGTAGTTGGCATCGAGACAAGTAAGCATTCAGTGTGAAAATGCACTTTGCCTTGCACTCTTGAAAGAGAGGCTTGTGAGGGTATAGGGCTGTGGAAAGGCCAGTGTAAGAAAGTGGCTCTGTCTATACTGGACTTAAGTAAGGTACAGTGTGCACAGAGTCCACAGTCCCCAGAGGTTTGTCAGAGGCTAAAGTTAGATATAACCTTACTCTCTAAAGTGGCAGCTTGGTCGAGCAGTAAGGCAGTATCAGAGGACAGTGTAAAGCATTTGTTGTACACACTCAGTCAGCAAATGGTCTCACACACTCAAGAACTGAACTCTAGGCCAATTGTTTTGTATCAAAATAAATAGTTTTTATTTTAGAACCAACAAGGTATTAAAACATACTTCCTAAGAATTAGATACTTTAGTTAAATACTTTTCAAATAGGCAATAGACTTTTTGATTACAATAGTTACAGTGGTTGCAATAGGCAACACAATTTCAAACACAATGCAGCATTGAGCTCAATGTGAATTTCTAGTTAAATGCAATTAGTTACTTTGTAGTTTACTTTTCTAACCACAGGACTGGATCCTAGATTCAGTCCTTGGACATTTCCCTGTAAACAGTTAAATAAAAGCGTTTTGGTTACAGTAGTGATTTTTAAGGAATATTATTGTATTTTAAAAGTTGACAGTTAGAAACTTTTTCCCCTAGAGTCACCAAAGTTATCCTATGGGAGGAAATTCACTTATCAGGTAAGTAGTGTTATTGTTACTTTTTCTAACTCAGGGTTGTATACTGGATCCAGCCCTGGTGCATCTCCTGTAAACAATTGAAAGAATGCGTTTAAGTCATACAGGCAATTTTTAAGGATTATTTGTAGTTTTTGATTCCTATGGAAGGAAATTCAAGTAACTGGTAAGTACGGTTAAAAATACTTTTCAGGGTCAGTGCTGGGCTAAAAGATGCAGCAATGGGTTCTCTCCTGATAACAGGTGAGTAAATTGGAATTCATTGTTCGGCTGATTTTAGGTGAATATTTAAAAATTTAAAAACTCCCCAAAAAATTTCAAGAAAAAACAGTCAATGTTATCCTATGGAAGGAAAGTGAGTTATCAGCTTTTGGGTAAGTACTCGACTGGCAGAGTTTAGGTTCTGGGCATAGACTCAGGGGTCTCCCAGGGTCAGGTAGGTACAGTTGGTACACCCTCAGCGGCACAGGGGCAGCTGGGTGCAGAGGTAGTTAGGTCCAATGTTATCCAGTGAGAGGCAGGGGGCCTTCGGTTGGTGGCTGCTGGCAAGCAGGCCACGCGGCTGTGGGAGCTGGGCTCCAGGTCACTTGCTCAGGGCAAATGGGGTAGTAGGTTAGAACCAAGGTTGCACTACCAGGGGCATTCGGGCAGCTGGGTACAGGGGGCTTTTGAGCCGTCGGGCGCTCAATGTTATTCTTGGAGAATTTGGAGAGTGAACAAAGGATGCAGGCTCGGGGACGGAGATTCTTCAGAGCGACCAACACTGAGTGGTAAGTTGTGATTTTGGAGGACAGGTAGGCACCCAAGAGTTGGGCACAGGGGGCCGTGGGGCGCCGGGTGCAGGGGTGACTTTTGATGTCGGGAAATCTTACTCTCTGCTGGTCGCGGTTGGAGGGGTCCCTTGCTGTGAGGCTGCAGGCGTCGTCTGGGTCGTTGAGGAGCGTCCTATGGCACTGGATTCCAGGTCTGAATCGCCGGGGGGGGGGGGGGGGGGGGCGTCCTCAGGGTCTTTGTCCACTCAGGCCGGGCTCGGCGGGAGCAGAGTGTGCTGGATTCGCGATTCCTGGCTTGCACCAGGGGTATTGCTGTTTGAGCAGAACCACTGCTCATGGGAGTGCCAGGCTTTAAGAGGTTCAAGGCAGGCAGGTCCTCCAGGGTTTTCAAGGTTGTAGTCCGCAGGAGTCGCCGGGATTTAGCAGGAGCAGGTTCAAGGATCAACAGGCCTATAGGGCTGGGGCCAAGTCAGTTGGTATTGTCAGCTTGTTAGCAGCTGCACTGCGGGTCTTCTTCTTCTTGATCTTCTTGTTTTCGAATCGGGATCTGAGTAAGGAAGGTTTATGGTGCCCCTAAATACTAATTGTAAGGGCGTTACAGGTAGGGTAAGGATTAGTTACTTACCTGTAATCCTAGTTCTCTTCCAGGGGTATCCTCATCAAAGTCATAAGCATTAGAATATTTCCGCCCATGTGCGGGACCCCGGAAACACTATATTATATGTGCCCCACATATAAATACACATATATATATAACAAATATATATATAAAAAAACAAGCAATAGCAGCCAAATCACATTAGAGCTGAAATATGCTGTGAAGAATTTCCACCATACATGAAAAATAAGCATTAGAAACAGGAGAAAACAACACCAAAGTTTGTTTAAGAATTGTTTTAATGCTCAGAAAGCAGTAGAAATTTTCAGAACTCACTGGAAGCATAGGAAGCTCCCAGGCTGCATTGCAAACATACAGTCTAACAAGACTGAAAAGCTAACCTGTAGCTAAATAGCAAAAAACTGACACTGTGCCTTTAAGGCACTCATGACCCCCTGTATCCCATCATGCCTCAGGAGTGGCAGTTAGGTCAGTTGTTCTTTTCGGAGACTGAAAACCAAACTCAAGAACACATAGGTTAACAATATCTCCTTATTAAAGAGTATCCTTTGCCCGGGGAGGCGGGAGTGTTGCTTATGACTTTGATGAGGATACCCCTGGAAGAGAACTAGGATTACAGGTAAGTAACTAATCCTTCTCTTCCAGGGGATCCTCATCAATAGTCATAAGCATTAGAATAGAATAGCGAGCCTCTCCTCATCCCTGCGGGCAAAGGAAAGATAAGACAGAAATCTCATCAATAAGCGTGAGTAGACAAAAAAACAGACTACCCAAACAGATTCCTCAAGGAGGCTTGCCCCACTTGAGTGTCAGTCCTGGAATCAGAGTCGAGGCAGTAATGCCTCGTAAAGGTATGTACTGATTTCCAGGTCGCGGCCTTGCATATTTCGGACATGGGAACGTCATGCAAGAAAGCCACTGTAGCCGCCTTCCCTCTAGTGGAATGCGCTTTTGGAGACATCAACAAAGGTTTTCCTGCTAGTTGGTAGGCCAACTTAATGCAAGAGACAATCCACCTGGAAATGGACCTCTTTGCTGCTGGAAAGCCAGTTCTCATTGCACCATAGTTCACAAACAGTTGGTCCGTCTTCCTAATCCCTTTAGTCTTTTCCAAATAAAACTTAAGCACTCTTTTAAGATCTAAGGAGTGAAGAGACCGCTCAGCCGGGGTCGTAGGATTTGGAAAAAAAGAAGGAAGGGAAATAGACTGATTTATATGAAAATCAGAGATGACCTTAGGCAAGAAGGATGGGTGAGCCCTTAGTACTACCCTGTTATGGTGGAATACAGTATAGGGTTCCTTTGCACAGAGCGCTTGTATCTCACTGACATTGCGCGCAGAGGTAATTGCCACCAAAAAAGCTGCCTTCCAAGAGAGATGTTGTAAGGAAGCCTTGTGGATGGGCTCGAAAGGTGGAGACATTAACCTTGATAGAACTAGGTTTAATTCCCACGGAGGAGAAGGATTTCGCACAGGGGGATACACCTTCTTCAAACCCTGAAGGAAATCCTTGACCACGGGAACCTGAAAGAAAGACACCTGGTCAGGGGACTTCCTATAGGCCACAATAGCTGACAAATGTACTCTAATGGAAGCGTACTTCAAACCAGCTGTTGCGAGGGAGAGGAGGTATGGTAAGATGACGTCCTCCTGCCCTTTAACAGGATCCAAATGATGATCCCTACACCACAAGTAAAACCTTTTCCACTTGAAAGCGTAGGATGCTCTCGTGGATGGTCTCTTAGCCTCCCTCAAAATGCTCATGCAGTCTGGAGGCAGGTTCAAATGTCCGTATTGCAGGACCTCAGGAGCCATGCTGTTAGGTTCAATGATGGGAGGTTGGGATGCATTATCCTCCCGTTCATTTTGCTCGACAGGTCTGACCTGCAAGGAAGTCGTTTGTGTGGACACACAGATAGATGTAGAAGGTCCGGATACCACCACTGCCGAGGCCAGTCTGGGGCAATCAGGATCATGTCCATGTTCGTCCTGAGGAGCTTGGAAACCACCCTCGGGATCAGAGCTAGGGGAGGAAACGCGTACGCGAACATTCCTGCCCAATCCAGCAGGAGAGCGTTCCCCTGCGTCCCCGGCCTGTGGAACCTGGATGCGAAGGCGTGGCACTTGGCGTTTTCGTCGTCTGCAAACAAGTCTATGGACGGACGTCCCCAGCAACGAAAAAGCTCTTCCACCACTTCGTCGTTTAGCACCCAGTCTGGCTGATCTTCGAAGTGCCTGCTGAGTGCGTCTGCTTTGACGTTCAACTCGCCCGGAAGATGCACCGCCACCACCGTGAGACCCCGAGCGAGGAGCCAATGCCATATTGTCTGAGCCTCCCGAGACAGTGGGCGAGATTTTGTGCCTCCTTGTTTGTTCAGATAGAACATGGTTGTTGTATTGTCCGTCTGAACCAGGACTGAGTTGGAGGTGATCGCTGGCAGGAAAGCCTTGAGAGCCAGGAACACCGCTCTGAGTTCCAGCATGTTGATGTGGTAAGTCTGCTCCTGTGCAGACCACCAGCCTTGAATCTGAAGCGGACCCATGTGTGCTCCCCAGCCGTGCAGGGAGGCATCTGTCACTATAGATTGAGATGGAATGGGCTGATGAAAAGGCACTCCCACCATCACATTGTGTCTCCGAGTCCACCATCTGATGGACTCTTTTGTCGCTTGGGAAAGATGGATACGGTCCTCCCAACGACCTGTTGCCTGGTCCCACTGATCCTCCAGGGTCTGTTGCAGAGGACGCATTCTCAGCCTGGCGTGCGGGATGAGAAAAATGCAGGACGCCATGGAACCCAGTAGAGACGCCACCTGCCTCGCCGTTGGGGGTCGAGACTCTAGCAGAATCCCACATTTCAGGTTCATGGAAGAAAGTCTCTCCTCCGAAGGAAACGCTCTTCCCACGCTTGTGTCCAGAACGGAGCCTAGGTAGTGGATGGATTGTGTAGGTTGCAGGACCGAATTCTCCAGGTTCACATGGAGGCCGAGCCCGTGAAGCTGTTGCAGGCACAGATGCAGATCTTGCGCTACCCGCACCGGAGATGGACCCTTCAGGAGCCAGTCGTCCAGATATGGATAAACGAAGAGACCCTTCTTGTGAAGAAAAGCCGCCACCACTGCCATGCATTTGGTGAAGACTCGTGGTGCGGACTTGAGACCGAAGGGTAACACCTTGTACTGGTAGTGTTTGTTCCCCACGACAAACCTCAGGTACTTTCGATGTTGCTGCGCAATCGGGATGTGAAAGTACGCATGTTGTAGATCCACCGAACACATCCAATCTCCGGCTTGTAGATTTTATTTTATTTTCAGAGTTTTATATAGCGCGAACAAGATCTTTGCAGATATCAGAGCGCTTTACATAGACGGGTACATGAGGGAACAAAGTCAAATAGGTAGGTCGATAGTTCACAGAGTACAGAAGGGAACATGAGGGAACAAGGTCAAATAAGTAAATCAGTAGATCATAAAATACAAATAATACAATTGGGTGGCTGCAAAGCAATCAAGTGTGTGATAAGACAGCTCGTACAAATAGATAAGGGGTCAAGCAAGTAATGTAGATCATCGCAGGGTGTTGATAGGGTTCGAGATAGTAGTACAGGTGAATTTAGCCATGAGGATAGCTTTTACTTCTTTTTTGAAGAGTGTAGTGGAAGAGAGAAGCCTGGTTTCGGGAGGGAGTGAGTTCCAAATCCTAGGCGCCATTCCTGAGAAAGAGCGCTTGTATGTTTTCTCCTTCCGGAATCTTCGAGGTTTCAGCAGAAGATTGTTTGCGCCTCTCGTGTTTCTGACTCCCCCAGAGATTGTCAATTTCTGAGCAAGGTAGCCGGGTGAGTTTAGGTGTACAGCCTTGTGTGTCATGCAGGCTATTTTCAAATGTATTCTGGCTTCAAACGGCAACCAATTCAGGGATTTCAGGTCAGGGGTGATGTGGGAGTGCTTTTTTGACCCCGTGATGAGTCTCGCTGCAGCATTTAGAGATGCTTTTAGTGGTGCGGTTGTAGTTAGTGGGAGTCCGCAGAGGGAGGTGATGCCGTATTCAATTCGTGGGATGACTAGTGCTTGCACCGCTGTTTGGAAGTCTTTGGCTGGGAGGTAGGGTTTAAGTTTCCTCAGAGTGTTGATCTGGAAGTTCGCTCCCTTTGTAGCTTTGCTGACATGTTGCTGCATGTTGAGATTGGTGTCGAGTGTTATGCCTAAAGATTTTGCTGATTCCACGATGGTGGGTTGGACATTGAGTGCGGTTAGGAGTTTAAGCCAATGTTGAGTGGTGGATATCTTCGCTGGAGGTGCGATCAGAAGGAACTCTGTTTTCAGGGCATTAAGTTTGAGGTGATTGTCGGCAAGCCAGGATTGGGTGCATCTGATCGTTGAGTTCAGGAGCAGGATGTCATTGGGAGATTGCAGTTTGAGGTAGAGTTGGGTGTCATCGGCATACATGTGAAAGTGTACATTGGATTCTTGTAGCAAAGTGGTGAGAGGTTCCATGACTAGGTTGAACAAAGTTGGGGAGAGAGAAGATCCTTGGGGGACGCCTAGCGTTACAGGTACTGGCGTGGACATCATGTTGTTGCTCTTGAATTTCTGCGTCCTGTTGCGGAGAAAGGAAGTGAACCATTTGAGGACAGTTCCAGATAAGCCCATTCTTTTGTTTAGTAGTTCTAGTAGATTCTCATGTTTAACGGTGTCGAATGCGGAGGAGAGATCAAGAAGGATGAGGAGGCAGGTGTCATTTTGGTCTAGCATTTGAAGTGCGTCGTCAATTATGTGAGTCATAGCCGTTTCTGTGCTGTGTCCTTCACGGAAACCTGATTGGTGAGGGTTGAGGAGATCGAATTGCTCAATGTGTTTAGTCAATTGTAGTTGTGCGCATTTTTCCAGCAGTTTGGCGAGAGTGGGGATATTGGTGATGGGACGGTAGTTGTTGAGATCCGCGGGGTCGGCTGTTGGTTTCTTTAGTAGAGGTGTGACCTGACCAACTTTGAGGGAGTCAGGTATGCTTCCTTGTTGGAGAGAGCTGTTGATGATTTTAGTCCAGAGAGGGAGAATCAGTGGGGTAAAATCTTTTACTGCGAAGGCAGGGAGGGGGTCCGTGAGGTGATTGGAAGGTTTCAGGGTGCTGAGTAATTTGCCAATTTCTTCTTCCGAATATGTGTCAAAGGTTGACCATGTCGCATTGTTTTTTGGTTCAACGGGTGCTGGGCATTTGGGTTTGGAGTAGAGGCTTGCGTCAGTGAGGAGATCGCTTTTTATTTTGTCGGTTTTTTGGATAAAGAAAGCAGCGAAGTCTTCACATGAGGGTACCACACGCCCAGTGTTGAGTGGTTGTGGTAGCTCTTTGGATTGCGATTTGATTAGCTCAAACAGTTTTCTCGGGCGGTTCTTTGCTTGGTTAAGTTGGAGGCGGAAGAAGTCCGATTTTGAGCGTTTTATTTTCCTGAAGTAGGCGTTTTTCTTCTTCCTCAACTCTTTTAGGTGCATTGCAGAGGGGGCTGATCTCCAGGTCCGTTCTGCCATTCGCATGTCTCTTCTATCTTCGTTGAGACTCCCGTCGTACCATGGTTTGGAGATTTTAGTGGCGACTCTTTTTAGTTGCATAGGTGCAGCCTCATTGATTATCGAAGTCATAGTGTTGAGATAGTGGTCAGTCAGGGTTTGGACGTCCGAGGCGCCTGCAGGGGGGAGTAGAAGATTGCAGCTGTTAGGGGGCAGAGAGCCAGGGTTGAGCTTTTTCGAGTTTCTTTTCCAGACCTTGGGCTTGGCGAGCTGCATAGGGTTGACTTTGACTTTTTCGTTGATAAAGAATGTGATAATGTGATGATCCGACCAGTCACAAGGTTGGATGGATTCAAGTTGGATAGACTGCTCCTTGGAGATGATCAGGTCGATGGTGGAGCCTTTCTCATGGGTCGGACTGTTGCATATTTGGGTGAGGTTGAGGGCATCGAGGAAATTTTTAAGACTGTTTACCACTGCGTCGTTGCTGTCATTCCAGCGGAGGTTGAAGTCACCAAGGTATATTTGGGTGAGCTGGCGACCGGAATTGGTTGAGATCATATCCATGATTTGTTGGGAGAAGGTGAGGTTGTCCCTGGGTGGGTGGTATATGCTGTGCAGAGTGCATATCGGTTTGCCCTCACTGATAATGTCGAGGCAGATGTATTCACAGGATGTTGGGGATGGCAGGGATGTGGAATTGACTTTCTGAACAGAGAGGTTGTTCTTGTATATGCATGCGATTCCGCCACCTATTTGGCCTGTTCTGTCGAGCCTGATAATGTGGAAGTTGGGAGGAACCAGAATGTCCATTATGGGTGTCGAGGATTCAGTTAGCCATGTTTCAGTCAAGATGATTAGGTCAAGGCCCTGTGATAAGAGGAGTTCAGCAATGGCTGCTGAGTGTTTCGTTGCCGATCTGCAGTTGAGAAGCGCGCATTTGAGGCGGGGTGTGTAGAGGGTGTTAGATTGTTCTAGCGAGAGAGGGACTTCTCTAAGGTTATTGGGGATGGAGGCTCTGCTGTTTAATGTGGGTGGTCTAAGGGGATTTGGGTGTATCGTGGGAATGTTGCGGTGTGGGGTGCTTGTGTGAGTTTGGGGGGCTGGTTCATAGGAGCGGAGAAGGGTGAGTGTGTCGAGGTCAGAAGAAGAGTTGTGGGTGCGGCGAGGGCGGTTGTTGCGATTAAGAGCTGGGATTGATGTCAGCTTGGGGCATAGCTGAGTGCGAGAGTTGGCCTGAGAGGTGGGGGACACAATTGGCGGGGAGGTGTGGATGTGTGAGGCGTTGCAGGGGCGATGCTGGGGACTACGGGAATTGCTGCGCCTATGAGCAGGGTTTGAAGCCTGGTGTGGGGCGTGGTGAGGGTGGGGGACCGCCGGGGGGGAAGGAGGCAGGTTGGGAAGGGGGGTGTAGGTGGCTGGGTGGTGTATAGGACGTGTGGAGAGTCGTTCTTTGATGACCTGGATGTCTTCTTTGATCTGAGTGAGGGTGGCCATGATGAGTTCCATCGTAGGGTAGGTGGTGGGGGTGGGGGTGGCAGTCAGGGGTGATTGGCTGGCCAGGGAATTCGTGTGCAGGCGAGGGGGAGGGCTGGTGTTCGGGCAAGTCTGCGTTGTGATGGAGCGTGGGATAGGGTTAGGGAGGTGAGAGGTACTGGACTGTAGGGCAGTGGATGGGATAGGGAGGAAATTGGGTGTAGGACCCAGCGGTGCCAGGGCACAACACCTGAAACCTTCGTGGGTAACCTGCTCCGGCGTACGAATCACAGAGACACGGGACACTTCCTTCGGCGTCAAAGATTACAGGGATTGTCCTATTACAATCCACAGACAAGAACCTGGAACTGCTAGACAACATGTTCCCCACCTTCAAAGAACACCTCTCCAAGTCACGGACAAACACGCATATATCCCCCAATTCCACCAACCATGACCTCTCAGCTGCATACTTTTCAATCAGGGACACACCTACCTCCCCTGACCTCCCATCCCCCACCCATATATAGATGAGGACATATTTGGTGAAGCGCCAACATGCAGAACTTTTCCTTGACGATAACCTTGTTTAGGAGTCGTAGGTCGAGTATGGGTCTGAACTTGTCCTCCTGATCTTTCTTGCGTACAAGGAAATATCTGGAGTAAACTCCTTTGCCTCTTAGAGCGCGAGGAACTTCTTCTATCGCTCTTTTTTGCAGCAGGATTGTCACCTCTCGTCGGAGCAAGCTCAGTTGGTGAGGGCAAGAGCTCTTCGGAGGGATGCTCTTCGGAAGAGCACGGAAACGTATCCTGTATCCATTTCGCAGTATATTCAGCACCCACAGATCTCTTGTGATGCTGACCCACTCTGCCAGGTGTTGCGAAGCACTTCCTCCCACTGGAGTGGGCAACGGCGTCAGAGGAAGCCACTGTTCAGGCCTTCCCTCCTCTCGTGGTGTTGGAGGACTGCTGGTGGCCCCCTCTGCCCCTGCTGGGCTTACCACGAAACTGGGGTTTTCCCTGTGCTTTGTTCTGGGACCACTGAGGGGTTTGAACCCTCTGCTGGGCACCTCTCCCCCTGTTGGACTTGAAGCGGCGCTTGAATTCCTTTTTCTTCTCCAAGCCCACCGCCTTCACCGTGTCCAGCTCAGTCTTCATTCGGGTCATCTCCTCGTCCGCGTGTTCCCCGAAGAGAGCGGAACCCGAAAAGGGGAGATTCAGAATCCGATGTTGAGCATCCGGCTTTAGACCTTTGAGGCGCAACCAGGCCGATCTTCTGGCACAAACTCCATGAGAATAGGAATGAGCCGAAAGCACCGCCCCATCCGCGGCCGTGCTGATCATCTGGTTAGCCACCAGACACCCCTCCGTAACAGTTTCCTCAAAGTCCTGCTGGTCCTCTTTCGGCAGCTTGGCTTTGAATCTGTCCATCGAGTCCCACAAGGCTCTGTCATACCGACCCAGGAGCGCAGCCGCACTGGCGACCTTAAGAGTGGAAGCAGCAGAGTTGCAAACCTTCCGACCCCAGGAATCTTGGGTCTTGCGGGACTGGTGGGACTGAAGATGAACCAGCCACCGCATGTGTTTTCCTTGCCGCTGCCACGATAACAGAGTCCGCCGGAGGATCAGACCTCACAAACACCGGGTCAGAAGCCGCCGGCTTGTACTTCTTGGTAATGCGCGCTGGCACTGCTCGGATTGCTGCTGGGGTTAGGAAAACTTCCTTGACAGGGTCCATAATCCCCGGAACCAAAGGCAGCAGAGGTCTGGAGATGGCCTTTTTGTGCAAGGTTTCAAAAATGACTGTCATCGTCACTTGAGGGACAGACATCTCGATGTTCAGCTTAAGCGCCCCCCTCTGCAGAACGTCCAGGTACGTGCCAATATCATCCACTGGGGAGGACCTGGACGTTGGACTGTCCGTTAAAGTCGGTGAGTAGTCCCTCTTGGACGATCTGGTAGACGAAGTGGAGGAGGTAGACGGAGTGCGTCTATGTCGATGGTGAGAACTGCGTCTCCGCTCCCGCGACCTCCTGGAGCGCTCCTCCCGTCTAGGAGAGCGAGATCTGACCCGATCCCTTGCCCGGTGTTCTCTTCTAGGGGATCGGGACGCCCTGGGGGATTTGATCGGTGACCGCACAGGAGATCTGCCCCGGTTTCGACCTTCCAGTCTAGGATCCATTGCAGGTGTTCTAGACCTTCCCCGATCATCCCGCCTAGCTTTCCTTGCAGGCGAACGGGACCTTCTCGGTGCCTTGGTGGGCAGCTTCGCAGGCGTTGAGCGCCTGGGAAGGCTACGCTTGTCCATCTCCTCCACCAGGTTCTGGAGGGGTGACCTGTGGTGTGGGCTGGCATACTCCTGCATCCGCTTGGTAGCCCCATCGTCTCGCCAATGGTCCAGGGATCTGTACCATCTAGGAGACAGTCTGATGCGCCCCGCTGAAGGATCTGGACGGCGTTCAGGAGTCCTGTGTATAGGGCTCCTGGATCTTGAATGCGCAGTAGAGGATCCCGAGGACCGATGAGATGAATGGGGAGAAGCTGATTCTGTCACCATGATCGTATCAGAGTGCCTCGACGTCGAGCGCTCACTTCTAGCAGCTGACCGCTTCCGAGGAGTCGGAGGGTCAAACAACCTCGACCTCGAATGTCCATGAGAGTGTTCGTAATCTCTCGACGTCGAGCGGCGATGAGCAACCGTCGACGGAGCTCCCTGCCTCGACGTCGAACGATGGTGTCCGGTCGTCGACGGTGACCTCGGCCTCGAAGTCGAGCGACGATGTCCTGTCGCCGACACATGCTTCTCCCTCGACGACGAACGACGATGTCCTGTCGTCGACGGAGCTTCCTGCCTCGATGTCGAGCGACGATAGTCAGTCGCCGACGTAGAGCCGTGTCTCGACGTCGAACGTCTGTGCGACGACGGCGGAGGGGTATTGGGCACCCTCGACGCCGAGCGCTGCTGCCGCACCGACGGAGACCGCGTCCTCGACGCCGATCGACGAGCCACCGTCGACGGCGGAGGAGTCACCCTTCTTGACGCCGGTCGTCGCCCGGTTGACGACGGCGAGGTGACGTCCCTCGACGCCGGTCATCGCCTGGTTGACGACGGCGGAGGGGTAATGGATCTCGACGCCGGCCGTCGCCCGGTTGACGGCGGCGGAGTAGCCTTCCTCGACGCCGATCGTCGCCCGGTTGACGATGGCGGCCTCGATGTCGTCGACGTACCTGGCCTTTCTCCTGACGGCGAGCCCGCCGTCGACGGCAGCTTCGAAGAGGAAAATTCCACCTGTGGATCTTTTCTCAGCGCCGAGCTCGACGCTGAAGTAGAAGGGTGTGAAGACTTCTTCTTTGAAGAGGAATGGGTCTTCTTGGAGCCCTTCTTCACTGGAGATCTCCCTCTCGAAGCTCTGTGAGCCAGGCCATAAATCCGAATTCTCTCCCTGTCCTTGAGAGTCCTTCCTGACAGGTGCTCACAATGAGGACAGGTCTCTGGATCATGGTCTTCAGGCAGGCAAACAATACAGACCTCGTGGCTGTCTGTCTTGGCCTTCTTGCTGTTACAAGAAGGACATTTATCAAAGAGAGAAGGCATTTTTTTCAGAGGAAAATGCACTCCAAACTGCTAAAAACAAGCAGTATCTTACTTGACTGGGTCTAAGACGTCGAAGTAAGAGCAAAAGTAGTCAAAAAAAAGCAATGTTTCTGTAAAAAAACAGAAAAAGTAGTGGAGCTGTGTAACCAGGGTCCTTCACTGAAGGAGCCGGAAAGAACAACTGACCTAACTGCCACTCCTGAGGCATGATGGGATACAGGGGGTCATGAGTGCCTTAAAGGCACAGTGTCAGTTTTTTGCTATTTAGCTACAGGTTAGCTTTTCAGTCTTGTTAGACTGTGTGTTTGCAATGCAGCCTGGGAGCTTCCTATGCTTCCAGTGAGTTCTGAGAATTTCTACTGCTTTCTGAGCATTAAAACAATTCTTAAACAAACTTTGGTGTTTTCTCCTGTTTCTAATGCTTATTTTTCATGTATGGTGGAAATTCTTCACAGCATATTTCAGCTCTAATGTGATTTGGCTGCTATTGCTTGTTTTTTTATATATAGATTTGTTATATATATATATGTGTATTTATATGTGGGGCACATATAATATAGTGTTTCCGGGGTCCCGCACATGGGCGGGAATATTCTAATGCTTATGACGTTGATGAGGATCCCCTGGAAGAGAAGGGTAGGGACCAATAGGTCCCTGTCCTGGGGTGAGTACACCCCCTATCCTGCTCCTCTCCTGTGGTAGGGGGCAGGAGCCTATCTCTGATTGGGTAGGGCTCCCCATCCTCAAGATGGCCGGAGCCCGGAGTTGTGCTTCACCTCGGCTCCCCCACCTGAGGGGTGGAGTTGGCAGAGGCTGGGACATCCCCTTTCCTCACTTAGGGTTTCCCACCTGTCATCCTTCCAGAGTGGGGGTCAGAACCGATAGAGGCCAGTTGCGGAGTACAGCAAGTGGTCTGGAGAAGCTCACAAAGGCGGCATGCCTTTGAAGCTTCCCCTGCCCATTCTGTGGGAGGAGACCTAGCACCTCGCTCAGGACGTGCATTGTTGCAGGCCTAGGAGAGCGGATGGCTCTCTACCCAGGGGTCCAGCAACATGTCTGCTGTGTGGCAGCCTAGGCAGCCTCTCAGATTAGACGTGGACTGTAGGTTAGGTTTCAGGGGGCATCTCTAAGAGGCCTGCTGTAGTGCATTTTACATTAAATCCCACCTGGCATCATTGTGGGTTTAATGTGCTGAGAAGTTTGATATCAAACTTCCCAGTCTTCAGTGTAGCCATCATGGTGTTGTGGCGTTCGTAATGACAGCCTCCCAGCACCATATACTCTTAATGCCACCACTGCACTAACAGTGCCCAGGAATAGCCTTGGGTACTGTAGGGGCACAGGGCTCATGCACCTGTGCCCTCATAGCTGGAATAGAGCACCCAGCTAGAGGGATGACTGATGTATGCCAGTGCAGTGTGTTTGTGGGCATGGCTCACAGGGATGTGTGCCATGTCGACTATTTGTTTAGTTCTGCACCAGGACACCCAGCCTGCAAGGGCAGTGTGGAGTGTCAGAGTACATGACCCCTAAGGGTGGCACACTAAGTGCTGCAGCCCTTAGGGGTCTTCTCTGGTCACAATGCCCTGGGTACCTAGGGTACCATTTACCAGGGGCTAACATGTGGCCAGAGATGCCAATTGGGTTTTAGTTCAACACAGTTTTAGGGAAGGAACACAGGCCCTGGGCACCTGATTGGCAGGAGCCCAGGGCACACTCAGTCAAAGCACATAAGCAACTCAGCACAAAGTGGGGGCATACCATGCAAGAAAGATGGCACATTCTCACAGGCAGTTTTCATCTTTAAAAAATAAAAATGTATTATTTTCATTACGTTTAGCAAATACATAATCCACAGTACAGTAACAGTACACTATCGGCTTGTATATCATACATGCATTTTTAATGCCCATGTCTTCTTACACAGCTCGTCTTTTTATCTGTTGAGCATTTTGTACACAGTCTAGAACTTTAATATCTCTTGCCTACTTGATTCTAACATTTAAGTCTTGTATTGTACATTTTCTATGAATAAAGACAAGTAGCTGTTGCATGGGTGCCCTTTAGCATGGGTACTTCACTAGTATATGCAAATACAAATATCTCCTATCCGGGTGCATATCATCTTGTCGAACCAGATTCAGCTCTATCTCCAATCCTTAACCTTCATATTTGCGTATTGCCTATCTCTTGATACTGGATATCCATTCATCAGTCAGTGGCTGCGTTAAGTACGACTTCAGTGGATCCCAAATATCTTTGCAACACAGTGGCTTGCTTCATAGTTGGACTGTATATTATGATAGAATAAGGACACCGATGTTTAGGTGTCTTTAACTGTAGCAGTACGTGTAATGGAGCTAGTATTGGTGGTTACGAAGGATAGTCCGGGGTATATGTTTTATTACTTTGTCTGAGTCGCACATAGAAGTATCCATAAATGTGGGAGTAATTCTGCTAAAGAATTGTTTCCTCATGCAAAATTTGCCATCTTCACATAGGTCGCCCCAATTTTGTATATTCAGTTTACGTAGCATTTGTCTGAAGCCGGTTTCTTGCAATATCTGCATATGTGGGTGGTAAAGGAGCAGCAACAAAGTAGAATACATAATCAGTGCTTTTAGCATTTCACTGATGCGTTTCGAGGCGACAGCAGTACATGCCATAGTGGTAGGATCCTTTACCCGAGGTTTGTGAACAGCAGTAATGGCCCCCACTGGAGGGATCGGATCTGTGTAGCTCTGTTCAACAGCTGTGTGCGGCATATATGGAGGAGGATCTAACCAGTAAGCCGATTATGCGCTTGGGCGCAAATGTAATATAGCTCCAAGTTTGGCACTCGTACCCGCCGTGTGCATGTGTCATGGTGAGCACATCCCATTTTAATCTCGGCTGTTTGCCTCCCCATGCCAAATGTATTAATTCCTCCTTTAATGCATCGAAGAAGTGTTTGCCAGGTTAATACGGCATATTCATAAATTGATATAATAGTTTAGAGAGAATTACCATTTTAACGAGGGATTTCCTGCCTGCTAGAGACAAGGGAAGGGGTATCCAGCGTGATACCCAATTGGTAATTGAGTCTAGCGCTGTGACATAATTAAGGCTCATTAGGTCCGTCAAATCAGAGTTTGTGTATTTCAGGTCAGCCTCACATCAAGCGATCGGATATTCTATAGAGCATTCTTTGGTGGCGGGTGTCAGCAGGTATATCTGTGATTTTCCCAAATGTATATGTACTCCTGACATCTGCCCAAAGATCATGAATTCTCTCATTACCAGATTCAAGTTATGGTTCGGGTCTCTGATATACAAGGTGACGTTTGCGTACAGCGATATTAGCACTTGACGCATGGGATACTGCAGGGCTCTATCTCCATGGTGTTGCCTGACTTTGGATGCGAAGGGCTCAATAGCCAAAGCAAATATTAAAGGGGGCAGAGGGCAACCCTGTCTTGTCCCCCCTAGTTATCAAGAAAGGCAGAGAGGTTTGGCCATTGAGCAATATTCTAGCCGTAGGGAAAGTAAAACAATAATTGTATCCATGAAAGGAACTCTATTGGCATTCCCATTTGTTGCAGTATCACCAGCATGTAGTCCCACTTGCCTGAATGAAATGCTTTGGTGGCGTCTAAAAAGACCACCACTGCAGAAATTTCCCGGTCTGTATCTTGCATTATGGAGAACAGGGTTCGGAGGTTGTGCGATGTGGCTCTGCCTGGGATGAATCCTGCCTGGTCTGGCAACACCTATTTCTCCAACAGCAGGGTTAGCCGATTAGCCTGCACTTTGGCTAATATTTTAGTATCACTGCTAATATGAGAAAATGGTCTGTAAGAGTCGCTTTTGTCTGCTGCTTTTCCAGGTTTAAGAATTTAAGTGATTAAGGCTTCTCTCATTATATTGGGCAGCATCCCGCACTCACATGCCTCTTCATATACAGCCTTCAGAATGGACGCAAGTTGGTCTATATATGTCGTGTAGAACTCTTATCAGGAGGCCGTCTAACCCCAGTGCTTTGCATGATCTCATTTTCATAACTGCCTTTCGTATTTTGTCTTCCTCTAATGGTGCTGCCATAAACTCTCTATGTGAGTCCCCCAACCATTCCAATGCCACATCGTTTAGATAAGCAAGCAGGTCTATTTGGGCATGTCTTTAGCACTTATATAAGGTAGCATAATGTTCATTAAACACTTGTAGGATTGTAATTTCTAGGACATAGTTGGAGAAACGTGGTCCCCGAATTACATCTGCTAGTGCTTTTCCGGGCCTCTATCCCTCGCCATATTGTCTAGCTTTAAAATATTTTCCTCTGAATAGGCACTCCCTATCCGCCATTTCTGTGTATTCTGTAATCTTATGCCTTAGCTCCTTCTGCAAGTCTCCGCTTGTTCCCCTTGTTAACTCACATTCTAATTTCTTCAAATCTGTCTCGAGTGTATGCAGTGTTCGTCGAATGTCTCGCAGGACTCCAGATCCTTTGGCAATACAAAACTAACCTTAAAGGCCTCCCATACCGTGGTTATATTGGGCACTGTGTCTATGTTTCTCTGAAAAAAATCGGAGATTTCTTGGCCTAGTTCTGTCTGAAACACTACATACAATAATATGTTTGGCATGAGTCTCCAGCTCATAAATGGCGCAGTGAGTGTTGGGGTTAATGTCATATGTACTGAGGAATGATCTGAATATGTTTTAGCTAAGTGGACTGCCTTCGTGAGCCAGGGTCCCATTCCTTTAGAAACCACCCAGTAGTCTAGTCTAGACCAAGACTCATGGTATGCCGTGTAGTGTGTTTCTTCCCTGCCCACTGGATGCAAATACCTCCAAGTATATATAAGGTAATTATCAGCCAGTTTGTTGGATATCATTTTCTGTGTTTTTGAATAGTGGTGAGGCAGGGGAGTCGACATATCTAGCTGAGGGTTTTTCGGCCACGTTAAAATCCCCTCCCCATATCAAGTGCGTGGATCCTATTTCGTCAATCTTTCCCCATAATTCGGCAAAGAATTCAGGGCAGTCTACATTGGGTCCATCACAGCGAACCAATGTAACAGATTCTGCACACAGTTCTCCCCATATTATAGACTATCTGCCCAGCTTTTCTTGGGCTTCCCCTATGAGGACGCAAATGGGATATTTTTCTGGATTAATATTGCAGTCACTCTAGAATAGGTGGAAAAAGAAGAGAACGTTCTATATGCAGCCCACTTACTGGCAAATGTCGGAGCACTTTGTGGGTCTATGTGTGTCTCCTGTAACATAGCTATTTGAATTATATTGGGGTTCTAGGTACGCTATTATGTGTCTGCTTTTGCATGGTTCATTCAGTCCCCTGGCGTTCCATGTCATTAATTGTACTCCCTGTTCCTGACTAGTCTTCGTCATACTTTTATCACATGTAAAATTAAGCTGGATCATTTTTTACCATTTAAAGCCATAACCATTGATGCATGTGCAAATATCTCAGTGTGTGTTATCTACATTTGTGTACTTATCTTTACTTTCAGTTCTCTATCCCCCCCCTCCCACAGCGGCACCCCAACATTGCTGGCCACAGTATTCCCTCCCTCACCCAAAAGATTCAAAAGTTTAAACTCAATAAACAACTAAAACTGTGGTGGAGTTCTCTTCGGGGGAACGTCAGGGGCTAGCACGGTGTCCTCCACCCTGCTACCCATAAAGGTCTTTATATCTCAACTGAGTGGTGAGGGGGTTGTTCAGTTACAATTGGGTTGTTCAGTTACAATTTGCTTGTTCATCCCTATAGTTCACTTATCTGGTGTATACTTCTCCTCGTGGGCACAATCTCTTCAGTTATCAGCTGCTTCCAGACGCCCTTGCTTTCTTTCGTAGTTGTTAGGTCTTCGAGTTGAATCTTTATATTTAGTTCTGTGTACAGATCCGTCTACTTTCCCTCAATCAGTGTCTGTTAGTAAGAGTCCCATTCATTCCGAGGTAGGTGACGTAGCTCTTGAGTGTTATGACTCCAGAAGTCGGTTCGGGCCTTTGCGATTATGCCTCTTTAAAAATGCATCCACTTGCTGCACTTGGACGAAAGAATAATGCTTCCCTTGAGGCGTGATCCCTAGGCTGGCCGGGTACATTAACCCCTTCGCTGCGGCGGCTATTCCGCCGCAGCGCTAAAGGGGCGGGGCGGCCGCGCGGCCGCCGCATGCTGGTGACGGAGCCGCTCCGTCACCAGCCGCGGTTGAGCTATGCTGGTGACGGAGCGGTTCCGTCATGACCCGCCCTGCTCATTAGAACGCCCGCGCAGGCGCGAAATCAGCGCCGCGCAGGCGCGAAATCAGCGCCGCGCAGGCGCGTCGGCCGGGCCATGACGGAACCGCTCCGGTTCCGTCATCAGCATGGAAGGGGTTAAAGTATAGTCTATTTGCGCTCCATGTACTCTTCCATTTGAGCTGTGTTTGCACTTTCAGGTATTCCAACAATAACGTGTATATTATTTCGGCGCAAGCGCACGTTTAAATCTTTGTGTTTTGCAGCTATCACCTTTAGTACCATGTCCATCTGCGCAACCTGTTTGTGAATCTCATTTGTTTTGTCTTCTGTGTCCGACATATGGCGTTCAGCTTCGGTGATGCGCGCATCATGTTTGTCAATTTTTAGTACTATTTAGTCCATTCTGTTGTTTATTGAGTACATTTTTGTATAGATGGAGGTTAGATTCTGTCTCATCTCGAGAAGGAGAGTTTTCTTTTAATCTTCCTGATTTGGCCCTGCACCTTGAGATTACGCCATCTCATTATGCTCCCCTTCTACGTGCTGGAATATCGTCCCGTTTTTTTGGTTCAAAGTTGATCAGAGTTTGCTTTCCATCCGGTTTACCCATGCTAATGGCGCCGTTACACTGCAGTATGCGCATGTTAGCTAATTTTCATTGGATTATGTGCGTTAGCGTGCTGATATCACCAGCAGTTTAGCTCCTCTTCTCTCTTAGCTGGCCACAAGTTATTCTCTGCGTTGAAATGGCTCCACGCATTAGTCGCCGTATTTGCTGGCAGGTTCAGTAGCTTCTTTTCAGGGGGGGGGGGGGGGGGGGGGGGGGTCTTCCTGCGTCCTTTTATTGTACACAACGACCTCCTAAATAGGCGTGATGTGCTTTTCTATTGTCTAATTGTCGTGTTCCAGCTTTATTGCCAGGCTTATTCAACACGCAGCGTTCCCCACCTTCTGGCTGCCACTTGGCATCCTTTCCAAACGAGTGACTATGTATCCCTTTCTCAGCGCAGCCTTGCTTTGTTACATGCAAGTTTCCCTAATGTGTGCTTTTAACTTCGTTTTGTTTTTCCCTTTTTGTTTTAAGACCTCTCTTGCAATGTCATTTGTTTATGCAGATACTTCAAGGCGCTGTAGTTCGAGCCGGCTACCAGTCTCCTTCACCAGTTGCTAAGCCGCCCAGTTTCTTTGTTAGGGTGCCCGGCGGCATCTGATCCCTAGCGCGGTCCTGTCCTGTGGTCTCTTCACGGGCCGTATCGCATTCGATCTCTGCCGCGATGTAGGAGAGCTTCCTTTGCGGCCTTGCGCCTCTAATCTAAGCCGAGATCGCATTTACCTTGCGTGGCGGCTTCAATTCCCCAGCTTGGCTCAGAGACCGGATCACGACCCAGGCAATATTTCTCCTGGATTCTACCGCTTTACTGGAGGGTTCTCTCGTTGCCATGCGTTACTATCCGGGCTCTGGGGTGTTCCGTCCTGGTGGTTTTATTTCGCTAGGCCTATCCCAACCACAATGGCCTCGGACTTGCGTGACGTTGCCTCTCACGGCATGGTGCAGTGTCAGGGGGACCGAGCCAGTTTTGCGTTTCCGATCGATTCAGTAATTAGTCCGCATGCTCCGCAGTTCAGTCTTTAGTTTTGGGAAGCCGGGATCACCGTACATAAGTTGCTGCTGTTATATTTCATCATAGTGAGCTCTTTGGGCCAGATTCCAAGGGATATTTCTCCCGAGTTGTTGGAGCCTCACTGAAGTGCGGCCCGCCAGCTCGTGCGCCACCTAGCGCTCCGGCAGTTTTCATATCTTATGTCAGATGCTTTCCTTTATTCAACAGTGGAGGTTTCTCCTTGGTAGTAGCTGAAGCTAGTTATTTTGGAATGTGTGCGTGATAAGGCACTGTACCCCTGTCTGGAGCAGACTCCGGAAAGACTCACCTCCACCCATGTCTGCCGCCGCAGAGAAAATGCACATTGCCACCCACCAACGGTGGCTGTAAACTAAACAGGGGGCTCTTATTTTATTTTTATAAATGTGCTCTTTATGTGTTGGAAAAAGCATGCCACTTCAAAGTGCCAAAACATTAATGCAAGGTATACATAAAAACTCAGGGGTCAGGCCATATCGTGATGGCACGCATTTACAAGTATTTACTTTATTTTGTGTATGTTGTTTACTTCATAGAGGCTTGCTAGAAACGTGCTGCCTGCTTATGTACATCTGTCCCTTTCACCCAAGTGCTAATCTCCCCGTGCTCCCTGTTCTATCCCCCTGTGTGCTTTCCTTCCTGACCCTTCCCTTGATCCATTGCACAACAGTCCGAAGTCCTATTTTATAATAAAAAACATGTATATACTTAACAAAACTAATTACTTGCTCGCATTTTTTTAAAATTAATTTAAGACCCTTTGCGGTGTGGTAAATTTAAACTAGCATTTTTTAAAGTTAGAGCTGATGGCATTGAAAATTACAGTGTATTTTACTTTTCTTTTTAGGTCTCGCAGAGAGACCTATTGGGGTGAAACCAGAAAGTTAAACCAGGCGGATTGTGAGTGCCGATTTCCAACAGTTCACGTGAAATCACGTGACCACAAGCACGCGCATTTCCCCACATCAAAGCCTCAGCCTCCCTCCTACAGGCTTCCCAGCGTGCTTGCCATAATTGCATCAGACCCGACCTTACCATTTGCTCGTGTGCTTCCTCGCCCACTGCTTCACACTTGCCTTGAAGGCCACAGGCATCTGTTGCTTCCAGCGTGCTCTCGGGCTCAGGCATTTCTCCTCCCCCGCCCCCTGCTTCACACTTTTCAAGGCCGCCAGGCCGTGTTTCGCATTTCTCCCCCCCTCCTCCCCACTATCATTCTGCTATGCAGATCCGGATGCCCACTCCCCCCACCTTGGAACTAACAACACGAAAACTACAACTGTAAATATATGACCATGTTCGTTCAAACTTGTGTTATGCTACGTCCGCCATTCCCTTTAAACATGTTCTTTTTCTGCAAATAACTTTATTTCTTGTCATCACACGTTTGTATTGATTCATTGTACACCGTCTCTTTGAATGTAATTACTGCTGCATATTGCCTTCTTTTTCCCCATGCTCCGGCCTGAATCTTTTTACTGCGTCTCACTGTGTGATTTTTGCTGCACATTACTTTCCCCGCTGTTGAATATGATTACTGCCGCATCTTGCCTCCCTCCTTGCGCACGGATTCTTCATTGCGCCCCTTCCACCCCATGAACTTGTTCTTTCTGTAACGTCCTGGCTCCGTTTTTTCTCGCTCATCATCCTCCCCTCCCTCTCCAGCATGCCTACACTCAGACGTGCACGCTGCCCAGTCATTCTATCTCCTGCCTGTATCTTTTTCCCTCTGTTCGGTCTGTTCTTTGCCTGTTCGTGCTCTGCCGGTCTGTAAACCCCTCACCGTCAGCATGTGTGTGTGCCTCTCTTTAACTTTAAGCCTGTCTCTTTTTTGCTCTTGTAGGACTACATGCCTCGCTCCAAACCCTTCCTCCCTCCCTCACGTTCTCTCTCACTCTTTATGCGAATACTTCTCTCCATACCTGTCTATCGTATCTATGCCCGTCAGTGTTCACCCTCCCACAAGCATGCCCTTCTCATTCTTCTCTTCCCTGCCGGCTCAATCTCTCACCCGATCTGACCCCCACACCCGCTTCAGGGCATCCCTCGTACCTCTCCTCCGGTCTGTCCCTGCCCTTTCTGTGAGTGTCGTGGCTCACCTCCCAGTCTGTCCCTCCCACCCCTGCTTGCCGGGTTTTCTTTCACTCTAGGTTTGCATGCGCCATCCCGGTCTGTGGCCTTTTCTTCAAGCATTCCGTTTATGTATATTTACTTAGCCCCCCCACCACCGCAAGCCTGTCACATTTGCTGTCAGTTTTTCTTTTCTGACTGGCTTTATCTCATCTGTCTCTCTTCTTATTTGCCTTTGTCTCATGGGAACTGCCGATATCGGCCCTCACTATCTCTCCATCACTTTGTATGTCTACTACCTTATACCTTCCTCTACATGCCCCCTACCCACCACGTTCCTCTATTTTCTGCTGGCCTCTTCTCCTCTCCTTGCTCTACCTGCAAAAACTCGTTGTAGGCAAACCCAGGGTATCTTTCCCTTTGTTCCTGTCTCTCTACACTCTGCCTATTACTTTCTCCATCCCAAGCAGGTTTCATCTCCCTTTATTCCTCTATCACACTCTTCCTTTTTGCTCTACTTTTCTTTCCTGCTTATCTCGTGTCACTCATCTGTGCTTGTTTCTCTTCTCTCCCTGCCTGTTTCTGTCTCCACTCGTCTCCTTGTTTATGTTCCATTCCACGCTTAGTAAATACAAGTGGAGACTGTGGAAGCGCCCCTCTGGGTACCCCACCATTACTCAGCACCACTCCAGCATCACTCAGCGCCACCACAGCACCACTCAGCGCCACCACAGCACCACTCAGCGCCACCACAGCACCACTCAGCGCCATCAAAGCACCACTCAGCGCCACCACAACATCACTCAGCACCACCCCAGCATCACTCAGCGCCACCCCAGCATCACTCAGCGCCACCCCAGCATCACTCAGCGCCACCCCAGCACCACGCAGCCCCACCCCAGCACCACGCAGCCCCACCCCAGCACCACGCAGCCCCACCCCAGCACCACGCAGCCCCACCACAGCACCACTCAGCCCCACCACAGCACCACTCAGCCCCACCACAGCACCACTCAGCCCCACCACAGCACCACTCAGCCCCACCACAGCACCACTCAGCCTCACCACAGCACCACTCAGGCCCACCACAGCACCACTCAGGCCCACCACAGCACCACTCTGCAAGACAGTCTTTATAACTTGAGTTTTAGAATGGGCGTCCCTTCCCCCACAAAATCCATTTTACCCTGGTTTCCTTAACAGAATGATGGTTAAATTTAATGTGTGCGCAGATGTGAGCACACAGAAAGGCCTCTTTGTTGAGGCCACAGCGTTAGATGGCTGCCATGATAAAGTTTCATTGCCTCAGGTGCTGGCCTCGCGCTGACAAAGTGTGACCACGGCTAAGGCTCACTGTGCAGTATGCGCGCCTCTCTAATTGGATTACTGGTGCTGGTTTTAGCGAAGTACAGTCTGGATTATTCTGACAAAGCTTTTTCGCTCGCAATAGCTGCAGGTCAGGTGATCCACATTAGCCAACCGCGATTAGACATTGCAGGCCATTCAATAAACTACAAGTACCAGAATGCACAATATTTGACAAGAAGTTCAGACCTGTTGAACGTGTCCAACATGTATTGTGCGCTCGGCAGCTTTGACCTCTTCTTTGAGTTGAGAAGGCGAAGCTGTGGCTAGCTAGCAGCGGGGCAACATGTACAGGAATAGCATTCCAGGGTAGGAGGGTACCCCAATTGCTGTTTTTTTAAGATCCATACAGGGGTGTGGCTGTGGCGTTTGCTCTGCTTGCGTTAGGGCCCATGGCAGCCGTGCCACTCCACTGAGTAGAATGTGGTGATACCTAGAGCTGAATATGCTATTTCAGAGGGGTATTAAAAATTGCCCAATTCAGAACAGATAGCATTATTAGAAGCATTATTAGAAGGACTATATATAGCACAGAATGCAAAGGAAACACATTCAATTTGTATGCCAGCAACAGGACAGCCTCGATCTGGCACACAAGAAAAGGTGCCAAATAAAATACACAACAGACACCCCTCACCCGCCCTCACTGGAAGAATAATAGCACCCAGCTTCCAAATCACCCGTGTGGTGTGTGACACCAACAACTGTTCCGGCATTGTCTGTTATTACAGCTCAGCTCTTTGTGATTTTTTAGTGCCCCTTTTAGTTTCGTAGTCTCCCGCTGATTCCAGCATGCAGCGTGTTTGCCTGAATATACAAACCTTGCATGGGGCCCACTGGCAACCTTGTTAGACCTTCAAGCATGCTACAGGCCCCGCTTGAACGTTCGCTCTTTATTGTAAATTTGTATTTGTTCTTGTACATTCCTCACCCCTGCGTGCTGTGTTGGATTTTGTATTTGTGTACCCTTCATTTTTAGTCTTTGTAATGTTCTATTGTTTACCACTTTCCTCTTGTAACGTAACTAGCTCTATTGTACAGCGCTCTCACACTTCCAGGTAATGTCTGATGTGCAGGTTTGTCTTAGGATGCAAAACATGTCTATCTCTCCTGTGGTACACACACACAACAGATTACACCTACAAGCACACAATAGTTACGAATACAGTATATTCAGACGTCTCTCCGATCGCACAAGGTGTAGATCTTCTATGGAGATTACACTATGTGCAGCTGTCCCCTGGGGGTACGCAATGTGCGGGCTTCTCCCAGGTATACACACAAAACTTATGAGGCGAGGGTATCCACAACATGATGCACGGCACACAATAATGATTAAAGATATGAATCCTGTGTCACAAGATACATTCCAACCATGCACTCAGTTTTAAATTTTCATCAATGATTCAAAAAAATCTTTTTCCATGATTTTGTATTCCATTTATTGGCACGGCACACAATACACATTTCTTTACAGGGGCACACAATGAGCAGGTTTCTGAAGATACACAGCATAGGTGCAGAAGTTCGTTCTGCAAGAATAGGTCTCTCCTGGGGGCTCACCCTCACACCCCCTCACCCTCACACCCCCTCACCCTCACACCCCCTCACCCTCCCTCACACCCTCACCCTCACCCCCCCTCACCCTCACACCCCCTTACGCTCACACCCCCACCCCCCTCACCCCCACACACCCTCACACCCTAACACCCCCTCACCCGCACACCCTCACCCTCAAACCCCCTCACCCTCATACACCCTCACCCCCCTCACCCTCACACACCCTCACCCTCCCACACACACCCTCACCCTCCCTCAATCACTGTTTCTCACAAAAAAGCATAGGATAGCAAAACATAGCATAGCATAACAAAAAGCATAGGATAGCAAAACAAAACATAGCACAACAGAACAAAGCATAGCATTGTATATCAAAACACAACATAGCATAACAAAACATAGCATAGCAAAATATAGCATAGTATAACAAAACATAGCATAGCATAACAAAACATAGCATAGCATAAAAAATCAAAGCATAGCATAGCATAAGAAATCAAAGCATAGGATAGCAAAACATAGCATAGCATAACAAAACAAAACATAGGATGGCAAAACAAAACATAGCATAGCATACAGCATCACTCTGCACCACCACAGTATCACTTGGGGGCATAACAGCATCACTCGGGGGCATAACAGCATCACTCGGGGGCACCACAACATCACTATGTGCTACCACAGCATCACTGAACGCAACAGCATCACTCGTTTGCCATCACAACATCAATCTGTGCAACCATTCAGCAACAACTGGTTCAAATATGTTCTCTCAATGTTTCAAGCTTTATTACAAATGTAACAAAAATATGTTAATATTTCACTTCTGTTCTTCGATTTTCATCACAATAAAATACACTGAACATAATCTTCACAAAAATTATTTACAAAAGTTTAAGCTATTGCCATTATAAATTACAATAACTTTTTTTAAAGTATTCATTATTAAAAAAAATTAAAAGCCATTGTTATTTGTAATATCATTACATGTAAGTCAGGTAAATACAACACATCTTGCATTATAAATGCTATAGGTGTCACATTTGCGAAAGTTATAACTCTTGCCATTGTAAATGACAAAGCTATTACTTTTGCTATTTTCAAAAACAAAACAAAAATACAAGATTTGTCATTCACAATACCAATAGCTCAAACTTTTCTAATGCGAGAAGTATTGCATTGCAAATGCTTGCTTTATTTGCAGTAGAGTAATTATATTTGCATACCACTATTGCTAATGGTATAAAAAAAAAGCTAAAGTAAATTTTTTTTATTTTTCAGTGCCAACAGCTCTAAAAAAGCAAAAGTAAAAAACACAAATATTCAACGTTAACAGTTCTAACTTTAACATACGCGAGACATATTATATTGCAAATGCGTGTTTCTTTTTTGCTCCTTTTCTAGTATGTATAAGTTTTCCACCTCTAAACCTTAACTTTCAATGATTCTTTTAGAGCAACCAAAAGCTGTAAAGCACTTCAGTGTTAACTTAAAATTGGTTACTTGACTGTTTTGCTGCTTTTTTGCATTCTGTTTTTACATTCTTATCTAAAAAAAAAATTCTCTGATTCAGCATGTACATTTCTGCAAGCAATTCTGTTTTACTGCACTCAATGCCCATCTGTTCTGTGTAGAACAATAACTGAATGTAGGGACTGGTCATACCAGCATATTATTTTTTTACGTGTTCTAGGACTATGGCCAGCTGTGTTTGGTACAACTTGACTTGTGTAAAAAAAGTTAATTACATTCCCTGTTTATGGTATTTGTTATGATCATAGTCTACTTAGGTAGTTACTGCATTGGGATGTTAATGCTACAATATTTTGTTTAAAGTTTATGATTCTCGCAAGAAATGCGCATGCGCGGGAACCCGCGCATGCGTATTTGGCTAGAAGAATTCGCCGCGTCATCCGAAGATGGAGCCCCGGGACGCTGCATAGACGGTAAGTGCTTTTAATGTACTTTAAAATGTATTTTACATTAATAGAACCATGTAGAAGAGGGAGAGAGGGAAGCGGGCAAAGTGTAGTGGGGCTACGCGAAGTGTGTGGGTGGGCGTAGCGCCCTCCCCACTTCACGAAGCTTTGTGTAGCCCCACTAAGCTCACTACGCCCACCCTTAGAAAAAATATGAGTATGTTGCTGGAGATGTGGGCCGACGTGCCACCAATGTACTTACCGGGGGAGGGTAAACACCCATTATTCCGCAACTTTTTTCCGCATACCATCACTCCGCATACTTTCATTACGAAAGTACCATGACTCTGCAATGCCATTATAACGCAAGGCATTACATTTTATATGCTTTTACAACGCATACATTTACAACAAAATTCGTTGTAAATGCATGAATGGTAAAAGCATGTTTTTTTTATTGTTTGGATAAGGTAAGTATGGGTATAGGGGTATATGTTTTGGGGTACTGAGGTATATGTTATGGGGTGTTTGGGTATTTTAAGGGTTCAGATATAGTTTTGGGTTATGGGGTACAGGGGTAGTTTTAGGGTTTAGGGATAGATATGGGTTTTGAGGTACAGGGTTATTTTAAGGGTTCAGGGCTAGGTTTGGGTTTTGGGGTTCAGGGGTATTTTTAGGGTTCAGGGCTAGGTTTGGGGTACAGGGGTATTTTAGGGTCAGGGCTAGGTTTGAGTTTTGGGGTACAGGGGTATTTTAGGGTTCAGGGGTGGATAGCAGACCTGACCTATTGTCAAGAGCAAAACAACACATATGCTGAACTATTGCCGCTGGCCTCCAAGCCCACAGATATCTGGGGCCCATGTATCAGGCCAGCTAACGGTATTGGAGCAGCAAGCCAGTCCTACACTGCCACCTGTGGCATATAACGAAGAGGGTGGATCAAGTAATAAGCATAGTGCGCCAGCGCACTGAAAAAATAATTTCAAAATCTGGAACATCGAACCCCCCCTTGCTTATATGGCCTCGTTAATGTTGACCATCCGAGTCTCACCTGCTTCCCCCCCATAAGAGTCTGAGCAATTCGCTATGTAATGTTTTAAAGAAAAAACACCCCGGATCATAAGGGAAATTAAGAAATAATTAAAGAAACTGGGGCACGACAACCATTTTGATAAGGGAAGCCCTTCCGGCGAGCGACAGAGGCAATGATATCCAACGAGTGACATTGGCACTAAGCCTTGTGATGGCCGTGCCTTAATTGGCACGTATTGTTTCATCTTTATCTTGGGTCATCTGTATTCCGAGATAGCGTAATTCCGAGCCACACCACTCTATTGGAAAGTCCAATGGGAATTGCTGAACCGCTGGGGTGAGGGGGAATACCTGTGACTTTCCCCATCTAATGCTAATGCCTGAGAGTCGACCAAATTTTATGAACTCACGTATGATGGGGTTAATATTCTGTTGTGGGTCCCTAACATAAAGGGTAATTTCATCCACATACAGCGACACTAGAATTTGTCGCAGGCAGCATCGAAATGCCTTGTCTGGATGTAGCTGCCGCAGTCGACAAGCCAGGGGCTCCACCGCTAGGGAAAAAAGGAGCGGCGATAGTGGGCACCCCTGGCGAGTGCTCTAGAGACGGTGAGAGGGTGTGATAGATGGCCATTAACCAGCACTCGAGCCGTGGGGCGCTGATACAATAGCGCAATCCAGGAGAGGTATACCTCGGGGAAGCAGATTATTGCAATTCTTTGTATGTAGAGCTCAATAAGGGCCTCATTCATCGCTTGCAAATCGTGAAGAACGCTGCAGCGCGCTTTGTTCTGGCCCTTCCTATGGCATCATCGGCCACGACTGCTAGGAAAGATCTTCATTGGCTTCCTGTCCAGTATAGAATCTCTTTTAAGATCCTATGTTTGACATATAGAGCACTGACGGCGGGCCCCGATGATGCACTTGGTACCTCGCTCACCCGCTATGTTCCAACAAGATGCCTTCGATCGGCCGGCCTTTCTCAACTCGTAGTGCCCCGCACTAGGCTGGCCAGATGGGGAGCGAGGGCTTTTTCTGTAGCCGCTCCTCAGCTCTTGGAACTCCCTCCCAATTGAGATTAAAACCCTACCCTCATTGATTTGTTTAAAAAGGCTCTTAAAACCTGGTTCTTCGTCAGAGCCTACCAATGACAGATTGCTGTCTGATTCGGCGAGCTGTATTATTTGAAGTAGGCGCCTTGACGCCCATGCGGGCTAAGTTTGCGCATGATAAGATACACTTCATTCATTCATTCATTCATTCAAGCCCATCCATAGCAACACTCCAAATAGATAATCCCACTTCACCAAGTCAAATGCTTTAGTGGCATCTAAAAACACTGCGGCAAGTGGGAAATCTGGCGCTGCGTTCTGGAGCAATGCAAACAAGGTTCTAAGGTTATGAGAGGTTGCCCTACCTGGAACAAACCCCAATTGCTCAGGTAGTACTAGCTTATCAAGTAGGAGGAACAGTCTATTCACCAATACTTTCGCCATTATTTTAGTATCACAGTTCATCAGGGACAATGGCCTATAGGAGTCACAAGACTGGAGATTTGCCCGATTTCAATAAGGATGTAACCACCGCCTCTCTCATGAAAGTAGGGAGCATACCTATCTCACGGGATTCTTCATAAACTTCCTTCAATACCTGCGCCATAACGTCAGTATAGGCCTTATAAAATTCAGCAAGGAGGCCGTCTGAACCCGGCGTCTTCCCATTCTGAAGCTGCATAATTGCTTCCTTAATTTCATCTAATTCAAAGGGAATGCTAAGGAACTTCTGCAGTGCATCCCCAAGCCAACCTAATGCGATGTGCTTCGTGAAGTCTTCCAGATCCATAGTGTCCCTTCTCTGAGATGTGCATAGTGTTGTGTAATGTTTGACAAATGTCTCCAGTATTTGTAGAGAATCCCTATGTGTCTCACCTCCTGGCTCCTGTATTTCCAGCACATGGGTGTTGAAACGAGGGCCCCTCGCTAGTGCAGCCAGCACCTTCTCTGGCCTATCGCCATCCCCATATTTGCGCGCTGTCCAATACTTCCCCCTAAACTTTACCTCTCTGTGCGCGGCATCTTCGTATTCAGTTAAGAGTGTACGAAAATCATTGTGTACCTGACCCATTTCCCCCCGCCCCATTCTTCTCTCCAGCCCCTTCAGGTCTTGCTCCAGTTTGCGTATTGTATTCTGGATGTCCCTCAACACCCCAAAGCTCTTTGACATACTGTCTCCCCGTATCGTCACTTCAAACGCCTCCCATGTCATCTCTATGCTGTCTACAGATCCTTTATTCCGGACAAATAACTCCTCAATTTCCTTACCCAATTCCACCCTAAAAACGGAATCCAGCAGCGCAGTGGGTTGGAGCCGCCAACTCGGTCGTGGTCTACCATTCCCTGGAAGAGTCAGTGAGACCTTAACCGGACAGTGGTCAGAAAATGTGTGGGCCAGCTGTGTTGCATTCCCAACGGTCAATCCAAGCCCCCTCGTAACCAGACAATAGTCAATACGCGCCCAGGTTCCCTTATAAGACGTAAAATGTGTACCCTCACGTTGTGTAGCATGCATATGTCTCCAACTGTCAATCAACCCTCCATCCAGCCCTGCAGAACCTCATGTGCCCTAGGGTAGTGTTGTGGCCTGGCATTGAGCCTATCCAGTTGTGGGTTCAGTGCCACGTTAAAATCACCCCCCCAGATGATATGAGTGGACCCAATTGCCAGAATCCTACCCATAAGTCAGCAAAAAAGTCTGGGCAGTCTGAGTTAGGACCATAGCAGTTAGCAAGTGTTGAGGTATCTCTACTCAGTCGCCCCCAAAGGATGACATACCCGCCGTGTGGATCCCCCACCTCCCCCATCCTTTCAAAGCGTACAGATTTACTGCAAAGTATTGCAGTACCCCGGGCATAGGAGGAGTAGGAGGCAAACTCCCGACAGCTTGCCCACCGGCTAGCAAATGAATTCACCACACGTGGTGCAATGTGGGTTTCCTGTAGGAATGCTATATGAATCTGTTGCCTATCTAGATAGGCCAGCACCTGCCTCCTCTTTCTCGGACCCCCAAGGCCTCGAACGTTCCATGAGATCACTCTACGAGTGTCCCCCACCACCTGAGCCATCATACAAGAAAGTCAATCCCTGATCGATCTGCAGCGCATGTAAACATTTCCTCATCTGTGCATATAACTAAGCGAAGATACCTCCTGTGACTAACACTCCAGTACCATTGTGACAACGAACTACCCCCCCCATCCATCCCCCCTCCCACTGAAGCATCCCAATCATGCCAGTAGTACATACATTCGGGTGGAGACCGTATTGATTTTGTCCACCATGGTCGCAAACCCTTGCCTGACCTCCGTGAGAAGCGATTTAAGATCCTCACTGGATGTTTGCAGGGTATCCTGCTGAGGGGCCTCCGCTCCAGCACCCTCCACTTCAGTCTGTTGTTTATTGGATTTTTTAGCCTCAAACGTAAGTTTCGGTTGGCGAGCATCTATTCGCCCCATCTTATATCCGGGCCCAACCGCACGCCTGATGGATCCGGAACCTCACTATCTGCTGCGAGACACATCAGTGCCACAACCCCAAGCTCATGGTAGACAGGGAGGACCGGATAGCCTCTACTTGTTAGTCAGCAATTCCTGCAACAAAGATGGCCAGGGGACACAATACCAAGTGCCACCCCTGTAACAGACACTCACAGCACCACTCCGCTGTAGTGGCCCAAGGACCCAGGATCAGCCCTCCAGGACACCACTCCGCTTCGTACTTGTGCTCACTTCGCGCCTCCAGCAGTAGACAACTCTTCCTACTGTCACAATTGGCCCGCAGACTTCGCATCTGGCATCCGCATCTGTCCTAGTGCCTGTTTCCAAAAAAAGACCACTGGGAACCAGCAACACTGACAGATCCCAATCACCTGTTTCCTCCAGGATAGTCCATAGCGCTTAACCCCACACACTCCAGGGGACTGCCCAATGCATTAGGCCTCGGAGTTCCACTTCGCATAGATAGTACACCTGCAGCGTTGGTCACCTCCAGTCCCCCATTCCCTGACAAAGCACTCCTGATGTCGGGTCCCAGCACCCGTTATATTGCCAGCCTCTGCGTCCGCTCCACACTCCGCACAGCAGTCAGTGCACTTAATGATTAGCGCAGCATCTCGCATCCATAGACTTCACCGCAGGCAGAGGGAAAATGGCGGCACTCCCACAACTTATCCACCGCCACCACCATATACAGTCCAGCAGCCTTCTAGTAAACTCCTAAGGGCCCCATCCGCCTCCAAGGACGAACCCTCACTGCGCAGGTAGATCGGGCAGGCAGCAGCAGGAGGCACCTCCAACAACGCGGAGACCAGACAGCGGCGCAAGCATAGGTCGCAGTGTGCCTCACCAAGATGGCCGCGCCTCCCTCACTGGGGGCGGCCAAGTCACCACACTTCTAATCCCCAGGGATAGCCTCAAGCCGGGGACAGCCGAGAAAGACCCACCAGCGAGTCTCCGCACAATGGCCAGCAGCAGCCGTCCGCCCCAGCGCCAGCCCTCCATGTAGAGCTGATCGCTCTCCGACACTGCGGCCTGGACTCCTCGTGGCAAGCTGAGTCCTCTCGCAGCCAGACACGCCGACCAACAGCTCCAGGAGTAACGAGCGGAAAGCCCGCACGCCACTACGCCCGCTCACCGCTGCTCACCAGCTCCTACCGCGGCTCCGGTACTTGCACCACCGGGATCCCAGGGCCAACAGAAGTCAGTCCCTGCAGTTTCTCGCTCTATATGCAGGCAAAGAGGAGGATGAATGCAGGATTATGCAGCCGGTCCGTGGGAGCCTCACCACACAGCAGCCATTCCGTTCGTGCGCCACCTAGCGCCCCCCCATGGGCAGGAATATTCAGTGCTTATGACTATTGATTAGGATCCCGTGGAAGAGAACAGTTTACTTCACCACACTTACAGAACACAGAGAATTGGGAGCAGTGGCTTACATGCTACATTGGGTTGTTGATATGCACTGAAGGTGGGTAGTTAAACACACATGACTCCTGGGTTGTTGGTCTCATGTCCCTTGCTCAAGATATATACTGTGTGTGTGTGTGATACTAGATAATATTGTGCCTTTAGTTAATATGTCACTCTGTACTGTGGTTGGTACTGTTGGTTCTGTATTGTTAAACGGACTAACGTATAGAATCAAAATGACTGCGGGAAAAAACTATGCAAGTTTTGGCTATCATTTTATTAACATATTGGGTTTGTCATTTCTTGTGAATTTTTTCTACCAATACAATTAGATTTTTTTTTAATTAACGCACACTCAAAAAGGTGTCTCCTAGTAGAGGAGCTATTAACGTTAGAATTGGGGGTTATGTATGCTATCTGTACTCAAGCTGTATGACCCAAGGATGTGCATGATGGCCTCTAAGGAAATGGGTCTTTAGTGCATGGCCTAACCAAAAGCAAATCCTTATTTCCCATCTCATATATGTATTTTCCAAGGGCATACTGAGTTGATTATGTGAAATGTAGGAGAGGAAAGGGAGAGGGAGAGACACACAGACAGGATACCCCAACTGTGCAAAGGTATTTGTGGCATGGGTAGGAGTAGTGTCTTGTCAAACACCAAGAATAGTGTCCAACTCCTAGTGCATGTGGACAAAGGCCAAGTTGAACTGTTAAAAGATTGACAGTTATTTAACAAGGGCAATTTAAAACACTTCTATTTTTTTTATTAACACACTGAAAGGTTCTACGCCTTGAATGTAAAATCTTTTTTAATCTTTTTAGTTTTTAGAATGCCTAAAAATGTCAAAAGCACGGATGTTCATAATGCAGAATTACACAAAGCTCGGTTCTAAGTAATAGCCTTATAAACTCAGAAAGTTATCTTGATATTATCAATGGTCAAAGAAATACTCTTGTTAATAAAACAAATCCACTTAGATCAATGATAATTATGAAATTAACCCAGGCAACTGACCTTGATAAGAACCACGGCTCGTCAGAGCTCTGCTCCTAGTGACACACAGTTTTCCTCACAGAAAACTATGCTCTTGAAGATATGGAGACTTTGTCAGTGTACCTGGTAGCCAAAATCCATATAGGTCTCTGCTCTAGATAACCCACAGATGCATTCACTCAGAGCAGTGCTCTTGATAATTTTCAGAGGAGTTCAGGGCAGAATGACCACCTTACTCGATGTCATTATTGACACATTTTAAAGTCCTAAGCCTTTATCGGTCAGTTACTGCATTTCAGGGCTCTTAGTCTTTTTGCCTAGAGTAAACTAATTCAACCATCCTGCTGATGGCACTGATTTGTAGATGAAGAGTCCAGTGCTGGGAATACCGAGTGAAATGGTCACTCTAGCTCAGGAGCCTACTTTTGGTGAATGTACAGACTTACCCTTGCATCTCCCAAAGTCATGCACTTTGTCTGTGACAAAATCTTGGTCTCAGGGTGTGGCCTGGTTGGGTAAAATTACACATTAGGAATAAAATTCCTATCATGTGCTTTTTTCCATCTGACATTATTTAGTCCCTGATCTGGTCCATTATGGGATCAGTTGGGTTAATGTGTCAAGAAATTTCACATCATGATATTTTTATTTTTGGCTGTTTCTCAAAGCTTTAGATACTAATGACAACTGAATAAGAGTGATTTGCTAGGTGAAACAGGTTACATTTGGAAATGAATAAAGCAGTTGCCCGGCTGACACCAAGTATGGTCAAAGTGGCAATCCTGAAAATAATTCTGTGGAAATGCCTGAAAGGATTGCTAATGAAACCAAAATATATTAAAGTCATACAACAAAAGTCTGTAGTTGGTTGACTGGTCATTGGTGCTCAACAGGGAAGTGGAGAGATGATGGGATTCGCTGCAAACGACACTGTGGTTGGGTGGGAGAGACCTCATGTAGAAATGGGAATCTTACTTATCATAGGTCTACATCTGTACCAATGCATAAGACCAAAAACCTCTTACGTTCTTGATGCTGTTGGCAATAATGGCTGTTCCACAAAGTCCTCACTGAACATAGCTCTCACTACACCTACATCATTGCAGCTTAGCCAGAGTTGGTACCAGACTATGCTAGCGGCTAAGGGCAGATCCCCCTCCACTCAGAAGCAGGGCTGAACTGGGCTTGTGCCTTACCAACAGATGAAAAACGAACACCTCCCTGCTACCCTACAATTACACAACTGAGCAATTTAGAAAAAATAACATGTTTTATGAAGCTTTCAATAATGCAGTTTTCCTGGTTATGAACATGGCAAACACCATATGCCAACATTACAAATTGGTACTCAATTGATTGAACATGAAAGGAAGAAAGGCTGAGTGAGCACTGAAATAATCAAACGTGTAACCTGCAGATCACACAAATATCAGCACCTCTGCTTAATTTGCTGAGACCTATTACAACTTAAATGTGGTAAATGTGCAGTAACTGACTTGTACAAGCAGCAATTTACCTGTAATACATTTGGGAACATGCAGTCAGCGAATATTTGTGTGAAAGATTCCTATTCAATAGTATCTTTTTTTAAAAAGTTTCCTTCATTTTCAACTATTAATTTGGAGGCAGTTATTTATTTAATTATTTTGTAATAACTAAGGGGTATTGCGCTATATAGGAACTTTGTTGCTGATACCCTAACCTTAAGTGTACTCTGGTTGCATTAGAAAGGCAGAGAGGAAGTTTTAGTGTAACAGGTGCAGGCAATCAATATTTTAAATATTAGGTATCTTAAACTGTCAAAGCGCTTGTAGCACAGACCCGACATCCTCAAACTGAAAATAAGAACAACACAATTTGATGTCTTTTATAATATCACAAATACAGAGATTACTAAGTGGCCTCTGTCACAAGCTGACACTTCAGAAAATATTTAAATAAATAATATACAACGCTGATCTTGAAAAGTGTATTATTAACTAGACCTATTAGGATGATCGTGGTAGTGCTATCTACCTCATGGGTTTATTGGGTGAAAAGTGAAAAGGTGCCAAGGTTGTTGCACACATGCATCCAATTTACTCACCTGTTTCTATGAAATGCTTTCATCAGCTTAGGCTCCCAAGGCAGCAGTTCTTTTAGTAGTCGCTTTAAGGTACTGTGCAATTCTCTCACGGTTTGCTTCCGTACAAAAGACTTTCCCTGAAATAAACATTCCAAATATTTGTCACTGCATCACATCTAAAACCAGCAATCGTTGTAACATGCAATAGCTGGAAGGAGGAGGGGGGGGGGGGGGCGGGGGTGGTCACACTGCAAAACAAATCTTTCCATTTGAATAATTTCAGATCATGCCTCCAATACATGCCGCTAGTATGCTTAACTACCGAGCTGTTATCGAATATTTCCTTCAACATATTAACCAAAAGCTAAAAGTGACTGCACACTATTATTGCTCAACCGTGCGGCACACACATGGCATGGCTGATAGAATTTCAGTTGAAAAAATCACTGATTAAAATTTGCAGTTGGATATAATCAATGATGGCAGCCAATTTACCTTTGTGACGTATGTGTAAATTACTTGGATACACGCTATACAAAACATACAATAAATTACAATGTATGTACATTCATGAGACTGGCTGTTGTGTTAGGAGTTCATCCTTAAAATAATATCTGGGGTCCAATCAGTTCAATGAAAACACTTAATTCTTGGTAGGCATCCAAAAATAATTGTGAGGGTGGGCATAAAAAAGGGGCAACATAGTTTACATCTGGCACACACTGTATAATTATTTGAAAGCAACATACATGAGATTTTATACTTAATTAAAAGTACTGATTTTCTACACACGATAATTCTATGTAACCTGATGCATCTTCAATACTCCAGCGAAAGTAAGTGTTTAATGAATATCAAAGTTATAGAAAGAACATATCAATTTCACCAGTTTCAACAATGTGGCCCGCATAAACACTTGCCACAGCCATTAAAATAGTCAATATCAATAGGTCTGAATGATCAGTATCTTTTGTTCACGTTCTAGTTTTCCTTTAAACGTAGGAGCTTATGTTAAATCAGTTTCAAGCTCACCCAAAGAAATGTAATGAGGCTACTAGTTTACGGTTTCCCTGGAAAGATTGAAGACCCTATTATGTTCTTTCTCTAGACTGATGGGCATCTTCCCTTAAAGTACAATACCCTGACTTACACGAGTGAACGATTCAATTTTCTGGGCAGACCTGAAATTAGACCCACTTCTGAAAAATCCGTGCACCTTTCTGCAGAGAAACTACGATTTTTTCAGGAAAGGAGGGATCGATCCTGCGTGCGCTAATACAACTCCCAATGTCAGACCCCTGGGCATAATCTGGTCAGATAACGCAGAGGGCAAACTGGTCGAGATCCAGACTAAAGCTAGTTGGCATTAATGAAGACATCCTCATGATAAGAAAGCTCATGCAGCCCTGTTGGCAAATTAGAACGAGCATTAGCAAAGTCAAAAGGTCTATCTTTCATGTTTAGCACTGATTAAATGAGAAAAAAGCCTTTGGTCGTTTTCTAAATACACTGCCTCTACAAGAAAATAATTTAATGTGTGATGATTCAGAGCACTTTGATGTAGTACCTCGTGCACTCCAATGCAAGTACCAAATAGTAGGTGGAAGGATGCAAACAGTCAATAACACGACGTGAGAGACATACTCATTTGGGCAACGGCAGTACCCATTCTATTTTTATTTTAAAGAACTGGTAACAATTTGCTCTTCAGTCAGACATAAAAAGCACAGAAGACCATTCTAACAGAACTACTCCATCTGATCATGAAAGCTACAAACCCATTTCTGGACAGCTGATCTCTTGCAGATGGCCTGTGCAATTTCAAGTATTAAGAATTCTGATAAAGGTTCTCCTCTACTTTAGGCAGGGCCACTGGGATTGTGCGGCTGTGGCGATTTCCACAAAATTATAGATTTGCCACGTAATCCATCATCTGCTGCATAATTTGCAGAAAGTAACACAAATATGTTCTAGCTCAAACAGTTCAAAAGTTACTAAAAACTCATCAACACTTGTTGTTGTGCAGTGGAAGCCTTTTGCAAAGCTTAACCTGTCACCTTTCTGTTGCTTATTGCTATAATTGGGTATTAAACTTGCACTAATGAGGTGTACCAAATGCCAAGACCGTGTTAACAAGTGTAACAAGCACTGGAAATGCAACCGGTCTAGCATTTATTTGAGTTATACAGTTCTTGGCATTGTAAATGGCAATGAATAAGAGTATGCCACAGCAACTGAAAGCATTTATTTTATTTCACCAGTATAATTGAAAGCAATATTCCATAACCATACACTCACCCCCTAACAAACATCTCACTAATACGGCTTTACTCTTCTATTAAGCCTTGTACGACTTCAAAACATTTACCTTACATACACCCTCCCAGCTGTAGAGCATTAGTTCCAACTATGGAAGAGTGGATTTATTTTAAAAACAGTGGGAAAGGAGATTATTTTGCCCCCCAACTTAAGGTGAGGACCCAGAAGATGACCTGGAAATGAAAAGCATGCCATGCGGTATGATTTTGTGGCGGTCCCATGATACTAGGACCACCACAGGCTTTGTTATGGACATAAATGTGTTCTGAATAAAGGGCCCCACAAAGCATTATGGGGCGAGTTTCCGTAGTGCAGTGAATATTATAGGAGAGGCTCCCCTGCTGAGCCAGGGAGAGCAGTAGGAAAGTTTTCTTTTCGTTTTCTTTTCTTTCTGAGGCATCCAGTGCGTTTCCCTTTTTTAAATGGGCGCACAAAAAAGCATTTGTTTGTCAAGTTGACAATGAAATGCTTTTTTGTAAAAAGCGCCCCATGACATTAAGCATGGGCGAATTTTGCGAATCTCGCGTTCGCGAATTTTGCGGATTTGCGAACTCGCAATCCGCAAAATCTGCGAATTCTCGCGAATTTTTTTTTGTGTGTTCGCACGGGTTTCTGCCAGTTCGCGAGGGTTTTGTACAATTTCGCAAACGCGAACTTACCTGTCGGGTCACAAGTTTTGCGAACTTGTTGTTTCTACGTGTCCAGCCTGTTTGGGACACTCTTCTTCATCACTGCCACTCTCTGTCACCACTGCCACTCTCTGACTACTCATGCCACCCTCTGGCCCACCCATGCCACCCTCTGTTTCATCACAGCACCCTCTGGTTGTCCAGTCAGTGTACATTATTGTGGCAAAGCAAAGCACACCTTCCCTGCCTCAAGTGACCTGAATTAATTTGGGGCTGATTAATGTGTCACAGAATATTTTTTTAGCTGGCACCTGCTTCCTTAGTGCTTCCTGATTAGTGATCTTTTGCACTTGCTAAGTGCTTTCATTGTTGCAAAATTAGTTACAACACCTGCCCTGCCCCAACTGACAATAATGAATTAGGGGCTGATTAATGGATTTGAACTTCCAGCCTGGCTCCTGCTTGTCTCCCTTAGCTGTAATTCAGGACCTTTGTGGCATATGTGTAACTATTCTGAGGTTCAGAGCAGGGTCACATAATAGTTGCAACTGGCAACTGAACTCTGGAGGGGCCCCTCAGGAAGCACTACAGGAAATGGCTACTAATGATGAGCCTGAACTTTTGAACCTGGTAAGTAGTTTCAGTTTTGCTAAGATCGTATTTCTGCAATTTAGCGCTTATTCGCGGGGCGCGAAGCTGTACTGGGAAGCCGCGAACTCACGCGAACAGTGCGAGCAAGCCATAAAATCCGCTGCTCGCGGATTTGGCGGGAGATTCGCGAATCTCGCGGATTGCGAATTTACCGAAAATCCGCAAAATCCGCGAGCGAAACGGATTTTCCGCCCATGCTTACATGACGTGCTTTCACGAAAATGTGCGGGCATGGCCCGTTCTTCACATTAGCTAAAGAAAGGGGGACGGTCGCAATATTATTCTTTTTTTTTTTTTAAGAAAAGAGTTGTGAGAAAGCAGGCAGGAGTGCTCAATGGCACCAACAGAGCCGCGGAAGGGACGTATGCAGCAGGTAGCACCTCTACGTTTAGTGCCATTGAGCACAGGGTCCCCTCCGTATTCCTTCACAGGCTCATGATGCCATTGGCTTCATTTAGCAAATTGATTGAGGAATCATCTCACGGCCAAGTACCATAGTAGGCACACTAGGCTTTATTCCACACATGAACAGTGATTATGTTTGAACAGTATTGTACTGTCACAATCTGTGCACCCGTCCTGAAGACGAGGCTTTAGGCTTTGAAACATGTTGACACCCAGGAGGTCATGTACATTAATTACACAATACCTTCATCACACCCTTTTTAACAATACCAGCACGGAGGTTTATTAAAATTCTTCGCAGCCCTCACTTGCCAGGTATTTTGTTAGACATTTACTTAGCATTCACCTCTTACCCTACCTTTCACTACCCTCAAACACTAGGAGTGTGGAGCTGGAGTGTGGCGGGCTGGAGTGTGGCGGGCTGGAGTGTGGCGGGCTGGAGTGTGGCGGATTTGGATGGGTAATGGAGTTAGCAGCGGAGTGTGGTAAATTGAAATGGAGTGAAGTGGAGTAGAGTGGAGAGGGTTGGATTAGGGTACAATGGAGTGGGTGGGATTGGTGTGAGGTAGATTGGAGTGGGATAGACAAGTAGATTGGAGCAGGTGGGGCAGATTTGAGTGGGGTGCATTAGATTGGGGGTGAAGTGGGGTAGAATAGGGTAGGGTTGATTGGGTTAGATTGAGTGGCGTGGGTTCGAGCGGGGGTAGTTTCAGGTGGAGTGGGATAGATTGGATCATAATGGAGTGGAGTGGGGTATATTGGGGGGGTTGACTTTAGTGGAATAGATTGGGGTAGATTGTAGCGAAGTGGGGTGAGTAGATTGGGGTACATTTCAGTGGGTGGGGTAGATAGGACTGGGGTAAGTTGTGTGTAGGGTCGTGGAGTGAGTGGCGTTTCGTAGAGTAGAGCTGCATATCATGGAGTGAAGTGTAATAGAATGGGGTGGCTTGACATAGAGTAGAGTGGTATAGAATGGAGTGGTGTGGAGTAGAGTCAAGGAGCCCAGAGTGGCGTGGAGTAGAGTAGATTGTAGTGGTTAGTGTGTAGTATGCATGGTGTGCTAGCGCACTGATATTGCAGACAACACACTTTCGATTGAAATAACCATTACATTTGTACAGGCTTATAGTTTTACTGATAAAAATATAACGGCACACAAACGACAATGTGTAGAAATGGCATCATCTAGTGTATTGTTTTCTTTTGATCGTATTAACCCCTCCCATGCTTGTGACGGAACCGCTCCGTCACAAGCCACGGGTGAGCTGTGCTTGTGACGGAACGGTTCAGTCACGGCCCGCTCGCCGCGCCTACGCGGCACTGATTTCGCGCCTGCGCTGACGCTTTAATGGGCGGGCGGGTTCGTGACGGAGCGGTTCCGTCACTAGTATGGAGCCTCCGCGCGGGTGCCCCACCCCTTTAGCGCTGCGGCGGAATAGCCGCCGCAGCGAAGGGGTTAAAATATTTGTTTCCATTACACTTGAGAATTCGAAAAACGTGCTTTCCTAATTTTGGGATATTCTGAAATATCTGCTCAGTTCATGTACAGTCTTTACATTTTGTTGTGTGCTAGAATAAAACGTTTTCTTTCACAGCAAAATTTATCACATAACTCCTCTCACTTTGAAGCCAGAGAAAGAAAAGTAAACACCAAGCTCTGTTCAGAATAGACATCAGTAGACTCCACCTCTCTGGATCTCCATTTTGCGGCCATCTGTGCAACCTCCTCCCTGGCCTCTCATGTCCAATATGCCAAACATTATGATTGCACCTGAGTTTTGCTTTCCCATTGTCCATGGCAGTCCAGGATAGGCAATGGCACTTCTTTCTACATTGTTTCGGTGTCTCGGATGCAGTCTGAACCACCAGGTGATTTCTATACCACTGTTGCATGTCCTGGCAGCCTTTAGGTCTGTGTTGATGTGTCGAAACAGAATCCATATACTCTGGGACAAAAAGCCTAAGTATCCGCATCCTTACTTCTCAACCAGATTGACTGTATGTAACCCATTAATAGCTGAAAGACTTAAGTGAGACATACTTGAAAGATCACTGGAGTAACAAGTGGTACCTGTGGTTCTGTACATGTCAAGTTAGCCAGAATGTACTAAAGGGGCCAACATTTACAATCTTTTTATATTTAATAAGGCGCTTTTTTGATGGGGTAAGACTGTTACTGTGTAGTCCACAGTAGCAACGTTTTAATTAACCCTGAAGGATTAAGCCTTTATTTTTGTTTTTTAAATGGTGTGTCGTGCAACTTTATGGACAATTGGATACAATACCCCCAAGGAAGATCTTGTTGATAAACATCTGCACTGTTGCAGTGGGAAAGAATTCAAATTCCTCAATTATGTGGTATCTAAGGCAGGGCTAGTAGGCTTAAATGACGGTAAAATGTTATTAGTGACCTGCAACCATGAACACTTCAGCCTTAAATCTGATTGTCGTGCCTGTGTGACGAGATGCAGTGTAAAGATGATGATGCATGTGAATCAGCTATATATATATATATATAAGTGGAGAGGAAACTCATCTATACAGACACATGGAGCAGATTCAATCTCCCCAGCTACAGTTAATAAACAAAGAGAATCCACCCCTATAGGATAGATGAAAGACGGAAAAAACTAGGGGGTGTGCCTCCTACAATGGTTGGATGCACACAGTGTTCTTTAAATACCCCTCGCACACCAAAAGGGCCCTTGGTGTCATGCTTCATCATAGGGGTCTTCGTTTCCCTCTACGGAACGTGGCGGGCTACTGACCAGCGAATACACAGGAGCATTGATATAATCATCAGTGCCGCGTAGGCGCGGCGAGCGGGCCGTGACTGAACCGTTCCGTCACAAGCACAGCTCACCCGTGGCTTGTGACGGAGCGGTTCCGTCACAAGCATGGGAGGGGTTAATACGATCAAAAGAAAACAATACACTAGATGATGCCATTTCTACACATTGTCGTTTGTGTGCCGTTATATTTTTATCAGTAAAACTATAAGCCTGTACAAATGTAATGGTTATTTCAATCGAAAGTGTGTTGTCTGCAATATCAGTGCGCTAGCACACCATGCATACTACACACTAACGACTACAATCTACTCTACTCCACGCCACTCTGGGCTCCTTGACTCTACTCCACACCACTCCATTCTATACCACTCTACTCTATGTCAAGCCACCCCATTCTATTACACTTCACTCCATGATATGCAGCTCTACTCTACGAAACGCCACTCACTCCACGACCCTACACACAACTTACCCCAGTCCTATCTACCCCACCCACTGAAATGTACCCCAATCTACTCACCCCACTTCGCTACAATCTACCCAAATCTATTCCACTAAAGTCAACCCCCCCAATATACCCCACTCCACTCCATAATGATCCAATCTATCCCACTCCACCTGAAACTACCCCCGCTCGAACCCACGCCACTCAATCTAACCCAATCAACCCTACCCTATTCTACCCCACTTCACCCCCAATCTAATGCACCCCACTCAAACCTGCCCCACCTGCTCCAATCTACTTGTCTATCCCACTCCAATCTACCTCACACCAATCCCACCCACTCCATTGTACCCTAATCCAACCCTCTCCACTCTACTCCACTTCACTCCATTTCAATTTACCACACTCCGCTGCTAACTCCATTACCCATCCAAATCCGCCACACTCCAGCCCGCCACACTCCAGCCCGCCACACTCCAGCCCGCCACACTCCAGCCCGCCACACTCCAGCCCGCCACACTCCAGCCCGCCACACTCCAGCCCGCCACACTCCAGCCCGCCACACTCCAGCCCGCCACACTCCAGCCCGCCACACTCCAGCCCGCCACACTCCAGCCCAATCTAACTCACTCCTCCCCATACCACCCTACTCCAATCTATAAGTATCTACTACACTACAATCTACTTCACTCTACCCCAATCCACCCCACTGAAATGTACTCCACCACACTCCACTGCAATCTATCCCAACCCATTTCACTACAATCTACCCTACTCCACCCCAATCTACCCTACTCCACCCCAATCTACCCTACTCCACCCCAATCTACCCTACTCCACCCCAATCTACCCTACTCCACCCCAATCTACCCTACTCCACCCCAATCTACCCTACTCCACCCCACCCCACTCCAATATCACCTCCACTCTAATCTATTCAACTACACTCCACCCAACCCACTCCAATCTACCCCACTCCACTGTACCCCAATCAATCCACCCAATCTACTCCACTACACTCTATCCAAATCTACCACATACCACCCAAATCTCCACTACTCCAGTCCAAATTAACCCACTGCACCCCAATCCATTCTAATCTATCTCACTTGACCCCAAACAACCCTACTCCGATCGGACCCACTCCAATGTACCCCAATCCACTTTACTCCAATCTACCCCACCCTAACCTAATCTACCCCACTCCAATCCACTCCACTCCAATCCATCCCACTCTAAACTACTCCAATCCTAGCACAGTACAATCTACCCTACCATAATCCACTCCAATCTATTCCTCCCCACTCCAATCTAACCCAATCCACTGCACTCTACTCTTCCCCAATCTACCCCACTCCACTTCAATCCACCTCTATATATCCCACTCCAATCTACCCCACTGCAATTTACCTTCTACGCCACTCTAACATACTCCACCCAAATCTACTCCACACTACTCTACCCAATCTACCCCACTCCAAACAACCCCAAACTACCCCAGCTCCATTTAATTCTACTGTACTATAACCCAACCCCATCTACCCCACCCCACTCAAATCTAACCCAATATATACCAATCCAGTCTACCTCGATCTACCACACTCCACCCCAATTCAATCTACCCCTCTCAAAACTACCATGCTAATCTAACCAACTCCCCCACTCCATTGTTACCCCAATCCACCAACTCCAATCTACCCCACTCCAATCTACCTCAAACTACCACAACCCACCCCACTTCAGTCTACCCCACCCTACCCCTACTCCACCCTAGCCCAATCCACACCACTCCAACAAATCCACCCCACTCTAACCAATTCAACCCACTAAAAACGTCCCCACCCTACTAGAGTCTATCTAACCACCACTCCAATCTAACCCTGTATATACCAATCCATTCTACCCCGATCTACCACACTCCACTCCAATTCAATCTATCCCTCTCCAATCTACCATGCTAATCTAACCAACTTCCTCACTCCAATCCACCCCACTGCAATCTACCTCAAAGTGCCCCATCCCACCCTACTTGGTTCTACCCCACCCTAGCCCCACTCCACTCCACTCCACTAATCCACTCTACCGCAATACACCCCACTCCAATAACGTTTGCTATGCCTAACAGCAGCTACACCGGTGTACATATTGGCTAAACACACTGCCAAAGTCAAAAGCTCCTGCATAGGCGAGACCTATTGGCTTTGCAAATGCTCATTTGCAATGTGGCTAGATGTGGATTTTGGTCCCTAGCTCAGAGAGCACCAAAGACAACCTAGCACACCTGCAAATTTCGTAAAATTAAACACCCGGAAGAATCCAGGATGGAGTGACTTGCATGAGTCTTACTAGATTTTCTTATCTATCAAACCTTGTCTAAAAAACTTATTTTCCTCACATTTCTGTGATTGAAATTTCTGGAATCTGGAGAGAGCCACTAATTTCCTACCACCTCATTCCCCCACATCTCACATAAAAAACTGCAACTCACATGTGGGTAGCCCTGGTCCCGCAACAGGAAAGGCTCCAAAACGCAACAAGGACACATCATATTTTAACACTGAAAACGGACCCTTTTTAGGTTTTGCCTGGCCGTAGCACTGCGCAGCAGTGCTCGCGCAGGCAAAATCTTTTGATATACAGTAAGGGGCTTTGTCGCGCCTCTCTCTTCCATTGGCTAGCTCCATAAATGGAGGCTAGCCATTGGAAGAGATGGTTGTCAATCACTCTTTCCCCCGTCAGGACGCGATTCGTGGGCGTTTGTCTCTTTCTTTTAAGTCCCGCCCCCCACACCCTCCCTCTTGTTTTTCAGTGTGTAGGGCAGGCTCTGAGATGCATTGGAATTCTCAAATGCTCGGGGTGCAGCAAAGAAACCGAAAATAATAATTAAGCAGATGTCACGGAGACGTGATCATTTAAGCGATCACCGGACCGGAGTCCCGTCGACTGGCAGCAAAGCTCGGAGCCGTTCAGACAGTAAGAGTCGCACCGGTGTGGAAGGGAAGAGAAACTGAAGAATCTCCCCCCCCCGGTCTGTGTTCCGTTGTTGACACCCCCGGGGAGAAGCGGCCTCTGTGGGAGGCACTCTGGGACATTTGTATATATTATTAGAACGAAGTCCAGGAAGAAGCGGTGGCGGGCGCGGGTCTTTTGCGTGACGTCACGCATCGGCAGGAAGAGCGAGCTTTGCGTGCCTGAATCAAACCGAGCTTCAGTCCGCAGAGGAACCAGCAGCAAGCTGATAGTGACAGCGGCAGTCCGAGCCATGGCCACTCCTCCCAAAAGAAGCTGCAGGGACACCGTGGAGCCCAAGAGGATCTCCGTGAAGGGCAATATTGGTGAGAAGGATAGGTGCATGTGTTTAGGGGGTTATGAAGCGCCATATTACCACCCAACTGTTAGGGCTAGGTTCTGACGGGTTTCCACTGGCCGCAATATGTGCAGATATTTATGCAACAGTGTCATTTGTATTTGTCACTTTCATCTCGAAGATCCCACCCAGACTTTATTTCCCTGACGACTGAATGCACACCACTTTTGTTGTATTTTTAATGAATGGGTGCTATGACAGTGATGCCGACTGAACTTGAACTATCCATGTAAACGTAGTGCAGTGAGAATCAATTTGGGATTTTTCGCTATCGCTTCTAAATCACCCGAGGATGAAATTGATACTTTTCGCACCAGAGCTTCTTACAGGTTCCCAAGTCTCTACAGAGCACAGTGTAATACAATTTTGACTCTTGTGTGGTGCACCGCTACTAAAGACAACAGTCCTAAGTGCCATACAGTTTCACGCATTAATATTAGTAATAATTTTAGGCGCTTTACAACTAAATATCCGTTTTAACAGGTTATCGAGAGAGCTTTGCACCTATATTGGTGTGATATTGTATTTGTAATAATCCCGCACCTGTCGTAGTCCCTGGCAGCTGGTCTGTCACGCCTCGTTTCATTGTTGCATTATTCATGGGAGGAGGGGAGGCTTTGGTAACTTTAATACATCCGTTGTAGTTCAGAATCTCTAAGCCTGTAACCGCCCTGCTCCTGGTGAGTACATGCCTTCTCTTACAGTGCTGCCCGCAGCTTCAAGGAGCTGTGCCCCCTGCCCCAGCACTGAGAGGAGTGAGTGCTGCAGGCACTTTGCAGGGGGAGTCGTCCTGTCAGGATAGATGCACGCTGTCACGACGACTGGAGGACAGCAGCTGTCAGGAGAGTCTCAGACTAACTTGTCAGGACGGGTGGACGCAATCTGTCCGGAAGAGCTGAAAGTGAATGATGGAGGGTCGCCTGACAAGTGATTTGCCACAACTGGTGGCGTGATACATCACGATGGACTGAAAGTGGCATAACAAGCTGGGTGGAAAGTGACCAGTCAAGAAAGGTGGAGAGTGACCTGTCAAGATAGGTGGGAGCTGTTGGGGTCTCCACAGTGCCCCGGATGCTTCTTTTTAAACTACATTGGCTCTTGGAATTATGATCTGGGGCTGTGTGGGTGGCTGTGTGTGTGGCTGTGTGTGTGTGGCTGTGTGTGTGTGGCTGTGTGTGTGTGGCTGTGTGTGTGTGGCTGTGTGTGTGTGGCTGTGTGTGTGTGGCTGTGTGTGTGTGGCTGTGTGTGTGTGTGTGTGTGGCTGTGTGTGTGGCTGTGTGTGTGGCTGTGTGTGTGGCTGTGTGTGTGGCTGTGTGTGTGGCTGTGTGTGTGGCTGTGTGTGTGGCTGTGTGTGTGGCTGTGTGTGTGGCTGTGTGTGTGGCTGTGTGTGTGTGGCTGTGTGTGTGTGGCTGTGTGTGTGTGGCTGTGTGTGTGTGGCTGTGTGTGGCTGTGTGGCTGTGTGTGTGGCTGTGGCTGTGTGTGTGGCTGTGTGTGTGTGTGCAAATGCAATAGGTCTCACATTTGTGAGAGATTAAGCTATTGGTAATGTAAATGACAATGCCGTTTATCTGTTTTCAAAACCAACACATAAATAACAAGCATTGGAAATGCAATAGGTCTCGCATTAGGAAAGTTTGAGCTATTGGTATTGTAAATGACACTTTTTATTTATGTGTTGGTTTTGAAAGTAGCAAAATTAATAGCTTTGTCAGTTACAATGTCAATAGTTTTAACTTTAGCAAATGTGACACCTATAGCATTTGTAATGCAATGTGTGTTGTATTTACGTGACTTAGATGTATTGATATTACAAATAACAATGGCTTTTAATTTTGTAAATAATTAATACTTAAATAAAAGTTATAGTAATTTATAATGGCAATAGCTTAAACGTTTGTAAATAACTTTTGTGAAGATTATGTTCAGTGTATTTTATTGTGACGAAAATCCAAGAACATTGCATTTCCACCTACACACACACATAGCCACACACATATAGATGTGGTGGTGGTGGTGGATCTGGGGGATATGGTGGTGGATGTGGTGGTGATGGTGGATATGGTGGTGGTGATGGTGGTGGATGTGGGGGTGGATGTGGTGGTGGATGTGGTGGTGGTGGAGGTGGTGGATGTAGTGGTGGTGGATGTGGTGGTGGTGGATGTGGTGAAAGTGGTGGTGGATGTGGTGGTGGAAGTGATGGTGGTGGGTATGGTGGATGTGGTGGTGGTGGATGTGGTGGTGGTGGATGCGGTGGTGGATGAGGTGGTGGATGTGGTGGTGATGGTGGATGCGGTGGATGTGGTGGTGGATGCGGTGGTAGTGGTGGATGGGGTGGTGGTTGTAGTGGATGTGGTGGTGGATGTAGTGGTGGTGGGTGCGGTGGTGGTGGATGTCATGGTGGATGTGGAGGTGATGGATGAGGTGGTGGTAGTGGTGGTGGAGGTGATGGTGGATGTGATGGTGGATATGGTGGTGATGGTGGATGTGGTGGTGGATGCGGTGGTGGTGTATGCTGTGGATGTGGTGGTGGATGCGGTGTTGGTGGTGGATGGGGTGGTGTATGTGGTGGTGGATGTAGTGGTGGTGGATGCGGTGGTGATGGTGGATGTGGTAGTGGTGGTGGTGGTGGATGCGGTGGTGATGGTGGATGTGGTGGTGGTGGTGGATGGGGTGGTGGTTGTGGTGGATGTGGTGGTGGATGTAGTGGTGGTGGGTGTGGTGGTGGATGCGGTGGTGTTGGATGTGGTGGTGGTGGATGTGGTGGTGGATGTCATGGTGGATGTGGAGGTGATGGTGGATGTGGAGGTGATGGTGGATGTGGTAGTGGTGGTGGATGTGATGGATGGGCTGGTGGATGTGGTGGTGGATGTAGTGGTGGTGGGTGTGGTGGTGGTGGTGGATGCGGTGGTGGTGGTGGATGCGGTGGTGGTGGTGGATGCGGTGGTGGTGGTGGATGCGGTGGTGGTGGTGGATGCGGTGGTGGTGGTGGATGTGGCGGTGGATGTCATGGATGTGGAGGTGATGGTGGATGTGGTGGTGGTGGTGGTGGATGTGGTGGTGGTGGTGGATGTGGTGGTGATGGTGGATGTGGTGGATGCGGTGGTGGTGGTGGATGCGGTGGTGGATGGGGTGGTGGTGGTGGTGGATGTGGTGGTGGTGGTGGTGGATGTGGTGGTGGATGTGGTGGTGGAAGTGGTGGTGGAAGTGGTGGTGGAAGTGGTGGTGGAAGTGGTGGTGGAAGTGGTGGTGGATGTGGCGGTGGTGGATGTGATGGTGGTGGATGTGATGGTGGTGGATGTGATGGTGGTGGATGTGGCGGTGGATGTCTTGGTGGATGTGGAGGTGATGGTGGATGTGGAGGTGATGGTGGATGTGGTGGTGGTGGTGGATGTGATGGTGGATGTGATGGTGGATGTGGTGGTGATGGTGGATGATGCGGTGGATGTGGTGGATGCGGTGGTGGTGGTGGATGGGGTGGTGGTTGTAGTGGATGTGTTGGTGCATGTAGTGGTGGTGGGGGTCCAAATGCATTGAGAGGCTGCGCAAGGGTAGGGTAGAGCGCAAGTCGGTGCCATTTGGGTGTTATGCTCGAGGAGTGATTTTCAGTTTGATTTCACGCGGGAGCGAGGCCGTGCCCGAGTGTTGTGGGGACATGGCCCTCTGAGCAGGGCGCTCGTTTTCGGCACCAGAGAATCCGGCTTCGTGCCGGGGGGGGGGGGGCGCCTGGCAATATTGCAATTCCTTGCATGCTGAATTTCTGAGAATGCCTTTCAGGCAATTTTAAACATGTATCGGCGCGCTTGTCTTTAAACCACGCTCTTCTGTTGTTCCCGTTATTCAGTATTCACACCTTAGAGTTAACATTTCCGAAAATGATAGAGCGATATTCAGTTCTCTGCTCATGTACTGATGCAAACATAGTTTAGGGTAGGTGAGCTAGCGAAGGACTCGGGAACATTGGTTACAAAGTCGCAACATAAAATAAAAAGTACCCATATTACAATATCGACTTTGCACAATGTCCGGCATATGTAATATTCTTTCTCACTGGATCGTATGTTCAACGTTGAAAAGCGGGCTTACTTTGGAAACCAGAATTCAAATCTGAGACCAGTAGGCTGTTTGGTGCTCCTGTGAATGGCTTGTATCACCTGAAAGTTGCGTGGATTTCTGCAACATGCCGTCTACGCCGCTGAGCTAACGATGTTGAACGGCGGTGATTTGTATTTTAGGCACAGATTGTAGTTGCATTGTTTCTCGATAACGACCAGTAAAAAAAAAAAAAAAAACCTTTACATATCACTGAGCGAGGTTTCCCAGAAATCGGAGCTGTTGTCAGTAAATTCCTTTCTAATGTGGAGTAGAGGTAGTGGTCTCACGGCTAAAGTGATCGACTTCGTCCCCTCGGACCACAGCCTGGCTTTGTGTAGGGCAATATGCTATTATTTTTACATTCTTAGATTGTTCGCGCTTTGTGTAGCTTTGAAGGGTGAGGCACCTCACAGAAATATGTGACTTGTGGTGCGAGCGTCCCGCTGCCATATGCAGGGGACGCGCCTTTGTTCTGTCTGCACAGCGGGGGTCGTCAGTTTAGGAGAAGGGCTCCGGTTCACGTTAGTGACTTGAAGATCCGGAGAGGTCGCTGTGAGATGAAGGGGGCATCGGGACCCCGGATGTTGGGCTGTGCCTGCCTCCACGCAGTTGTTGGTCAATGTTTGGCAGTGCAAATGAAAGTAGCTTACCTGTAGGAGTCAATGGGCCGTCCAAATGCATTGAGAGGCTGCGCAAGGGTAGGGTAGAGCGCAAGTCGGTGCCATTTGGGTGTTATGCTCGAGGAGTGATTTTCAGTTTGATTTCACGCGGGAGCGAGGCCGTGCCCGAGTGTTGTGGGGACATGGCCCTCTGAGCAGGGTGCTCGTTTTCGGCACCAGGGAATCCGGCTTCGTGCCGGGGGGGCGCCTGGCAATATTGCAAGTCCTTGCTTGCTTAATTTCTGAGAATGCCTTTCAGGCAATTTTAAACATGTATCGGCGCGCTTGTCTTTAAACCACGCTCTTCTGTTGTTCCCGTTATTCAGTATTCACACCTTAGAGTTAACATTTCCGAAAATGATAGAGTGATATTCAGTTCTCTGCTCATGTACTGATGCAAACATAGTTTAGGGTAGGTGAGCTAGCGAAGGACTAGGGAACATTGGTTACAAAGTCGCAACATAAAATAACAAGACGGAGGGAAGAGAGAGAAGGGGAGGGGGGAGGAGAAATGCGACACGGCGGGCAGGGGAGGGGGCGGAGCGGGGAGAGGGAACAGACGGAGGGAAGGCAGATAAGGGGAGGGGGGAGGAGAAATGCGACACGGCGGGCAGGGGAGGGGGCGGAGCGGGGGCCTGGAGTGCGGCTGAGGGAAGAGAGAGAAGGGGAGGGGGGAGGAGAAATGCGACACGGCGGGCAGGGGAGGGGGCGGAGCGGGGAGAGGGAACAGACGGAGGGAAGGCAGATAAGGGGAGGGGGGAGGAGAAATGCGACACGGCGGGCAGGGGAGGGGGCGGAGCGGGGGCCTGGAGTGCGGCTGAGGGAACTGATGTGCACGCGCTTTTAAGCTCAATGCGCATGCGCATTGAGCTTAAAAGTCACGGGCACTGCAAGGAATCGCCACGAACCCTTGCAAGTCAGTTAAAGAGTGGTTAAGCCCCCATAGTCTCGCAAGCTCGATGCGCATGCGCATCGACAGGCGAGACCTAAAAATGTTGTCATTTACAATGCCAATAGCTCTAACTTTTGCAAAGGCGAAACCGTTGCATTGTAAATGCTTGTTTTTAATGTGGCTAGCTGTGGATTTTGGGCCCCCGCTCAGCCAGCACCTGGGGGAAACCTAGCAAATCTGTAAATGCAACCTCACTTGTGTGGCTGGGGCTACTGCATGCAACAGGCAAGCATCAAACCAAGGTCAATTGGTGTCTTTCAATGACCCTGGTTTGATTAGTGCCTTTTGGGGGCACTAAGCCAAGTCACACAAGTGGGGTAGCATTTTTATCAAGATAAGAAGGAGGAACACTGGGTGGTAGGAATTTTGTGGATCTTTGAGGGTTTTGGAACTTTACGTCACAGAAATGCAAGGAAAATCGATAACACCTATCTGGTAGAGAATATATCTAGCTATGGATTCCTTACTCTAGAATTGCCCCAAGCGACAGACTGGATCTAGAAGATTTTTTGTGAGCAATACCCCCGTGCGCTGGTAGGTGGTGCGATCGGCTCCACGTCCATCGTCCGCATCGGATGTGACGTTGCTATACATATATAGGAGTGCCAAGAGAAAAGCACCACTTTGTCAGGATAGACTGAGAGGTAAGGTTGCTTAGAAGATTAGGCCTGCAGCTCACTTACTCTATGTGCAGATGTAACTGAAACAAAGTGAGAAGCTTGAGGGGACAGTTGTGTAGAGGCTCGAATAGGAGCACACACAAAAACATTCAAAACCAAATTAAGGTCCCACTGAGGAATAATGAATGGTGAAGGAGGGAAGACATGTGTGAGACCATTAAGAAACCTATGCCCAATAGGGAACTTACACGGAGAAGGCTGATCAAGGAACCTTAAGGCAGAAATGGCAAATAGATAGCCCTTAATAGTGCCCAGGGCAGAGCTCTACTAGGCAAGAGACAAGGCAAAAAGCAGAACAGAAGAAAGAGGGGCAGAAAGGTGACTAACAGATTGTTCTGCACCCCATGCTACAATGTCTTCCAAAAACAGGCGTACAGCGTCTTGGTAGAGGGACGCTTGACTGCCAAGATAACTTTACAGACTTCGGGAGCAACGTCAGAAGCTGTCAACTGTCGCAGCTCACTCTCCATACAAAAAGGCGGAGAGTGGACATGTTTGTGTGAAGAACACTTCCCTGCTGTTTCGACAGAAGATCTTCCTGAATGGGCAGCATGATCGGACGATCGAGGGCCAACCTCAGTAGCTTGGCATACCAGACTATCTCTGCCCAGTTCAAAGCCACAACGATGACTTGGGCCCGGTCGTTCTTGATCTTCTTGAGAATTCTGGGAAGGAGTGGTATGGGCAGAAAGGCGTATAGGAGGCCTGAGCTCCACACAAGATAAAAAGAGCCTCCAAGCGAGTGCTGCCTTGGAAACTCCAGCATGGAATACTGCTGACATTGCGCGTTCTGCAGTGGTAAACAGATCTAAGCAAGGCTCTCCCTACTGCTGAAAGAGACATTGTACCTCCTCCAGATGAAGACGCCATTTGTGATCCATTAGACCTCTTCGACTGAGTTTATCCACTCTGGCAATCAGAGAACTGGCCAGATGTTGAACCACCAGAGAAACACCCTGGCATTCCAGCCACGTCCTAAGGCGCAGGCAGAGGCTCTTGGCAAAGGGTCTACGACCTCAACCTGCCCTGTTTGTTGCAGTACCACACTGCGGTAGTGTTGTCTGTGAACACTTGCACTAGCCTTCCCTTGATTGAGGGAAGAAAGGCTTTCAGTACCAGTCAGACCGTTCAGAGCTCCAACAAGTTGATGTGGAGTATGGATTCTGCCAGAGATCAGAGTATTCTGATCCTCATCTCTCCAAGGTGGTGGCATCTTCCCAGAAGTGATGCATTGGTCACTACTGTGAGATCTGTTTGGGGAAGGGAGAGGGGGTCAGTCTCTAACCCAATCGCGGTTTGTGAGCCACCACTGCAGATAGTTCGCAGTTCCCTCCGAGATCTGGACCAGGTCAGAAAGATTACCCGGATGGTGCACACATTTGACCTTCAGGTCCCAATGCAAAGCCTGCATATGCCATCTGCATGTATCACCAGCATGAGGCAAGATGCCATGAGGCCTAGAAGCCTCAGAGTCAGTCTCCCGGAAACCCCGGGATAGAGGTTGAAATATCGGTATCATAGCATGAATATCCTAGACTTGTCGCTCAGGAGGATAAGCCCGAAACTGTTCTGTGTCCAGAACAGCTCAGATGAAAGGGAGCATCTGAGAGGGATCAGTTGTGACTTCATCACAATGATAATAAACCCCAGCGAGTGGAGGACGTTCACCAAAGTCTGGAAGTGGGAGATGACTGGCTGTTAAAGGAGGGCTTGCCCGAGACTGTCGTCGAGAAACACGATAACTGGCACCTCAGATCTCCGCAGATGAGCTGCAGCCACTGCCATTTCCTTAGTGAGCATCCAAGAGACGCTGGTATGGCCAAAAGGGAGCACGGTGAACTGAAATTCTCGTGGCCTGCTGTAAACTGCAGATAGCGCTAATGGGCAGGCAGGATGAGTATGTGAAAATAGGCATCCTGCAAGCCCAACACTACCATCCAGGATAGACTAGACCTGAGGCAACGTGAGCATTTTAAAATTCTCCTTCTTGAGGAAGAGAGAGGGTTTGGGGATCAAGGATAGAATTGAGCTTCTTACCCTTTTTGGGAACCAGAAAGTAGCAGGAATAACGACCATAGTCTACTTCTGGCACCAGAACTCTATGGCCAGGATAGCTGTGACCTCCTTGCGGTGAAAGGACGAATGATCCTCCATCACCAGATCGTGAGATGGTGGCATGGGGGAGGGGTAGTCTCGAAGGGGAGGGAGGAACCACTTCGGACATCTGCAAAAGCCACACGTCAGACTGCCAGAAAGGCAGGAGATCACAAATCCTGCTGGCGACTGGATGCCCATTGTAAATCCTTAATGCGAAGAGCTGAATCTGCCTGATCTCCGAAGAGACAGGTGCCATCAAAGGGCATGTCCATGAGGGAAGCCTTGACATCCCCCGAGAAGCCAGTTGTTCTCAGCCAAGAGTGGTACCTAAGGGCCACTGTTGTGGAAACCGCTCTGCCTAGCCAGTCGGTCGAATTAAGTCTGCAGCGAATCGTGAAATTTGCTGGGCCTCTCGCATCAGCACTTGCTTGGGAGAGTACAGCCGGGGCCTCCTCCAGGACCTATAGCAGCACTTGGGCAACCATATCCCACAAAGTGTGGGAATAAGGTACTAAAAGGAATGTGCTGTTCAAGGACAGCAATGCCAGGCAGGCAGTAGAAAACATCTTTCCAAATGAATCCAGCCTCTTAGACTCCTTATCCGGGAAAGCACCTTGGGAGGGGTTGGCTTGGACCTCCAAGCTCTCAGGGGCAGGGTGTTGGGATGAGGAAGTTTGGGTCCCCAGGTGGGGGCAATGCTGGTGGACAATCGTCCAGTTCAGGTACCCAAAAGGACGTCAGTGAGGGTGTCATGAATGGGAGCAAGAGTTCTGACATGGAGACTCCCAGGTGCAACACCACCGTCAAGGGCAACTGAAGAACAAGGCCTTCAACCGCCCAACGCATCACCATTGTGTATGATGTTTCCTCACCTATATCCATGGTAGGGGGGGGAACAGAGCAGCATCTGAAGAAGTGTACAAGCAGCTGGCTTCACACCAGTCCATACTCATAATAAGGCTGGTATTCTAAAGTGCCCAGCAACCCCTCTCATTCTTCCCTGAGGCCAAGCTGATGAAAATAAGTTTTAGGGTCGGATCTGGGAGGCACGACTGCCGCCAGCACCGGGCAACCCCGCACCGGCTCCTTTTCGGAGTCTGGATGATGATAGAGACAGCATTGCTGGGGAGGGAGGGGGGGAAGAAGGGGAGGGGGAGGCGGAAAGTTGAAGATGGCTCAACCGGTGCTAGTATGAATCTAGGAATGGATCTGTGGGACCCTGCTGGGTCTGAAGTGGAACCAGAGGGTGCCTGTTCTGACCCAGAGGGCCTACGGGCACGTATCGGGGTCAAACCGCTCACAAAAGACGTGCATGGCCTCACAGAAATCTCTCAGTTGGGTAGGGGTCGCTCCAACCTTGGGGAAACCCGAAAGGCATGAAGCCGGCGCAGGTTCTGGAGAGCATGTCCTAGGACACAAAGGCTCCCTGGTCTCGTCAGCTGACAGACAAAGAACGCTTCGACTTCTTACTCTTCTTCTTATACCTCCTACCTGAAAGTCCAGATGACTAAGTGGGATGAAGAGGACATCTGGCTCCGTGAACAATCACAGTAGATTTGAATCGACCGGGATCTCAACTTCTGTAGCAACGCATACTGGCCTGTTAGCAGCTTCAGGGAATGCTCCCTCAAAGGCTTCGGAGCCATGATCCGGCAATGGGAGCATGACGTAGTGTCATGGTTGTGAGCCAGACACCATAGGCAAAAGAGGTACGGGCCTGTCACGACATAAGGCGATGACAGGTGCCGCAGGGTTTAAAACCAGACTTGAGAGGACGTCCTCAATACCCCAGGAGGTACACCTCAAAATAAGTCGACTGAACGCAGAAAAAAGGCCAGTCGAAAAGTTACTGAGGGGGTATCTCTTCTCCGAATCAGCACCGCCTTGCGCAGAAATGAAAAGAACCGACATCAACGCATGTGGGTGGCACCTATATAGGTACCGCAACATCACATCTGGCACGGCCGCCGCCTGATGCACAGCCAATCGACTCTACTACCGGCGAGTATGGGTACTGCTCACACAAAAAAAAAATTCTGATTCAGTCTGACGGGGGGAAAATTCTAAGATAAGGAATCTGTGGCTAGAAGACTATCAGACAAAATCCCTGGTGGTGTCTAGTGGTCTTTCTGTTACTTTTAGGCCAAGGGGGCATTAGTCCATTGCCGGGGGGGCATCCTTCTACTCCAAATTAAATCTGTGGTGGTCTAGTGGGCTTATCGGCTCCCAAAGGGGCACAAAGACTGCTGGGGCTTATTTAGGTGGTTAAGGACCAGACCAGATAATTTGAGGTCCATCCCCATCCATTTTGCCATTTAAAAAATCCCATGTGTCTAGTGATCTTTCTGCCACTTCAGAGGGCAGACTGGAGGTAAGAACCTGGCAGAAAGACTTTTGGGCCTGGGGGAGGGCTGATCATTAGCCCATTGCGAGGGGGCCCCTCCTCCCCCTCCAAAAAATAGTACCTTGCGTCTAGTTGCTTGGAAAAATTACTAGATTTTATTTAAATGACTGGCTACACAAAAGTTTTATTTTTTTTAAAATAGCAACAAAACTGAGTTGAATTGGCAAATTAAACACTAAGTACCATTTTTAGGGGCAAGGAGATGAATCTTTCAATCCAAAAGACATGTCTACACAATATTGCACAACATAAGTCTTCTCATAGTCTATGTTTTTCTTTTGACAGACATAAAATTACCTAGGATTTTTAGAAGCAACCTAACGAAATAAGGGATGACAAATATAATGAACTTGAGAATACATTACCGATTTCTTCCTATTGTTTCCAAATTCTTTAAGCTCAACGTCTATTTTAGTGATCAATTGCCTCAGTTCATCAAGGTTAGTGCAAACAAGCTAAAAATAAAACAGCAGGTATTACAAAGTTGTCGCCTGATAATAAAAATTCCCATCATATATTACACTGATCTAGTGATTTGCCCTTTCAATTGAAGCATGCAATGAAAAAGCACAACAACTCCTTAACAACAACAGAGCAGGTGAAATCGGTTACAGAAAATATTTACTTACATTTTAAGATGAACTACTCCAAATATGAGGACTTATTTTACATCACTACTAAATTACTTCAAACATTTGAACATAAATAACACCTGTATGCAATAACTTCGTAGGTATACAGGATTCAAATTCATTTTAACCCCTCCAGACAAGAATTATTAGGTGAACAATTTGATATAGGTTTAAGACAGCAGCTGGAGCAGGTCATGATGGTATGCAGATGATACAGCCAGAATGGTTCGGGTCAGTGAAGAGAACCAGTGATGGTCCATCATTGTGAATTGATGAAGTCTTATTTCTTCATTCCCCTGATGAGGCCTGCTGCAGCGCATAGGATACCCTTAAAGGGGGTCCGGTGAGAAGTCTGTGAGGCCAAGTAGTAGGATGTAGCTACCATCTAGATACAGGAGTATAAAGGGCTGAATAGCAGTTCTAAAGTCGCTTTCTAGGAGGAACAGTTTCACTTTATTTATTTATTGGAGAGAACGGATACCATGCACCCTGTTTTCTTAGACAGTGATTTGTTCCTGGAGGGTGAATTTGGTGTTCAGGGGAATCAGAGTAACTTAGTTTTGGAGTGAAAGCTTGGATTGGAGTATGGTTGACTACGGAATGCAGAATTAAGTAGGCTAATATATACGTTGTTGGTTGTGCTATGCATGGTTTAGGGGTTCATTGAAACCCGAAATAAACGAATTGAATTGCATTTAAGTAGGCTATTAATATGAAAGAAGTCTCAGAGGCTTAAATGTATAATCGCACCCTTTAAAGTTGAGCAGATTCCAAGTATAGATCAAGTTGTGGTATCACTGAAAGAATTGTAATTTTTTTTACTGCTGGAGAAGCCAGAGACCCAGTCAAACAGGCTGAGTCTCATGTCTGTTTCTTCCTATTGCCCTGACTTTACTCTGTATATGCTACCAGCTGACGATTAAGTAACCTATTAGCTTTTGCAAGTGTAGGTTGGCGGATATATAATATGAAAGAGTTCTTAAAGTTCATGGTAATTATGATATTTGTGTATGCTATTAGCAAAGTTGTAAGTATTTACATCTGGTTAATTCCATTTGGCTGTAATAATTAGCTACTCATCTGCCTATTCTATTTTTAGAGACTGAAGAGGTTTCAGTTTTTCAAAGGGACACTTCAAAAAGAAGATTATCCTGGTTGATAGGGATCTTTCACTGGTCCTGACACTGTATGTATGTATGTATTTATTGCTTATTGAGCGCATCTGTCACCCAAAGGGTATCCTGGCGCTGAGACCTAACCGTGCATCTATTAAAACAGCTACATTACTCTGGGAAACAGGTAAGTTTTAAGGCTCTTTTTAAAAGTGAGCAGATCAGGGCAGCTCCTTAATGCCAGGGGGAGAGTGTTCCACAGCGTGGCAGCCGCAAAACTAAAAGCACGACCACCCATTCTCGTTCTATTAATTTTAGGGACTTTTGCCAAGAACGCCGAAGATGATCTTAAAGGTCTGGCTGCCTGATACCAGAGGAAGAGAGTCTGAAGAGGTATTGGTCCCAGTCCATGCAGGGCCCTAAAAACAAGGCAGAGAGCCTTAAACGCAATTCTCTGCTGGACTGGGAGCCAGTGCAAATCGGCCAAAGCTGCCGATGAAGAGGCGGACCGTGGTCGAGACAAGGCCAGTTTAGCGGCCATATTCTGTATCCTTTGGAGCTTTAGGACCAGAATCTTCGGGGCACCCAGAAGTAGTGCGTTGCAGTAGTCAATCCTACTGAGAATGGAACTACGCACTACCTCAGCTCTGGAGCCCCGTGGAAGAAGTGGCAAGATTTTCCGTAGAGCACGGAGCAGACCCATACATGTTGCTGCCGTTTTGTTTACGGAGGCATCAAGCTGTAAATTGGGTTCGAATAGAACTCCCAGGTTGCGAGCTGACTCTGCCGCCTCCACCGATCCCGGGATGGACACTGGCCAGAAATCTGCCGGTAGTGTACGGGGAGTTCGGTCCAAGGAGCAGTGGAGTACCTCCGTTTTTGACCCGTTGAATTGCAACGCATTGGCTCGCAGCCATGCTGCTGTGGCTGCCATACAACGGTGAAAGACATCCCTTGAAATAGTCTCTGAACCCTCAAATGAAAAAATCAACTGAGTGTCATCGGCATAGTTGACAACAGATATGCCGAATGACTTTATCAGTGCTATCAAGGGACGGAGATATATATTAAATAGGATCGGGCTAATTGCCGATCCTTGAGGGACTCCCTGTTTCACCCGCCTAGTGGCTGATCGAAAAGGTGGCAATGCCACGGCTTGTTGTCGGTTGTCCAAATAGGACGTGAGCCAGTCTAGGGCCAGGCCGCACACTCCCGCACTCCGAAGACGGCCAAGTAGGACTTCATGGTCCACCGTGTCGAACGCGGCCGACATGTCAAGTAGCACCAAGAATGCAGACTTGCCCTTGTCGACTCGCGCTCGCAGATCATCCAACACGGTGACCAAGGCCCTCTCGGTGCCGTGCGCTGGCCTAAAGCCAAATTGTGCAGCATCCAGACACAGATTTGTTTCTAGGAAGTTGGATAAGGCTCTTGTGACCCATCTTTCAAGGACTTTAATCGCAAATGGTAGTAGCGAAATTGGCCTGTAATTAGCCGAGCAGAGAGGGTCCAAAGAAGCCTTTTTCAACAGAGGTGTTACAATAGCCAACTTCCAGCTGTCTGGAACTGACGCTGGATTTTTCTCGATTTCGGTTTCTATGCTGCTTTTTTCTTCTGTAACATAATTATTCAATAAGGTTGGTTTCTCTCACTTGCCCGTAATGAAATAAAGAATTTTAAGTCCTTATGGTTAAAACCAAGAAATAAAGTCATATTTGCGGCTCGCCTCAATCCTTAAGGAAAAAGTTTTACATTGGGCAAATTTGCTCCAAGGGAATTAAAACCATTCATTAGAAAACCAGAATAATATAGACTTTTGTTTTTTAAGGTATGGAAAAATAGGTGATTTCTCCAGAATCAAAGAATGTTGATGGGAGGCAGAGATTTGCACTTAAGTTCCTCAGTTCCAAAGTCAGAATCTCCAGCATTGAAACTCTCTCAAGAAGAAAGTCTTCAATAAGTTGTAGAGCAAAATAAAACTCAATTATATATCATCAATGTGACAATCCCACGATTACATAATTTGCAGATCAGACGTGAATTCCAATCACATGGCTATCTTTTCTTTCTAGTAAGTCTAAAAACTGAGGCACATTTATTTATTTTTGCAGTATTGTGCAGCGCAGACATCACCAGAATGTGTTAGCGCACTTTATATACCAAACAGAACACTACATAAAAAACATAAATAACATTAATAAATAATGAGTACCAAAATGTAAAAAGGGTCAGGGAGCTTATAAAAAAAATATCAAGGAAAGCCTCAAGTAGGTGATAATATAAACTATAAGTCTATCACTTTCAGTAGGTAGAGGAGAAATTAACTAAAACATTGTTAGAATGCAAGGGCTTTCAGTTTGGATTTAAGGATTGTCAGAGACGCAGTGGCTCATAAGCTTGGAGGTAACGCGTTTCATACTCTGGTTGCACTCTCTGAGATGGACTGAGCCTTAAATTGTTCCTTTCTAAAGGATGAGGTTCCAGAAAAAGAAATTCAGCATTTCAAGAAGGTGTAGACTCACAAGGTAACTTTAGCAAGGCAGCCAGGTAATATAGAGTGAAGGTGTGAAGGGCCTTGCGAGTGACTCAGGCCATTTTTTAAATGGCCCTTGTTTCGGTGATAGAGCCAGTGGAGCATTAACAGTACCGTTGCAATAGGGCCATTCCTTTAGCCCCCAGGCACAAAACACACAGCCAAACGTAGAGCTGACTTTAGTGGAACAAGATGGATTTTATGGAGACTGGTCAGGAGTGAGTTGAAGTAATCTATTCTTGATAGCACTGGTGCTTGTACCTGAGTTTTGAGATCTTGTTCTGGAATGAAGCAACGAATTTGCAGGAGTAGATGCAACTTAAAGTGTGCATTTTGGGCCATGGAGTGAGCTTGCAATTGTAGATTGAGTGTTTGGTCAAGGATGACTCCTAGGGATTTGGGAGTGTGAAAGATGGTAGGTGTGCAGTTGAGGATATTGATTGAGCTCATTCAAGAATGAACTGGTGTGAACAAGATGAGGAAAAAGTGTGCTTTAGAAGGATTCAACTTTAAACAATAGGTAGTTATCTAACCTTGATCTGTGCTTAGAGAGTTGGCAAGACGGGAAATATCATTCAGAAACGAGTTCTTCAGAAAGACTCTCAAGGGGCTGGTGTACAACTTAAATCGTGTCAGGCAAGGATAGATCCCTTAGGGACCCTCTGTATTAAGGAAAATAGTATTGAGAGACATGAATCAAATTTTAGCCTCTGTAATGTGTCAGTTAGATATGACTCCAACCATATGAGGACCACTCCATCCAAGTCGATCTGATTTTTGTAACAGTTGGTAAGTAAACAGTGGTTTGCTGTATCCAAGGCTGCCAACAGGACAAGCAGGATCAAAAGGTAGTCATTATCAGAGTCCAAGATGTGGAGCACATCATCCGCAAGCTAGAGTAGTGCTCTAACCTTGACTGAAACCTGAATGGTGTTCATTTAAATTGTTGCTGTCTTTGATATGTTGGGCAAGTTGCCTTGCTACAAAGCTTTCACTAACTTTTACAGGAAACTGGAGATAGGACAGGGTGAAAGTTGTTTCGACTATTCACATTTGTGGACATTTATTTTTAGAAGTTGGCTGACATGACAACGCTTTACCTGGTCAGGAATCACTCCCTGGCTGAAGTTTGCTAATTTAATCCAATACAGAAGCATGAGTTGCCAAGTTCTTAGCCATCTCTGATAAATAAATCAACTGAACAGCTTTCCTCTGAAGCAGGAATAAATGTGTGCATACATTTGATAAGCCTGATGAAATACATTTACCTGCGTTGCTACTTCACAGCATAGTCCCCGAACACTTATGGTGTGACCAGCTCCTTGCCAGCGATTATGGGAAAGCTCAGTGCCTGGATTCACCTCCCACTTTTCTCAGGATTCACACTTGCATACAAAACTTATCAGATAATGGCATAGAATACCAAAAGTATGTTTTTTTCCTCCAAGCAACAAGTACAATTCAGGAGCTACCTGGGGGAATCCAACCACTTGTCCATGTGTGATAAAAAGCGATTGAGAAATGGGTCCACGGTTTGGCTTTGGACTGGTCTAGTATAATGAATGGATTACTTGTGTACAGGTGACCTTACTGCAGCTTTCTGCATTGAATTAAGCTCCAAAATAACCACTGAGCCAATGTTAGGCTGAAACTATATTATTCATTTGAATTATGCACTCCATGATAATTTTATGCACACCAAATAAGTTGATTCTCAACCTTGTAAGATATGCCCTTGCTTGCTCAACCTTGAAATAAAGGCCATTTGTCAAATCATGCAAAACATATGCAGAGTGTGCCTAGGACATCAAATACAGCTTTATGTCCCACCCCACTAGAGATTAATGTTGATCCAAAAGAGTCAGAAAAAAAGTCTCTCATTGCTTTTTCACAACCTTACCCAATCTAATGAAATAGCGGTAATCCTGCTATAAAACGTAGCAGAAAATCCCCAAAAGAATTCAAGAAATGAAAAACAAGTAAGCGTGTATCATCTCAATGAGAGACCTTCTGCCTGCAATACAGAGAATATGGCTCAGAACAAACATGTCTTTTATACAATAATCAATCAATGGTTCTTTATTCAATTAGAAAATATAATCATAACAGTTCAAACAAATATTTTAAAATACAACATTACAACCATTGGTAATTTCTTCTAAAATATAAAATATATAGAAAATGATTTAAAAGAAAAAGATATAAAAACACAGTCACACGTAATACAAGTTATAAATCAGTGCAATCACTTATTATACACTAATTACATCCCTACACTCAAGTACTTTTAGGTACACTTCATTTGTTAAACTTCCAATTTATTCCAGTGATCTACCAATTGAGCAAATGAGTCTAATCGTCAGGAATTTTACATAAGGAGTGTTAATATGGTTTCTAGAATGTTCAAACAAATAGATTTTCACCTGGTAGCGCACTTACACAAATTTTTCTGTGTACACCACTGGAATTTTTGTCCAGGTCATATTCCCTCAGCCAGACACAGGATAAAAGATGTATGGTTAATGCAATATCTTTCTCTCCTTTACCTTCACCGCAGATGATTTCGAACCAAACTCACTGATAATTGGTAAACTTCATAACTCAAAACTCATAACTCAAACAGAAGTGTGGCAATCCTACCTTTCACCAACTTTGATATCTATGCCATCTCCAGAAGAGCATGATCACTGTCCATCTAACCATTCTCACATTCAGGAATAACTTAATGCATGACACCATCATGCCCAACTATCTACAAATGAAAAATAAAAATAAAAATCACTATAATATGGGGTATCTTGCTCTTGACTCAGTGTACCAAGTCTAAAGAGCAGGCCAACGCTTTCTAAGTGTTTAAATATATTCCCAGGAACCTGATGTCCTAAACTAGGCTAAGAAATTATATCACATTCACTGTGACTGCCAGGTGAGGGTGGAACCTTACTGCCTTGCCTGAGGATTCTTTGACTTATTTCCAGAATTCTCTTCCCTTTATTTATACCAAAAGCCATTAAAACATTGTGCAAGCAGAAAAACAAACCATCAAAGACTTCATTTCCCATGAACCACAGGGAAAACAGAAGGAAACACAGCCTATCCTTTCAGCAACTAGCAATGCCCTTCATGATTCTCTGAAGACGCTCCTTCTCCCTCTTTCGTTGCTGCTCCAGCAGCCTTCAATCAATCAATCATTTATAAAGCGCACTACATACCTGCGAGGGTCTCAAGGCGCTGGAGGGGGGGGGGGGGGGGATGGGGTTTGGGGGGGTAGGCTACTGATCGAACAGCCAGGTCTTGAGTATCCTCCTGAAGGTTAGTAGGTCTTGGGTCTGTCATAGACTTAGTGGGAGGGTGCTCCATATCTTGGCGGCGAGGTTTGAGAAGGATCTCCCACCGGTGGTTGTTCTTCGGATGCACGGGACGGTGGCGAGTGAGAGGTCGGCGGAGCGTAGCTGGCGGTTGGGGATGTAGAAGGAGAGCCGTCTGTTGAGGGAGGCTGGGCCAGTCTTGTGGAGTGCCTTGTGTGCGTGGGTGAGGAGCTTGAAGGATATCCTCTTGTTGACTGGGAGCCAGTGCAGGTTTCTCAGGTGGGGGGTGATGTGGCTGTGGCATGGTACGTCGAGGATCAGTCGTGCCGAGGCGTTTTGGATGTGTTGTAGTCGTTTGATGAGCTTGTTCGGGGCTCCCGCGTAGAGGGCGTTTCCGCAGTCGAGTCTGCTGCTGACGAGGGCCTGGGCCACTGTCTTTCTTGTATACGTCGGGATCCATCTGTAGGATTTGCGGAGCATGCGGAGGGTGTTGAAGCAGCAGGAGGAGACGGCGTTGACTTGCTTGGTCACTGAGAGCATTGAGTCGAGGATGATTCCCAGGTTGCGTGCGTGGTCGGTGGGTGTCGGGGCTGCCCCCCTTCACTTAAGTGCCTTTCCTCATCACAATCTAATCAGGATTTAGGCCTTATTTGAATATTGATATTGACGATTTGGGCCTTTTATGAACTGTTTGCATGCTTATTTTGATGCAGCTGTGCTAATTGATCTTTTACTTTACAGTACAGTCGCGGGAACGTTTATCGCTCCTCTCTGGTCGCTTACGATGTCAGTTTCATTCAGGCTCAGGGGCGCGATGTGGTGAGCCGACTGATAGAGGGCCTCGCCAACCTATTATTTGAGCTCAGTGCACTCTACAGCTCCCTTCCCCCACACAACCCAGGCAATATTATTCCCATAAAATACTGCAGATGGGTATTGGGTGTCCCAGGGCCTTCCACTTGCGTTTGCCCACTATTCATCTCAAGTTATTTACCCCCAAACAATCATCTGGGCTTACCCAAGTATTTACATTGCCCTCCGTACCTTACGGCTGGTATACAGCCTTTACATTAGATATGTAGGACCCTGCAGACTACATGGGAGTTGACCCAGCTTAATATCTTGAAGAGGAGGAAATCACTTACTTCCCTATTGATGACGATTTCTGTCAAATTATGGATGCCTTTATCCTGAAGGCAGTGTCGCAAAACGATTTCTGTCAAATTATGGATGCCTCTATCCTGAAGGCAGTGTCGCAAATTGTGGCCCCCTTGGAGAAGAAAATCCTCCAGTTGGCAACACAGAGCCAATGACCCTTTGCTCCGAAGGAAGAATCTTCAGTGACTTCAGCCCCCTTACCTCCACGCAGCCCAATACTATGACAGACCCTAAACTCAAATGCACGTATGACCCTGGGTCATTTAGACACTTTTCTCACCTAAAAAAGACCTTGATGGATTCCAAACTGACTCTCCACTTCCCAATAGTTTGGGGGAGCCCTCCATTTCTACCGCTTGGATGCGGTGGACTCCCCTACTGCCTCGGATGGCGAGGGCGAAGGAGAACCAATCAGACACTTGACCCCTTCCGGCAAACCCGCTTCGATTGTGGGATAATCAAAATCAGATACAGTCCCCAGGTTCAGATATGCTGGACACGGATGATTACTACAGCTGTACTCTGCAGAGTATTCTCTAGCACCAAAGGTAGCAGCCTATGTTGCAGGCTGTTTGCCGAAACCTCTGGACAAAAAAGTCTGCAGCTGCGTTCAGGCTAAGTGTCTGCGCAACTACCTGGAGGGTAAAGTTGCCCTCAAAGCGGACATTGATGCCAGGATGAACACCTTCTTGGGAAAAATTGCAGGAGACCCCCAAAAAAGGATAGACCACTCCTGGCATTCGTGTCAGGATAAGCTATTAAACATGGCAGGTACCCTATCCAAGATCCTGGACATGGCTGAAGACGCGAAGGGATCCAGCACTCTGATCTCCAGAGGCCCTATTGAGATGGGCTCAGTGAGCCATTATCTTTTAGGAAATGCGAACTGCGTGATTTCTACAGAAAGGTGCAGATCCCTGTTAATGAAGAGTGACCTCAAACTGGGGAAATTGGCGACATCTGGGGAAGGTCTCTGCACAAGGTGGTCTCTTCAGAGATTCCTTTATTCGTCATCTAGGGAAATTTGCAAACACGTTTAGGTCTTTGGATAAGGCACAGACCTCTATTACACCACGAGTTTTTGCCGATGCTGGTCATGGTTGGGACGATCGACCAACCGTGTCATCCATCAAGCTTCCTCCAGAGGGTCTGGATTACGACGGGGCCAGTAGCAGGACTCATCCTGTTTGGGTAACTTCTATCTGACTAGAAGTTACCCTGGTCATTGAGTATTGAGAGGAAATTCCAGAACCAATTACTCCTATAACTCCTATCAAGGTGAGTGTGTAGTACCCCTTGGGGATAATAAGAATTCCCATTTGCAAAGCACAAACATATCAACCCTTAAGGTTTCAAGGCGCTTGGAGCCGTAAGTGTGATTAAGTGAGTTACTGCTCTGAGTCACATGATGCTGAGCTGCTGCTGGGGATCGAATTGTGAGCCCTGCGCTCCAGAGTCAGTAGCTCTGGTCGCTGCACCACATCTCTCCCTCTGGGAATCAGACTTGGGGGCAGATTGTCATAATTTTCTCACAATTGGGAGGGTCTACCTAAGATGCCTGGGTACTTCAAACTGTGAGGGGTTTCCAAATAAAGTTCTACGGTTCCCTATACAAACTACAGAGTCCACGACCCCTATCCTTTTCCCAGACCCAAATCCATTTAGTGGAATCTGAGATTGCACAACTCTTGGAGCAGGTGTCATTGTTCACACCCAATTAAAACCCCACAGATTTCTCAGCAACCTCTTCCTAGGGGATAATAGAGATAGTGGCCAATGTCCGGTTATAACTCTTAAGGAGTTCAAAGAGTGGCTGGTCTTCCGCCACCTCAAGATGGGAGGAATCCATCTCCTCCGGGTCTTATTGCAATTAAGCTATTGGGTGGTGTGCCTAGATTTGAAGGATGCCTATCTCAGGATTCCCATATTCACTCCTCACAAGCGTTTCCCACAATTCTAATGGTGGTAACAGTTCTTCGAATTTACCTCCCTACCTTTCGGTCTATCACCACTCCATGGTTCTTCACTAAGGTCCTGAAACCTGTGGTGGAACATTTGAGAGCCAGGGGGACCAGACTACTCGTCTATCTAGACAATATCCTCCTTATTGAAATTGAGAGAGAGAAAGACCTATGTAAGGGTTGATTGAGAATATCCGAGAATGAAGCAAGACCGAACATTTTAGGGAGTTGTAGTCCAGGAAGGAGAAGGTCAAGGTGAAGCAAAAGAGAGAGAGAGAAAGGGAAGATGGGGAAAGAGCCATAGGGAGAGGTAAAGGTGTATCCCTTGTAAGAAGTACAGGGAGGGCATACGTACATGTACAGTGGTCCCGATCAGACCTCATCAATTTTACAAACTTCCTTTTCTAACTCAGAGAGTTGCAGATAAGTGGTACACACCAATGGAACAGACTGTGACTATTTCCAAAGATCTATGAGCATATTTGAATGCATCGTTTGAATGGCGGTCCCAAAGGACTTGTTGGAAGAATGTAGGAGCAGTTGACTGGCAAACACAAGAACCTCCCCGGGTGGCAGGGACGAATATTCCTTTGCTCATAGCCAAAACCAAATAGGACGAGGCCATAAAACATCTAATGACAAAAGCTCCTTAGTAGAAGATGATTTGTTTCCGGTGAAGTATGGAAAATTAGCTGAATACTCATTAAAAGAAGGCAGTACACACATACACACATCTTCCCCAGGGGTGACACCATAGTGTGAAGGGTGCTGTATTTCAACCCACACCCAGACTTAGCCCCTTTGTACAGGAACTATTACTTTGTCTAGTATGAGCCCCTGTCTTGACCCACTAGCGAGTTCTTAGGCTACACAATATAAATGTTCACTTAAGAGAATATACATTTAGATAACATATCTTTAACTGTTATCACCCCCATTCTCCTGATTTAGCCATCATCATTACATGAGGACTATTAGGCTAGCATGTTTATAACATCCCCCATAGAAGAAGCACGAGATGCGCAGTCAAATAAGGTATCCCTCTTTTTTTTAAATCTCTTTTTAGCATTATGACTATTAGGCTAACATGTTCATAACATCACCCGTAGAAGAAGCACAAGATGCGCTGTCAAATAAGGATTACTTTTTTGATCTCTTTTTAGCATTCCAATTAGGGTTTCATATATAGAGCATTGTGAGGACCTTCACTAGTAAATAAAAATAAAATACAAGATTAAGGGAAAGCCTTATCACAATCGATATACCACTAGCTTTACCAACAATGATATGTCAATAGGCTTTTAAAGCCATAACCAAGATGACGCTTGTGTTGTGCTAGCTCTCCAACAGTGTCATAACGATGTAATAGATCACGTGCCTACTGAACGTATATCAGGCAGGCGTATAATGGCGTAACCACAAGCCCAGAGGAGATCTGGGGAGAGGAAACCAGAGCACAGGGTACTGGTAGCCGGCAGCTTCCAACATAAAATGTTCAGCACAAATAGGGCCCCTCCAAGTTAGGTGTCCTAGGTGCTACAGTTTTTTATTTCGTGAGTGCAGGCATTTCACAAAAAGTGAAGGACTGGTCTCACACACCACCTGGCTTCATCATTGACCAGTCCTCGCCCTCTAGAAACTCGGTTTGGTAGAGGGCAGGCATACACCGGACGACAGGGATGCACTTCTAAACTAAGTGGGGTCCTTACAGACAAAACGCGAGTTAAAAGGCCATTATAGATGTCAAGTTAATTTTAATGTGGCTGGCATCTATACGGTGATTAAAATAAGATGTCAGTGTGTTGGAGATTCTATTGCCCCCCCCCCCCCCCCCCCCCCCCACCGAAGTCTGTGTGGTCGAAGTGTTTCTGCCAGGTGGCCGAGTAGGGTTCATGGCATTCATCAGGACCTTAAGAAATAATGGCGGGCTCCACTCTTAGCAGACTGTGGTGAGAAGGTTTCACTGTGTGGGGTAATCAAGTTTACACTCCACTATGACGCAGCTCGTATCCATAGCCCTAGAGTTGGGACAAGTTGCCCCATAGGATGGGAGCAGAAGACCCCTTTGGTTGAACGTGATGCATGGTGCGTCCTCCATGTCTGCGCCTACATGTGTACTCCTCCCCTCCGGCGTAAAATGGCGTCTAGTTCCTTTTTTTCCATTCGACAGGCTAGCGTCAGTCCGGGCGTTTGGTGAGGAAAGGGAAGACTTACTACAGGTAAGAAGACTGAAAGATGACGATAATGGGGGTTTCTTTGATAGTGTTACACGAGCATGACATAGTGAGATGTATTTGTGGTAACATTTAAGCTTTATCCAACAAAAAAGTCTAGCCCAGATTAAAAATACTTTGTGTCAAGGCGGGAGAAGGCTATGGGTTGGAGGTCTCCCCCATGAGAGTTTTCTGTAAACAAACAGGACAGCCTTAAACAGTAATCCAGCGGTACAAAAGGGGTTGGTGATGGACGGAGCATCTGAATCAATCAAACACTCACACCCAGTCAAAAGATCTGGGTTTAATCCATCACCGTTCTTTAGCCCACTCTGCCACTCCAGTTCAGACATGGCTATATGCAAATCAGTCTGACCCTGTGACTCATGGGAACAGTCCAGCCCGAACTGCCAAGCCATGTCTTCCCTGGACCGGAAACAAGCTTCCGAGGACCGGTTTCTGGCATTCCAGCCGTCTTCAGCCAGGCTTGCTTGAATCCAGTGGCAAAGTGAGCAAGGGACTCACGTCTGAGCATACCCTGCCACACTTATGGCGGCCAAAAGCGGTACAAAAGGGGGTGGTGATGGACGGAGCATCTGAATCAATCAAACACTCACACCCAGTCAAAAGATCTGGGTTTGGGGGGCGTGGCCAAGATGGCGGCGTGATCGGTCGCAGGTCCCGGAGGCTCCCTGCCCGATCCCGCCTGATAACACCCCATTGCGTAGCCTGATCTCCCTGCGGCTTATACAACCGCGGAATTTGTTGCCAGCAATCCGCTGAGACCTCCGGAGCCCCGATTGCCAACACCTGGGCCAAGCGCGAGACCGGGGGCGCTGAGGACCGCGAACTGCAGCCGCGTAATGGCGGCCGCCCCGGCCCTGTGAGAGTCTGCGCGCTCACTATCCCCGGCCCTGGGGGGATCCTGCAACTCATCGGAGCGCCCGCCTGAGAAGCCCCGACACGTCCGCGGACTCTGCGATCCAGGTCGGTGTGCGCCTTCGCCCTCTGTGGTGCGGGCCGGCCGGGTATCGCAGAAATCGACCTCCCGGCTTTGGGCCTTCCGGCGCTGCCTGGCGGGCAGACCCTGCAGGGCTGAGGTGGGCCCAGACAGAGTCCGGCGGAGTGGCGGCTTCACCGGCATCGCCGGAGCGGACGCGGGAGGCCCCGCCAACCGAGCAGCGTCGCCAGGATCGGCGGAACACACGAGGCCGCACTCCGCTGGTCTAGGCGGTGCTGGAGAACCGGGCCTGCCTGAGGGATTGATAGGACACAGCCCAGCGGATCCGAGGGGAGCCGCGGGACCACAGCGGTGCAGAGAGACCACCCCTGAGCCATCACACGGAGCAGTCACACCCAGGTGAGGAGGGCTGAGGTGGGCTTCGCCACGAGAGACTGGGGGCAAAATCGAGCCTCCGGCGTTGGGGACCCCTGGGGCCTACAGTCTGCACCTCAATTACCACGGAAAGGGCGCGCCTGCACCTGAACTAGACTCTTGCCGCCCAGCGTTGCCACGAGACTCGGCGTCCATACCCGCTAGCGCACGCCACCACTACCCGCTTTCCACATTGGTCCGCCGCCGGGCTGCTCCCTGAAGCGGACTTCTGAGCGCCCACCCCACCGATCATTGCAGGGGGGACACTACCACGCCATCCGTGAACCGGGTTACCAGAGACAAAAAAGTGTCGGCCCCCCGGGATTGCCAGTCTCACCATTGCTCTCAAGTAGCCGCGCCCCAACACCCTAACTGACGAGCTCACAAGCCGCTGGGGCCCCGGATACAACATGGCGGGACAGCGATCGAAGAAGGGGTCGCAGACGCTTCCAGAACTCTTGGCCAAAACCCAGCTGAAACCTAGCAAGGACCCACCCTCCCCGTCGGCGGCGAAACTAACGCCAGCGCCGGCAAATGACCAGTCGCCCATCACTAGAACTTTCTTGGAGACGCTATTTAATTCCCTTAGGGACGACTTCAGGTCCCTAAAGCAGGAGGTGGCGGGCGAGGTCCGGGAACTCCAACGAGACGTGGAGGGCCTTGGGGAACGAGTGGTAGCAGTCGAGGAAGCGGATCAGACCAGGAGCATGGAAATAACGCACCTCCAGAAAGAAATAGTGCGACTCACTGACCAGCAGATGGACCTCCAAGCCCATGCAGAAGATCTTGAGAACCGCTCCTGTCGGAACAACATACGGGTCCGGGGAGTTCCTCAGAAAACGGAGGGGTCTGATGTCACTTGTTACCTGCAAACTTTATTCAGGTCCGTTTTGGGAGAACCAACAGACATTGAGATACGCATCGACAGGGCGCACAGAGTTGGGTTGCCTAGACGCTCCTCCGCTCCGCCACCAGACATATTAGCCTTTCAACCGACTTTCCGCTGAAGGAGCTGATCCTCCAAGAAGCACGGCGGGCCCAACCTCTTCAATTCCAAGGTAACTCTATAGCCCTGTATCAGGACATGTCGGCCATTACCCTGCAAAAACGCAAAGAATTCCGGAAGGCAACGGACTTCTTAAGGCAACATGAAACTCCGTATTCCTGGGGCCACCCGTTTAGACTAATATTCAAGTGGAACGGGAAGCTACACCAGCTGCGCTCGCTCAAAGACACTTGCACCCTCCTAGGCCTTGGGCATGACATTGATGAACCCACTCCTAGCTCGTCTCAGAGGCCTTCTGAAAGGGACTGGCAGACTGAACCGCAGGCGGTCACCCTCACACCACCTGAAGCCGGATGCCTCTATCATCACGCAGGAGCGAGCGACAGCGGTGACTGAGGTGGCCAAGGAGACCTCTTCCTCAGGGTGATGGCTGCACTCCCAGGGAGATCATTCACAGCTTGCCTCATCCCATGAGGGGGGTGGGAATCGGGCGGGGGGGCGATGTGACTGCCACGGGACATTACCCGGATGAAGAACTTTACCACAGCCCTGTGTGGACTAACAGGACTGGGGCTATACCTATTCACATTTGGGTGTTAGGGCCTGGGGAGTGGGAGGGGGGTGGGGGGGATTGTTGGCAGAAATTTAACTTCATGGAGTTTGACCGTGAGTACATGGGGTGTTTTGGGGGTACAGTTGGGGTGGGAACCAGTGTGCCGGGGGGAAACTGATACTAATAGAACAGCCGCGTCGTATATCCGTACCTCAGTGCTATACCTCACCCTACGGGTGTTTCTACAGTTGTGCACAGTCATGCCGAGAACACACACACACACTCTCTATGTGACACGCAGCGGTCGGAGCTCCTCTTGCTCTGTCCAGCCTACTCCCCAACTGCTGAGTTGAGTGACACTGCTGTACTGGACGCTGTCCGATTCCTATTTTATAACAATGGCTAGCCCCAAACTGAAGTTATTGACACTAAACGTCAAAGGCCTGAACAACCCCATTAAAAGAAGGGCGATAATCTCTTATCTGGAACACTCCGGGGCTGACCTCTGTTTGCTTCAGGAGACCCACCATTTGCTCAAGGACTGGCACAGGATGCGCTCACGCGCCTTTCCCCAACAATTCTTCCCTTCCCACAAAGAAAGCCGGGGTGGCCATCTTAGTATCTAGACACTTTAGCGGGAAGATAGGGGCCAAGGCGGGGGAGGTTAGGGGCTGTCTTCTCGCGCACACCTTCCAGCTTGGAAGCATGAGCCTTACAATAGGGTCAGTTTACGCTCCCAACACAGGCCAGGAAGCCTTTCTGAAAGGCGCACTCTCTGAATCTCTTCAATCATCCAACACACTCTTACTCATCGGGGGGGACCTTAATTTAGTCATGGACACCAGCAAAGACAGGTCAGGACACCGCTATGGGGACACCGGCGCTTTCACTGAGGCAGGGGCGGAGTGGCTGGGAGATAGAGGCTTGGTAGACCTATGGTGCACCGCGCACCCGAACGCAACGCAATTCACCTTCTACTCCCACGTCCACCATACCTACGCCAGGCTGGACCACTTCATAGGATCGTCCGAGTTGGTCTCTAACTTAGCTGAGATTGACATCGTGCCCGCAGCGCTTTCGGACCACGACGCAATAGAGCTAACTATCACTGCCCCTACACCCTCCCGCCCCCGAGGTGCATGGCGTCTCCGCGAAACCATGTTACAGAGACCAGAAGTCCGCGAACGCCTACATAACTGCATTGTCGACTACCTGACTATTAATGACACACCGGAGGTGTCGTTGTCGGCCCTATGGGGAGCCTTAAAATCAGTGGTCTGCGGGGAATTGATTGCAATTGCTGCCAAAGAGGCTAAGGATCGGAAAGAGAAGAGGTCCGAGCTCACGACCAAAGTTGCCGAATTAGAGAGAGTACACAGCCGCACGGGCGCCCCACGGATATGGCTACAATTGAAAGCTGCTAGGGCCCAACTGGCTTCCCTTGACACGGATAGGGCGGAATTCGCTGCGCTCCGCCTTCGACACACATATTATGTTGTAGGCAACAGAACAGGACGCTTGTTAGCCAGCGCCCTCAAAGCTAAATCCCATTGCACAAAAATCACTGACCTCACGGATGGCTCTGGGAATGCCCTCACAGAGGAAACCCAGATCGCAAACGCGTTCCGAACCTACTACGCCTCACTATACGGCGCAGACGCGCCATCTCTCAGGGGTATTGACACATACCTGTCTTCGGCGGCAATTACGAAGCTGTCCCAGACCAGTGCGAACGTGCTAGACGCTCCCATCTGCCTAGAGGAGGTAACAGCGGCTATATCCAGACTTCGCCCACTGAAATCCCCCGGACCAGATGGCTTTTCGGCGGGGTTTTACAAATCATTTTGCCACGTAGTGGCTCCCGTCCTTACCCGGCTTTTTAACTCTTTTGAGGGACCTGGCTCCATTCCCCCCGATATGCTGGCAGCTGAAGTGATCGTCCTGCCCAAACCGGGCAAGAAACTGACACATTGCTCAGCATTCCGACCGATCTCCTTGCTGAACTTAGATCTAAAGCTCTTCACCGGAGTTCTAGCAGCACGCCTGGGCCCGCTCCTACCCGGAATCCTGGAACCTGACCAATCGGGCTTCGTGCCCAATCGCCAATGCAGCGTTAACACCAAAAGAATGCTGCATCTAATAGATAAGGCACACTTCCAGAAATCCGATGCTGTACTTGTGGCCATAGACGCGGAGAAAGCGTTTGACCGCGTTGACTGGACATACTTACAGCAGGTGTTGCTACGATTCGGACTTGGCGACCGCTTTCGTTCCTGGATCGCCAGCTGTTACCACCATCCCCAAGCTCGGGTCCGGTTGGGCGGTGTGCGCTCTCACCCCTTTGACATTCAACGTGGGACGAGACAGGGCTGCCCCCTGTCTCCCCTTCTGTTTGCCCTCTACATTGAACCTTTGGCGCAGAAAATCCGAGACAACCCCGACATTGATGGTGTCACCTTCGGCGGAGAACCACATACAATCAGCCTGTATGCAGATGACATCATAGTCGCTCTTGACCGATCTAACCACTCAGTGCCCGCCTTCCTGGAGGAGTTGGACACATTTGGCACGGTCGCAGGTTTCAAGATCAACAGAGGGAAATCCCTAATATTACCGCTAGGGGGAAACGCACGCCCTAACGCACCAGCCTCCACCGAAGGCTGTGACCTTCAAATAACCACAGAACTCCCATACCTGGGGATTACCCTTACCTCTTTGACAGAATCGACAGTTGCTCTCAACTATAAGTCCCTCACCACTCAGATCCGAGTGGACCTAGCGCGCTGGTCCAAACAACCTCTGCCCCTCCTGGGTAGAGTCGCAGCTGTGAAAATGTCGACCCTGCCTAAAATCCTGTATATCTTCCAGACCCTCCCAGTAGCTCCACCGAGGGGCACCATTTCGGATATTCAGGCAGCACTACATCACTTTATCTGGGAGGGTAAGCGGGCGCGTCTACATAAACAATTGGTCCACAGAGGTATGGATGACGGGGCCTGGGGATCCCCAACCTACTACAATACTTCCAAGCCACACAACTCAGATACCTGGTGGAATGGTATAGACCCGAGTCAGAGAAAAGGTGGCTCTTTCAAGACAGAGCCATGGCTCAAAGATTCCTCTGGGGAATTCCCTTTTTACCCAGAAAACACCGACCGACTTACCTCACCAATACCACGCACGGTCACTAAAGTCTGGGACACAGTAGCAGTCAAAAGAGGCCTGACCACATTTCCCTCTCCATTCACCCCAATTTTAGACAACCCAGAATTTCCACCGGGTAACGACCCTCGCGCCTTCACACAATTGCGGGGCACCGCATGCAAGTGCGCTGGGGACCTCTTTGACACAGAAGGCTTTCTCACCCTTTCAGACATCAAGCAAGGCTATGATATCACAGACCCTCACCTTTTTCAGTATTTTCAATTACGTCATTGGCTAACTGACCCTGCGATTGTCACCCTGGTGGGACGCCCACTGACCTCCTTTGAGAAGTGGCTCCTGACCTAAGACACTGATCGGCACCTAATATCGGACTTATGTAAAATGTTTACACCCCCCATAGCGCGAAGCAAAACAGCGGGTCAGAAAAGGTGGGAAGCTGAACTGGGCAGGACACTAACACCTAAGGAATGGAGCCAGGTAGCTGGTCTCCTTTCTGGTAAAGAATTGGCTTGGTAGTTTAGTCTGCCCTGTTCCCATGATGCACTGGGCCAGGGACAGACTGATTTGCATATAGCCAGGTTCTGAGCTGGGATGGTGCAGTGAGATAAATAACGGTGATGGATCAAGCCCTGATCTTTGGACTGGGTAAGAGTGGTCTGCTTAATTCAGACACTCTGTTCATCACCACCCCCTTTTCTGAATCGATTTTGGCCACTATAGGTGTGCCAGGGTATACTCAGACATGAGTCCCTTTCTCACTGCACCATCAGGATTCAAGCAAGCCGGGCCGAAGACGGCTGAAATGCCAGGAAAACCGTTCCCCGGTAGCTTGTCTCCTTTCTGGTAAAGAATTGGCTTGGTAGTTTAGTCTGCCCTGTTCCCATGATGCACTGGGCCAGGGACAGACTGATTTGCATATAGCCAGGTTCTGAGCTGGGATGGTGCAGTGAGATAAATAACGGTGATGGATCAAGCCCTGATCTTTGGACTGGGTAAGAGTGGTCTGCTTAATTCAGACACTCTGTTCATCACCACCCCCTTTTCTGAATCGATTTTGGCCACTATAGGTGTGGCAGGGTATACTCAGACATGAGTCCCTTTCTCACTGCACCATCAGGATTCAAGCAAGCCGGGCCGAAGACGGCTGAAATGCCAGAAACCGGTCCCCGGTAGCTTGTCTCCTTTCTGGTAAAGAATTGGCTTGGTAGTTTAGTCTGCCCTGTTCCCATGATGCACTGGGCCAGGGACAGACTGATTTGCATATAGCCAGGTTCTGAGCTGGGATGGTGCAGTGAGATAAATAACGGTGATGGATCAAGCCCTGATCTTTGGACTGGGTAAGAGTGGTCTGCTTAATTCAGACACACTGTTCATCACCACCCCCTTTTCTGAATCGAGGTATACTACAGGGCATCACATACCACACGTAACACAGCGGGCAGGGAAACAGCCGTGAAATTAGCGATATATTGGCACCTTACACCAGTCCGGCTTCACTGGGTCAATCCATTCCGGAGCGACTTATGCTGGAGAGGATGCGGGGAACAGGGCACTTTGACACATATCCTCTGGGACTGTAAAGAGGTTTGAAGCTACTGGGACACAGTTTTGAATGATATAGATGCAACCTTTGACACCGAAATTCCAAGATTTCCCGCATATGCCATCCTGGGGCTTCCAAACGCACTTACTTTTCCCCTGAAATCTGTCCGGGGTCGCCAGATGGGCATTGCCATGCAGGCAGCTACACAACATATTCTATCACTCTGGGGATCGCCAACCAAACCCACGCATACAGGATGGCTACACAAACTCTGGTTCACTCTGGGCATGGAACGCATCCAAGCTACCCTCACACAAACTAAAGATACATTTCAGATTTGGCAGCCGTTTATCTCTCTCCTATCTGAGGAGTTCAATGAAATTACCTGCCCGAGGTATCTCCTGTTGCTGCGCCTTACGGACACAACTACTGGAACTCAGGAACCTCAGGGGTAATCATGACAGCTCTTTTCTGACCAGAGAACCATGGATCTCCCACATACGGCACACTGGTGAGGGAGGGGGGCAGGGGGTAGGCTGGGGGGGGGGGGCGAAGGGGTTTTGTGGGCATGGTTTGTTCAAACTTGTTTGCTAATATTTCCTACCATTTGCCTTCCGAGCATCGAAACACTCTCATCGGGAGGCCATCTTCTTTGCCATATCGCACAGCGTGCTGAACACACGCCTGCCTGTCATTTTCGATTGGTCTACCTGTTACGAGTACTTTGTAATGTGAGGCTTTACTATGCTTATTGGCTCAATAAAATACATTTAAAACTAAAAGATCTGGGTTTAATCCATCACCGTTCTTTAGCCCACTCTGCCACCCCAGTTCAGACATGGCTATATGCAAATCAGTCTGACCCTGTGCCTCATGGGAACAGTCCAGCCCGAACTGCCAAGCCATGTCTTCCCTGGACCAGAAATAAGCTTCAGAGGACCGGTTTCTGGCATTCCAGCAGTCTTCAGCCCGGCTTGCTTGAATCCAGTGGCAAAGTGAGCCAGGGACTCCCGTCTGAGCATACCCTGCCACACTTATGGCGGCCAAAAGTGGTACAAAAGGGGGTGGTGATGGACGGAGCATCTGATTCAATCAAACACTCACACCCAGTCAAAAGATCTGGGTTTAATCCATCACCTTTCTTTAGCCACTCTGCCACCCCAGTTCAGAAATGGCTATATGCGCCTCATGGGAACAGTCCAGCCCGAACTGCCAAGCCAGGTCTTCCCTGGACCGGAAACAAGCTTCCGAGGACCAGTTTCTGGCATTCCAGCCATCTTCAGGAATGCATACCAGCATACCCCAAGAGGAGGCCCTGGTGGCAATGAAAATCGTGTTTGATAAGCGTGAGGCACCCTCTCGGGTCCCCACATCCTTCATCATCCTACTACTTAAAATTGCTATGATGAGAAATTTTTTCATTTTCCAGAATTGTTTTTACCTCCAGACCAAGGGGGTCGCGATGGGGGCGGCTTTTGCCCCAGATTTGGCCATAATTTTTATGTCCATGTACGAAGACATGTTCGTACTCAATGATGTCAACCCTTTCAGATCCCAGATACACATGTGGATGAGGTACATTGATGACATCATTTCAATCTGGGCCGGAACTGAAGATGAAATCACCAATTTTTTCGTTTGGCTTAATGGTAGGTCTCCAGATATTCAATTCACCATCCACTTTGATAAAAAATCTATTGATTTTTTGGACCTTACTATTTTCGTGGAGAATGAGACCCTTCACACTACCCTTTTCAGGAAGCCAGCGGAGAGGAATTCCCTACTCCTATATTTCAGTCATCACCCGAGAGGGCTTCGGGACAACTTGCCTTTCGGCCAATTTTTACGAATTCGCCGTAATTGTAGCAAAAAAGAGGACTATATGGAGCAATCGGCAATACTCATGGACCGATTACTGGAACGTGGATACCCGAGACGTTTGATCAAGAGAGCCAAAAAGAGAGCGTGGTTTAATCCAAGAGAAGTCTTACTACAACCTGGTGAGCAACACAGCAGCAATGACCAACGCCTCATCTGCGTAACCACTTTTTCAACCAAAAGTAATGTGATAAAGAAAACTATTAATAAATATTGGAACTTGATCTCCGAGGATCTTGATACTAGTTGCCTACCCCTTCATGCCTTTAAGAAGGCGAAGAACATCCGGGATCACGTGGTGTGCTCATTCCTCAACACCAGAAATGAACCATCTATCATGTCTATGTGGAATCTACCTCCCATTGTGGGACATTACCGATGTGGTTCCTGCAAGGCTTGTCCAGCGACGATTCAAACTAAAGAATTTTCACACAAACAACAAAGTGTTCCACTTAAATCACACACAAACTGCAAATCCACCAATGTGGTGTACTGTATAACATGTCCCTGTGATTTGATATATGTGGGACAGACACAGCAACGCGCTAAGGTGCGTTTTTTGCAACACTGCAGCCGTGTAAGGTGTAAGGTCGAAGGAGCTCCCCTGGTTGATCATTGTAATGATAAGAATCACCCTCCTGAAAGCCTTAAGTGGATTGTAGTGGAACAGGTCAAACTGGGTCCCAGGGGTGGTAATATATAACTCATCCTTAATGTCAGGGAGATCAAATGGATCCGATTTTTTGATTCGGTACGCATGGGCTTGAATGAGTCCGAGAGCAGTTTTGCTCAACTGGCAACCCTTTGAATTTCCAAGAGTTTATGGTTACTGTGCGTTTAACCACCATGTGGTAGGTTCACGCAAACTTAGCCGACATGATCATTTACTGCCATTGTTATATCTCTCAAAATTTCTGTGTTGTTTCTCATGGAAAATGAATCCGTATGATGTATCATGCGCCTGACCGCCATGTCCGGTAGGTTCGCGCTTTGTAATGATTGCTTACGCTACCTTGGCATTTGCTGAGAAACAATGTATATATTGTAAATAGACACGCCACGTATTCCACAATATGTAGATGGTGCATTTCCCCTGTGTTTAGAAATTTGGTTTTTCTTAAACTTTTGTCAGCCTATTGTGATGTCTCTTAAGAGGAAAATGAATTGTTATGAGTCATCATGCGCTTTGACCGCCCTGTCTGGCAGGTTCGCGCTATAAGATGAACAACGGTTTTGTTGCTTTGGCTGAGAAACAATGTATATATTGTAAATAGACACGCTACGTACTTTACAACATGTAGAGGGTGCATGCCCCTCTGTTATGAATTTTACGTAAATTCCCATTATAATTCTATCCCGCGAGTCATCATGTTTCCCCCTGTTACCATAGCAACGGTAGTCTTTCTTCACTTACAGCCACCGAGGTTTGTAAACTCCTCGTGTTACCCGTGGCAGCACTTCCTGGTTTCAGGAGACGCGTAGAGACGCCGGCCCGAACCCTCCGAAACAATTACAATCATGGCGATTTTGACCTAACCGCTCTTTTGTGTCCCCATAAATGACCGGGTTTTACCCTTCAACATTACAGATAACAACGATGGATCGTCCCGCTTTCAAGACTTGAATGCCAAAATAACCCCTTCCCACTTGACGGAGGAGCACAAACAAAATAGTTTCTTTAATCCCGCTATCCTGAATGACGAGGTAAGCCTCGGTAAATACTGATAATTGTATGTTAGAAGCGGTTTTCATCAGATTCATATGAATGACTGGCCCCATTATTTCCTCTCGGTCCTTTAGATACAGATAGCGGTTTTGAGTACCTACCGTTCCCAACCATCAAAGCTACAGGTAACTTATTTTATAACGGCCTTTTCTGATCAATTATTAGGTCCTACATATATTTGTGTATGAATTACATCAGACTTTCTTACTTATATAGATTTTTCACGGACCACGTTTTTCTGGCCGCCTTAGATAACACCCGCCTTGCCTTTTTAACAGGTAACTTTAGTAATGTTTCGCGTGCAACATGTGGCTTATCCTCAGTATAATCTCCAATCTATAATCTTTGTTCTTTAATTATTTAATTTGATGTAACGGGTTTTCCGTTATATTTTTTCGGGACTCTTGAGACCAATTTGAGTAATTAGTCTCCATTTTATTACATTTAGGAATCAGCCCCACCACCCCCTCCCCCCCTTCTTCACGTCCTGACGAAGACCCGTGCAGTAAGTATCTACTGTCCTACACCTTCAGGGTCGAAACGTAGACTTATCTACACCACGAACTCCTAACAATAGCATGATGTACACAGCAGATTAGGAGTTTCTTGTTTTGAAAATGCTTTGATGTATGTTCATTTCATTTGGCCTCTCGTATGGGGATCAATTAGCATTCATTAACTACACTCGTGAATCTATGCGTATATGAGAAATTTGACTAGTGATGTATAACTATCAAAAATGTTTTTTCCCTGCACCCATTCCCCTTCCCCTTGTGGGCGTATTGAAATTTGTATATAAAATTGCTTGACACATATCTACTAATCATTGAATGGTAATAACTGTGCAGTGAAAATAAAAACACTGTGCACTCTCATTGTTTGGATCAATTTAATAAATATTGTAAAATTCTGAAATTGATTCTGTGTCTGGTCTGGGACCCCTATATATATATCGATTATTTACCCAGGTCCCACTGACTACATGGGTCTAACCCAATTATCTATAACATCCACAGCTGAGTGAGCAGCCTATTTTCATTTACCTTTCTCTTATTCCTTAACTTGCTCTGTTTTCTTAAATCTCTTTTACCAACAGTACTCCATTAAACTGTTCTACCCTGATTTTGATGACCCATTAGAAGATGTGCTGATTGTAACTGGTGCAAATCTATATTTGTGGGCTACTAAATGTTTCTCCTTCTTTGAAAGGGCTAAAGTCAAAGGATTAGCGTGAGCATATGATGAAATTCTCCGCACCGTGACTAACATGAGAGCTACAAACCAGAGCATGCGTGAGGTAACATGTTGACTTAATAAAGATGAAATGGTATTTGTAGATGAACTAAACAAGATAATTAGGGTAGATGAAGAGAAGAGTGAAAGGAAGACAAATGCTCAACACACTGCTGGAAAGGGTAAAAAGACTCTAAAGGAGAATTTGGGAGAACTGAAGGAGAAAAACTCAAAGTAATTGAATGATGTGTTGTAATAATGAATTAAGTGATGTTTAAGAATCTTCAGGGGCGGGGGATGTTGTTTTTCTCCTTTTCATATTACATGCAGTTCACAAATACTTTATTCGGCAAGTAAAGACCATACAAGTAAACAATTAAAACACATTCAAACTTTAAAATACGGTTAATACATTGAGAAGAAATAAACTTATCCATTACAAAGAGTCTATCAAACACATAATTACAAATACTGCAACTGATTTAGAAGACTTATTTTAAAAAGTCAAGCTACAGATATAAATACATTGATAAAAAATACAACACTCTTGATTATACATATAAAGTATGTTAAAAAGGCATATGATACCAATTCCACGTTTAAAATATGTTACATAGCTACTGCAAGGGTGTCTTCTTCCTAAGTCTCATGGCCCCTAACAGAAAGCGTGCGACCTCGAAGCATACCACGGGTAGGATAACATTTGCAGAAAAATTAATGCAGATCTAACATGGGTAAAGTAGGCCTCCCTCAATAGTGGCAGTATACATTACTTACGGATGGGGGCATAGAATTCACACACAAAAATATAAAATGCAAAGTATCCTGTTCCGAGAAACTGTCACAGGGGCTCGGCTTTAGTGTACCTGGCATTTTATATCACCTGGAAAAAGCTAAAATCCAAGGCACCTGATTCAACCGGAATCTTGTTAGGACAACTAATGACAAGTAGGGCTGTAGCTGTGTTGACAGACTTATGGTAACTTACCTTCTCACTCAGGCCTTAGAGAATTCCAAGCCCTTCTGGGTCATTTGTTGCCTGGCCAAAAATTTCATTTTGACATCCCTGATGGCTGCCGGTCCCAACGGTCTGAGTTTGCTGTACAAATCTGGACAGCCCAAATCTCTCATTTACTGTTTAATATATTTCAGCCACAGGATACAAGGCACCCCATCAAGAGAAATACAGTCCGCTAATACCATCTGGTTCAGGGTGGTAGAGGGACTCGACCAAATCCTTAACCAACGTACCAATGGTGCTGTTAAAATGTAAAACCTGACCTCTTCTTGTTGCTTCTCGTTGCTGTGTTGACCTATGCGCCATCCATTTTATCTCTGCTCTGTCATTGGCACTCCCCTTGCACAATCATGTGTAAAGAAACTAGATTGTGGTATTGCAAAAAATGTATACACGCAAATGCAGCACAAACGAACTGCTGGCGTCTGCTTGGAATTTCCTGACTATGGTTTATCCACGAATAAAGTGCACATAGATAGCGTATCATGTTATGCAGCCCCAAGACTCAAAGTTGCTTAAACACCAAGGCTGTTGGTGTTTATATTACCTCATTGTGTGTGTCTTTCTCAAGCTCGGTTTACACCAGTGGGCGACCCCGGTTTGTGATCTTTTCCTATAAAAGCCCATGTACATATTGCTCAGTGTGCTTCCTCCTTGAGTATCTTTTGGTGCTTGTTGGATGAGGCTCCCGCTCATGAGTGTTGATAAATGATCTGATCTTTATTTCACTCGTGTCGATTCTCCTTACTTGTTTGAACCCGTGGACCAAGGGTGACCCTGCACCAGTGTGTCTGGCAGAAGGCAACCTTCCACAGTGCAACTGCGATGTGATTAGTGATATACCCCAAGCCAAGCTCTTAATGCAAAATAAAGGCAGGGGTACATGAGGGGACAGGGAGGAGGCAGCACAAATGTATTCTCGACCCTCTGAATATCCCACATGTCCTTGTAACCCCATACATCACACGCATATGTCGCCATGGGTATAGACTTTTCTTTATAAATCTCAAGTAGGGCAGGTATAGATTTAGATCCCAACCTTTTGGCAAAATCCATACAGCCCCAACTGCTCTTGCAAATGAGTCCTTTTCCAATTACCTTTGTGCAGCCCAAGCCCCATGATCATCAAACAACACCCTAAGTAGGAAAAGGTAGACACTTCGACAGTTCAGTCCCCCATTACAGAAAAACGTAGTCTTGGCGGCCGCTTTACTACCTATTGTCATTGTGTGGGATTTAGAGAAGTTGGTCGCCAGGTCAAGTGACTCCATAAAAGCAATAAAAGCATTATAAACTGAGCTAATGCTAACTTAAACCATATTTACACTTCTCTCTATCTTGCATCAACGTCACAATATATGATGTGATGACTACTCCGGTTGCTTGTTGTCCTAAATAAAAAATTGCAAGCTCTACACTAATAAACAGTGTTCCCAGATACTTTTGCCCACACTGTACCTAACCAATGACATCCCAATTGTCTATGGCTATTCTCCTACAATGTATCAATTAGAATGCTTAAATTTAACTGTGAAAATGACTGAAATCAAAAACAGTACTACCATGAGAGAATCTCTGAATGTATTCTGTAGTTAAATGTTTCTTCTTGCTTGTTCTTTATTGGTGCATGTCCAGAGAACCATCGAATTGTGGAAAAAATGTTAAAGTCTTTGTTTAAAATCCTATAAAAGAAAGTGAAATTGTCTGTGGCCCGGAATCCCCTATTACTCACCTTTAGAAGGTGAATCTAAGTCGAATAAAACCGTACTGAGTTATTTTTTCTTATGATTTGTACGCCTTGCTGCTAAACTTACTGATGGCATATTTCATGTATTTTGCCTACTAATTCTTTATGTAAAAATTTCAAATGACAAGCTTTTTCTGTCATTCTTAGAAAAATGTTAATACGATCATAATTGCATTAGTGACGGGCCCAATCGGGGAGCACCAAAGTCTGTATCAGGACTACATTGTTCTCGGTCCTAGCCATCGGTGCACCTTCTGGTATTTAGGACAAGTTAGCGTGCCGACAATAGCATATCACTTCCTGCAAGTCATATTTACATGTTGCTGCTATAGGGCATCAAGGCTTCAGGTTTCATCTTTGGACCTCGCCCATTCTCACTAAAATTCTCCCAAGCAGCATTAAATGCCCCAACAGTTGATGCAGCATGCATTGTTGTCGGGATGCATATGCCCTGGCAACTGGTCTTTTCTCGATACGCTACTCATTACACATTTATCAGTTAACCCTGGACTCCCAATCAACCTACTTATCACTAGATACAGGTCTTTGGTTCAAAGTCTGTCCTTGCACCTTTGCTGATGTAGGCAATTGCAAATTCAGGCTGAACACGTGACGCATAAGCCCAATGTAAAGAGAGTACAAAAATATTTACAGGAACATTTTAAATCAGGAAATTGTAATATCTAGCATCTGTCACACTACTATAATTTATTTGCTGTGTCTTACTTTCCTGTTCCTCAATATGCCTGCATCTTTTTACTGTTTAAAAAGTTAGAGAGGGCGTGTGGCCTAGCGGGCTATAATGGCGGTCGCACATTAAGCGTGCTCCTGGACCCCTCCGCTACCCGCCCGCAATATGCCAGTCTTGGTCGCCATCCAGCCCTGAAACCAGCTGACCCACACTTTGACTGCGCGTCCTTTGACCTTGGTTGGTGGCCCCTGCCGCGGAGATTCGCTAAAGAAACGGTAGGGTTCCTACATCATTGAATGGCGACCATGGGTCGTGACAGAGCGCCCAAAACCCAGGCCACTCGGACCAAAATGGATCGCTTTACCACCATGGATGCCGTGGTGGAACCGTAGACAGAGAGGTCCCACCGGCTGTAGATCTGACTACCATTCTTCAGGCAATACATGCCTCGCAGTCCTCTGTGGAGGACAAGATTGCAGAGGCACGGGTGGACATCATCCTCCTCCGGCAAGACCGGAGGAATGCGGTGGCCCAGGTCACGGAGACCCAGTCGTGCATCTCCACGGTGGAGGATGATGTCCAGCAGCTTAAGGAGCAAGTCACCCTGCTCCAGTCTCACACCCGAGAACTGCATCGGAGGGCGGAAGACACAGAAAATAGGTCCATCCGCAACAACCTCCGCCTGGTGGGGTTTCCGGAGGGGGTGGAGCAGGGTCGCCCAGCAGACTTCGCGATTGAGTGACCACACCGCTCCTTTTCCCCTAGAACGCTTACGGGAGCAGCCCCCAGGCCCATCATCATGCAAATTCTTAATTTCAAGGACAGCAATTCCATCTTGACTGAGGCCCGCATGCAGCAGTGTCTTAGTTACGAAAATTATACCATCATGGTTTTCCCTGATCATACTCGGGAGGTCCAGGGTCAGCGCCGCTCGTTTGGGGGAAGTTAAGCAAAAGCTGAGTGCCCATACAGTACAGGCTCCTTTTTGCGGCACGCCTGTGAGTGGTGTTCTCCAACAAGACCCTATTCTACAAAGGAGGCTTGGACATGGGCCACGGAGGAACGTCTCCTGGGGGCCGAGGACCGACGTTCATCATCTGGAGGAGTGCCTGGTGGATCTGGCATCCAAGGGGTTCCTGGCCCCCATCCCCAACGCAACTGCTCACGACGATGCCGTGGCCAGAGGCGGGCCTGCTCGGACACCCCGCTGGGTTCCTATCGGAAGCCGGCTTCCGGGAGAACCTTCGAGTGTGCAGCGGTCTGGCTCCTCGGGCCACCTGGATCCTGGGAACACCTCGCCCCGGCCTTCACTGCTGGACCTCCCCGACACTGACCTGTCGCGCAGCCCGATGCTCATCAGGAATCCCGCATGAGCCTGTCTCTTCCTGCCGGGCTTTGTACTGCAGCCAGAGATGGCGGCTCATCTCATCACTGCTCCAACTCTAGATGGACTCAACTACGCACATCCTGCAAAGAGGAAGAGTTCTCCACGTTTCCCAGTCCCGAAAGTTTTAGTTTGCTAGTTTCCACTGTTAGGGCGACAGATGCTTCCGTTCCTGAAGTATAGGGTGGTTGGTGGGGGTCGGGTTCAGGTGGGGCGACCGTGGTCTCGTGTTGTTTGTTTTTTGCTGTTCTTATGCCAGCACTACTGCCTAATCCTGCGACATCCACACAGTGACCGACATTGTCCTTCTATGTCTTACACCCCCACGTGCTTGCCCCACTCCGCTCTCTGCGCGTGCTCGACCATCACCCCAGCCTCTCCATGAACCGTTTCACCTCCCTTCATATTATGTCATGGAATGTGAACGGCCTCCTAGATAAGGTTAAGCGAACTGCAGCCGTGCGATATGCCCAGCGACACAATGTAGACATATTGCTGCTTCAGGAGACCCACCTGGTAGGCAACCTTTGCCCCTTTCTGCCCTATGGTTATGTCGGGTTTGGCACTCTGGGTTTACCTGGGGATCTCGCGGGGTGGCGGTCCTGCTGCGCCGCGCCCTTCCTTTTGTAGAGCGTAAAGATCTACATGATCAAGGAGGCTGCTTTGTTATTTTGGAGGGGAACATTGGGACCCAACCCTTGGGATCCAACCCTTGAACCTGATAGCTGTGTACTCTCACCCTTCTCTGCTGGCTTCCTCGCTCCGGCACCTTGCTCCACTGGTAGCTGCCCTGCCCCCTGGGAACCACTGTAGTTTGGGGGAGGGGGAGACTTTAATGTGGTTATGGACCCGGACCTTTATTCTGCTACAGTCCCTTCTGTCTCTAGGGTTTCCCACTCCACACTCCTTTCAAACTGGGCCGTGACTCTGGGACTGGGAGACGCTTGGGGAATCTGGCACGCAGCTACTCGAATGTTCACTCACACATCGGCCGCCCATCACACACAGGCCAGCTTAGACTATCTGTTTCTTCCGGCCTTGGACTGTCGATTGATCCAGGACATTGTTATCCTTCCCAGAGGCATAACGGATCACTCCCAAGTTTCTATGCGTCTAGGTAGTCTCCCGGTCTCTTCACGCCCGGTCTGGAGGCTGAACACCTGGTTGCTCCAGGACAAGGATTTTCGGAAGCACGTAGGGCTCGAACAGCGTCATACTTCGCAGCTAACCAAGACTCAGTTTCGTCCTCTGGTACCTTATGGGAGGCCGCTAAGGCAACCATTTGCGGGTTTGCCAAAGGCCAACTTAAACTCCAAAGCAGGAGGCCCGGCTCACGCTCCTGGAGGCCCAAGCTGCCAGGCTGGAGGCCCATCCGCCTGGAGAACGAACGGAGGCTCAGGATCGGAAGCTCGCATTCCTCAGGGATGAGCTCAGATAAGCCTCCATGGAGTCCGGATAAGCTGTTGTGGAGGTCCTCTGTGGCGCGGGTGTATGGGTGGGGAGATAAAAATGGGAAGCTCCTCCACTGCTTACCCACTTATCCAATGGATAACCGTATTATTCCAGAGGTGATGGATTCCCATGGGTAGACCCATCAGGCCTCCACGGCGGTGGCCCAATGTTTTGCTTCAAACTATGCTTCCTTGTACTCTGCCCAACCCCCAGACCTTGCTCTCTCGGAGCTCCTCCGGAGTGAAAGATTCCCCCTCTCGCGGCTACTGACGCTGTAGCAGAGGGCCTTCATTTCCCAATTATTCAAGAAGAAATCAATGATGCTATCTCCCGCAAGTCCTCCAGTGGGTTTCTCTCCTACAGAAGACCCAGTAGTCATTACTCCATGATTTATCGTCCGGAACAAATAATTTTCCCTCATGCTTCCTTAGTAATTATTGATTGTGGTCATCACAACTACATGCCTGGTCGTTTTACCCTTCCAGTCAGACTTGAAGACCCTTCAACTCATCTTTCAGCGTCTGCTGTTTTGTCCCGTAGTTTGGTCACTGTTATATCTTGGTAGAATTTCTGTTGTGGATTTCTATTTTGGAGGGCTATCAGTTTGTTTCTTTTGAAGATCAGCACTTTTACTTTTACCTTTTGGTCTATGTAGAATGGTTTATGCTTAGCATGGTGGAACTGTAAACTAATAGGATTCTTTAGTCTGCTGTCCTGGCTCTTCCACTCCAGAGCTTGTTTTTAGTAATGAACTGCATGGCCTTGTATAAAATGTACTGTAGGCCTCTTGTGTAGACTTTTCATGTTCAAATAAAATTCACATTTTAGCATTTTGCTTGGCAGTGCTAGACAAACGGCAATATTGGGAAAATATAAAGAAAGTACCAATGAGATGGATACTGTGGTGATTCCAACCACAGGACCATTGTTTTAGGTTTCCAACATGTACTGGAGACTCTTCCAAACTCAAAAACTAGACAGCAAGAGAACAAGCAGCATATGAATACAAAATATGTTAGTGCTATAGAAGTGCCTGACATTAGGTGGAAAAAAGCCATTGGCACATAAAAATGCTCAAAATCAAAACTCCTGATTTCAAGGTGAACACCTGACCTGTGCTAAAGTTACAAAGGTGGTGCTTCGTGGTGTTATTGATAAATGTTTGATAGGAAAACAAGCAACCAAACATGCCTATAAATAATTTAAGATTTCCTTCTGTAACTGGCGTGCAAAACGTTCTTAAAGCAAAAAAGACAAATTAGCTGCTCATTTTCTATCTATCACATACAAGACTGGCTTAACTTCAGAAAACACACAAGAGATTAACCAAGATATAAACTGTGGATATGCCAGCTCAACATCACTGACTGGAAACTAGCATGCTTTGCTTTGTACATTTAGTAAAGAAGTCTTTTACCTGAAATTCTGGTACACCAGGTGACCTTAAAACCGTTTTCCTCTTCTTAGTTATTGTCCGTTTAGATGGAGATTTTTTTCCTGTTAGAAACCGAGCGAGAGAAACTTCACTATGATGCTCATTACATCTCCTTAACGAAACTAGAATTATGACAGCTCTGAAAGTTGAAGTATAACTGAATAGATGTCTTGTGTTGACACATTCACAAGACTATTGGGAGATACGTTAAGTATAAGCAAACAGTGGAAAAGGCAGAGTTCAGGCATCTGTATAATTGAAATATTGCAATGCAAACACACACTCAAGTACTTATTCATGTTACAATTGCGAGTCATGACGAATATCAAAATGGTCGGACACAATTTGCAGTGTGGGACTGTAGGAAGCTGGCTCTGTATTTGCTATCAGTACAAAAAAACAAATTATCCCTTGATTCACTCAATCAACAAGAAACCCCTATCAATAGTGGAATTCTTATTCTTGGGAAGACGCTCCCACATTGTCCACTTTTAAACCAGTAGTAGGCACAGAGATCACACTGTTGGAGGTGGAGGGTGCGATAAGGAGACTCTTGGCAGGAAAAACCCCTGGTATTGACAAAATCCCCGGGGATTTTTAGAGGGACCAACCAGCGATCTGGACCCGGTACTTGTGTCTGATGTTTAATGCCAGGGTTCCCTCATACCTGAAACATGGCTGGGGCGGAAATGGTCCAAGTATTTAAAAAGGGCTCCCCCTTAATCCCTGCAAATTACCGCCCAATCAGTTTGATCGACATGAGCCGAAAACTCTTTGCACGGATTATCCTCATTCGCCTCCAGACCTGGATGGAGGAATCGGAGATATTGAGCCCCTACCAAGCCGGATTTAGGGAACAAACATCCACCGTAGACCAACTCCTAAGATTCCAACTTCTATATTGGGAAACGGTGAAAGTAGAGGGTGGCAGCCTCTACTTAATTTTTGACGACCTTAAGACGGCATTCGATCTGGTACCCCGGGCTATTCTGTGGGAAGTTCTGGCGGATATGGTGATTCCAATCTATCTTCTTAATATTCTTAGGAGACTCCATTTAAACAACTTTGCACAGGTCAGAAGTGGTAAAAGGGGTGCCCTGACACCTTTGTTCGTGGTCAATAGAGGAGTGCGACAGGGCTGAGTCCTGGTGGCCACCTTCTTCTGTCTCTTTGTTAATGCCCTAAATGCTCATCTCAGAGGGGTCAAAGACATCGAAGCACCCAAGCTATGAAATGAGCAGGTAGTGGCACTTATGTTTGCTGATGACACCCTCCTACTGTCCAAATCCCCGATGGGAATACAGCGTGCCCTAGATCGTTTTGCCAGCTTTTGCGAGGAAAGTGGGTGGAGATTAACACCTTAAAGACAAAATACATGATCTGTAATCCACCAAAGATCACTCATTCCAATCCTTTTATGAATGGTATCATCTTGGATAGGGTTACTGTGTTTGAATACCTGGGTATTAACCTTACTGACAACATGGAGTGGGGCCCTCAGATAGCCAAGGCTAAACTTAGGCTGGTACAGACAACAGGAGGTGTTTTAAAATTGCACAGGGAATCCACCTCCAAACCAGTTGCCTCCATTTTGGAAATGTATAAAGCTCAAGCCCGGGGAGCCTTTTTATATGGGGCAGAACTGTGGGGACACTGTTCAACTGAATATATCCTTAAGGCAGCAAATTGCTATTTGAGATCTATGTTGTTTCTCCCAGTCAGTACTCCCCTTATCCCTCTAAGACTGGATCTAGGTATCAGACCCATAGAAGAAGAAATTGGTCTTCGCCCTCTAATATATAGGCATAGACCAGGTCGATCGCGAGGTACCGGTAAGCTCGTCGACCCTCTGGCAGTAGCTTGCGTTGTTGTTTAATTATTGAGACGTGATTTAAGCTTTTTATTTTGTATCCCTTCATTCTCTTTGACTGCTATGAGCCCTTGCCCACCCTCAAACGAACCAGCTGTTCTGATTTGCTGAAGGGAGTTTAGCTGGGGTAGGGCGGGCTGGAGAACGTGACGTTTTTCCTGTTAGTCAGGCTCCACCTGTCTTTTCCAGGCTTTGCCCGCGCTTCGCATGTCTTTTCCATTTGGGCCTCCCGGAGCAGCTGCTGCTGCTGTGAGGTAAGTGGGCCCCTGACCGAGCAGTAGCAGAGTCGGTAAAATAGACTCACTGCATGCAAGGCCATTTCATTTTAACGTTGGCTGCCACTGCTCTTTTACATGCCTTCGGTAATAAAGTGCAGTGGCAGGCAATGTTAAAATTAGAAGTCCTTTCAGGCACTGGGCCGGTACTGCTGTGGCAGCATATGTTACAATTCTGCTCCCCTGATTGTGTCGTTTCTCTTGCCTCTGCCCCCTGATTGTGCTGTTTTTCTTGCCTCTGCTCCCCTGATTGCACTCGTTTTTCTTTCCTTCTGCCCCCTGATTGCACTAGTTTTTCTTGCCTTCTACTCCTGATTGCACTCGTTTTCTTGCCTTCCGCTCCCCTGATTGCACTCGTTCTTCTTGCCTTCTGCTCCTCTGATTGCACTCGTTTTTCTTTCCTTCTGCCCCCTTATTGCACTCGTTCTTCTTGCCTTCTGCTCCCCTGATTGCACTCGTTTTTCTTGCCTTCTGCTCCCCTGATTGCACTCGTTTTTCTTGCCTTCTGCCCTCTGATTGCACTTGTTTTTTTTGCCTTCTGCTCAACTGATTGCACTCGTTTTTCTTGCCTTCTGCCCCCCTGATTCCACTTGTTCTTCTTGCCTTCTGCTCCCCTGTTTGCACTCGTTTTTCTAGCCTTCTGCCTCCCCGATTGCACTTGTTTTTCTTGCTGTCTGCTCCCCTGATTGCACTTGTTTTTCTCGCCTTCTGCTCCCTTGATTGATTGCACAGCGCGCCTGGTGCCACCGGTTGCTTTGTGTGGGGGCGCCAATATTATGGCAAAAGCATTTTCTGCTGAATTCCTGGCCTCCAGCAAATTTCAAACAACAATAAAAATATCAAATTAACTGGGTGATGAATGTACTTCCTCAAAAGAGAGAGAGATCGGAGGTTTGTGTAATAATCTGCAAAGGAAGTTTTTACTCATCGTAAGGTAGCACAGAGGGTAAATATGTCTACTGTAAAGAACTTGCATATATAACGTAATGTAAACAGGTCAGTGGGTTACTAATTTTGTCAGAGAGAATATATTGTTGCTAGCCTTTTAGAAGTTAAAATTCTAATGTATAGCAGTGAGCAAGTAACCTATCAAAGAGCTGCATGAAAACTGCAAAGTATTAGCTGGCTGGACCGTTTTGATTTCCCCAAGTTTTTTATCAGCCTACTATTGCAACAATAGGTTAATTTGGGTAGAAATTAATTCTTATTATTAAAGAGAATCCCCCAACCATGGTGTTAGGTTTTAAATTTTATGATTCTCCCTCTTCTGACCAAGCACTTTTAAACTATCCTGCCTACCAGTATGGATGACCTGTGATTCCTATAGCTTCTTGTCGTCTGTCTTTTTGTTTTTGTTTTTTTGGAAAACCTTTATTTACCAAAACTAAGTACACCGCTATTCAGCCGTACATCCCGGAGGCCAGGCAGCATTGTGACTCAATTCGTAAACATGTACAAAACAAAAATACAGGAGTAGTCAGGTTTAATTTTATGATATAAAAATTCTAAAATAACGAGAGAAACCAACAGAGCCAGGAAAAAGAAGAGAGGAGAGAGAAAGGAAGAAAGAAACAGATAGAGAGAGAGAAAATGAAAAGTACCAAGGCTGAGGAGCACAATAATTTTAGGCACATATCACGGGGAGAGGCGGGGTCGATACACCATACAAACATCAGGATACAAGACAAGCACGTGGACGGGGAGCAGAGAATCAGGATGAACCATGTGGAACCTAGGGAAGGGGGGGAGCTATGGGGATAGGCGGACCTCCGGCTGAACCATCTCCGGGGGTGCACAAATGTCTCCTCTATACGAGTTCCAAGCACTCCAGACCAACCCCCACATCTTGGGCTTACCCCGGGCCATGTAAACAGTCTTCTCTCGGAGCATGCACCAATCCATATTGGTTTTCCACAGGCTAACAGTGGGGGGGGGGGGGGGGGGGGGTTGAAGCACCCCATTTCTGGGCGATGTCTCTCTTAGCTATCATATTGCCCAAGGTGACCCAACGGGTCTGAGCCACATTGTAATCAGTCGGACCCCACACATTCAGCAGACAGCGCCGAGCCTCCGCATGCAGGGTCACACCAGTCACAACTCTCATTATCGCATGCACACGCTCCCAGTAGGAGGCAATGACCTGACACTCCCAGAGTATGTGCATAAAGGTGGCCATCGCGCCACATCCTCTCCTGCAAAGGCCATCCTGGGAGAGTCCCATGTGAATTAATCTGGGGCCTGTGATGTAAACCCTGTGGAGCACCTTCAACTGGACCAGTCGCAGCCTGGCTGAGATGGCCACCTCCTTAGGGGAGGAGACCGCAGATTGCCATTCCTCATCATCCATCTCAATCCCGTCATTCACCCAAAGGTCTCTCAGTTTCACCAGTAGGTCCATCCGTACATTAATCCGTTTTTTTATAGGTCAGGGAAATGGCACTATCCGGCATATGGCCGTCCAGCACCCTGTCTTCTAACGGAGACGACTCAGGAACTTTCTCTCCCACAGGCATAGAAGATGTGAGTGCGTGTCGTAGCTGTGCATACCGAAAGTATTCCGTAGCTTCCAGTTGGAACTCGGCCTGTAGAGCAGCGAACGATTTAATTTCCCCCCTAGACAACATGTCTGCGACCTTGGAAATGCCAATGAGGTCCCACCGGTCAAAACCCTTGGAGTGCCACAGTTTCCCCAGCAGGTCAGAATCATATAGGGGAGTAGCCATGGTGAGCCTACCCTGCCAGCCCAGAGTTTTGGTCACCGCCCTCCACAAGTGCACCGCCGTCTTAGTGGGTCCAGTTAGTTTCCGGTCCAGAGATCTAGAGTACAGCGCCCTATAGTACATCCGGTCATTCATAAGCCAGCGATCCATGGCGTATCCCGGGTTGACTGCCGGTCCGTAAAAACCGTGATTAACAGCCGCCAGCTGAGACGTCCAATAATAGCGACGTATGTCCGGCAAGGCAATGCCCCCATCGTACCACGGTATAGTCAACTTGGCAATAGAGATCCGCGGTCTGCCATCCCACAGTAAGGTACGCTGCAGGCTCTCAACCTCTCCAAAGTACTTGGACGGCACTGGGTCTTGTGTGTTCTGGAGCCCATAGAGGAACCGCGGCAGGGACATCATTTTAAACAATGCCGCTCGGCCCAACAGGGACAGCGGCAATCTCTTCCAACCCTCCTACTCGCCGCAAACGCGCCAGAGGGGGTAGTAAGTTGTTAGTGTAACGCGTACGGGCATCCATTGAAATATAGATGCCCAAGTACTTGAATCCCTGTTGCGAGATCTGTATAGCGCAGCCTCTAGGGAGACGCGGAGTGTCTCCACACAGCACATAGAGGTAGGACTTGGACCAATTGATGACCAGGCCCGAGTAACCACCAAAAGTACCCAGTATGTCGAATGCCATAATCAAAGACCGGCAGGGAGAGGTAAGATAGAGAAGGATGTTGTCTGCATAAAGCGAGACGCGATCCTCAAAGCCCGGCGACCATTTGATACCCGCAATATCGGAATGCATACGGATCCATGCGGCCAACGGCTCAAGCGCTAAAGCAAAAAGGAGCGGTGACAGCGGACAACCCTGTCTAGTACCTCTGCGCAAGGCAAATGAGGCCGACAAACGACCGTTCACCGTCACGTTGGCCATCGGGGAAGAGTAAAGGAGCCGAACCCAACTAATGTAATCAGGCCCGAACCCAAATTTAGCAAGCACCGCCCGGAGGTAGTTCCACTCAAGCGAGTCGAACGCCATCGTCGCGTCAAGCGAAGCAAGCACAGTCGGTTCTGTGAGCATGTGAGCTCGCGCCATAACCGCATGAAGCCTGCGGAGATTAAGGGCCGTGTTCCGATGTGGGATGAAACCAGACTGGTCCGGATGAACCAAGTCTGCAATCACACCCACAAGCCGATTGGCTAGTAGCTTCGCCAGGATTTTAGGCTCGGCATTCAACAGGGAACTAGGACGGTATGACCGACATAGGTCACGAGGCTTCCCCTCTTTGTGAATGACCACAATAGTGGCCAAACGTTGATCAAGCGGGAGCTCGCCGGCCTCTCGAGCCGCCAGGAACATATCCCTCAGGGGTGCAGCGACGGTGTCCGCCTTGAGCTTGTACAGCTCCACTGGGATACCGTTGGGTCCCGGAGCTTTCCCAGAGCGCAGCGACCTTATCGCCAGTGCCACTTCATCTACCGTCATGCCGCGGTCCATATCCTCGCGCTCAACATCAGACAAACAGGGGAGCTCGATCTCCTCCAAAAAGGAAGCCGAGTCCGATTCGGATAGGGCGGAGACAGACGTGTAGACCGTCTCAAAGTAGTCAGCAAATGCCTCGGCAATAGCAGTAGGGTCAGTGACGACCAGGCCGTTTTCGCCCAGGATTTCTGGTACAACTCGGGATGCCAGTTCCTTCTTGTCCAGCCAGGCAAGGAGCTTACCCGCCTTGTCCCCGGCGTCATAGATCCTACCCTGCTGTTCCCTGCCCATCGCCTTGGCCGCGTCAGTAGCAGTGGCGCCATATTCCGACTGCTTCAGGGCGAGAGCATGGAGCAAATCCGGAGTCGGTCCCAGGGCCAACTGGGAATTTAGTTCAGCAATGTCCGACTCCAGCCGCACCAAGTCCTCATCCCGTCTCCTACGCGCCTCGGCTATCAAGGAGAAGGCCTCTCCTCTAAGAACAGTCTTGAAGGCCTCCCAAAGAGAGACGGCCGAGGTAACTGAGCCCGTATTTTCAGCAAAATACAGCTCAATGGACTTAGCTAGGAGGTCACGGGTCTTAGGGTTGCGAAAATACCAGGGGTTGATAGACGCCACTCTAGCTGCGGCCATTATACCAAAGTCGAAAGACACCCAAACCGGAGAGTGGTCTGAGATGCCCCTGGCCATGAGACTAGCGCTAGAAACCGACTGCGCTTGAGCCGCGGGGGTCAAAATATAATCGATACGGGAGAGACTACCATGAGCCCCTGAATGGAAGGTGTATTGTCGCTGGGCGGGATGCAGGAGTCGCCAACAATCAACCATGCCCATGGTGTTCATGAAATCAGGGAGCCACGACTGTGCACTACGAAGATCTCTGGACGGGAAACGATCCAAATCACCCGAAACCACAGAATTGAAGTCCCCACCCAGAATCAGCAGCCCCTCCGGGAGACTCAAGATGGCGCCACTAAGGTCTTGGAAGGTGGTTGTTTGCAGCCCCGGGGGGACATAAACCGAAACCAATACCAGAGTGCGCCCCTCCCACCTGCACACCACGGCCACGTAGCGGCCCCTATCATCCACCAACGTAGACTCCACCTCTAGGGGAAGGGACATGCGCACCATGATGCCCACCCCTCGGGACCCCGTAGAGAACCCGGAGTGGGCCACCATTTTAAACCCTCTCCTGTTCAGAGCCTTACAGGTGTTACCAACAAGATGAGTTTCCTGTAAAAGAACATCTGGAACACAGCGTTTAAGCAATTGTATCACAACACCACGTTTAATACGGTCCCCCAACCCATTTACGTTCCAACTCAACACATTCAACAACTTACCCCCCATCATCAAAGACGTCCCACCCCAGCAACCCCCCCCCCCCGGAATGCAGCCAACAAACCGATAGTACCAGAACAATAGAATCCCAGCCATGAAGAGAGCAGAAAGAAAGAAACAGGTAGAAAACACACGCCCCAACCACCCCCCACCCTGCACCCCTGCATTAGACTAGAAGCCACCCCAACTAGCAGTGTGCCTGTCGCCCCGAAAACTAACCTACAAGAAGCCCCCAGAGGAGAAAGGAGACATCCTATCCCCCCGTTACCCTCCTTATTAAGAAGTTCAGAAGTAATAAGAAAAAGAATCAATGTTCAAGTTCGATGCCAACCGCAGCAACCCCCCCAGATAGAAAGTCACAGGCAGAAAGTTCATTCCTGGGAACCTGGACCTCCTGCTGCACCTTCCGTCTGGTCCTCCGGTTCGGTCCGACGTTGAGGCAAAGTGTCCAACCAGTCCCCTGCCGCATCCGGAAGATCAAAAAACATTGTCCGGTTGCCATGCTCGATACGGAGTTTTGCAGGATAAAGCATGGAGTATCGCATCCCCATCTCCCTAAGCCGCCGCTTCACACCCATAAAACTTTGCCGGCGTTTCTGAACAGCCTGTGTGAAGTCAGGGAAAAAGTTAATATCAGCGTTCTGGAATCGCAGCGGGCCAGCGCTCCTCGACGCCTGCAAAATGGCGTCTCGGTCCCGATAGTTAAAAAGTCTCGCAATGATGGGGCGAGGGGATGCACCCGACTTTGGTGGACCACCCGGCAGCCTGTGTGCTCTCTCGACTGAAAAGAACTTGCTCAATCCGCCCGGTGCCAAGTTCTTAACCACCAGTTCTTCCACGAACAAGTCCACTGACTCATCCTCGGCTCCCTCCGGCACACCCGTAATGCGGACGTTCTGGCGCCGGGCCCGTCCCTCGAAATCGTCAAGCCGGCGAGCAAGTACCCCATTAGCCGCCTTCAGGTCCCGTACCTCGGTCTGTACATCCGACATGTCGTTAGTCAAGCTCGACGTTTTGATGTCGAGCGACTTCACTCTGTCGTTCGTCTTGCCGAGGTCGGCTCTAATGAGATTGAGTTCGATCTTAAGGGTATCCACTTTGCTGGACAGCGCCTCGTATTGGCTATGCATCTCAGCCTTCACACCAGCAATGGCTCCCATCACGTCCCGGAGTATGAATTCAGGATCTTCAGGGGACATATCTCGTTGCGAGTCTTTAGTGTGGCCCGGCGATCCCTTTGAATGGGAAAACCGTTCCGGGATGGTAGATTGAGACTGAGTCGGCTTCTTGCTGACCCTCGGAGGTTTCCCTTTGTCCGGATCCCCTCTGCCCGCCATGTTGAATAGTAAGGGCAGGATAGTCCAAGGGAGGGGCAGGCCACCAATAACACCTCCAGTCAATGCGAGACACACAATACTGAGCGCCCCCAATACGACAAGAGGAAAGTTATGAAGGAGACCGCCCAGGCCAGCTGGTCCAACAAGTGTGGCAGGCCCGCACGGGGCGTCCCGAGGCAGGCCACTTCTCGGTCCCAACAATACCAGTCAATGACGTAGGTAGTGCCTGCCAACTTCACGACGGCATAATTCGGTCCAGGAAGCTCGGATCTTCAGTCTGAGACCGGGCGCCGCTTCAGCATCGACTTAGCCATTGATTCCCACCATCGTGGGACAGGATAGATAGCAGGATCAGTGCGGAGGATCGGAGGGTCTTCGGAGCTCCGAGTACACGCGGCCATCTTGGTTGCCCGCGAAGCTCCTCCCCCCAATTTGTCGTCTGTCTTATGTAACATTTGATTGATTTTCTCTGTGTAATCTGTGTGATGTAAAATGTTCTGACACCTTATAGGAGTGACGCTATAAAACGAATTAAATGCACCAGAGAGAGAGTGGTTATTAAGTATTTTGTTCAAACAGTACGGGCTCTGAAGAAATTAGGCTTACAGTTAATGAAACAGGGCGTGGGGGGTCTCTTCGAAAAATGTGTGAGTTGCTTGGGGTCTAGTAGCTCACAATGATATTCACTGACCAGAAGTAGCGCTCACTACACAAAAGGTTGGAGACCCCTGGAGTAGACTATGGGTAACCCCAGAACTGAGGTATTTTAGAGAGGAAATTAAAGAACTTATGGGACTCCCTGGGACAGACAAAATCCAATGGTTTGCATACATAAGATATAAGAGCAAGAGGTTGGGCTACCCTTATTTTTGGAGCAACCCCGAAGTAGCTTGTATGAAGGTGTCCCGTGCCGATTTGGTGAAATTCCATCGTAACCAACAGCTGGAGAATATTGTTACTACCTCTTTGCTGGGCTCCCTAACTCTAGACTTTCTGAGTAATAAAGATGAGTATAAACTTTAGCCATTTATGGATGAGATTGTTCCTAGTGAAGCCAGGAAACTATGTCCAATTTAGACAGGGCACATTACCACTCAGGGTTTTCTCGCACAAATGGTCTCACAATAAATAGCTCGAATGTCCAGCATGTGGTGCAAAGGAGGAATCTGTGCCCCATACTTTCTTTTTCTGCCCATCCTATAAGAATATTAGGTAGCGATGGCTCATCCAATTGCGCAGAAACTTGAGGCTCAAGCAGTACTACCAGGAACTCAGGATTATAAAATGTGATACCTCCCTACCAGTTGTATTCTCTGTTTTTTGTTATTTACACGCCATGTGGCGGAGGTGCTGGTCAATCATTAACAACAATTCCAGCGGACAATTTTCTGTTTAACCTAGCCCGTTGTGTGTGATCTGTGTCCTGCCTGTACACTATTTTTAACTTGTACATATCTCCTTCACCTTTTTATCCTCTTATCTTTTTTAGCTTTTATGAAATGTAAATTGTGTAACAAACGGAGATTCACATAGCTGTAATGAAGTTTTTATTGATTGCATTTTGTATCTTTTAAGGTCTGTGACCGAAATGAAGATTATTTGAATGAATGAATGGAAGTCTTAATTCATATAAAACACATAAATAAACTAAAAAAAGATCTCACTCAAAGTCCCTGAAACACTCAAACGATGATACTACTATAACATGCAATATTAGCAATTTGGTAACTGTTAAGGTGAGAGCGCACTGCAGGTAAAGGAATATACAATGTGCACAGTAAAAGTCTTGCAGCCAACACGTGTTTCGTCTGGTCTTTTTAGACCAAAAGACTTCCTCAGGGCTGCAATCCAAACAGAGTATAGTATTGCCATTAAATTAATAATGTTTGAACCGTAAAACATCTACATTAAAGGCATCACAAATGTTTATAGGGAGACATCCCAAACCTTAGGGTGCTCAATAGTAGAAAAGAGTAAAGTTAGTTAAGGCTTAACACCAAGTTGAAACTACAGGCACCTTTTTATAGTGTATTCTGAGTAGGTAGAGAGTTGTTTCCTACTTCATATTATGTAGGTTTAAAAGTACAACAGTAATTGAAAGTGGGTTAGTTGTAAAAGGGGTGAGCATGCTGTTGGGTTTCATACCTATATTTCTCCACGTATATGGGTATTGGAATTAAGGTCCTATTCTGGTCAGGTAAGGTTCTGCATAGGGTTGTAAATTATATAAACTCAGTTAATATTGCATCACAATGTTTACAAATCTATATCGCTTTGTAAATAATATAAGGTATTCTCACCTATTATTAAACCTTGTCCGTTTAGTATCTTGAGTCTAAATGGTTTTGTATCCAGGTGTCCGTGTTCTTCACCTGCTAGGTAAGAACCTGAGTTAATATTTATCCTAAACGTATTTTAAGTGCTACGTTAGCATTCACTCGAATCTGGCATACTCCGGTGATTCTAAGAGTATATTGAGAACTACGTTAACACTCACACCGATCTCGCATAGTTTGGTGATTCCAAAAGTGCCTTACCTCGCGTACAGTGTTAGGTACTCCGGAGCGCGTCTCTCTGTACTGGCGTCCTGGTTGCGCGCCATCTTGCTATTCTCCTTTATACTTAGTGGTAGCTAGCGGGTGCCATTAGAGTAAAACACGTTTACGTGTTTTAATGTTAATTCATTAGATCTCCGTCTTTCTTTCGCATAACATGCATATACGTTATTGACGTAAACTACTAATGTGTATTTTCGATAATTACGTGTAAATCTAGGTTTGTATAATATTAGCGAGGACTATGTTTGTTCCGTATTTGATACGGAAAATGCAAATTAATCCTTAGCTTTAGTTTATTTTGCTTTGTTTTTATTTTTGGTACAGTGGGAGATATTTATTTACATATATCTAAGTTCCTATTTGCATATGCTTAATGGCAGCATATATCGGAGCATAGTAAGAAGAACAGCGCCATCTTGGAATGGTATTGTAGTGCAATGATCTAAAATTAGATTATCTTGTTCAGTATATTAACGTGCATACTCGGTGGTCCGCTTTTAATCTCGAAAATGGAGTCCTAGTATGTTATTAAATTATGTGGTTAGTCTGTTTAACAGTATGACTATAGTAATATTAAAAAATATATTTGAAAAAACACAGGGATATTGCCCTTCAGCATCTCACCAAAAGTATTAGTAGCCGAATACACAGCAAAATTGTAGGAGAGTTACAAGAAAGTTTATGAATTCATTTAGAGTTGATATCTATAAGTAATTTGAACATATTAACTGCATTCTTATTCTTAGTCTCAGTTATACATATTGGTCTACAATATCCAGTTACAAATGCATAAAATCACAGTACATATTCATACACAAGTCAGTAATAGTTGCATTAACTTCAAGGCTATAGTAGTTTCGGTCATCTTATTAGTATAACAGTATATATTCTTCACATGAAGTACATTGTTATACCTTTCGTTATTCCACAATACAATACAGGTAATATTCAACAGATACATTTATTCATTTCCCAGAAAGAATTCATATTCATGGTCTACGTTTAGGCCCATATCTACAGCTTTCAATTTTATCAGCCAGGTTACTTCTCTCCTTCTTAGTGTCAGAATTCTGTTTCCTCCCCTAGGGTCGGATTCTATGTGGTCTATACCATGATAGGTAAAGGTGTGTTTCACTTTATCTAAGTGATTTCTGATTAAATGAGCCGAAGTGGGATACCGGGTATCCCCTTGTTTTATGGCTCTAAAGTGTTCTGACATCCTGCCTCTGAGTCTCCTTTTGGTGCTTCCAACATATATCTTTCCACAGCTGCATGCAATAACATACACAACAAAAGTTGTGTCACAGTTAATGAATTTTTCTATGGTAGTCTCTCCTGTGTCATTGTAGTTCAAGCTTACTACTTTTTTCTTTGCCCATCTACAGGTAGGGCATTTCCCACATTTGTAGAACCCTTTAAATTTAGATAGCTAGTCTTTATTTACAGGTTTCTTGGGATAGCTTGGGCTAAGGATGTTAGCCAGGGTCAGTCCTTTCTTATATGTAATGGAGGGATTACGAGTAATATAAGGTGTAATATCTCGATCTAACTTCAACAGGGGCCAGTGCTTCTTTAGAATTGTATACAACTTAGTGCTTTCTGTGCTGTAGTCTGTTATTAGTCTGACTTTGGCCTCAGAGTCAGAGCATGTTTTGTTAGATTTAACCTTTAAAAGGTCTGGCCGTTTCATTTTTTTGACTCTAGAGACTGCTTTTTCTATAGTTAGTGTGTCATAGCCTCTTCTTTCAAAACGTTTTGACATATCTTTCAGATTAATATGAAAGTCTCTATCTTGAGAACAGTTTCGTCTGGCTCTTATCATTTCACCATATGGAATGCTATTCAGTTGGCTTTTTGGGTGACAGCTTTTGGCGTGAAGTATTGCATTACAGCTGGTTGGTTTTCTGTACATTCTACTCTTAAGATGGCCTGCCTCTACAAATAGCTCTATATCTAAAAATGTAATCTTATTATAGTCATATAGAGTTGTGAATTGTAGATTGTAAGGGTTATCGTTTAAGTAGTCAAAAAAGCCTTTAAGTTGTTCTACTGTTCCTGTCGATATTAGGAGGCAATCGTCAATGAACCTGCCCCAGTAATGTATGTATTGGATCCATTCTCCATTGCTTGGGCCCCAAGTGGTAACCGACCAATTTTTGTCTTGAGCACCGAAAGTGCTCGATGAAATAATTTGATTGTTATTGAGCTAAACTATTAGCACATAAGTAGGTCGTGGTAACCGACCAATTTTTGTCTTGAGCACCGAAAGTGCTCGATGAAATAATTTGATTGTAATTGAGCTAACCTATTAGCACATAAGTAGGTCGTGGTAACTGACCAATTTTTGTCTTGAGCACCGAAAGTGCTCGATGAAATAATTTGATTGTTATTGAGCTAACCTATTAGCACATAAGTAGGTCGTGGTAACCGACCAATTTTTGTCTTGAGCACCGAAAGTGCTCGATTAAATAATTTGATTGTTATTGAGCTAACCTATTAGCACATAAGTAGGTCGTGGTAACCGACCAATTTTTGTCTTGAGCACCGAAAGTGCTCGATGAAATAATTTGATTGTTATTGAGCTAACCTATTAGCACATAAGTAGGTCGTGGTAACCGACCAATTTTTGTCTTGAGCACCGAAAGTGCTCGATGAAATAATTTGATTGTTATTGAGCTAACCTATTAGCACATAAGTAGGTCGTGGTAACCGACCAATTTTTGTCTTGAGCACCAAAAGTGCTCGATGAAATAATTTGATTGTTATTGAGCTAACCTATTAGCACATAAGTAGGTCGTGGTAACCGACCAATTTTTGTCTTGAGCACCGAAAGTGCTCGATGAAATAATTTGATTGTTATTGAGCTAACCTATTAGCACATAAGTAGGTCGTGGTTGCAGGAGAGTAGGGTCTGCAATCCTATGATCACCCAGATTTTTTGCTTTTGTTTCACTGGTTTACGACTTTCTCTGGCTGTGGGCCTGCCCATCAGACCCACAGCCTAGCTGTTCTCTCGCTAAATTGACATGTGTATCTTAGGTGCATTACCCAATTGGAACTGGGCCACCTTGTCAGACCCTGTAACTCAGGGCATCGGTGTACCCAGGGCCTACCAGGGGCTGAAGCATGCATTATGCCACCCCTGGATGGCCATCTAAATCTGACACAACTGGCTGCACGACAGCTGGGGCAAGGTGGTGTACTCGCCCTTTGCTTTAAATATAGTATACCTATATCTAACCCTAAAATGGACACCCGAATTCCTATCAGTCACTCCTATGGCAGGCCTTGACAATCCTGAAGGCAGAGTGCGTGGAATCGTGTGAATTGGGCTCTGGCACGAGCCGAGCCCGGTTGCAGCTTGCGGAACCCAGACCCAATGGCTGTTCCATTATAACGCGTACCATATCGCTAACTTCGGTATCGCGTTATCAAGACATGTCGAGTAAGGTGTCATACAAATCGGGATACTGACCCCTCACCAATGCTGGCGACGGGGTTAGCATTCCACCCTTCTAGAGGGACACGACATGTACGTAACTGTGAACCCCGGTTAAAGTTAACTGCAGCCTCAGCTCCACAAAATGGATGCTGCCACCACAGACACGAGTCTGACCTCCTGCTGCTGGGAGTCCTTCCAGCGGGGAGAGCTTGGACAAAGGGTTTCCTGTCCGGGGCGGTGCTCGCACCATCCCAGACAGGGTTTTGTGTATCCTGGGTAGGCAGGGCTTTACAGGAAGGTGACTGCGGAGTGGCACCCCGGTGCTCACTACGCATCTGCCGGCTAGAACCAGTTTCAGGGACACACCAGCCCCTGACCTGGGGAAAGTCCGGCAGGGGAGAGGGGTGTAACCACCCCCCTTCCTGGTCCCACCCCTAGGGCAGGACCTAGTCGCGTACCCACCCCTTTCTTAGGATAAAGGCAGGAGCGGGGACCCTTCCAAATTAGATCATCTTTGAATCAAGAATACTTTCTACGAAAGGAACTCTCGACTCTTCTCAAGATTTCTCCCTTGTGACTAAGGAGTAGTCACCCTGCATCCGCAGGTACCATCTAAGAACTCTGCGGTTTGCTGCACGTCCTTCCTCAGGAATCCGACTGCCCAGCTCGACGAGAACCGGCTTCCCTGGCACCTCTGACCTCTACCCACATCGTCAGCTCAGCTGAGATCCATGGGTGCGACGAGACCTCGAGGGACCGGCCATCTTCAAAACCTGCACGATTTCTTAACCAGCACGACCGCCGAGGGATCCTCTGGTGACTGCTCTGGGGTCCGAGAAGCCCCGACTCTGAGCAGCTCCAGCACCGAAGTTCAGCCTCCCAGTATCTCCACGATCTGCGTGGGTCCCTTCTGCTCTTTGCTGCTCAGCACGTTGTCTGGCTACTAGCCCGCTGGCTTGTGGCCTTCGACGACGCCCGACAACCAACGCTGCTGGTCTGGTTGCTCCAGACTGGCCTTTGCTCCCTTCTGAGAGAGGAGCACCCCCGGACCCTCCTGGTCCACTCAAGACGCCATTTTAGGTCCACCACGTGGCCCTGAATTTGCCAAGGCTTGTTGCCCCAATCCTGGGCCCAGCGACGCCGACAGCATCAATCTTCGTGGGACAGCTCGCACCTCCATCCTGGTCGCCGACAACGCCTCCTGGTCCGTGAGACTGCCGAGCCTAGCGTCGCCCACTCACCTAGTCAAGGTGACGATCATCCGGTGCCCTCCTGGTACCCTCTGGCTACTGGCTAGTAGTTACGAACTTGGTCCCCTCTGCTTTCAGGTGTCATCCATCTCTGATCCAGGCTTGGATCTCTACGAACTATCTCCACTGGTCGCCGGCCAGCAACTCCTTCCTTCCGGCTCCTGGTTCGTCAGCGAGGACTCCCGACGTCTGTAAAGACTTGTGCAGCCGCAGCCCCCGGGCTAGGTAACTTCGGCATTTCGGTGCCCGCATAGCCTCATTGTCTAAGGGTCCCGAGTTCCTATCGCTTCCGACTTACCTTATCGGGTCTGCCCGAGACCACTAAACTTTCCGTGCCCCCGGGCATTTGTGTAGATTGTGCACTTGAAGTATTTTCTTAAGAGTTTTGTTGTGTGCTTAGTACCCTGTCCTCACAAAGAGTACAGGGCTGTTGTGATTCTAATAAATATACTGTTTATTTTCATAACCCTTGTGTGGTGTCCTTTCACTTGGTGTTCAAGGGGTATGTGATGGTATAACAGCTGGCTTAACACGCCCTCTAGAGTTTAGCCCGAAGACTGCTCGTATCCACGCTACTAGGATAGCTGGTCTAAGGTTGACTTACAACCAATCACCATAAGGGTGGTTTGGACCGATGCATAGTGATCACTAGAATAGTGAGCACTGCATATCGGGCCAACTTCTCACAGTGGTAACCGACCAATTTTTGTCTTGAGCACCGAAAGTGCTCGACTAAATAATTTGATTGTTATTGAGCTAACCTATTAGCACATAAGTAGGTCGTGGTAACCGACCAATTTTTGTCTTGAGCACCAAAAGTGCTCGATGAAATAATTTGATTGTTATTGAGCTAACCTATTAGCACATAAGTAGGTCGTGGTAACCGACCAATTTTTGTCTTGAGCACCGAAAGTGCTCGATGAAATAATTTGATTGTTATTGAGCTAACCTATTAGCACATAAGTAGGTCGTGGTAACCGACCAATTTTTGTCTTGAGCACCGAAAGTGCTCGATGAAATAATTTGATTGTTATTGAACTAACCTATTAGCACATAAGTAGGTCGTGGTAACCGACCAATTTTTGTCTTGAGCACCGAAAGTGCTTGATGAAATAATTTGATTGTTATTGAGCTAACCTATTAGCACATAAGTAGGTCGTGGTAACCGACCAATTTTTGTCTTGAGCACCGAAAGTGCTCGATGAAATAATTTGATTGTTATTGAGCTAACTTATTAGCACATAAGTAGGTCGTGGTAACCGACCAATTTGTCTTGAGCACCGAATGTGCTCGATGAAATAATTTGATTGTTATTGAGCTAACCTATTAGCACATAAGTAGGTCGTGGTAACCGACCAATTTTTGTCTTGAGCACCGAAAGTGCTCGATGAAATATTTTGATTGTTATTGAGCTAACCTATTAACACATAAGTAGGTCGTGGTAACCGACCAATTTTTGTCTTGAGCACCGAAAGTGCTCGATGAAATAATTTGATTGTTATTGAGCTAACCTATTAGCACATAAGTAGGTCGTGGTAACCGACCAATTTTTGTCTTGAGCACCGAAAGTGCTCGATGAAATAATTTGATTGTTATTGAGCTAACCTATTAGCACATAAATAGGTCGTGGTAACCGACCAATTTTTGTCTTGAGCACCGAAAGTGCTCGATGAAATAATTTGATTGTTATTGAGCTAACCTATTAGCACATAAGTAGGCCGTGGTAACCGACCAATTTTTGTCTTGAGCACCGAAAGTGCTCGATGAAATAATTTGATTGTTATTGAGCTAACCTATTAGCACATAAGTAGGTCGTGGTAACCTACCAATTTTTGTCTTGAGCACCGAAAGTGCTCGATGAAATAATTTGATTACTATAACATGCAGCGCAAACAAGTCAATGTATTTCTTTAGTACATGTAAATATCATTAAAACACAAATATTATAAAAACACCTATAATAAAACAGAATGCATCATTTTAGCATATTTAAAAACAGTACAATTCATCAAATCAGGACATAACATCTTATGACACTTTTACCACAGAGAACCCTAAGAAATAGGGAGGACGAACAATGATAGACAGTATGCTTTGTCTTTTAGCTCAACAATTCCCTGGCAATAATTTTAGCGAGATTAGCCTGGATACATATACTCTGTTTTGTATCTACAGGTCCAACTTGTCCTCAGGATAATGTATAGAAATGCGTCGGCGTGTTTCGATGGGTATCTGGTTATTCCATCTTTATCAAGACGTCATTATGTTCACTTTTCTTTGTGGTATATTTGATTGTTATACCCTGAATGAAAGGGAGTTGATATTTGCACTTATTCTTGTACTTCTTTTGCAGACTCTAAGATTGGTTTATTTACTGGACTCCCTTCTTAAACGGATTTGAATAATCCCCGTGTCCCAACTGCAGTATATTCTTGAACAGTTCAATCCAGAACCCCAGATTTCTAGTTTGGTATCTAAGGGGTCCGCATATGAGGTCCAAGGTAGAGGGGCTTTTAGTACATATACCTCCTCACCCGCTGATGCGCTTACGTTGCGCTCTTATTAGCTCAGGGATTCCCTGTCCTGTTGGAAAATGTGCCCGCCATCTGCAAACTGGCAGGCATTGAAGAGTGCGCTTCACCTCCCCTTCTCCACCTGAGGGGTGAGGTTGGCAGAGGTGGGCACACCCTCTGGGCTGTGCTCCTTTTTCCCGCCTCTCTTTCAGCCGAAAAGGAGGGGAGACAGGAATGGGGCCTGCTCCTGATAGCAGGAGGGGCTGGGGATTGCGTTACAAAGATGGCAAGTCCTTTGAAGTTCCCTTGCCACAGATGGCTCTTCCTGGCCTGGGAGAGGTGTGACCACCTCCATCCAGGAAAGGCTTTGTTTCTGGGCTCAGGGAGCGAAGGCCCTTCCCCAGGGGTCCAGAAACATGTTTCGTGGTGGCAGCCTGGTGTGTACCAGTCAGGGAACCCACCAGAGGTTGGGCGTTTTTCAGGGGGCATTTTTAAGTTGCCCTCCGAGTGCATTTTTCATTAAATCCCACACTGGCGTCAGTGTGGGTTGAATGTGCTGAGAAGTTTGATACCAAACTTCCCAGTTTTCAGTAAAGCCATTATGGTAATGTGGAGGTCTTAATGACAAACTCCCAGCACAATATACTCTTAATGGCATGTCTAAACTTACAATGTCTAAGAAATGGCCTAGACAATGTAGGGGTACAGGGCTCATGCAGCTGTACCCTCACCACTGGTACAGTGCACCAAGCTAGAGGGGTGGCTGACCTATGCCAGGGCAGTGGGTTGTAGGCATTGCACACAGGGATGTGTGCCATGTCGACTCTTCACTTTGCTCTGCACTAAAACATGCAGCCTGCAATGGCAGTGTATGTGTAAAGGTACAGGGTCTCTTAGGGTGGCGCAATAAGTGCTGCAGCCCTTAGAGGCTTTCCCTTGCCACAGCGCCCTTGGTACCCATGGTACCTTTTACAGGGGACTGACATGTGGCCAGTGGGGTGTCCATTGGGGGTGCAAGGTACAGTTTTGGTTAAGAGCACAGGCCCTGGGAATCGGATTGGCAAGGACCTAGGGCACATCAAGTCAGTCAGTCAAGTCACTTTTATTCGATTATTTAAAATCACAAAAAGTACAATACACATTTAAAAATAAGCACAATCATATCAAATACAAAACATTATGGGCGTAAGTAAATATTTCATTAAAGTTAAAAACAGGCAGGTACATATCAAAATCATTCTATGAAAATATAGGATTTATCAGAGAATTCTTTTTTTTTTTTTTAAGTCGTACAGCTGCAACCAGAAAGCTAGTGATGTTAATGTCCCAGGTGTTGCTAAGCATTTGCAGATAAAGTAGAGCTGGTTTGACCTGTAAGAAACCCTTGCCCCTCAAAAGAGGGACTAGAAACCTCCTTTGTATATCTGTATAAAAATCACAAAACATCATAAAGTGCAACGTGTCCTGTGGTGAAAAATTATCACACTGACATGATCTAGATTCTCTGGTTTAGACCAGCCTGAGATAGTACCCAGGGAGAAATGAATTAAGTTAAAACGGATGGAAGGGCTTGTCACTATTCTCAAGTAGGGCTCAATTGATGGAGAGGCTATTATCAGATATTGGGCCCTAACAAGAGGTTTTTGTAGATCCCGCTCCTCATGTTCCAACATGAATATATTCAACAGTTGGGCTTTAGTCCATTTCACATCTTCCTTTCTGATGCCTTCCGGGAGGTCAAAAAGATCAGAGCGTCCTAGTTTAAAAATCATATGCTTAACATAAGCCAACTGTAGTGTAGTTTCTATATTCCCAATAGGCTCTGCGCATTGGAATAATATACACTATAGATTTGACATAGGACTGAGGTCAGTATGTCTCTATTGAGTATACTAAACTTAATTGTGTGTGCCAGCTAACTCAGAGGTCACTAGAAACATTCTCGAGTAAAAAAGAAGGGAATAGTTTCTGACAACCGCATAAACATGACAACTTTGTATCCCCTAGAATCGAAACATATATCTTCAGTGTCGTGGAAACAATCGATAACTATTTCACTCAGTCTATCGTGCATGCTTCGATTTTACTGAGTTTGAACAGAAATAGAGAGATGGGCGTTTCAATAAAAGGGTTAGAAGACTATCCATGAATAGAATACCTCTGTCTGGTGATATTAAATTTAGAGGAATGGATATAGCATCCTCGTCTGTTTCTTGGAAACCTGTAAAATTAATAACTGTATCGGCTTGATCAGACGCAGCTCCACCCGGTTTCGGTGTTGTTGTCGTTATTCAACATTGTTTAATGAAAATTGCAGAGCAAGTTTCAAGGAAACAAAGATAAGGTGCACAATATTTTATAACACTGTATCCTTCAATGTTGAACATACCAAAAAGCTAATACATAGGATTTTTAGTCCTACTCTGTTATGACGGTTATTATCCTTTTACCCACTTCAGACGTCTATTGGAGTATTACAGAAAAAGGGGTCTCTGAAAAAAGCACGACTGAGTTACTTCAGTATCTGGCGTTAAATTAGTGCCTTTCCAAACCGTTGGGCGCCATGTAGTGTAGTTCCTATATTCCGAATAGGCTCTGCGTATTGGAATAATATACACTGTAGGTCTGACATAGGACTGAGGACAGTATGTCTCTATCGAGTATACTAAACTTAATTGTGTGTGCCAGCTAACTCAGAGGCATTAGAAACTTTCTTGAGTAAACCAGAAGGGATTAGTTTCTGACAACCGCATAAACATGAGAACTTTGTTTCCCCTAGAATCGAAACATATCTTCAGCATCGTGGAAACAATAGATAACTATTTCACTCAGTCAATCATGCATGCTTCGTTTCTACAGAGTTTGCACAGAAATAGAGAGACAGGCGTTTCAATAAAAGGGTTTATTGACCAGTCTTCTTTCTCATGTAAGGGAGGTGAACTGCTACCATGGTTAGACAGAATGCAAATTATAATGCGTACAGTGTAAACAGTAATATAAAATAATACTGTAATAGCATTGCCTGTTGCTATGACATGTAAAAATACATACATAAATAACAAGCTAAAATACTCAACTGGTGCTTCTAAAATACGTCTACCCCGATGTACCTAACCTAGGTCTAGTACAAGGGAAGAAGTAGGTGCTGTCTTTAGCATAGGTTTAGTGTTTGCCAAGAACTGCCAAAGGTTTCTCTAGGTTCTAATCAGCTCTATACCTTAGAATGAGAGAGGTTGGTATCTCTTTCATGGACTCCATTTCCCAACACCCCGCAAGGGAAGTCAGAAACACTGGAGCTGGATTCTCGGCAGGAGGATGACAGCTTCTGGTCAGTGCGTCAGCTAGAGAGTTGGCTTCCTTTAGCATTTGTTGTAGCGAGCTGCGTCGTGCAAGTAGGTAGTCGAACTGCACCGAACCTCACCGTGCTTTGCCATAGCAAGTAAAGGTATATTTATACCTTTTAGGTGTTTAGGAATGCCAGCTTTGACGTAAAGTCGTGCATGTGAACGTCATGAATGAACCCCTATGGAATAGATGTTCATGCATAATAAATGAGAATAATTGAGAAATCAATATCCAAGCAAGGGAAAGTCCCTAACGGCTTAAGAGTCTGGTTTTCCAAGAAATCGTTTTGACGTAGATGAACGGATGGAAGTAGCCATGCCTGTATTTGGGCAGCATGGGCTATGCCTAAATAAGGATGGATTTCTATGCCTATATATGGGCAATGTGCATTGTACCTTTATAAGGGCATGAATCGGGAAATTCATTTGGAATCTAAAATCAAACACAACACCCACTCCACTTTCTTATGTACGACAATACTATATTCTAAACATGTTGAAACATATCTAAAACATATCTACACATGAAGTGTTAAAACCCACCCAAACAAATAAAAATGCATTGGTGGGGGCGTGGCCGGGCAAGATGGCCGAACGGGTGTAATTCGTATCGGCTCCCGGTCCCCGCGCACGCTTGGAGCCCACAGCGCCGGCTTCCCGAGGTCCTGGGGGCTGAAAAGGACGGCAACCGGTGGCGGAAAGGACACCACGGCACTTGGCGGCGCCTATCCGCGTTGTGGGCCGCAGGGAGCCTCTGCCGCGGCTCCGTGAGGATACTGGGGCCGTGGTCTAAGATGGCGGCTGTCGCCCAATCGTGAGCAGCAGCTTGGACGAGGATGGCGATCCCCTGTCCTGGGGTTCTCCACGCTGACCCAGCGCTACCGGTGACACGGCTGCTGGCGCAGTAGCGGGGCGCGTTCCTTGATCCTTAGCGGGGGGTCCTATGAGGCCCGCTGCCTGACTCTGAAATGGCGGCACTCCTGTAACTCTATACTGCTAACCCCCACTATTTGGCTGGATCTCCCTGGGCGCTGGCGCTGACTGGACGGCTTGGGGATGCCGGCTTAGGCTAAGATTATGACCCCTGCCTTGCACCTGGTGGCCCTCGCCCTGTGGCACTGACACGTGGCTGGCCTGACTTCAAGATGGCGGCGACTGCAGTTTAATAGTAACAGATTCTTCCTGGGCGCTCCTCCTCTTCCTGTGGCACTCGTATATCAACTTGGGATCCCTACAGTGGAGAGCTCTCCCTACCAGCACTGGATGATGTTAGCACTTCGCGCCTAGAGGGGAGCTTGCTTTCTGGGTGGTCCTGAGGAGGCTTTGTTGGAGGGGCGCTACCGGCACCCATCACATTCAGGAGAGTGCGTGACCTCGCTCTCTTGTTTGAGTACCGCCGTCTCTCGGACCAGCGGCTGGCCTCCCACTCCCTGGGCCCGCACCTCAGGTGCTTCCACTGTGATTGGGGGAGGCCCCCTCCAGTGGTCTCCGTTCCTGATCGCACTGCTGGGACCCTGGTCACTCTGCCTGTCACGTGCCCCCAGAGCCCTTCGAAACTGCGGCCGGGGAAGACCACCCACAGTTGTCCTTCATGCCACCCAAGAAGTCAACGGCTAAAGCATCCACCAAAGTATCGGAGTTCTTCCAGGCTCCGGATAAGCGCCCAGCCCTATGCGCTGACGCCGTAGCTACCACCATGGCACTCATGAAAGCGGACCTCCTTGCTATGTTCAAGGATTTTAAATTTGATCTACCCAAAGACCTGGGGCAGGACATTAAATCTTCTATAGAGCAGCTTTGGGCAGATCTGAACGAAAAACTTACCTCTCTCCAGCAAGATGTCGATTCGGTGGGTACCCGAGTGATGGACTTAGAGGTTCATTCCCAAGACCGAGATAAGCTTACGACGGAACTTCAGGAGGGAGTGCGGTCGCTTAGGGATCAGATGCTCCAGGCTCAGCTCAAGACAGAGGACCTTGAAAATAGGGCGCAGAGAGACAACATTCACGTGAAGGACCTGGAGGAGGGAGCGGGAGGGCCGGATTTGGGGGCCTTCTTGGAAGGTCTCTTCGCTGAAATCCTGAGCCCTCAGAGCCTCAAGATCAAGCTCGAGCGAGTGCACAGGGTGGGGGCCCTTCAGCGCTGAGAAAAGAGACAGCACAGAGACATATTGGCGAAGTTCCATTCCTTCCACGTAAAAGAAGCGGTCTTAGGTGCAGCCAGGTCGAAAAGTTCCATCTCTTTTCAGAATCACTCCTGTACAATATACCAGGACCTGGTACCGGCCACATTAGCGAGGAGGCAGCTCTTCAGACCCATCACCACCAAGCTCAGAGACGATAAGATTAAATATCGGTGGACCTTTCCTGTTGGCTTGAGCTTTGAATACCGCAATCGACAACGCCACGTCATGGATCTGCAGAGGGCCTGACCCTCCTAGGCCTCGCCAACGTTGATACTGCTTCTAACCAAGGAGAACCTGGCGACAACGACAAGGCGGCTTCGCCTGCTTCGACGTGGTCCGAGAGGGCGCGCAGAGGACACAGGTGAATTTTACACATCCTCGCGGGATGGCGACTGCACCCCCGACGACGCTTGGACTATATCTCCACCTCCCTGTTGGCTTTTAGAGGTTGTGAAAAGTAGGGGAGTGGACTGCATCTGGTAGACTTTGCCGGGGCTCTATGGTCCTCCTCTCGGCTCTCTCTCTGTGACGGCTTCATCTTTTAGGCGTCCGGTGATGCCAGGATCATGTGTCTGACTCTGCTCCTCAAGATTTCCCAGATACCTGTTGGACCCGATGGTTGTTCTTGGGCCGGACCCTCGTGCTCGGACCGGGGGATCTGGCCTGGAGGGGACCTTGGGGGCCGTAGACGCACTTCCTACCTTTCTAGGCCCTTCATACCAATCTGCCACTGCTGTCTTTAGGATGTCTAGCTAGGCATCCCCTGAGCACGGCTCCGGAGTGGGCGCGGACGGAGACCTCTGTCTTCCGGCTCCCTACTAGCCTGAGGGGTGTCTATCACCCCTGACGGGCTGTTCATGACGAGTGTTACATTATCATAATGGTTTGGACTCTGGTTTTCTTTGTTACTGGAGGAGGGGGTGGGAGGGGGGCAGGTGGGTCAAGGTGGCGATCTTTTCTTATTTTGTAAAGTGCGAATGCGGGTTGTGCCATTCCTTTTCATTGCTTTAATAGAGGGGGGTCGAAATTCCCAAGTCTACTATCTTTGGAGGGCCTAGTGGGTCCGAGAGGCTCCTATTGCGCTGTTTTCCCTATCCACTGCCACAATGACAGTCACCATAGGTACATGGAATGTCAAGGGTCTTAACTCCCCTCAGAAACGCCAGAAGGTCTGGAAATATGTTAATGATCACCACCTTTACGTGGTGGCCCTCCAGGAAACCCACCTCGCCAGGTCTGAAGACACCAGGTTGCGTCACAAACAATACCCATTGATTTACAGGTCCTCTGCTTTGACAAAACACAGGGGTGTTGCCTTACTGTTCCATTCCCCAAACCAAGTTTCAGACTCTGGATGTGCAACACGATAGGGATGGGCGTTGGATCATGGTAAAGGGCCGGCTGCGAGGGAAACTTAGCACCATTGTAGTGCTGTATGTTCCAGACACTGGCCAGAGGGCATACCTACACACTTTTCTGGGGAGGCTGCTGGACTTTTAAGGGCACCTTCTCCTTATGGGGGATTTCAATCTAACCTGGCGCAAAGACATGGATAGCACCCATTCTCAGCACCCAGGCACTGGTTCCTTCTCCCCAGATACAGAACAACGCATCCATGACATGGGCCTCTTAGATTCCTGGCGTACTCTCTACCCCACTGCTCGTGATTTCACGTTCTATTCCCATGTGCACCGAACGTATTCCCGCTTAGATTACATTTTCATTAGCCAATCCCTCCTAGGCGAGCTTCAGGAAGCTAAAATATTCCCCCTGTCCGTCTCCGATCACAGCCTCATACCGATCTCTCTGTCTTGGAAGGTCAACACCTCTACATGGGGGTGGTACTTCCCATCTGCTCTGGCTCGAGATAAGGACTCCTGTACCAAATTGAGGGAGGCCATCGCTGAGTTCTTTGATGTTAACGATCCTGACGACACGTCGGAATTCATCACCTGGGATGCTTTTAAATCAGTCTTTCGGGGTAAGTGCATCTCCCTCAACTCGGCACTGAATCGGCAACGTGCCAGGGAAAGGGAGGCGCTGGAATCAGAATTTTCATCCGTGGAACAAGCTCACACGCAAAACCCTAACAGGCAGACCCTCAGCAATCTCACGGCACTAAGAGGTAGATTACTTGCTATCTATAACAACTGGGCGGAACTTACCCTACTAAAACTATGCCAATTATCTTACGCCCAGGCCAACAAGATTGGTAAGCATCTGGCTCGGAAACTCAAGGGAAATAGGGTGCAGGAGTTTATTGGGGGTATTCTAGGCCCGGGGGTGATCTTTCCCATAGCGATGAGGTGAAGGCGGAACTTTTTGGGGATTTTTATAAGGCCTTGTACTCAGGGGACACCTTAGATCCAGATGCCAAGAGTGCCTACTTACGATCCCTACAGCTCCCACAGGTCTCTCCAGAGTGGAACGAACGCCTTACGGCACCCAATACTTGCGAAGACGTTACAGTGGCGATTAAGGCTCTCAAGCCACACAAAGCTCCTGGCCCAGATAGGTTTACGGCCCTATTTTAGACCTTTGCCCCAGACATCATCCTACACCTCACAAGGCTCTTCAACAGGATGGCGGAGGAGGGCGCCACTCCCGATTCCCTCTCAGAAGCAGTTCTTACTGTAATTCCTAAACCGGGAAAGGATCCTTAAGCTTGGGCCTCTTATAGGCCTATAGCTCTCTTTAACCTCGACGCTAAGCTGTACTCATCTATCTTAACCCAGCACTTAAATTACCTCATGCCCGACCTTATTCATCTGGACCAATCCGGCATCAAAGGGCGCCAAACCCACGACAACATCCGACGCATTGTCCACTTTGTCGAGAAGGCCAATAGATATCGAATCCCCGCGGTCCTGGTGGGGCTGGACGCGGAGAAGGCTTTCGACAGGGTGGACTGGGGGTTCTTGTTCCGTGCACTGTCAGCTTTTGGCTTCGCTCCCCAGTTTCTTACTATGGTCTGGGCCAACTACCTCCATCCTCGCACCCAAGTGGTGGTCCATGGCTCGCAGTCAGCCCCCTTTCTCCACTCTAGGGGCACCAGGCAGGGATGCCCCCTTTGCCCCCTCCTTTTTGCCCTTAGCATTGAACCCCTGGCCGCGGCAATCAGAGCAAACCCTGCCACCAGGGGGATCCCCTTCACGGGAGAACAAAACAAAATCTCTATTTGCCGACGATGTCCCGCTAGCCCTAGCTGACCCGGCTACATCTCTCCCACCTTTGCAATATGAGCTAGCTAAATTCGAGACAGTGGCTGGCTTTAAAGTTAACCTAGGGAAATCCTCTATTCTTAACCTTACACTCTCGCCAGCGGCAATGCAGGAACTTTAGTCTCTCACCCCCCTTCAGTGGACCACGTCTTCCATTCGCTATCTAGGCGTCCAAATCACACCCAAAGTAGGGGGCCTCTACGCTGCCAACTTCCCTCCCACACTGGGGCGGCTCCAATCCAAACGTATTAAATGGAAACCTCTTTTCCTTTCATGGTTAAGTCGCATCCATGCTATAAAAAAAATGACTCTTCTTCCAAAGCTGCTTTATCTTTTCCAGGCCTTGCCTATTGCAATGGAGAAGGACTTCTTCACGCTGCTAGAAGGGGCGGTCCCAGAGGCCAGGCTATGTCCACCGACTGCTCCGTGACCCACCTCTCCTGCCAATAATGCAGAGTCTTAACGAGAGGTCCTCACCAGGGAGAACTTCGAGTATCGAATCGTACACATTGAGATCACACCACACCGTAGGTTTTCAGTAATAAGTTCTTTATGAACAGAAAAAGGAATCAGCACTCTTATTTACAAGCGATCGTAAAGTCTCAGAGATTCGGGTAAAAGGGAAGCGGGACAGTCTTAGACTTTCAGCCAGTACGAAGCGTACCCTGTGCACAGCTCTCAATCCTCAAGCCGGGGGGATACGGGAGATGATAGTCGTACTGGATGTCCTACTCACTTCAGGTCGACTCAGTTCATGTTGGTAGCGTCGATGGTCCAGCCAGACCAGAGTACTCCTCGAGCCGCTACGAAATCAGCAGGGCCCGATCCGGAGGATAGTTCTTGAGGAGCCGCGACCACGTCAGCAGGGCTCAGGAGGTTCGATAAAGATCTTTAAGGTTCAAGATCGAGCCGCGACGAGGTCAGCAGGGCTCCGATGTTCCAGTTTCGTAGTTACGAGGATGAGCCGCGAAAGCGTCAGCAGGGCTCGAAGAGTTCCAAAGTTCAGTTTTTCCCAAGGGTAAGCCGTGATCAGATCAGCAGGGCTCTTTTGTCCAGGATACAACTGCCCGCTAGTTCTTGGGCGGGCCTTGATATAGTCCAGTGGCCCTTTGATGTCCGGACCCTCGCAGGCGGAGGTCTTAGGCCTTGGGGGCTGGTCGTTGGTGAGGTCCGGCGGTTGGCCCTTTGATCTCTTTGAAGATGCGTCCGGGAATTCCCAGACGCCCAGCAGGGTCTGGAGCCAGCACTCGGGGAGGCCAGAGGTGCTATCGAAACCGGCTCCCAGGGGAAGGCCAGAGGTGTGACAGAAACCAGTCTCTCAGGGGAGGCCGGAGGTGCAATCGAAACTCCCTGTCTTATCTCACTCTGGGAGCCCTCACCCTCCCAGCTGGGGCTGGTGCGTCTGGAGCCTAAGTTTCGCTGGGGCTGGGGTCATGCTAGGCCCAGGGAGTTAGGGATCTCGGGAAGGGAAAATGGCTGCCGGTGGGCCTGTGGGGCTTTGCAGGTTCTGGGCGTGCGGGCCGGGAAGGAGTACAGGGCATGCCGGGGCTGGTCGTCGGCGTTTGGGCGGACATGGACAGGACGACCAGGGGTTTCTGGGTGCAGGGCTAGGCAAACGGGGTGCTGAGGAACAACACACGTGAGTTAAGACCATGATCTTGAAATATGTCTGGCAAGGGAGACTGGCGCGCTTCACTTCTGCCGTTCTAGGGGGGAGAGTGGGGTGGGCTTCCCCAATATCCACTTATGTTATAAGGCTGCTCCGCTACGGGTGCTTGTGGAATGGACGAAATATGAATCTGATAAGCATTGGCTACACATGGACCGTAGTGTGACTGGCCGCACTATCTGGGACTTAATCTGGCGCCCCAAATATGCCAGGCCGAAAAATACTTATATAAGCACTCCTACACGTAAGATACTCACGATATGGGACTTGGTGTCAGGCGATGAGAGAGGGACCTCCTTCCCTTCCCCCTTTACACCCATACATTTTAAAACGGCATTCCCTCCGGGACTTCAGTCAGGACCTTTCGACGCATGGCGGGAGGGGGGTTGCTTTGCCTTAACACAACTCTTCCACAACTATGTTCCCCTCACCTTTGAAAGTTGTAAAAGGGAGTATAATCTACAAGACTTGGAGGGGTACCATTACCATCAGCTCTTGCATTGGGCCTTGGCCCCGCAGGTGAGGGAGGGGGCTACAAGATCCTTGACAACAGTGCTTAATTTGTAAAATATGAAGTGCAGGTGCTGAAATGTTTGTCGGAGGCCGCACCTACTTTTCTCTGGCTCCACCCACTTCCTCCACTGGCTCCACCCACTTACTATATTCGCTCCACCCACATCTTCAACTGGCACTGCTAAAAGTCTGTTATAATATATACTCGACACTGGTGCGACCCCCAATGACCACCCCTCACACACATTCCCTCAGTACCACCCTTTAACACTACCCTTGGCTTCAAGTCTCCATAACCACTGTCTTCGATTAATTTAGTTTTCTAGCGCCTCTCATACCAATGTAAGGGGTCAGAGCACTGTGCATCATTCACACATCGCATAGATATCGCATAGATACAATCCTACGTGTGTAATTCAGTATATAGGGAATATTACATCAGACAGGACTACAAGGTATAGGAGTCACATGTCATCCATGATTGTCATTGTAGGCAATATAGTTTAAGAGTTCAAAGTCTGGAAAAGCGCAAATTCAGAATTTAAAACCTTAACAGCATTGTTAGGTGTTCTCTTCAAAGAGAATTGATTTATTTTCTACCCAAATTAACCCTTTTTGCAAGATTAGGATGATGAAACATTGGGCAAAAAAAATCATATAGCTTTAATATATAATAACTTCCCGTTTGCATGCCGCTGTTTGATGGCAGACTTGTGAATAGATTGCTGTTCTATTATAGTATTTTAACTTACAAACTGCAAATAGCAAAAAAAGGATCTATCCGACAAAAGCAGTAACACACACTGACCTATTTTACATTATATGCACGCACTTTTTGATCTGCATGGTAAACGTTCTTGCAGCAGGTATATAACCCTGTACTACCTTTCAAGCAGTCACAACTTCCCCAGACAAAACTCCTCTCTCCAGGAAGACGATTAATCACCAGAGTTGTCTTGACATTTTAATGTATACCTGAATATTACTGGAGGAGCCCAGGAAATCGGCAGGTGCTTTTAAAATAAGAATATACTGCCAAACTGACTCAGACTCACTGCGGTGCTAGTGCAGACAGACAGAGCCTGCTGCAGCCTTACTTAGGCTGCTGTGCAGCTTTATTTTTTTTAACTGATTAAGCCTGCTCAGTATTGCGCCAGGGCCCTGCTGCTGCCAGGCCCTGCCTGCAGCCTGCCATTTCACCCCTGAACGTGAATGGTCAATGGCATTGTTGGCCACTATTCCGAATCGGACGGTGGTTGTGGGAAGCGTGAGTGCTGGGGTGTGTGTGGCAAAGCAGCGAATGCGCGCGCAATTACAATGTAAAAAAAATCTGCACACGCTGCTTGCCGCGCACAGCCCTAACCCCCGCAGATTTGAGCCTCAGTCAGCCTGGCCCTCGCTGAAGAACCGAATCTGAATCCATCCGGGATTCCCAGTAGTACAGACATCATCAAAACTAAGGGCCGCGGCCGCCACTCATCATGATCAGAGAGTCAAACCAGTACACTACACTACTGCATCAATCAAAATATTAAATAAACATATCATCTTGGCGCCTACCAGGCCCTGCCTCACCTGCGCAGCTTTATTTTTAAGTTAACTGACTCCTGATGATTAGGCCGCCCGCAGCGGCCGGACTACTAGCCCAGGGCCAGGCCTCACCTTAGTGGCGCTTAACTCTATGTACTGCCCAATGCAGTGAGAGCAGTAGTCTACTTCGCCTCCACTGAGTCCAACTGACCTCAAAATGAAGCCAACGCTGTCCGTCCAGGATACTAACTGATCCAGACCATCCAGGCCGGCCCGCAACATCCACTACTACTGGCAACATATACGATAATCAAACTAAGGGCCGCGCGGCCACTCATCATCAGACATCAGATCAGACAGACCAATGAATCAATCGACTCAACATAAAATAAAAACCAGTAATCACTGCGCCTACCAGGCCCTGCCCTGCCTCACCTGCTGCGCAGCTTTATTTAACTTATCAATGATGATTATAAATCATGATTAGGCCGCCCGCCTATCCCAAGCCATGCCGCACCCTCACCTGGTCCGATGGTGCCGTTGAAGTTCAACCACCAGTCACAATGGATACTCGGTGTTTGACGCGATGCCGGTCACGGTGGGGAGGTGCGGCCGTGGCAACATTAAAACAGCGAACTGATGCGCGCGCATTTAATTACGAATTACGTGTAGCCCCGCAGAAGAAGACCAGCCCTGCAGCCCAGGCGAAGCCCTGCCCAGTAGTGTCCCGCCCACTGGGCCGGCCCGACAACACTGATCCGCGGCCGCCGCAGGGCCTGCGGATTGAGCAGAGCAGAAAACAAAACTTAGTTTTGTGATTCTGCTCAGCAGCGTATCAATGTTGGTCAAGTTGATATCACGTGAGTTCTTTTTTGTGCCTACTCTCCTTTTGCTCTAATGCTTCTATACCACGGCTTACATTTTTCTGCTGCTGCTAGAGTCTTCTGTTTGGATGTCAAGTCAATTAGATCTTCTTCTACCGCTCGTGGCATACAGCCCTCAAACTAGTGTAGATTGTTTTTTCCTTCGATACCTTAAGTTTCTTACATGTTGTTTTCTTGCCCGCTACTTCTCTGTTTCGTCGAAGTTTGTGATCCTGAACCCGTCTTCACTTAAGCTACACTATGAATAACCAAAAATTTGAAACAATACTTTGCCCCCTGTTACTGTGGACACCAATCCTTTCTGACTCCTTCTCAAATGTGCCAGTTTAGGCGACTTACCTTTGATTCGATTAATGTACTAAAAGCTCAACAGTGTCAAGGTGTTTTTAACTAATCCTTAGCGCTCACTGCACACCCATCCTTTGATATGACTAGAGAAGGCAACCTCCTGTTCGCTATTTTTCCGCTAGCCACATGCGTGTGTCTCTGTCGGAAAGAGTGAGAAGAATCGGGGACTACGAGTCAGTCACGTAAAAGTGAGTATAGTTCTTGAACATGAGAACGAGCAGTAAAGTGACAGCACTGACAGCAGGCAGCACTTACGAGCGTTTACAAGAGCACACACTCTCTGCGCCCGTGCTAATTATCAATTACTGACATGCGGTGCACTAAATGCGTGGCTGTACTGTAGACCCGGCCCTGATAATTAAGTGCCGGTGCTAAGCACCGGCAAGCACCTGCACAAATTAAGCACTGCTTGACAAAATTTGAATCCTTGTCAAAGCAAAATCCATGAAAGGCACAATTTCATTTATATATAAATTTCTTCTTAGTACCATACACGCGCCACGCCCTCGCTACATGTCAATGTGGGAGGATATTCTTCAACGAAGTCACGGATGATGAGTGGTCCCGTTTGTGGGCCGATATCACAAAATGTAATCAATCTGCTGATCTCAGGGAGGCGCATCTCAAAACGATGATGGACTGGTATCTGTATCCTTCCAAACTTAGCAGAATCTTTCCTGGGTCATCCAATAGGCGTTGGAGAGGCTGTGGTCTTTTGGGAGATTTCCAGCACTGTCCTCACATAAGGCCCTTCTGGGAAGAGATCCTTGCCCATATTAAAGACATGTTGGGCTATCCTATATCAACTAACATGGCTGAGGTGCTGCTGGGACTTCAGGACCCCTCGTAAGAACACCAGACGCGGGCAGATAAAAAGATCATGTGGCTGGGTATTGGGGCTGCTAAGATCACACTAGCAGTGGCGTGGAAAAAAAGAGAAGCTCCAGCTCTCTCCCTCTGGTACTCCAGATTATGGAGGCTTCTCAGTAATGAGCGGATGTCGAAAATTTTTAGGGACGATTTTAAAAACTTTTAATTCACTTGGGGTCCCCTAGTCACCTTCCTCTCGCGAGGTCTCCCGTCGGCTGTCTGCCCCGCCTCTGTTAGAGCACTCCATCTATTCCAGTTGTAAAGCATGACCCATCAAGTGATCTGTAGCTTGCACCTTTTTATTTTATTTTTCTCCTTTCTTTTAGGCCGCCACCTTGTACGGGGAGGGGAAGGGTTGATTCTATTTTTTTTTTAGTTCAGTGCTCCGCGGTTGGTAGCCATTATTCAAATGCTTTGGTACATCTTGCATATCCCATCGTTATAGACGACTATACAGAATAGCTGCCTTACAGGTTGTTGGGACACTCATAACATTCTTTACCATTTTGAATGAAGAGCCCTGCGCTCTATTCTTTTAGAAGCTGTCCCCCTAAATGTGCATTCCACTAAGGGTGGGCTAGGGCATGTTTCCCGTGTAGTTCACGACTCTGTATGCCCTACAGTTCTGCCATTCTTCATAGTCATTTATGTGGGAAGAATAAGATGACGCTGTGATTGTTGTACCATGCAAAGAATTTCTAATAAACAGAAGTTTGACGAAAAAATAGACTTGGTACCGGTTGTACACAAAAATAAGCATAGGTGCTGTACGCATTTAAAGCAATGTTTCATTTGAAGCATAGTTGTTGACATTTGAATGCTAACTGAATGAATCACCAAAATATACATTTATGAAATGGCTCGTAAATACAGAAGAAAAAGGTGCCGCAACCATTTCATGTCAGATTACATAAAACTGTTTGTATGTGGACAAGGTCAAATATTGTCTCTAGAAGTACTCAAAGAAATCTTGTTCTCTATGAATAGTTCTACTATAAGCAGATTACTTGTGCCAAAAAAATGAAAAAATAAAAATCTGGGGGAAAAAAATTATTCATCGGAAAAAGAGTACCAAAGATAGTACCTTGTTTTGAAAAATGAAGGTCTCTAAGGACACTGTTTGCCAAAATTAAAAGTAAGAGTTAGGGCTTGGAGAAAACATGAACTCTTATAAGTCTGATGACAAAAAATCGTCTACCATTGTAGGTGAAAGTTTTATTACCTCGTTTAGAAGATTAACCGCACTTAGATGTGAAGCATCGCCGTCAGCAGTGGTCGCATTAGCAATGTTCGTAATGGATGGCACCTGCGCGCCTGTTTCCTCTCGTACCTCAGCAGTTGCATTTTGCATCTGTGAGATCTCAATGAATGCCGTCATCAGAATGGGTAGTCGCTGGGGACAACACAGAGAATGGGCCGTTACCGGTTCAAGCAAAGTATCAACATCCGTTGGCATCACTGATGGGAATACGAGACATGTGTCTAACACGCATTTTTCTCCGCATAGCAGGCAGTGTAAGGTAAGATGCCATCTGGCCAAATTGGTCTGAATGACAGAAACCATGTAGTATTTAATTCTCGTAGACGAGGTGGTCCCAAAATGTGGACGATGAGCTCACGACACTTCATCGCCAGTAGAGTTGTCTTCACGGATAACTGGGTGTCGCTAGTGAATTGGCTTGCCATATCACAGCAGTAGGAGCAAAAACAGTATCCCTACAACGATTCCCAAAAGGAGGGGCAGTTCGCCAAACACAGAGTGCACGAAGTTTGGAAATATTCCTAGGACTGCTTCAAAAGGTGCTAACAGTCCAGAAAATACAGTCTTAAATACATGTACAATACCGCTCGTATAAAAAAATGTTTAAGATACGACTTAACATTTCTGAAAATTGTATAGGGTAGTTTGTAGTTAATAGGGCATGTTTCTCGGCAGAAGTCCTTCCGACTTGTAGATCATAGGTTTCTTTGGCCAGGTCAGTGGCACAGTTTTTTGCAAAAGAATGGCTTTCATTCTGCTTAAAGTATCAATTCGTATAGAAGAGATGTTCAGTGAAGGCCATAAAGGCGACTCCGGGTCTGTCTTGGCTTTTGGAAACAATACTTGCATACAGCAAGTGACCCTAGCTGACACAGTTACTAGATATGGTATGCCTGGCAACATGCCACAGCAGCCGTGATCGTTCAACATGAGGTAACTCCCATTCGAGAGCTGTCCAAAAGTTGGATCAATCACTGCAGCTGGTGAATCTTGTAGGTGGCAGGATAAATTGTTTGAAGAACCATCACAGGCCCGTGTAAGTTTATACCCTGATAAAGGAGAGAACCACTTAGTGCGTTTTCACAATTTTTATAATAAACACTTCACGTCCCCCACTTTAAAATCTATGTGTGTACAGTAATTCCCAGGATGTCTTGATGTATTCTTTACCCAACCTTTCATATGTGCTGGTATATGTTTTAGGCAATACTGAAAATGGAAAATAAAAATGTAACAGGCAGAGTGATTGTTCCATTTATTATCCATTCAATAGCTGTTTTTTCTGCTACTGTAAATGGCAATCTTTCTAGTTTTACAATGCTCAGCACCGTGTAGTCTGCTCCCCTTGGTGCCAATTTGATCTGTTTATCAGTGATATTGAATTCTGAAAACAGTGACGTGGTATTGATTAAACACCAAGGAACATAGCCTCAACGAAGGTTTTGCAACGCCCAGCCTAATAGCATGATAGAAGGTAGTTGCAACTGACCATGATGAAGAATGACCAAATCCTGTTCCATGATGTCTATGGCAGAAGACACTATGGTGTCCAATGAATATATCCTGGACGACAGTCGTTAACCCATTGTTAACCACAAAGAGTGTTTTCTCTAAATTAATATTATCAATTTCTCGTATTCTTTCTGCAGTCTCTGCTTGAGTAATCTTCCATGCTTCATTATAAGCAGCATAGATACCGGCAGCGCCATCTTTAAGTAAAGATAAGTGTTGTTTTATATCCTTAAGTGTAGATCGGTGTGGCCAATCAAGGCACAGCTTCCCTACACTGTATGTTGTTACTATTCAAGGATGCTCTCTTTGATCATATCTTGGGTCTGGCCTATTGAATGTGAACCCCTGTGTTTTGTTCAGGAATCTATCTTGACAGTTGTTTGTGTCTGTGGGCCATATCAACCATTTATTCCAATCTGGATCTGTTCTGTTGTGAAGCAAAATAATATGTACATCGACCTTACTTTCAGGTGTAGGTATGGACGGATTGTTCAGGTCTTTTATCTTGGCTAACCCAAGACAAGACGTCTGTTGGACAGTGTCATTCAAAAACATAATTTGCAGAGGGATTGTACATAGCTTCTATCACCTGCACCTGCCAATCTTTTGTGTCCCAGACAGTTTTCGTCTCAATGTTGTCTTTCCAAAAGTCGAAAACCTAGTTTAGACAGTTGGGCATAAAAGGCTGTAGAATAAATCTGTTTGGTATTTGTCAACATACTTTTCATGCCTGTTTTGTTTACATTTTTAAAGTAAAACGATTCTGGATTGGATACATTGAACCCTGAAAAAGTACGGAAATTTCATTGCATATGTTTTTGAGCTACCCTTTGGTGGCGTAGGACAATGTTCCCATTGGTTATACATTAATACATTTCTAGGATTTGCAGATTTGTGCAAGAAATGATGACCATAATGATTATAACAATACATTTTTTCATAGTCTGATGAACCTTCTAAGTATTCATGATTGTAAACACTGCAGATATTTCTAGGTCTGGCATATTATTAATAGTCTCAAAGTCCCAATCAAAAAATCAGAAAAGGTACTAGATGAAACAAAGTCACTTAATGAAATCTTGAATCTTGAATAAGTGTAGAATCTTAACAGCTCCGACGGGCCAAAAATGTAATAATCCGTTTTGTGCCTAAGCTATACCACCAGGTATAGGAACAGCTGTGATATTCACTGATGACAGTCTCTTTGTTCACAATGGGATGATTTGTGTGCTTGAGTAGTAAGTTGACATTCTTACTTGCTGTGTCAATATTTTGACATATCTTCCATTAATCAGCATTCCCATAGTAATTACCAGAGTCAACCAAAGAAGAAGACAAAGTACACCCAACACAATCCAAAGTTCAATCCATGGTGAAACCATATAAGTCTTTTCCAGGTGATGAAAAAGGTCTGTTGCTTGTTCTTTCAAAGTTCTTTTCGCTAGCGTTGTTTCAGGTTCGCTGGGATCCTCAGATAACGTATCAAAGTTAATGAAATAACCAGAGGCAGTTCTGTAAATTGTTGTGATTGCATTAGGATTAGTTGAAATCGCTGGAACCACTCGATTACTTCATTGTAGACAAGTGCTACTTCGTTGTAGACAAGTGCTACTTCGTTGTAGACAGGTGTTTTTTGACGAACTGTTATTTGGGTCTCAAGAGGTACAATTTCCATAGCTTTGTTGCTTAGTCCTTCATTTCGCAATGCAGATTCTTCAAAGGTGATGAGTCTTTCAGTTTGAACCTCTTGGATATTACCTAGAGCAGGGTGTCTGCTACATTGGCGGAGTCCACTTGGCCTACTGCTTATTTTCGGCCACATAATGTGGTTTGACCAGGTTGATAGACACAAACCTGTTCTCCTTTTTACCAGCAGGGGCGGCAGTAATACTGTTCTTGATCAGTGGATTGCTAGGACAGGTACTGATTGTCTGTAAGAAGGGCTAAATTCCTTCTTGTCCGCAATTTTTTCTCTGACTAGATCACCAAGCTTTGGGATCCAGACAGGTCTTGCTGGGACGGTCGGTTCTTCCTCAGTAGTGGTTGGTATCAGGAGCACGTTGCTTTGTTTCGTTCTTATTTCTTTTTAGTCCTGTAAAACAGCCAAACGATCTTTGATATCAAAATCTTTTTGGTTCACCACTGATGTCTGACAATCAAGGTCCGCAACCAGCATTCATGTCCCAAAAAGGACCTCAAATGGAGCGATACACCCTAGAGAACTACTTGGCAAGTTGTTAAGACTGCGTTAGACACTTAATAGATGTTTGACCCACCCGTCACCCGAACCGAATACTCTAGCTGTTATAGATTGCTTTATGTCCCGGTTTTTTCTCTCCACTACCGAATTTCCCTCTGGATGGAATGGACTAGAGTACCGCAATGCAACTCCCAAATTGGCCATAGCTTCCTTGTAAGCTCGAGAGCTAAACGCAGGACCATGGTCCGAATGTAGCATGCCGACTGCGTATGTGCCGATAAAGACTGGCAAATCTTTCATAACAGTTTGAGCGTCAGCCGAGCGCTGAGGCCACATCCAAATGAACCTTGAACACAAATCCACTGTGACCATGATATATTTATAGTTACAATCCCTTTGTAAGGGACCGGAGTGGTCCAGGTAAACGCAAGCTAATGGTTTATCTGAAATTAACAGGGGCGTATGCGCAGGACGTTTCACAGTAGAGACTTATTTTTTAGCATATTTCACATTCCAAAACATCGTTTCTGGTTTGTTTCCGCATGCGTGGCCACCAGTATCTCTGTTTTAATAATGTTACTGTGGCGGAAACACCTGCATGAGCAGAGACGAGCCCTTCGTGTGCTGCTAAAATTAGTCCTAATCTATGTTCCATGTTTGGAATTACTCTATCCCCCACTCCAGGGATTTCGAGCAAACAAACATTGTTTGCATCAGTGATATAGAAGTATTTGAGTGGAAACCCTTTAGGTAATGTTTTTACCACTGCCTTTACTAGAAGCATTGACAGCCAGCATTATTTCACGGTCTATTTTTGTTTTTGAACGAGTGATTGCAGCTACGGAAGCCGTTTGCACAGCTGCCTTGGCGGCTTCATCAGCCAATGAATTCCCTTCAACGTGAACGCCATCATGTTGATGACTCAGCACGTGTATCACGTGAGTGTTTTGTAGTCCTTGTCATAACTGAACTACATGTTCCCAAAGCGTTTAATGCTTGATTGTGCCACCTTTTGCATCTCTGTAACCGTTTTGAAGCCAGTTTTGCAAATATTCATTGTAAGATTGAACACAGTAATACGAATCGCACACTATGAGTGTGGGGAATTTGCGGTCTGTATTCTCAAGTGCCATCTTGAATGCTTGTAGTTCAGCTCGCAGTTTGCTCGATTGCGCACACCACACTATGTGCTTGTTTACCCCCGTAGCAGGTTGAGATGATCAGTCAGTATAAATTATACATTTATACTGTTCTAGAGGCAGAATTTAAGTAGGCAGTGGACATTCTTGTTCGTATTGTAGAAATGCTTGTGTTTTCAAATAAGGGTCAAACACGTATTCAATATCAGTTGCAGCAAGATAATTAACCCATTGTATCCATCTTGGATGTAAAGGTTTAGCATTTGGAATGCTTGTTTTTGTTACTGCCTTCAAGGCAGGTACAGGTTTAACAACCATAATTTGCTTACCTTGTGCGAGGGCTCTCACTTTTGCTGCTGCAGTTTGAACCCCTGTCAGAATTGTTTCTGTTTAAGTGTATTTCATTTCTGCTTGTGTGTACAAGTGTGATTTGTTGTAAGCTATTGGTACTTTTTCACCTTTGTTAAAAGTTAAGTATGTGAGTCCGCATTGTCCTGGAATTATTCGGATCACTAAATTGGGTACGTTTACGCGTGTTTGCAAATATTTTGTTGCTAACGTGTCTGTTTGGAGTGAACACAACATTTCTGTGTGTTTTTATGTCCAATTAACTGTTTTAAAATCAGGTATGAATAATTCGTAGAGAGGTTTAACCCTTTCTGCGTAATTTAGAATGTATGTTCTTCTGAAATTTAGGAAACTTAGAATTGACCAAGTTTTCAGCGTTTTTGGAGGTTGGAGCAGCGCACACTTTTCTAGAACGTTTGCTGCTAGGCTTTTGCCTTCAATTGATAATTCATATCCTAGAAATAGGTTGTTTAAATGGGCAATTCTAGATTTTTTTAAATTGAATTTGTACCCTTCAGAGGCGAAGTCCAGTATAATTGCATTCACCCTGTTCAAGTGCCTATCCAAGTCATCGTGTTGGATAGATGTCATCCACATATGATAAAGCTTCATTGTCATATGTTTGTAGTAACTCTGTTACCCTCGCTGAAAATAATTCAGGACTATTCTTGAATCCCTGTGGGAGACGACAGAATTGACGCTGTGTTCCCATAATTGAGAAATCGGTCAAATACCTACTTTCAGGTGTGATGTTTTGACAGAAGAAACAGTTAGAAACATCTAATGTGGTTTTATACTTTTTACGCACAATGTTATTCATTAATGCTGCACTGTGTGTATTTTGTACTGCAAACGTTTTGCAACAAGTGTCTGCAATCCAATACTAGACGATATGTATTAAAGAAACAAAGGATTGTTCATGGACAAGGTGAATGTTTCAATCACCCCTTCGTATTTAAGTAGATCTAAGATCTCCCTGACCTGTTTTTTAGCTTCTTGCTGAACTGGGTACTGCCTCTGTGCAGTTGGTTGATTTTTCAACTGCATTTTATGGTGAGGAGAATCCTCATCCCATCCTACATGATTTTTATATAATGCAGGAGCCTGGGCTACTGCCCATTTCCTGGCATAGGTATATTTTAAATGAATTGGAATGTGGTTGGAGAAGGCTGACATAATGATGTCTTCGCCTTGTGGGCACTCCCTGACAAATTGTGGTGGCCAGTCTTGTTCAGCTAGAAGAATGTCATAACCCTTAGAAAGCCACTCCCAAAAGAGTGATCTTACTTTTCTTGGTATGTCCCCCTCCATCCAGAGTGTTATTTCATATAACTTATGTGGACAACAAACGCAGGTATCTGCAGTTTCAACTTGAATGAATTCATTCTTGTCCACTGCCTCCAGATGATCCTTCAAGTTCTTGCGAGATATGGTGACTTCTGCTGCGCTGTTCAACATTGTCTGAGCCCATTTTCCGTTCTTCAGTTGTATCCTCAAGATCCTCAGCATGTCTGATTTTAAGACCTGCAACTTTCTTTTTGGTGAATTGAGGTTTCTTGTTTTTCTGAACGTGTTGATCTTCTGTGGACTTCACGCGTCTGACCATCCTCTTCTTTCGGGTTTCTGTGACGAAGTCTGAAAGGTACGAGAGGAACGTGTATCAGTATCTTGATATCTATCAAGTTTTCTCAAATTATCCCTATTTCTGAGGTTATACCTCCTTTCAGAGGGCTCCTTTTGAGGAAACCTACCCCGGGATTAAGAACGCGTGTTTTCCCACTTCTTTTTAGAAGGAGTAGGAGTGTTTTTAGAAAAGACCTTTAACTGTGTAATTCTACTAATCTTTGTATATTATTAAGTAATTGTTCATCCGACATTGATTCAATGTCTGGGTCAGGTCTGTAGATGGCTAAAGCTAGCCATGTTGCTAGGGTCTACCAAGTGGGCTGAGCCTGGTAATGTGATTTATTTGTTTTAGGGTGCCTTTAAACCAACTAACTTACTCCTGGTAAGTTAGTGGAATTTCAATATCCTCGAAAGGAATGTATTCTGTTGGTGGTTCATCTTCTTTGTAGAAGTGAACACATTTGTAACTGAATTTGCTTCAGGTAAGACTATCCATGAATAGAATACCTCTATCTGATGATACTCATGTGCCTCTATCACAAAAACTACCCTACCACCTCTCGATGTTAGGCCATTTTGTATAATTATTATAGTGATGGCTTTCCTTAAATTTAGCAGAATGCTTATAGCATCCTCATCGGTTTCTTGGAAACCTGTGATGTTAAAAGCTGCTGGATCAGATGCAGCTCCACTGGTTTCGGTGTTGTTATCCCCGTTTAGGGATATTTTGCTGACTGAAAGTTTGGAGAGCAAGTTTCAAGGTAACAAAGATAAGGTGCACAATATTTTGGAACACTGTATTCTTCAACGTTGAACAAACCAAAAACTAATACATAGAATTTTCGTCCTACTCAGCTATGGTGGAAATTACCCTTTTACCCACTCCAGACGTCTATTGGAGTAGTACGAAAAAAGGGGTCTCTGAGAAAAGCACGACTGAGTTACTTTAGTATAGCGTTAAATTAGTGCCTTACCAAATGTTGGACGCAATGTAGTGTAGTTCCTATATTCCCAATAGGCTCTGCGCATTGGAATAATATATCCTATAGATTTGACGTAGGACTTAGGTCAGTAGGTCTCTATCGAATATACTAAACTTAATTGTGAGTGCCAGCTAGTTCAGAGGTCACTAGAAACTTTCTCGAATTAAAAAGAAGAGATTATTTTCTGACAACCGCATAAACATGACAAATTTGTTTCCCTAGGATTGGAAAATATCTTCAGTCGTAGAAACAATAGATAACTATTTCACTCAGTCTATCGTGCATGCTTCTTTCCTACAGAGTTGCAGAGAAATAGTGAGATGGGCGTTTTCAATAAAAGATTTATTGAAGAGTCTTCTTTCTCATGCAAGAGAGGTGAACTGCTACAATCGGTAGGCAGAATGCTAAGTATAATGCGTACAGCGAGAATAGTATTATAAAATAATACTGTAATAGCATTGTATGGTTTCTAAGCCATATAAAAATACATACATAAATAACACAGGCTAAAATACTCAACTGGTGCTTCTAAAATACGCCTATCCCAATGTACCTAACCTAGGTCTGGTATGTGGGAAGAAGTAAGTATGGTCTTTAGAATAGGTTTAGTTTTTGCCAAGAATCTACCAAAGGTTTCTCTAGGTTCTAATCAGCTCCATACCTTACAATGAAGGAGGTCTGGTATCTTTGTCTCGGGACTCGATTTTCTAACACCCTGCAAGGGGAGTCAGAAACACTGGCGCTGGATTCTCGGCAGAGAAGGGCAGCTTCCTGATCAGTGCATCAGCTGGAGAGTCTGCTTGCTTCGGCACTTGCTGTAGCGAGCTGTGTCGGGCAAGTAGGTCTTCGAACTGCTCCGAACCACCGTGCTTTGCCACAGCAAGTGAAGGTATATTTATACCTTGAAGGTGTTTAGGAATGCCATGTTGGACGTAAAGTCGGGCATATGAACATCATGAATGAACCCCTAAGGAATAGATGTTCATTGTAAAACTAAGTTCTTGGAGAAATCAATATTCAAGCAAGTGGAAGTCTCTAACGGCTTAAGCTGGTTTTGCAAGAAATCGTTGTGACGTGTGGTGAATGGATGGAAGTAGCCAAGCCTGTATTTGAGTTGCATGGGCTATACCTAAATAGGTGCTTGATTTCTATGCCCATATAAGGGCAACGTGAACTGTACCTATATAAGGGCATTAAGCAGGAAAATCCATTCGGAACCTAAAACGCCAAACAACAGGAAGTGGTGAAGGTACCCTTATAGGAGAAGTGTGAGCATGCTTTTTTAGAGGGACTGGAGGTGTGGTGGAAGGGTCCTGCTTCCTTTTAGAAGGCGCAGGAATGACATGCCCAGTCTTTGGATGAAAAAGAAGTCTTTTCTCCCTCTCTCCTTGAGATCCAGCTCCAATCTTCTCGCCTTTAGAAAAGACCTGAAGACATTTCTCTTCCTGCAATAAACACAGCCTGTGCTTCTTTGTTTTCTGTCACCCATCCGCTTTTACCATTCTCTGACCTTGCTGAGGCTCTTACAGCACCGGGACACTCCTCGGAGTAGCCGTGCGCTATAGAAGCACCCCCTTAACATTAACATTAACATTTTGTATTGGATCTGGACGAAAAAGCTCTTCTGTGGAAGCATCAATTTTCGGCACCGACCTTTCTTGCTTGGGGCCGAGTTGTTTAGAAGGTTTAGCAATGTCTATTAGTCTTTGGAGCAGGTTTTGGTTTTGGTTCTGAAGACTTGTGGTCAGAAGCTTTCTTCGGCTGCTGTTTTTTATTCGGATCAGATGTTTTCAGATCCGGAGATCTTGGTTCCGAAGCTCGTTTCGGGTCGACAGCTTTAGGTGCCGAAGTTTGTTTCAGTGCCCAAGTGGACTTTAGTTCGACTTGTTTTGGTACCGGAGTTAGCTTCGGTTTTGGTGTGAAAATTGGTGCGGAGCTTGTTTTCGGCTCAACCGATTTGGGTACCGATGTTTGCTTTGGTGCCAAAGTTAGTTTTGGTTTAAGGACTATTTGCCGGGACCGACAGGCTGACTCTAGTACGAGTCGCCTAGTGGCTTTTTGGTAGTCTTCGTTATCGAGCCGGAAGGCGGGGCGTCAGAAGTTTGTAATCGGTGTGCACCTGGACCCGGAGGTGGAACCGAAGCCTGGCCCGGTATGGGGGTGTGAACAGAGTTGACGCTTGTACTCACAACCTGTTCACCAGCTGAAAGGGGATCAACATCGTCTGCTTTTTCTTAGTCTCCGGAAGCTGAATCCTCTGCTCCGGAAACAACATCTTCCTGCTGTTCTTCTTCGGACTCTAGATCGACTGGAGTCTCTTCAACGATGATGTCTGGTGCTGATGAAGAGGATTGTGCCATGATTCTTCGCGCTTGATGGTCCCCGATAGTTTTCTTGGACCGGAACGAAGCACAGGTATGGCAATCAAGGCTCTCATGCTCTGGGGACAAGCACAGATTGCACACCTCATGTAGATCAGTGTGGGGAAATTTGTGTCCACAATGAGGGCACTTATTGAAGGGTTTTCTTTCCATGAGCCGAACGCGCAAAGGCGCAGTTGGGCCCAACGATCGCCGGAATCGAGAAGTGCCTGCTTTTTCTACACAAGTATGAAGAAAATTCCAATCGAAAACGATACAGACTTAGAAATCAAGGAATCGGTGTCGAAAGGAGATCGGTAATGGGACCGAGCAACAAACACATCCGAACCCGATGGCGGAAAAAACAATCTGAAGATGGAGTCGATGTCCATGCGCACTATGCTCCAGAGGAGTCATCATCTACCATACAAAGACTCTTCCAGGACAACAACAAAGTGTAATCATCCGGGCCCACCACCAGATGGTGATCTATGAACTAGTGAGTGAACTGCAGCCCATATGCCTCGAACATAGGCTTTTCTGGTCTGATAATACCCAGACTTGGTGCCTTCACCTTTTTAATGTAACAAATGCATTGTACACAAGTATCCACAAAACTTGATGGCTTTAATGTATGTCTTTATTCAAGATGTGCGCACCTGGCAGTTATTTTCTTAGTGCCCACCTCTCCACATGTGATATTGCGTGAGGCACAGGTGTTGAACACTATGTTTTCCTGTGGGATGCATTCAAATCCCAACGAACTGCATAGAGAGCACATACTTCTTTTTATTTCAAACCTTTATGGCACTTTATTTGCTGTCCCTGTATGAACATGTGGATGAAATACATCTATGACTTACTTGGTGTAGATGGTGTGCCGAAAAGAATCACATTTCATAAGCGATCATCAAGACAAACGCATCTAACACCTCAAAGGTGCTAAGGTGAGCAGAATGAGGGTGACAGGACTTTGGACGTGGATGAAGGTCAGCACTGGCACAATGGGAGTGGGGCAGTCAAGGAGTGCAGCACTGTGGAGAAGTTGGAGACCATAGACAGGAACAGAGCCCAGTTGGTATGCAGCAACAGTTAACAGTACTGATTCTTTTCATACTGTGCCCTCTACTTTCCCTACTGTGTCCGTTAGCAGAACCCATCTAAATCCCACAGAGTTTTTATATAACGTTGCTTAATTCCGCAGAGTGAAACTCAGCAAGTTCTGCCCACGCCTAGTTACAAAGCAGAAATGCTTTTATCAAGATTTATTTTTTCATGCTATGCTACATTTTTGTGAGAACACTATGAGAGTGGATATTCTTTCCTCCAATGATTATAACCAATGTGTGCAGTATTCCAGTCCAGGTTTCTAATCACACACTTATTACCAGTGCTGAGCATGGTTCTAAGTAATGCCGGTCAGTGGTAAAAGAAACAGGAGCAGAGGAATACGTTCAACAAGTAACTGCACACAATTTGGCCACAAGGAAAAACTGGAATTAAAAAGCGTGTCTCTTAATTCCACATTTTCCAGCTTGTTCACAACACTTGTGGGGGTGGAAATGATACGGAGGTCCACTGACTGACCTCCCCAGTGAAATGTCATATTGTTATTGGCACTGCACAGATGTTTATTCTAGTGTTTACTACCAGTATATTTTAGTATTGTGGTAAAGCTAAGATCAGATATCAAGTCTTCAAGCATCATGGCTATATCCTCCCCTACTGGACCACATTTAAATAGTCTGGATGGGGTTATTGTGTCGCCTACTTGTGTGTTGCCACTCTTCCTTGGGGTTCCATTAACTTTTAATTTTATAGCAAACAACTTACTGAGCCTGTATTAAGTGCTTTTAATGGCTGTGGATAGCAAAATAAAGGCAGACGGTGATTGTGAGGAATTTCTGTGAGTCGTGGAGCAGTGTTTAGTTTATGAGAAGCATTCTATAACAAAGGGAGAGCAAGAGGGTAGGAAGCCTAGTTGCTCCCTTTCTAACCTGACTTTCTACACAAATGAGCAACAAGGCTGGATTAATCGGAGAGAGGACCCAGGGGAAATTGAACGATTCTGTAGTAGACACCACACACACTAAATAGTGGCATGCTTCATCATCGGTGACTATCCACACCCTGGTAGGATGGTACCACTAGGATGGACTCAACCAGAAATGGGAGCTCTTATATAAAACGTTACTGGATTATATAAGAGATCCAGGAGAAAACAAGTAAAAATGGCTCAGGGTATACCCAAGGAGTTCGGTTCCCTTATTAGGTGGGTGCCCTAGGCACTGATAAAAACAGAGGTCTGTCGGTTATATATGAGTTACAAACACTAAATTGCTCCTATTATACGCCATAAACACACAATTGATGGACGGAATGCAGAACAAATCAAAACAATAACCCCCAGTCAAGAGATCTGGGTTAAATCTATCATTCTTTTGCTCACCATGCCACCCCAGTTTAGACCTGCCCATATGCAAATCAGTCTTAACCCTGTGCCTCATGGGAACAGTCCAGCCCGAACTGCTAAGCCAGGTCCTACCTGGACCGAAAAACAAGCATCCTAGGACCGGTTTCGGGGTTTCGCCACTCTTCAGCCAGGATAGCTTGAATCCAGTGGCACAGTGAGCCCGGGACCCACGACTGGGGATACCCAGCGCACTTAGGGCGAGGAAGCAATAGACACACAATTGATGGACAGAATGAAGAACAAATCAAAACATTCACCCCCAGTCAAGAGATCTGGGTTAAATCCATCATTCTTTTACTCAGCGTGCCACCCCAGTTTAGACCTGGGCATATGCAAATCAGTCTTGATCTTGTGCCTCATGGGAACAGTCCAGACAGAACTGGTAAGCCAGGTCCTCCCTGGACCGAAAAACAAGCATCCTAGGACCGGTTTCGGGGTTTCGCCACTCTTCAGCCAGGATAGTTTGAATCCAGTGGCACAGTGAGCCCGGGACCCACGTCTGAGCATACCCAGCGTACCTAGGCCGAGGGAGCAATAGACACACAATTGCCACCGGTCCTAGGATGCTTGTTTCCAGTCCAGGGAGGACCTGGTCTGGCAGTTCGGGCTGAACTGTTCCCATTGGGCACAGGGTCAAGACTGATTTGCATATGGCTGGGTTCAACCTGGAATGGCATGGGAAGCACAAAACAATTGATTTTGGCCCTGATCTCTGTACTGGGGTGAATGTATAACATTGTCCTGCATTCTGTCCATCAACTGTTTTTTTTTTGCATTTGTCATCCTGAGTGGGACGGGTATGCCCAGATGTAGGTCCTGTGCTCTCCATGCCTCTGGAAGTCAAGCTATCCTGGCAGATGAGGGTTGAAAACCCGAAACTGGTCCTAGGATGCTTGTTTCCAGTCCAGGGAGGACCTGGCCTGGCAGTTCGGGCTAGACTGTTCCAATTGGGCTCAGGGTCAAGACTGAGTTGCATATGGCTGTGTTCAACCTGGAATGTCATGGAGAGCAAAAAAAAAACGATGGATTTAGGCCCTGATCTCTGTACTGGGGTGAATGTATGACATTGCCCTGCATTCTGTCCATCAACTCTTCTTTTTCCTAATATACGCCAACACGTTTAGGTCCACATGTAAAGCCTGTACGGGTCTGAGGCCTTCGTCAGAGCTGTCAGCATCCCTGCCTGGCTACCCAGCTGTACCATGGATAGATATGAGGCCTAAGACTCACCTTCTGGTAGAATCCTACTTGCTGTAGTGGTAATACAATCTGCCGTACACAAACAGTGACCCTTGGTTGAGCGTTGCTATAGATGCACTGGGGATGAGCAGAAATAAGTCTACTTGATTTCAACAAACAGTGGAATGTAGTAAAATGCTTGCCTGTCTTACTTTGCCTTCCTGACTCGCTGTTGATGTACATAAATTGGTTGGAATGTTGTGAATTGGGGAACTGAACCCAATATGTTTTATTACAGAAAGAAATATTGACATCACTGAACGCGACCTCCATAAAAGCAAATTACATAGAGTTGAGCGGTATGTGCTTTATTCAGACAGTTTTTAGATTGCATATAGGAATAGACCCATGAGGAGAATAGATATTCTTACTAAATTATTTTTTTAGGTGCCTGGTCAGATGGAGCTCTGGTCCTGTGAAGACCCATCAAAACCAATTTGTGGGTTGAAACGTTGACTTTACTGTGGGGTTCAAATGCAATAATCGCGGTGTCGGTAACAGCATCTATGCTGGACTGCTCTGTTTGAATCATGGATACCCACACTGTATATATGTATTATATTACCATTGTTTCACTACTGCACTTAGGAGCACTCCAGTGTTTGCACTTTATGAATGCATTATGTTGGCACCTTTTTTAAGCAAAAGGAATATGATCCTTACCAGTATGCATCTGTTCTTGGCATGTAGGGCTGCTGACCTTTATATCTGTGCATAGATCGCCGCATAGTGTTGGGTCCGGATGATTGCACATTGTTGTCCTGGAAGAGTCTTCGAAGTATCACGGGATAGGTGTGTCCTCCCCTGGACTACAGTGCGCATGGGCATCCTCTCCATCTTCAGATTGTTTTTCGCCATTGTGGCAGAGATGGAGTGTAATACAGTAAGTGATGACCATGCCTGAGAATGATTCTGAGTGCTGCAGCTGCGACAGGCACTGGGGAGGAGGGCGGGCGATATGAATTTCAGCAGCCCTACATGCCAAGATCAGATGCATACTGGTAAGAAGCATATTCTGTTCGAGGCATGTGGGCTGCTGAATTCATATCTGTGCATAGAATAAATAGCAGTTACCTCCTTAGTGGTGGTTGCCCGTGCCAGCTGCAGCAGTTTGAAAAAGAGTTTTGAGAACAGCCTGTCCTACAGCAGCTTGCTGTTTGGAGTGTACATCTGCGCAGTAGTGTTTGGTAAATGTATGTAAGGTGGTCCATGTGGCTGCTCTACATATATCCTCTAGAGGAATGTTACCCAGGAAAGCCATGGATGCCCCTAACTTGCGTGTGGAATGCGATCGCGGGGGAACTGTTAACGTGCGTTTAGCCTTTTGATAACATATCTGTATGCACTTAACAATCCATCTGGCTATACCTGATTTGGAAATGGGGTTGCCTTTGTGTTGTGGAGAGAAGGCAACAAACAGTTGCTTAGTTTTCCTGAAATCTTTTGTCCGGTCAATGTAATACAGGAGAGCTCTTTTAACATCTAAAGTGTGCAGTGCTCGGTCTGCCACAATCTGGATTTGGATTTGGGAAGAAAACGGGCAGTTCTATGGTTTGGTTAATGTGGAACTGCGACATCACCTTAGGCATGAATTTAGGGTTGGTACGCAGCACTACGCTATTAGCATGAATCTGTATGAAAGGCTCTTGAATAGTTAGGGCTTGAAGCTCACTAACTCTTCTTAGCGATGTGATTGCTACTAGAAAAGCCACTTTCCATGTCAGAAACTGTATCTCACAAGAGTGAAGAGGTTCAAAGGGTGGTCCCAATAATCTGGTGAGAACCACGTTCAAATTCCAGACAGGTGAAGGAGGGTGTCTGGGAGGAATCACTCTTGAGTCCTTCCATAAAAACTTTAATGGCTGGCACCCTGAAAAGAGAAAGATGCTGTCTATTTTGAAGATAAGCTGCCATTGCAGCTAAATGTATCCTGATGGAACTATATGCCAGATTGCATCTGTACAGGTGCAACAAATAACATATAATGTTTTGCGTGGACGCATCCAGCGGATTTATGTCATTATTGGAACAGTAAATGACAAATCGCTTCCATTTGGCCGCATAGCATGCCCTGGTCGTAGGTCTTCTTGCCTCCTTGATGATGTTCATACAGTCAGGGGGCAAGTTGAGGTAGCCAAACTCTATGACCTCAGGAGTCATATTGCAAGGCTCAACTGTTGTGGATCTGGGTGCTGAATGTCTCCATGGCTCTGAGTGAGGAGACTGGGAGTGAGGCCAGTCGTTGGTGAGGCACCGAGCACGTTCTAGGAACATGGTGTACCACGCCTGCCTTGCCCACGTTGGAGCAACCAGGATGAGCGTCATGGAGTGTTGTCGCAGTTTGCGTGCCACTAGCGGGATGAGCGGTGCTGGAGGAAAAGCGTACGCAAATCTGCCTGACCAGTTCATCCATATCGCATTGCCCTGAGACTGCGGGTGTGGGAACCTGGCGACGAAGGTTTGGCATTTTGCGTTTTCCTTTGTGGCGAATAGGTCTATCTCTGGATGACCCCACTGCTGGAAATATGGTTGGAGAACCAAGGGGTGTATCTCCCACTCGTGCATCTGATGACTGTGCCTGCTGAGCAGGTCCGCCATCTGGTTGTCCTTGCCTGGGAGATGTTCCGCCATGAGGAACATGTTTCTCTGAATGGCCCACTTCCACATGCTCTGGGCTAGATGAGACAATTGTGCAGAGTGTGTGCCTCCCTGCTTCTGGATGTAATATATGGCAGTGATGTTGTCCGTCCAGATCAGCACGACTTTGTTGCACAAATGCAATTTGAATGCCTTCATTGCCATGAAGATTGCCATCAGCTCCAACAGGTTGATATGCATCTTTTGCTGCTGCGTCGCCCATAGTCCCTGCATGATATAATGGAGGACATGAGCTGCGCATTCCTGGAGAGATGCGTCCGTTGCAGCACTATTTGTGGGACAGGCTCTTGGAACGGTCGTCCCCTGCAAAGGTTTTGTGTGTTCCACCAATGCAGAGAGTTGTATGCACGACCGGTCACCAACACTAGGTCTTTTAAATGTCCATGAGCCTGGTTCCACTGTCGTGCTAAGCACTCTTGAAGGGGACGCATGTGTAGCCTCGCGTGCGGGACTATGAAGATGCAGGAGGCCATCATACCCATCAGCTGCATAAATACCTGCGCTGGGAGTGAGTGCTGGGGCCTGAATTTCTGAATCAGCAATTGCATGCTGTTGACTCTGGCAGAGTTTGGCTGCACTGTTGCTGTCAGAGTGTTTATTGTCGCACCTAGATACTGTTGCACATGTGCGGGTTGAAGGTGCGATTTTGGGTAATTTTGTGAAAATCCTAGACTGTAGGAGGTGAATCATGCGGGACATGTGGCTGGCACACTGCTGGGCTGACTTTGCTTGGACAAGCCAGTCGTCCAGATAAGGATAGACATGGATGTGTTGTCTCCGAAGGTGCGCAGCTACTGTCGCCAAGCACTTGGTTAACACCCTGGGGGCAGTAGTGACCCAGAAAGGCAGGACCTTGAACTGGTAATGCTGGTTGTTTATGGTGAACCTGAGATATTTCCTGTGTCCTGGGTGAATGGGGATGTGGAAATATGAGTCCTTTAGGTCTAGGGTCGCTAGGAAGTCCCCCTGACTGAGCAATGGTAGAACTTGCTGCAAAGTTAGCATATGAAAATGTTCTGACAAGATGAACTGGTTTAGGGGTCTGAGGTCTAGAATGGGCCGGAGAGACCCGTCCTTCTTTGGGATTAAGAAGTACAGTGAGTACACCCCTGTGCCCTGCTGTTCTAAAGGCACAAGTTCTATGGCCCCTTTTTGCAGCATGCAGATGACTTCTTGCTGCAATAAATGCATGTGCTCTTCGGACATAGGACGGTGCCTTGGGGGTATGTTGGGTGGAGTGGAGGTTAGTTCCAGACAATAGCCGTATTGGATAAGTTGTCTCACCCACCTGTCTGTGGTAATGCCTTCCCAGACTGGCAGGAACTGCTGAAGTCTTCCCCCGACCGGTGTTACATGGTCGGGGGGCAGTGACAAGGCGTCACTGTTTATTGGTGGCAGAAGATCTGGCATTATTATTTCCCCGTCCTCTGCTTTTGGTGCTGTTTCCACTATATCCACCCCTATTGTTCTTGCTATAGGTGGCCTGTGTGCTCCCTTTGTTGTATTGGGCTTGCTGTGATGCTTGACCTCTAGAGGCTCCCCTGTTACCGGAGCGACGAAAGGAACCGCCCCTGAACTGTTGCGACTGCAGAGCCCCCATGGATTTTGCTGTCTCAGAGTCTTTTTTTTATTTTTTCAAGGGTCGTGTCTACATCAGGACCAAAGAGGAAGTCAGGGTTAACAGGCTGATTGAGCAAAGTTGTTTGGATCTCTGGCTTAAAACCAGAGATGCGTAGCCAGGCATGCCTTCTAAGCATCACACTTGTGTTGATGGCCCTAGCTGCTGTGTCTGCTGCATCTAGCGCACATTTGATGGATGCATTGGAAATTAACTTCCCCTCCTGTATCAGCATTTCCGCTCCCTCCTTATAGGCATCAGGCAGGTGTTGTAGCAGCTGCTCTAACGTGTCGTAGTGAGCCCTATCATATCTGGCTAATAGGGCCTGTGTATTTGAGATCCTCCAAATATTAGCCGCTTGAGCCGCTACTCGTTTGCCAGAAGCTTCTAAGATTTTGGATTCTTTGTCGTCCGGAGGAGGAGCATCAACACTTGTTTGAGAGTTCGCTCTCTTACGAGCATTAGCCACCACTAGGGAGTCCAATGGGAGTTGGCCCTTGATGTACGTAGGGTCGACTGGCGCAGGCCGGTATTTCCTTTCAATCCTTGGGTTTACAACCCTTGCCCTTGTGGTCTCCTTGAAAATGTCAGTAGCGTGTTTAAGGACACCCTTTAGCATAGGCAATGTTTTTACTGATCTTTCTGAAGTTGAGAAAGTATCAAACAAAAAGTCCTCCTCCACTGGGTCAGTGTGCATTTCCACATCATGGTTATTGGCTGCCCTTTCAATCAATGCGTTAAACGCAGCAGTATCTTCAGTAGGCGAGGTTTTGACAGTATAGGACTGAGTGTCAGGCGTGGTGTGTGGCTCACCAGGGTCAACAGGGTCAGTCCAGGGTTGAGGTTCCTCTTGATCTGTGTCAAGAGGATAAGTAAATTCATCCTCATTGTATCCCTCGCCCACATCCTCATTGGTGCGTGTGGGAGAAGAGGCATAGTCTCGTCCATAGGAATCCATAGGTTCAAAAAGAACAGGTGAGGTGGCAGAATCCCTTTTCCTCTTGAGAGGGATTTTATATGACTCCAAAGGATTTTCTGGAATGATTTTCCGTTTGTAAATGGTGAGTCTGCCAGAATCCGAGTCTATGAACAGTTTCGACTGATTGTCATAGGAGGGCGCTTGGAACACCACCTCCTCTTCAGTGGGCTGAGTTCCCGAAACTACTGACACCTTTTTGGCTGTGTTGGCGCCCTTTTGTGGTTCGAACGCTTTGAGTCGAGCGGGCGGAGGCAGTCCGTAATTAATTTGTGGCGCAAGCAGTGGAGACGAACCGACCTTCGAGGGAGGCGCCGTCTTCGATCCGACCGACTTCGTCTGATCACCAGTCGGCTTCCGGCCTTGCTTCGACTCGAGCCCTCGGCGCGCAGCGTGCATGCTCTTCTGCTTCGACGCGACATGCTCTTTCGGGTCGGGTTTGCTTGTCGACTCGAAGGTCTTACTCAATATTGGCTTGGAGGCTGTAAGCTTCGGATCAATAGCCTTTTTAGACTGGAGTCCTTTGCAAGTGTCGCCATCTTTGGACGCCGACGGCATCAAAGCGACGTGCTTGACCGTAGAAATAGGCTTTGGAGCCCCAGTCTTCGGGCCGACGCCCCCTTGTGACCCCGAAGGGTCGATGACACTCTTTGATTTGATTGGAGCTGACGAATCCGAGGCCGTCGATCCGAGGACTGGCTTTAGCAGTTTCGGTTTCGATTTAGCATCTGTCGGTTTCGATTTCACCGCTGATTGTGGCTGATCGACCGATGGCTCCTTAGAAATATTCTTAGCCGGGCCTTGACGCGGGGCTATAGAATGTGGATTAAGATCTTGGCTAAGGCCTTCCGGCGATGCCTCGACCTGAGCCTTAGAAAGTACAGTGTCAGTTTTGGGCCCCGCGACTGTGGGTGGGCCTTGCTCATCGCTCGAGTCGTCATTGACGGCTCCGATGGTCTCTGCGACGTCTCCTACCTCGACGACGTCTTCTTCATGGACGTAGTCTTCTTCTTTGTCCACATTATAGGTAGAGTCTTGCTCCGACGCAGGGTCCGACTGCTGGTCAGGATCCTTTTCATCGACGCCCTCGTCGTCATCAGCCTCGAAGATGTTCTCCGGGTCGGGCACCGTCGTTCGCGCCAACTGTCATGCGGCGCGTCGAAGCCGAAGTGTCTTCTTTGACCGGAACTTGGAACAGGCCATGCAGCTGGCCTCATCGTGGTCCGGAGAGAGAAATTATTTGCACACTGGGTGCACATCAATGTGAGGATATTTTGATTTGCAGATGGGGCACCTCTTGAACGGGCTCCGTTCCATCGTCGATCGTCGTTGGGGACTTGGTGTCGAAAAAGGCAATCTGCCTTCAACGTCCTGTTCGAAGAACTGGATCAAGTACTAGGCACCGAACGAGACAATACCGACGCCCCGAAGGCCTTTTGGCCTTGCGAATGAGTTTTATATCGATTCCAAACTGGAGTCAAGAAAGTACATCCGAACCCAATGACGGAAAAAAAAACAATCTGAAGATGGAGAGGATACCCATGCACACTGTAGTCCAGGGGAGGAGCCACCTTTCTCGTGATACTTCGAAGACTCTTCCAGGACAACAATGGGCAATTATCCGGACCCAACACTAGGCGGCGATCTATGCACAGATATGAATTCAGCAGCCCACATGCCTCGAACATAAAATCATGATTTTAGTATGTGATCAAAATAGTGACATATACGTTTACCTCATGGGGCGGCTGGAGGGAGTCCCACGGAACTATCTGTCCTTGGTGTTTTTTATTAGGCTTTTGTAACACCATGGCACATGTGTCACTGATGTATGTTATTTGGGTATTTGTGCCCTCTAGGGGGTGGGAGCCCTTGACTGATTTTCTTTCAGGTGTGGCTTAACTGTACATTGTTTGGAGGATCACTACTGGAGATGGTTTGGATAGAAAGTCTGTGATGCGGCGAAGCAAGCCTTTTTATACCTTCACAGAATGCGTCCACTATTATTACCAGTCATTTGTGAGAGGGAGTCTTCCAACGTAATTGTATAAAACACTGCATGCTTTGCCAAAGCATTATGTGTTAATGTTCTCAAGGTTCTATATAGAGCGAAACGTTTTCCTCAACATTGTTAACACTCTTGACAATGAGGAAGCTGGTGACCTATTTTTTCTGGACGACTAAATTACCTTGACTGGCAGGAACAGTGATGTTTACTATGTCACGGTTTTTGATCTACCTATGCAGTGGGCCCAGTCTTGGGGCTAAGTGGCTTAAAGTGGAGATTGTACCTTTTCTTTGCCTTCCCAGCTCATTGTGACTCCACCTCTTTGATCTCCTTTAGCTTTCCGGTACCTCCCCTGCCTCCCTCTGTTTGAGGGTACTCCAAAGTATTCTACCGAACTCACATTCCTCTACAGCCTGTTAGTAAACCAGCTGAAGACATATCAGAGAGTGCATAAACGTATTTGCTGCCTGCTTCCTTTCACATTAGAAGCAATTTACAGAAGATGAAGAAATTTTGTGAGGAAATGTATTACTGTATTTTAAAAAAAAGGTGAGAGAAACCGAAATTTCAAGTGAAAATCAGCTGGACAACACGTCTGTCTTGGTAGAAAAAGATGAACAGCAGAGCACAAAACCTTTCACTGGAGCCAGAAAAAAAGAACTGACACCGGCTACCTTAAAGAGGCTTTGTCAAATGTCAGCACTGGAAACTTGCTCCCTAAATGTCACTCATTTAATTTACCCTTTTCCTTTAAAAAGGAAGCAGGAAATAATACCTCGGAGCCCTAGATTTGTACTACAGAAATGTGAACCGCCAGCTTTTTAATGAGAGTAAATTACATTTTCCAGTTATAGCCTGCAGACAGCCATGTAAAACAATGATTTCTTGCAAAACAATTGTATCTACTATAAATATGATCCAGTATCAAAATATGCGCAAGATTATTTAATGTTTATTTTCACCAGGGAAGATCAAATGGTGGAGAACCTATCTGCGTGACAACACATTTTGCACTTTGCTCACCTAATGTCAAAAACAAGTGTAACACTCTAAAGTACTTAAACAAGGAGTGCAGGGTACTTTTGAGAGATTTGGTACATCTGTCGGTGAATATGTTTTGTTCAGGTGCAGCGACGGAAGAGTAAGTCTTCACTCTCTCTTTCAAACTGCCAAGATAGTGTGTTTAAAAGACTTGTGTGAGCAAATAACCTCCTAAAGATATCTAACAAGCACAGCTCAGCTTAATATTTACTACTAGGAGGATCAGATTGCAGTCTAGTCCAATTTTCTTGACATGTGAGTCACACTGTCACTTTACCATACAGCGAAGGCAGGGTTTGGTTTAGAAAGGTAACATCAACAGACCAGTAAAATCATACACTCAGGAACAAAATGCAGGGTGTTCAGTCTAGAGACGCATGTGTATTCAGCATAAAGGACAGAAAACTGACCACCCTTTTATAATAAACTCCTCGGGGCAAAACAAGAGGAAAGTGAAAGTGGTTGCGATGGCATAAAAATAATTGTGAACTAATTCCGCAACTTTAACAAGCTCTATTTAAGGCAAAGTGACCCGCACATTTTCAAAGTTGATACCATTTGTTCACTTTTCCGTTTCGACTTTGCAGAGGCAGACACAAAACTCATATCTGCAAAAATTTGATTTGAACAAGGGTGAAGAAACCGCAATAAGTTTCAAATTAGATTTCGACTCAAGAGTCACCTTACAAGCAGTGTTCAGTAACGATTTGTGACTTACGTTTGAGCACTACCTGCAATATCCTGGCCTGAAAGGAAAATAAAGCCTTAAAAAGATCAAAGTAACACCCCAAAATGCCAGATTGTGTTTCAGAGACATGACAACCAACAGACTGCAGAAAACATAGTCAAAGAAATGTTGCTGGCATCATTCACTGAAGGCTTTTAGTAGTGTGTAATTTGAAATGCTTTTTTAGCGCACTGCAGGGCTATGCTCAACCTGTTATCAAGCAGAAGGCACTCACTAGCTTAAGAGTGCTGCAGCAAGATTCCCGGAAGGTCCGTTACAGAGAAAGTTTTTAAGTATCGGCTGGCGTGGCTGTGCACATGCGCAGCTCGCTCGGCGAGATTTTATGTTTTTAACTAGCTTTTAGTAAAGGGCTTTAAGCCTCGCCACTCTTTTCCATTGGCTGGCGCCACCGTTTATGCTAAACGGGGGCCAGCCATTGGAAAAGAGCTTTTTCTGACGTAGACATTTCTCTTTTTGAGCCGTCCCACTTGTACAGGCTGGCTCGCCTGATTTGCTCCAGTCGCAAAAGGTTTCTTATCTTTATGGGGCCATGTGTTTGAAACACATGGCCCCATAAAGACAAGAGATCACCGCAGGGAGCTTCATCGGCTGTGGGCTCCTACGTCACTGCGAGCCGCGCTGGGATTGGCCAAGCGTCACAGGTTGCCTAGCAGTGGAAGAGGGCTTCTTTGCTCTGTAACAGGAGGCAGTGCATTGGCATGGCAGCGCGCCGAGCACCGCATTTCCTCCATTTACTGCTGACAAACAATCACCAGCAGTGGATCGCCCCTGCACTGACCTCTACCGCTACTGTCAGGAAACTGCAAAGCCTGGCATCTAAAAAAACACATCAAGCACAGCTAAGAAAAACACTGGAGCTTCTTTGTTGCTTCATATTGTTTCCTTGATGAAGTGACGCGTTGAGCCACTGGCAGCTGGTCTGCTGCGGTTTTAAAAGCACAGGAAGCGACGACACGTAGCTCATTTTATTTTAATCGGGCGCGGCTGCCCAGTAAACACCATTTTACTTAATGAGCCGAAAGTATTGCTTGCTTCTTGGCTGTGAACAGCGGGGTGAACCAAGTGGTGTGACCCCTTGTGGCAGGGTTTAGCTGTTTGTCCTCTGTGAACTCTGTGCTCTAGCCTCCTCCCTGCTAGAAGCCTTACTTGGACTTACCTTGACCCAATTAGTTATCGGTCCCACTCATATTGCAGGCCATACACTTGACCTCATCTTTTCCAATCATCCTGGTATTTCCTCCTCTCCTCCGATCCCCACTACTTGGACAGATCATTTTCTGATTCCATTTACCATTACGGCCCCTTCCCCTCCCTCCCCCTCCCCTCTTAACAGAGCCAGAGGTCGGAATTGGGCTAAAGTAACCTGTGATTCCTTGGAAACTCACCTACGTTTCCAACTCAATCAACTTGAGGATCTTGATTTTGAGACCACTAGACTTAACTCGACCCTCTGTGCCGCTCTTGACTCTGTTGCTCCTTTTGGTCCTCTCACCTCTGCCAGATCTCGCCCCTCTGCTCCTTGGTTTTCTCCTCTGCTTCGTGAGGAGAAAAGCAAGTGTAAGCAGTTGGAACGTAAATGGAGACTGAATTATGACCCTCTAGCCAAACTGGCATATAAATCGGCCCGGAATCACTTTCACAAACTGAAACGCTCCTCTATGAGAACTTATTTTTCGACTCTCATTTTACAGGCGCATAATTCCTCCAAAGCTCTTTTTTCTATTGTGAAGGACTTTGTTAATCCCCCGGCCTCAAAATCCCAATGTATCCCCTCTCAAGATTTGTGTAATGGTCTCTCTGATTACTTTCAGGAGAAAATAGTCAAACTCTCCTCCTCCTTTGCCCCGGTATCCTCTAACTCCCCTGAAGATAATTCATGTTCTTCTCCCTGTTCTTTTAATTCCTTTAATGAGTTGACTCCAGACCTTGCGCTGTCTTTGCTACACAGCGTTAAGTCTGGTTCTCCCCTGACCCTGTCCCGGCTAAGGTCATGGGCGTTCTTGCCCCTGTTCTAGTAAATCCATTCCTTTCCATTTGGAATACCTCCCTGTCCTGCGGACAGTTTCCTTCAGTGTGGAAGCAGGCCAGGCTAATTCCCATACTGAAGAAACCTGGTGCTGACCCCCTGCAATTTAGTAACTATCGGCCAATTTCGCTCCTGCCCAAACCTGCTAAGATCTTGGAGAAGGTGGTACAGAAACAGCTGGCGCAGTATCTAGAATCTAACCAGCTCCTACATGACTCCCAGTCCGGTTTCAGAACCGGTTACAGCACGGAGACGGCGCTGGTAGAAGTCTCTGAGATCATTAGGGAATCAGTGGATAGGGGCGAGGAGGCCATGTTGGTCCTCCTCGACCTATCCGCTGCATTTGATACTGTATCCCATACCATACTTGCCACCCGCCTGCAACAGTTAGGGGTAGGAGGTACAGTGCTGGCCTGGACTAAATCTTTCTTGTCCAGTCGTTCCCAGAGGGTTACGCTGCACCCTTTTGAATCTGAGGACAAGCCTCTCTTATGCGGTGTCCCCCAGGGTTCGGCCTTGAGCCCTTTACTGTTTAATGCCTATGTGGCTCCTCTTGCCAGGGTAGTTGAGTCCTGGGGTGTCAGAGTGGTCTCTTATGCGGATGATACTCAGCTTGTTTTTCCTTTAGAGACCACTCTGACTCCTCCTTCTCCAACTTCAGAAACTGCCTTGGCAATATTTGCACATGGATGGCATCAAATCATCTTGCCATGAACACTGACAAAACGGAGGTTCTCTTTTTTGGCAAGAAATCTCCCCCCCCTGCAAATCTCTGGTGGCCCACCGTTTTGAATCCTCCCCCCTCTCCTGTTCAAGCAGCCCGTAACCTTGGTTTTACCTTTGACAACGCGTTGTCTGGAAAGGTTCAGGTCAACAAAGTGGTAGGTGCTTGTTTCTCCAAAATGCGAATGATCAGGAAAATTTTCCCCTACCTCCCTCAATCATCTCGCAAAACAGTCATCCAAGCACTCATTACCACTCATCTAGACTATGCGAATAGTCTATATGCAGGTTCTCCTCAATACCTAATTGACCGCCTGCAAATCGTCCAGAACGCGGCAGCCCGGCTCATTGGTAACATTCCCGCCCGTACCTCGGTTAAGACCTACCGGGCTGATCTCCACTGGCTCCCTATAGCCCGTCGCATTGATTTTAAAATTCTGACCCTGACATTCCGAGCCATCCACGGAATTGGCCCTCTCTATCTGAGAAAACGTCTTATGATCTCTTCGTCAGTCAGACACCTGAGATCTAATAGCCTGCGTCTTCTTACGGTGCCAAGATTTAGGCTTTCTCGTGGTGGCGGCAGATCTTTCACCGTCACTGCTGCCAGGCTCTGGAATAGCCTTCCTCTTGATCTCAGGTTTTCTGATTCTGAACCAGCCTTTCGACGCCAACTTAAGACCTGGTTGTTTACTATTCATTAGGGCTGAAGTTCTCTTAGGCTCAGTATTTCCTTCTCTGTCTGTGATGCTCCTTGGTCTACTTTTTTTGGGGACTCCCTTGTAATCTTAGCGCCGGGACACTTCCGCCGGAGGTAGCCGTGCGCTTTATAAGCTTCAAAAATAAATAAATAAATTTCCAAAACAGGCCTGGTTCAGCACCCACGCCTGCCAAGTGAATCTGCGATCAGGGAAATAGCGTGCCTCACATCCCAGGGCTCTGCTTGTTTACCACATTAATGATGGAGCAGATTCCAAAGAAGGGCCAGGGGCTTTTCCGGACCGACTGTTCCGTTCTGGAACTGGCTCGAACTGGTTGGAGGCTAGAGAGAACCAATAAACGCGGAGCCAGGCAGGTTGTCCCTAAGTCGGAAGATAATCTTGGTGCCTGTTTAATATTACTCATTCAACTGTATACAGTTGTTTTTGAGGGAAGAACTTTCCTGTCTCTTGATGGCTGGCATCTGTATGGGGCCTGCGGGTTTATCCTTTCGTCCTCCTGAGGTCACTGTGTACAGTGCCATTAAATTGGGCAGGAACAGCTCTTGTTATTTATAGTGGTTAATGACAGAAGCATTACACGCCATAGCAAACAAGATTTTACTATTCTAAACTAAGTGCACAGTTTTTTTTGTGTAAAATAAATTTGGTATTCGGTTCCTCAAAAAATGATCTGCCAATACTTTCATTTAGTTTCCAAAACTAGTTCTAATGTGGCTTCTGTTCAGATGACGCTGCGTAATTTGCCCTGAGTTTGTTGCCCTCTATCGGTTGTACTACATTACATGCCACTACCATACATGTCTTTTCCATTGCACGTAAGTGTTGACCTTTACAAAGCATGCCATTAGATCTTGGACCATTAACAGACATTTTTGTGTGTGTATATGTTCACTCACACACACATGTATATACATTTATATACACATTAGTGAGCAGGTGTTTGTGTATACACACACGCACAATTCTATTTTATTTACTTTTTTGTGCAAGAGAACCCCCCAAAACCACCTTTTTTATACTCCTAACCTCCATTATTTACCTCTTACCTTCACTGAACCATAAATTTGCCATTACCCCTACCACCCAAAAACCCCGAAATTCCCGTTACTTCTACTCACTCTAAAACCCTAAAATCACCCTTACCTCCCATTGTCTCTACCCACCTCTTAATCCCCAAATTACCCTTACCTCCCTTTCACCTCTATCAGAACCCCTAAGCAACCTTACCTCCCTTTACCTCTGTGTGCACCTAAAAGACTTTTTTTTAACAACATAACATTTACGTTATTAAAAAAAATACTTACCTGTGTGACAAAGATACAAATACATGTGTGGTAAAGAACATGCATGATAAGGTGTGTGGTAAAGGATGTTTGCCTTCTAACGAGCATCCATGACAAAGTGTTAAACTTCCTTGGCAACTTTTACATTTTTGTTAGAAGGACAATTTAGTAGAATATCGATTCCTGGTACTGAATTAAAACATTTTCTTTTATGTGTAAAACTACCAGAATGAAACGAAGGCCAAACAACCCAAATACTACAGGACCTGTAATGGTAGGTCCAGGTTTGCACACTATGCCACCTTTAACCCCATTCTGCAGTCTCCTCATGCTGCTTAAACCAAGGCCTAATTCTCGACCACAGCTAAATAAGGCAGCTTGGGGTGCCAAATTTTATTTACAAAAGTAGTGAGGAGTGCACTTGTGTTCATTGCTTAAATTTGCCAATAGATTTGAAAGATACTGAAAGCAATTGCTTGGTTTTGTGTTGATTTTTACCCTCAACTTCTACCCGTTGTATTTTTCTGCTCCTATGTTTGCCTGAAGTGTTAGAGCTACCACAAGAATCCATATCATGAAGACATCATGTTTACAGTCGTAGGTTGCCCCCTTTAGGTCTGCCTACAAGAGCTCAATGCGCTGCTTGCGCTCTCACCTTTGAGGAATATTGTATACAACAAGGGGATTGCAGCCCACCCATTGCATAACATTATTTGACTTCATTGTCATTCTTATTTGTTGCTTTCTAATTGGCCCACATGTGCTGGCTTCACTTCTTCTTCCGGTTGGAGCATGGACCTGAGTGCTTCAGCTTGATTGCTGTCCTTTCACTGAATGAGGCACTACTTTTATTTTTCTTTCCTGCCACCCTTGATGAGCCTCCTGATTTTGTAGCTATGTTTTACTATGTCACACATACTTCAAAGAACATGGACCATAAGCTGACAATGCTCATTAATATAACCTCCATTTCAGATTTTTTTTTGTCCTCTGGGCTTTATTCTCCTCATTTGTTCAGGAGGGGGAGAGGTCCCATGAATCTAGAACAGTTAAAGATGCAAAAAAACATTCTTACTGGTTTTGTTCACAGTGTAAAGCTCGACTAGAGCTCACGCTGTGCAGTGATTAGTTAGTGGTGCAATTTCTCTTTGAAGGACAGTGTGAAGCGGGAGTGATTACTAAATAAATGTCTTATCATCAACTGTATCACTACTGCTTCTGTATCTAAACAAGCAGTTACTGTTTTTTTACGAATATGCTTTTGGCCGACATTGACACTGCCATTCATATGTCTTACAGATACATTAGACAGATAGGACAATGTTGCTCCCTTTTTCTCAACTCAGATGCCCTCTTCACCTACCGAAGGAGATTTACTTGCTAAATCAAAGTATATCTGTACAGTTTGAACTACCCACCGGGCAATAGTCCCTTTAGTCATTGCAGTACCCAATGCCTGTAGTGCATGCGCTACAAAAATTGCTTAAACTTCCTGATACTTAAAAACGTCCCACAGGGTTACCGCAAAATGGGTAATAAATGGAGTAGTGAACTACAATGCGTTCTGCAATACCTTGCAATACCAGAAATATATTTCTATTATGCTTCAGGACAAAGAGTACAGCATATACTTTTGAACTTCTGAAGGGACCCCTGTTCTTTTGAACCTTTTTAACCTGAATACTTATGAGTTGTTTTTTATAAAAACTTTTTTTAATAAATGTAATAACATGCAACATGTATGTTTTTTAATGATTTGTTATGATGATGTTTTGATAATGTACTTGTTGTGTATAATTTGACAAATATATATATATATATTTTTCTAAAACATTATCGTTTGATCTGTTTTTTGACATTTGATCCTTTGTGTGCATGTATGCAATTATATTTACAGTTTCTGGTGGTTTTATAGGTAGAAGTTCAAAAGTATATGCTGTACTCTTTGTCCTGAAGCATAATAGAAATATATTTCTGGTATTGCAAGGTATTGCAGAACGCATTGTAGTTCACTACTCCATTTATTACCCATTTTGCGGTAACCCTGTGGGACGTTTTTAAGTTTCCTACGCTATCTCCCCTGTCCCAAAGTTGACAGTTAAGGGGGCCTCCTTTTCTTTACCTAAACTTCCTGATAGCCTTTGGCTCCGGTGCTGAGTGTATTACATCTCTTTTACATCCAACATTTGTAATGCTTTATCTGCAGCATTTGTTAGCTTTTGAAACAAGCATTTAAAATGCAATAGGTCTCCCCTTTCATTAAGTTAAATTCATTTGCTTTGCTATACATTAGCAAAGCAAATGGCTTTAACTTAATCAAAGGCGAGACCTATTGCATTTTCAATGCTTGTTGAAAAGTTACTAACATGAGGATACAGCTCTATAAACTGGAAGCAGGCACTGATGTAGGATTTATCTAAGAAATACAAAAGCCAATACCATTTAAAGCAAAGGGAGGTTTGACCTTGAAATGATCAAGTTGGTCCAAGTTGTTCCTGCATTTACAACCTTGAAGCTGTTGGACAATGTTTAGTCACTATATTTAACATCAAACCTATGTTGTATCTCACAATTATTCCCCCAGTCCTGCTAGCCTTGAGAGCAGTCACATACTTTGTCCACATTTCTCGATCTAGTATTTTTAACTCTGAATGAATTTTTAAGGAACCAGATTTGTAACAATATTCTGTAATAAAAACAATTAGGTTCCACAACGACTACTTGTGTGCCATTTTATTAGCCAGAATACTGGCTAAACATATTGAAAGAGGATTAGTGAAGTGTGCTCTGGAATAAGGACCTGGTAATATTTAAAAAAGTATCTGCCAGGCTGTTGCTGAAAATATTTCAAACATTCTGCCTTCTATCTAATGGGCATGTCGCTCGCCATTGTGGATTTTTGAACAGGTTAATAAGAGAAATGCAAGTTCTAGAGACCTCCACTTGTCCTATATGAAGAAAATGTCAGCCTCACTCCATCTGGTTAGACTGACAGCTCTGAATATTCTTCCAGTTAGCAACACAGCATGGAGCCTTCGGATGGTCCGAAATCAAGCCCAGAAATCAAACTAACCTCATTACACATCACAAGACTTGCAAACCAGTCAGCTCATCGCACCGTCACCCAAATGAAACTTGCTGACCTTCCCCACGCCCTCCAACCTGCCTAAAGTCTCTTATTTTAAAGAATGAAGGCTTGTAGTCCAAAGCCCTGCACTATTGACTGAATATCCACAATCACTCAAAAGCACAGTAAACGTAGTCTGATACAAATCAAAAGGAGCTGTTCGTTGTATCAGGTTTAAAGGTACACTGTTTTTCTCCTTCTGTCATGTTACTCTGCACCTACAAATGATATTCGCAAGCACAAATTACACAAAAGAATAATATGGACAGGTCCTAACACTTGTATGTGTTAGGACCTGTCCATATTATTCTTGTAATGTAAGAGAGCTAGAGATAGAATCCTTTAACCTGGCAGAGGAAAAACAGTTTACAGGTTTTTCTTTATAAAGTGCAGGCTGAGGTTACAACATTTTTACTCCTATGCAGCTATTAACACTACAGCAATGACCAGACCCACTAAATGCTTTGCACAATTACAAATAAACATCCACATTTACAAACCAGTGGAAGCCGTTTCTCACGCAGCTCAGCACACAAAAAAGTAAGGTGATAAAGCTCTGTCAGAGGTTATCTTAAAGCTAATATACATATATAACGGCTGTCTCTCTCAGACTGCTTCCAGTCAGCTACAAGCAATTCACAGGACTAACAATACAACACATATGCTTACCCGATTTGTGCTTCTTGTGCTTTGTTTTTTTCTTGATGAGGAAAAATTTGTTATGAATCTCAGACTTATAGGACTTAAATGACTGGGAGTGAAGACTAGCATACTTTCCATGTAGGTTCTCATTCAAAATGTGTTTCTTTTTTTTCTTTTTCTTCTTTTTACCATGAACTTTGGAGAGATTTACCTCGTTGCAGTCCAGTAGGGAACACTCACGATAGAGGTCATTTGCCACCCGATGGCAGTTGGTATCTATTTTGTCACAGTGACTCCCATTCACATGGACCTGACATGTCTTGAGAGCGTTCTCTTTTAGTGGACTTTGAACAGTTTTACACAGAGGTCGCTCTATGTATTTTTCACCATTTTCTACAACTCGGATTTCCCCTGGGCTGAGCATATCACTATATCCAGGAACTGTACACGCACCAACTGGTTTCGCCATATTTTCTTTACAGCAGTCATCCTCCTTTCGGTCACATAACCTATGAATCATCATTTCACAGTTCAGCTGAATGCCCTGTTCAGTGCAGCCGGTGCAGCAGTCCGTGCGAATGTCTGCAATACAGTCATTAAGAACAGGCAATTCATAGTCTACTTCCGTATCTGCATTTGGCAAGAGCTTATCAGGTGTCTCCGATCGGACATCACAACTGCTATTCCCAAAAGACTCACATCTTACTCTCTCTAGTTTAATACGAGGTTGTTTTCGTATTTTAATTCTTGGGATGGGAAATTCAGGCGCGTGGAATGGTATTTGTTTGTATATCCTAAAATCTGCCCCACAGAACTGTGGGAAATGAATGTAAGAGTTCTCTTGTGAATCATAACCAAGGATAACCTCCCTGCATTCATGGATAGGCTGCCCAAGTACAGCATCTTGAACCTCAATCTGTGTGTCATATACAAAGTCACAAAGTCCCTTAAGCAGCCAAACCTTCTGATGAAATGACAGTTCATGAAACGGCTTTTCCTCAAGAGGACTAACATCACCAAGAACTCTAAAAAATTGACAGCATAGGCCCAACTTCTCTGCACAATTGTCAGGGTTCTCTGCCTGTCCAACTACAGAATACCAATGCTTCACTTTCTGCCGGAGTGCTGCTTCCCATGATCTGTAAGGCAAAGGAGGCCTTCGATGCAAGGAAGGTCTGCGATGAGGAGGGCTTAACAGAGAAGTCATAACCTTAGAAAGAAAAACATTGTTATGTGGCATCAGTAGACACCGTTCCAGCTCATAGAAAACTATTTCGGGCAAATTTAAAATTTGTTGTGCCAAGCAAAGAAAATGACCGATAGCTGGAATTTCCCACAAATTCTCCATCAAAGTGGGTGCTGCTTGTGCAAGGAGATTTTTCTCCCATTCTTCTATTTCCTTGTAGCTCGCTTCTTCTGCCTCTTTCTTTCCCTGCTCACGAACCCTATGGAAATTAAAAAAACATATCAGCAAAAATTGCACTCCACCATGGAGATAAATGACATTTCTACATTAAAAAAAGCATCCTAAATGTGACACCTGAATCAAAATGGCAAATTGCTAAATGATGCAATGGTTACAAAAGAGAAACAAAATGATACCTATAAAGTCACTCTTCTTCACCACGACTACATTCTAACACTTGGTAGTGGTCTGGAAATTAACTCTTAATGTTACATTCAAAGCAGTAACAAGCACAGTAAATAGTAGGTGCCTGGCAGACACCCACATTTTACAAGTCCTCGTTTTGTAGTTAGATGGAAAGGAGACATGACTAATGTAAAGGGATTGGCGTGTGTTCGGACTAGCAGTGAGCCAAAGACTAGGAGTAGCTGAGTCACAATGAAGGCAACCATATTATATTCCAAATTCTGGCTGTCTTTTAACCTAACAAGTGGAAAGGATTAAGGAGAAAGTAAAATGTTGGGAAACCAAAACTAAGCAACAACACGCCTGAGGTATGGAAACATTGCGCATCACTTTTTGAAAAGACATTCAGCTGCAGTGCTCAAGATGTTGACAAACACCTGATTGAGGAAACAGAATGATGCCACATTAGCCCTGTTCAATTCTTTCCAGTGAAACCCGGGCATTCCTTAACATTACAGGAGACTATCCATATTGCATTGTTGGCTTTGTTAGCACTCTTTCTAAGATTTGGTCACAGCAAGTAAAAATTGACCACAGAGGCATATGCTGGGAAACTTGGCTCTGTTCCACTGAATTGTGCTACGCATACAAATTATGGATGGATTGCTGAATAAATCAAACATTTCTCCTCAATCAAGAGATCTGAGTTAACCCATTGTTCTTTTGCTCACCAGGCCATCCCAGTTTGGACCCACCCATATGCAAATCAGTCTTGACCCTGCTTCTCTTAGGAACAGTCCAAACTGCCAAGCCAAGACCTCCCTAGACTGGAAACAAGCACCCTGGGACCGGTTTCAGATTATCACCCTTAATCAGCTAGGAAAGCTTTAATTTAGCGGCACAGTGAGCAAGGGAGCCACGTCTGGGCATACCGATCCTACTTAGGGCGAAAACTGCTATGCAAACACATTACGGACGGAATGCTGAATAAATCAAACATTCACCCTCAGTCAAGACAGCTGGGTTAAATCCATCGTTCTTTTGCTTATCACACCACCTCAATTTACTGAACACCTTGTTCAGTTTTGGAAAAAAAACACACAACACACCCTACAAACAGCATTCAGCATTAAAAAAATTAAAGGTTTCCTTCGCATAGGAAGCATTTGGAGGTAGGGGAGGGGAATGGGGGGCAATGGTGTTCTATGTAACTGGGGTTATATTACTTTATTCAAGTGGAGATTCGATAAGGCCTTTGTGATAACAAAAAAAAACGGATGTACTCTCAGGACCCCTATCTAGCTAGGCTAGAGTCAGAAGGAATACCTCTAGACGAATGGCTTAAAGGATGTGTGCCAATGGTGCTTGAGGACCAGTCTAAAGGCCAGATGCTTCGCCTTGGAACAAGATACAGATGGAAACGTTTTCACCTCAACTAATTCTTGTAGGTTCCAGTGGCTGCTAAATACACAAATACATACCTGGACAATCGATTCAAAGATATTTATGACACGATATCCAAATACAGATAAGGGTGAATCATATTTACAAGAACTCAGTGACCAAAGCAAAACAATTTGCCTTATACTGGAACGACTTACAGTCTAAAGGATTTCTATGTTTCTCGGAGGATACGCCCAGAGGTGCTACGGTCATGTTTAATTGAGAAGAAGGCACTGAAGTAGACTGATAAAGCTAACAGAGATATTGTTTGAACACAAAGCAGACAGTGCGGGAAGCTGCAAAAAAGACACCAACAAGGCCATGCTAGTGTATTGAGCATTAAAAGGCAACTGCTACTGGCCTTAAACTTCACATGGTTCCTTACAGAGGCTGATCCTGAGCAAACAAATAAACAAGTCTTACAATAGAGACACCACAATTTACAGTTTCTAGCAACACAATAATAAAAGGGAAATTTGAAGACGGGCATACTGTGGTTGAGAATCATCTAGTTCAAATTCCATGCAGCAACTCAATCAGCCCGCCCAAGTAAAGTGGCTGATTCCCACAGCTCCAGTGCCATTCAGCTAAGAATAGGGAATTGTTTGACCTTCATATGATAAAGGGCTGTCATAATATCAGTGTAAATCACAGCGGTCCACTGGACCACAAGTGCTGGTTGTCTGAGAAATCTGAAGAAGAAAAGTGAAGATGTATACAAAGTTGAGGGGAAAATAAAAAGAATTGGAAAAACAACATTCTTGGCTTTCCAGTGGTTGGTTGCATTACTGAAGAAACAAAAGCAGAATGTGCCTAATATGGAAAGGCACAACCACGCTTACAGAAGAAGTTACTCAACTCTGGTAACCCCTTATCTGGTATAGAATCTATCTAGCTTCAGATACCTTAGCTTAGAATTGTCTCCAGGCGTCAGACTGGAGCTAGAAATTTTCGGAGCTGGACTTCCATGTGCTACGAGGTGGTTTTGTTTGACGTGCATGTTATATGGGCACCACCCCAGCATGCTGACAGGGGGGTTTGACCTCTATCATGTGGGCCCAAGTTGTCTGAGGCAACAGCATTGATTGCCACGAAAAGGCTGGGAAGCCTGTTGGCTAGGCTGAGCAGGAAAGGACGCGGTTGGTAAACGGTACCGTAGCCGCGGAGAGGGCAAAAGGCAAATTGGGGATGACGAGGGGCCATGAAGTGGCCAAAGGACCTAGCTGTAGCCCGACTCACCAGCACGGAGTCTGTCTTTTTGACAGTCCATTTACGGAAGCTTGGACATCCCCCGAGAAGCCTGTGGTTCTCAGCCAGGTGTAGTGCCTTAGGGCCACTGACAATGCAATAGCTTTGCCCAGCAAATCGATCGTATCCAATTAGCAGTGAATGATGTACTTTGCTGCTCGTCTGCAAGAGTATGGCTTGGACCAGGCCCCAAGAGGGAAATCCGTGAGTGCCTCACTAGATGGGAGGAGAGGTTCAGAGGGGTTTAGTACCGGCTGAAGTACCTCTGTCGAGACGTTTGTCTTAACTGCCCCCCGAGGGTAGCAGCAGATCAAGGACCTCAGCAGCCCTTCGCACATCGATAGCAAAAGAAAACCCTTCCTCGGTAGTCACGGTAGGAGAGGCCAATCCAGTGTGTCTGATGAGGTGTTCAAATCACTGGCATTTGCCAGTTCCTCATACCAGTCGTCCTCAAGTGGGTTATATTCATAAGGGTACCAAGACTCCTCCCACTCGTCTCCCTTTCCAGGCTTGTTATAGGAAAAAGGCACTGGGTTCAACTCAGAGGGCATGGCCCAGTGGGTGTCAGATGACACCTATTCAGTTATGTATCAGTCTGGAACGACGATGAAGGTCATCAGCGCCGGGAACAACAACACTGGCGCAGACTCCATGAAAACTTGAGGTCTCATAGGACGAACCGCTCCAGATCCGACTCCATGGGGCCCAACTGACGCAGAGGGCGAACCCGTTGTTGTGAATCCAGTAGGAGCGCGCGCTGAACCCTTGGAGGCTGAAGGGGCTCCAGAGGGGTCGGACCACCCAAATCGTCAGACCACCCAAATCGTCAGACCACCCAAATCTAAGGTACATGGCCTCTCCGAGTTGGACAGGAGTCGTACCGACTCTGGGAAACTCGGGGAGGTGCAGTAAGGACCCAGCACAAGCTCCACGGAAGGTACGTGGGTGCAAGGTTCAAACTTGTGTCGGCGCTTCAGCACTTCATCAGAAGACTTGCGCAGTGAAGTCGAAGAACGCTTCCACTTCTTCCGTTTGTGGGACCTACCGGAAGACTACTTTGATCTTAATGACGGACATCGGGATCGGCTTTGCAAGAAGTCCTGGGACCTTCCACACGATTGGGATCTTTATCACCCCAGGGTCATCGGACAGCAAGGAGCTTCAAGGAGTGCTCCATCAATGACTTCGGCTATATGGTGTGGCAGTCCTCGCAGGTCTTGGAGTACCAAAGATAATTCAGGTGTGGTTTTGTGAAAGACATCTGCCTGTGACAGGCACCATAGGGGTTGAAGCCCGCTGATTTCTTGGGGGACATCCCTAACACACCAGGATACAAGTCTTGAAAAATATCTTCAACAAAACGTCAAAAAAGTCAGTCTTAAATTGCCTGCGGATAGCTCTCTCCAGATCTGAGTTGACTGGGTAAGAAAGAAAACAAGCATTTGTTAAAGTTAGATCTGTTGGCGTTAAAAATTATGTTTTTTACATTTGCTTTTTTCATAACAAGGCAATAGCTTGGCGCCTCAAAGCACTTTCGGAAGTTCTTACTGTCTCTTCGCCCTTTAAGTTCTCAGCTAGCTGCGAATTTGTTCTTGTTGCTTGTTAAGTTGCACTTTTATCTTGCCACGGGTTAAGCTTGCCTTGATGTCTCTACAAGTTGTGGCCCAAAGGGCTTTCGGGGTCCAGGCCACGGCCATTCCTTTTATAAGGATGCTCTTTGGGGTGCTGCTGGTTGCTGCCTGGTGGAGAATACCCCATGAAAATCAGGCGTGAAGAAGGAAAGACACTCATTCGACAAGAGTCAACTTCCTCTTTCTGTTTAGCAGGCACCACCCCCGTGCTCGCACCAAGCAAGTAAAAAGAAAATCACAATTAACCAAGCTCAACACAAGAGGGAGTAAACTCCAAAAGAGGAATTAAGGCAGAGAAAGGAAGGGGATCTGAAGTGTTGAAAAACATGCAATTTTGGAAAACAAAGCGCCGTCGTTCTAGTTTAACACCTTAGCTGCGTGTAAACATTTCTCCCCAGTGCTGCGCTGTCCATTAGAACTAGTGCTGAATGGACGTTCAATGGTCGTGCGCAGCACTGGGGAGGTAGCGCTGCTGACGACCATTGGCCGTCAGCAGCACTTAAGGGGTTAAAGGCGCAAACACTCTGGACTGGGCTGCTGTGGTCATCCAGTGTGTTTTTCCCCAGAATATGTTTTTTGTGGTATGTCCACAAACCCCACATGGCGATTCTGACCCCGCCACCCCCTTCCTTTACCACTTCGAAGTGATGACCACTTGAGCGATTGCTGTCTCTCAAGAAGGTGCTGTGCGTCTGCACAATTACAGCTGGCCTAATAATAATGAGTTGTCAGGAGCACAGTGTCTATGTAGCGTAGTGTGAGATAAGTAAATATACACAATGTTTTATAGAGCTTCCATCTGGCTGTTCCCCCGTGGTCCGCTTGCATCAGTACAGCCCAGTTGTCGTACTAGTGGGAAACCAATCGAAAGTTGAATCTCAGCTAAATACTACTGAAAAGGCTTTTGCCTGTGATTTGATGAACAGTAGTTGCTGTGTCAGGTCGTGTTCTTCAGGGCACATAAATAAGCTGGTTCACATTGTTTGCTTTCACCCCAGTTTGTAAAGGATAAAGCAGCCCAGTGTTTGCTGAACACAGGTAGACAATAATACTCGCAGGATACCAAGAAACAAGAGGTCGCCATTGCCGAAGCCGGTGTTCTGTTTTGCGCTCTCCTATGGCGAATGCTTCTTTGTATTTGCAGTGCGCCATGTGCGCTTTCACTGCACGATGTGAATGCTGTTCGGGGGCGACAGCTATTGTTAAAGTGATGGCACACATGGCAAGCTGCAAATAAAAACAGATGGTCGTCATTGCAGAAACCTGCGAGTGCTGTGTGGGGTGGTAGCCACTGCAGAAGCCAGCGCACATTAAGAATATCTGCCACCGCGAGCGCTGTGTGGGGAGGCAGCTATTGTTAAGTGAAATACAAACAAGTCGTCATTGCTGAAGCTGGCGTCTCACGAGTGCTGAGTGGGGCTGCAGCTAAAATAAGCGGCAGACATTATGAAAGTGAAAGCATGCATGGTGCTTCAAATACAAACAAGAAGGGGCCACTGCTTTGCAAGCAGCAGAGTAAGCTTCAGTCTGAGGCTAAAAAGCATACTAAGGCCTCCACTCCCGCGGCCTCTGTCTCTGAACAGGACCCGGAGCACGCTCCAACCGGCAAGCTGGAGCGCATGATGCTCAGTGTGCACCAAAGTCTACAAACTATTGATGCCTAGATTGATGGTCTCAACTTCCGCATGGACAACATGGCATCGAAACTGGAGAAGCACGGCACAAAAATTGCAGAGGCGGAGGCACGCATTTCAGCCACGGAGGATCGGATGGAGGTGGTGGGGACTTCGTGTGCTACCATGGAGAAAATTTTAGAAGTTATCATGGCCAAGAATGAGGACATAGAAGCTCGTTCCCGCAGGAATAACCTCCGTATTACTGGGATCGCTGAAACTACAAATACTGGGCCCATGAAGGCGTATATTGAAACACTGCTCACGACATTGCTCGGAGCTGAACACTTTTCCAAAGTGTTTATTGTCGAAAGGGCTCATCGATCCCTGGCTCCAAAGCCCGTTCCAGGAGCCCCGCCGCGCCCAATAATTGCCAGACTCCTCAATTATAGGGACAGGGATGTGGCCCTCCGTCTGGCTAGGGAGAAGGGGAGGCTCGACTATCAAGGGATGAAAATAGAATTGTTCCCCGATTTCACCGTTGCCGTCCAGCAGGCTGGTCGAGTCTTTCACTCTGAAGAAGAAACTACAGTCTCTTCAAATCCCCTATGCTATGCTCTATCCGACCCGTCTGTGCATACAACATGATGGGCAGACACGTATCTTCACGACGCCGAAGGAGGCGCTGCAATACACTCAACGGCTGGAGCGGCAGGAGACGCTACGCGACAAGAGTGGACATTCTGACTCGGAGGGAGGGATAAGCACGTGAGACTAGCATACCTTTAATCGTAAATGATATATTTACTTATTTTCTTGACTGGCCTTTTATTTATAGTTTGCTCTCTAGCTGGTTGATATAGGATTAATGTTAGAACTGTACCATCTGACATTTCAGCGCTGTAGGTGCCATGCTATGTGGGTGCAGTTTAAGTATGTTGGCACAGCCTCCTGTTCAGAATTGTACTTCATACCCATTGTTCATGTCAGGTAGTTAATGGTAATACTTCATACTTGTTGTATGGCCATGAGTTGGTTAGCCAATTTCCTCCTAGCTTGACCCATCCCTCATGCGGGCCCCTAACGACCCACGACATGGGAATTCCCCGCACAGTTTCGGTTCTATGTTGTTCCCACAAAAGCGCCCTTATTGATGTACTGTATTTCTTTGATCCTATTGTGCTATGCATTGTGATGATTCAACAGTTCTGTTTCAGTTTTGTGTATACAGGGGCATGTTTGCGGCAAGGTTCAATGGCCGCTGTGGGAGGGTGGGGTGGTTGGGGAACTCTGGTTCAGTCTATTGGCACTGTGCAGGATCCATTTTTGAGTACTGAGATGTCCATTACCTGTAGATTCAGTTGTGTAGCAGTTTCTATGTCTCGGATTTTCTGGTCATGGTGGATATAAACCGATCTACTCTCACTGGGTGAGTTGGAATGTCAGGGGGCTTAATAACGCCAAGACGGTGCGGCAAGTGCTGGCCTATCTGGACAGGCATCATGTGCAGGTCGCCCTGCTGCAGAAGACACATCTCACACAGCAGTCAGTCTTGCATGTTGCCACAAGATGGGCCGGGGTGAAGCTAGCTGCATCTTACTCGTCGAACGCTCAGGGGGTTATGATTTTGGTGAATAAAAATGTTCCTTTTGCTCCCTTCCATATTGATGCAGACACTGAGGGCAGGTACATAATTGTTCAGGGTAAGTTATGTAATACACATTTGACTATTGTAAATATATATGGTCCAAACACGGACGATCCCGCCTTTTTTGATACTCTGTGGAGTAAACTCCATCATATCTCCCCCGAGACCCTTTTTTGTGGCGGTGATTTTAATGTGGTACTCCATCCCATGATGGACAGGAGAATGTCTGTGGATTACCCGCCCCAAAGGATCACCTGTGCTGTACTTGAGGGAAGGAAATCGCTGGATCTTGCTGATATCTGGGGACAGCGACACCCACAAACCATGGAGGGCACATGTCATTCTAATGTGAGGCAGTCTTGGTCTCGCATTGATTATTGGCTGGGAAGGCCTAATGTTTGTAATTGGGTTACGCAGATAAGGCACCTACCTAGGACTTTGTCCGATCACTCTCCAGTAACATTGGACTTGACTCTTCCCTCCCATAACCCACCTCCTTTCCAGTGGCGCTTACAGTCCTCTTCCCTACTGGACCTAGTGTTTACTGAGGGTATCCGTGAGGCTATAACAGATTACTTCTCATTTAATACAGGTTCAGTCCAAACTATGGAAACACTGTGGGAAGCCTTTAAGGTGACCATTCGTGGGAAATGTATTGGCCTCCAGGCTGGGGTCCTGAAATCTCTCCGGCGCACCATGGCGACGCTAGAGCAGGAGCTAGGCGACCTGGAACGCCAATATAGCGTCCGGCCTGACCCAACTACATTGGCGCAAATAAAGGAAAAAATTCTAGCATATAATGAAACAGCTGAGCAGGAGGTTAAGCATCTCTCCCGACAGAATAGGGCAAGATACTATGGGGAGAGTGGCTGGCCGGGGAGGACACTTACTGCCCGTATTCTAGACCCACACACTCTGGTGCAGGTGGTTCCGGCAATCAGGGTTAATTATGACATATTACGACACTGATAATATTCTACAGGCGTTCTCGGATTATTACACTAAGATGTACGCCCACCGGCCCACGGCCAGCACTGCTGATTTGGAACAATATATCTTGATGATATCGCCTTGGCGTGGCTCTCGCGGGGGCAACAAGAATTTCTAATGCACCGACTCACGCTGGGGGAGGTACGGGACACTATTTCCGCTCTGCCTAACGGGAAAGCTGCAGGTACTGATGGGCTGCCAGACAAATTTTATAAAGAGTATGTTGAACAATTAGCGCTGTATCTCCTTCAACTCTATGAGGAGGCATATGATGCCCAGTGTCTACCGCCTACCCTGAGGGAGGCGCTAATGGTCGCCCTTTTGAAACCTGATAAACCGCCTGATAAATGCGACTCATATCGCCCGCTGTCTATCATAAATACGGACATTAAAATTCTGGCGAACGCTTTGGCCACAAGGATTCAGCTCCTCCTTCGGGTTATGGTACTCCCGCATCAGTCTGGATTTATTCCCACTCGCTCCACGTCTGCACCATTTTTGCAGTAATGCATGTTTTGAAGCCCACGCTCCCGGCGGTAGCAGTGTTGCTCGACGCTACTAAAGCCTTCGACTCGATCTCTTGGTCATATACGATTGCAGTCCTCCACCGTATGGGTGTTCCGTTTGTATTTACAAACTGGATTAGATTGTTGTACACTAGGCTAGAGGCTAGAGTTACAATTAACTGCCAACTCTCGCAAAAGTTTTCCATCCACCGTGGCACTCGGCAGGGCTGCCTGTTATCACCACTGCTAATTGCACTGGTTTTGGAGCCATTAGCTTGTATACTGAGGCAGCGGCATGCTGCATCGGCCTTGCGTTTTTTTTCAGCGTCACCTTGCAGTTTCCATGTATGCAGATGAGATGGTGCTGTATATTCGAGAGCCGGCGCAGTTTCTGCCGCAACTTATCCGAGAGTACATTCGGTTTGAATGGTTCTCAGACCTAGGAATCAACTGGTCCAAATCCACTATACTGACTCTCACCGATAGTACTCGCCCATTTGACATGGAATACCCATTAACATGGTGTTCAGATACTATCAAATACCTAGGTATCTGGCTGCATAGGGATCAGCAGACAGTCATACAAGCTAACTTTGGCACAGCTGTCACACGATTGGAGGAGCAAGTTGATCGTTTGATTAAATTCCCCTTATCAATTGCTGACTGCATAGCCTTAATGAAAATGGTAGTACTCCCACGATTTTTATATCTCTTTTTAAATATCCCGGTATGTCTTACGAGGCACTTTTTTGACACTCTTCGCTCACTCCTGGTCACACTGGCGTGGGGTGGTAAGAAATCTCGGCTTAAGTGGGAAACACTTACATTACCTTATGAGCAGGGCGGGTTTGCTGCACCGGACCTCCACCTTTACTATCTCTGTGTGCAAGCACAGTACGCCGTTTACTGGCGGCATGACCCAGCATACATCCCACACGTGGCGGTGGATGTGGGTGCAGTGCTTCCTACACCCCTTAAGGCCATGATAGTAAACTCGCAAACGGTGCACGAGAAAGGGGAGTTATATACGATTCAAACTACATCTAATGCTTGGCGAGAGCTAGGTCACCGAGCGCGCAAACTACCGCTGTATGCTCCAAACATGCTGCTGCTCCACCATTGCGATATCTAGGTCACCCAGGAGGCGAGTACATTGAGGACACTTGCAGAGATGGGTCTCTCCATCATGGCAGATGTCTTCCCTGGGGGTCAGTTCATACCCCTGGCAGACCTGGACCTTCGGGGTGAGGCCTCCGCCATGCAGATCTTTGTGTACACTAGCTTGCGCTCTGCCATGCGTGCACTTCATCCACATTTCCTTTCTGAGCCACTGACTCTTGAGGTGCTGCAAATCCTATACACTGCTACATCCAGAACCAAACTAATTACAAAACTCTATAGGGCTTCCCAAACTGACGTGACGTCTATGGGGGCAACTGCACTAGATAACTGGAATGCGGTGCTACCAGAGCCGCTCTCGGAGGATGAGTGGTTCTATAGCTGCCGCCTGACGGGCCAGGTGACGGCCAATGGTAACCTCCGTCTGGTGAATTTTAAATGTTTGCATCAGTTGTATGATACACCGGAACAGTTGTTTAAATTTGGGTTCCGACAATCCGATGCTTGTAAACGCTGTGTTGCACCTGGAGCTGGATTTTATCACCTGGCTTGGGAATGTCCTAAAATACTTGCTTATTGGAGCTCAGTTGTTGGAATGATTAGCCGGATGATTGAAGAAACCCTTGAATGTCATCCAAAACTGTGTCTACTGGGAACTGGGGCAAAGGTGAAGGCGTCTCACGCAAAATTTGCATCTATAGCATTGCTCATAGACAAATGCAGGATCTCTGTCTGTTGGGAGAGTCGACTAGCACCTATAACTAAACTGTGGCTACAGGACTTGACGTACTGCCGGGACCAGCTCACATGCTATGGGGAGGAGTTGCCATCTGCATCCAAGCCTCATGACATTTGGGGGCCGCTCACAATGTAGCTGCTGTCAATTACTGTTGTATAATGTCCCTATTGTATTTATAATGCTACCCTGTTCACCCTCGCCCTACAAATCAATGCCTGTTTTGCCATGTCTGTAACTCTGGTTATATTGGATCTCATGTTCTGCGACGATGCACTTTCACTACTGTGACACTAATTGATATGTCAACTGTACTGATGCCATGCCTTTGACAATTTGCAATGTTCTGTATTGTATTTGAAAAAGCACAAATAAATTAAAAAAAATTAAAAAACATTAGTGAGAGGATCACCTCAGCTAGGATTTGTCTAGTCTGAGAGGGAACTATACTTTGGCAAAAAACAACTGACAAGTAGATCCAAAAATTTCCAGCAGAAAATGAAGGATGAGACTAGTTTTGGTGGAGGGATGGAGGGATAGCAGTCTCAACACTGGGTGTACCTCCCAAAAAGGAATGTTTCAAAGTTATTTTCGTTCGTGGTTGATAGGATTCTACGAGGAGGGTATCTATACTAGATAGTGCTGACACACGAGCTAGTCAGTTTTTGGACCAGGTAGTTTGAAGAGTCTACTAAGATATATTTGTAAGTGATGCTGGCTAGTTTGAACAGACTATTAGCTTTAATCTTGAACATATTCAGTATGAGAAGAAGTAGGGTATTTGATCTAATTTCTTTGCACTTGTGACAAGTCGAGTCACTCACTATATGAAGGACTATCTTGAGAAGGGCCAGATCATTCTTAGGTATTTCAGATAGGGGGGAAATGTCATAATCTACTCCTGAAATTACAATTGGTTGAGTCACTTGTTCGAAATCTCTGAAGTATGAGAGGCTTAGATTCAAGTAAAGGTTTCACTTGCGGGTGGTCTTGTTGAGGTAGTATTCCACATGGAACGGGAGGATAAAGTTACGGCCTCGAAGGAAACCTAGCGATTTTGTGTGCTTCATTTCCATATTGTGGTTAGTCTGGAGATTAAATTTAGCCAGGCACCACAGGGTTTTGGGGAGACATACCTGTCACACCAGGAGACAACGTTTCTAAAAAAGATTAGGCAAAAGTAGAGGAAAAAGTCAGTCAAAATAAGACTGAAGGTAATATCTCCGGATCTGCGCTGACTTGCGCGGAAAGGAAATAATTGATGTCAGAGTGCTAGAATAGTGCCTATATGGGCACCACACATGCCACTTTCGGCGCGGAGCTTTACAAAGCCACCTACCGATATGAAGGGGTACTGCTCGAAAAGTTTCCAGATCCAGTCGGACGTCTGGGGCAAATTCTAAGGTAAGGAATGTGTGTCAGAAGTCTATCAGATCAAGAGGCTACTACACCTGGAAGCTACTAGACACTTGAATACTGACTCTCTGATGGCTAAAATTCACTGGATTGATTGAAGAGAGACAAAGGTGTGGATAACAATACCAATTAATTAAATGTATTTAGAAAGACTGAGAAAACCATTGGAACGGTCTAAAAAAACACCTCCAGCTGAATCAGGCCAAACAAACCATAGATGCAGGCTGACTGGACTAGCTCTCCAAACAATAGTCAATTAATTTAAAAATCAAATAATCTAACAGGCATGGATCTTTTGAGCATAGGAGAAAACTGCCCTTATTGGTCCTTTCTTTTATATAGACCCATGAGGATGCATGAATGCTAAATGGAATTTAAAAGTGACAGTTCACAACAAATCTGAAAACAATGAACTATGGGCTTCAGCAGTTCTTGCTTGACTGTTCCTATTGGAGCAGGGCTAAGAATGTTTTGAATAGTATCTGAGGTGGTATGGTGGATGCAGCCCAGAGTGATCATCAGTGATTGAGATCAATTCTAGCATTCCATCACTTTCTTTAATTCTAGCATTTTCCATCACTTTTTTGTATTCTTTATTGTGGCGTTGTAAGTGCAACTGATATGTCCAGATGTAGGTGCCATGCTCATTATGATAATGGAACCAAGCTGCACTCAACTGAAGAGGACCAAATAGGTCTGCATGTGTTCTGGTTCAGAGAGAACCTAGCTTGGCAGTGGGAGTAGGACTGTTTTTATCGGAGCAGCACTAAGGCAGGGTGTAATCAGAGGTGACATGGCAGGAAAAAAAGAAGGATTGGAATGCAGGTTGAGTAATAACCAGTGGCTGAGATTCATTCTAGCATTCCATCTACTACTTTTTTATATTTGTCAGAACTCTTATAACGGCTGGCATTTTGAAACGTTATTTGTTACACTGGCTCTTTGAGTATGGTACTACTGCCAATAGGTGAACCTTTAAAAACCATACAACAGCTTGGATTGGGGAGTGTTAAGTAGCATATAATCTTGGTTTGGCTAGTTCTAGTGTCTCTGGATCCCTGATGGTTTTTTTTCTCAGAAATCAAACTTTACACAGCAAATTGGCAGCATGTGGGCGGTCTTTTTGCCTCCTTAACTATAGCCCAGCAATTCGTAAGGAGATTAAGGTGCACAAATTCTATGTGTTGGGGGTCATGTTGCTAGGGATAGCCAATCGGACTCTTGGTGAGGTTTTACTCCACTTACATAGTTAGTTAGTTCGTTTGCAAGCCTTGAGAACCGTGACTATCTTGTCCACATTGGAGCTATCAGAATCATTTGTATCCTTTTAGATCACTTTCGGCAACAGCATTATTGGGGCGGGGGGTAAGTGGGGAGAGAGTGAAGAAGTGGTCAGAGGGGCAAGTTGGAGTGTAAGCATGGACAAACTTCCCTGTTGGGGTTATGCTCAATTCACACACTAACCAGGTGTCCTGTGCTGTAATCTTGCAAAAGATACAGTTTCCAACACCAGCTCCTAACCCAGGTGCAATTAAAAGATTACCAGGCACTCCAGATGACTTGGATGGAGGAGATATTTGGACAGAGAGAAATCCTTATCCAGCATACCAACTCTTAGGAAGAAGATTCTTTCAGTTCTTCCCGTAATGTGCTGTGATAAGGATCTGTTATTGAGAGATAGGAGAACAAGACACTCATTAACTGATGGCCTACCTACCTTTTAGTCATCGAATACATTAGATTCTATATCTGCTAGTATAGCATTAATTTATTTCTTATGCATTTGTATCTACCTACCTTAATGTGGAATCTAAATAGTTATTTATATATTTTCTTGGCTGTGTAGTAAGGCCCCCCTAGAAGCTTCCCTTACTCGTTATGCCATAAAAAGGCAACTAGAATATGAATAATAAAAACCTTATTCTTTAACAAACCGCATCGTCATTGAGTTCAGTGTCTTTACCTGAGGACTACACATGTAAGCATCTGAAAACGTTTTTTGGGAGGATCCGTAGAGTCTAAACACAACGTTTCGATGTCTATCTTGAAGATGAGATGCAACAAAGTTTAATCTACCTAAAACTACCAAACTATTTTCAAAATGCTGCCTTGAACAAACAAATGTCTCTCTCTTCTTGGAGAGGCTAGGTTCTTTACAGTTCTTGGAAATAGAATCTATGCTTCGTTTGTCTGGTATCAATCTTCTTTGAGTACATTGTAAGCATGTGCGCATACTAATATTTTATCTTCTTTTCCTGTTATTTAAGCAACAAGATGCCGTTTTTGCTGGGGATCATGGGCTCCAAGAAGAGGAAATTGTGATAAAGGACCCTTCTTCATGCAGACCCAAATATGATCAGCTCTGGTCAGGAGCACATTGCAAGTGACATTGAATGGCAGCAGAGCTCTCCTGTACATCACTACTTGCTAGGGAATACTAAAGGAAGTGATCAGGACACCAGAGGAAGGGCACAATCCACCTTACTGCATTAGGCCGAATCTAGAACATTCAACATCTGCGGAGGGCATAATCCAATATTCCTTCAGGAACAACAGAATACCACATTAAACTAAAAGGCAAATCAGCCCCATGCATGCCAAAGAGACAGTACTACAACAATCAACAAGGGTCATACTAACAAAAAGAGTGTGCAAACCTTTAGAAACAAATACCATAGTGATATTGCTACTCTCATAAAGAAACACATGAATGCATTCTCTATCCCCTTCCTACCAAGGCAAGATCTAACTTTTACCAGCCTGAGACTTCCAGTGAAAAAAAATTACAATGCCAGATGAGAACTGGTACAGTGATACGGCTGTTGCATAGACGGAGATTCTTGCTAAACATCAAGAAATAATCCCCAGTACCAGCACAACAGAAAGTATTATTTGGACCCGACTGAGAGGAGGATTCTGTCACTGTAGGAAGAAATGTGTCTGTAACAGGCATTGCCGTCTAGTGAGAACAGGGATGAGATTAATGAGCATGATGGCTTTTTGTAAACCAATAATGCCATATGCCATGCTATCCCAAAAGACCATTACAGTGGGTGGCTAAAGAGACAGTGATAGCAGTACAAGAGGTAGTGGAATGATCAAATGATTGTTCGGAGCCAAATTCAAAACACACTAAAATGATGAACAAAAGAGACTGCTGGTGGGCAAACATTTCAGGACACCATTCCTCTCTGTGACAATACGACACCATTTGGGCTGGCATAGGAGAACGTCAAAGAAATTATCAGTGTAACATGAAGCTATGCATGGACCTGGTGATAGTTTTCTATGTCTAACTGCCTTTCAAACAAATACAAGAAACAGGCATATTGGTGCAGACAGGCTGAGAAGGAAACCCTTCACCCTGTCAAAACTAGCACATGAGATCAGGAAAAGGTCAATAAAAAACAAGATCACACTTACAGCAGTTCACCTAGCAGGACAGCTATACACAGAAGGAAATAGGTGAAGCAGAGAAGTAGGTATATGTTTTGAATAGGAACTCAATCAGGAAATTGTAGTCTACATTCTCAAGGTTACTTCCAAGCACAGATTCCTCATGTGTGGGTAGTGGCAGTGTCCCACCAAAGTCGAATGGGGCTGCATAGGCGGTTTCTTCGGTCAACATGAGCACAACTTCAGTCGAGGTGGATTTGATTCAGAATCCAAAAGGATAATCTCTTCTTCCTCCACCATCAGTGCACAGGGATCCGGCAAAGAGCTTTTGCACTGGGGTTGACCCCAGAATCAAGCGGGTCCCACAATAGGGTCAAAAGGCACAGTTGACGTCTGCCGGCGGTAGTCCGCCTGGAGGCCTCCGGTGGGACAACACTCGCACATACCTGGGCAGTACGTGGACCTGCTGGACGGCGTTTGGATCGCCTTTGCCTTTGCCTCTGACCTCACGCCTCGCGGAACCCGCTGCGCGGGTCCCGCTTCGCCAAGGGGCGCCTGGAACTTGGGAGCTGCCGTTGTTGGGACAGACCAGGGCTAAGGGCTGTGAGGGCTGCGAGCAGGAGGGGCTGGACTCAGTTTCCCAAGAGTCACAGCTCAGCTCCGCCCGCAACACCTGGGCCGCTCTCCCTCATCGCCCCGCCTTCAGCTGACCAGTGAAAGCTGCCGGATTCCTCCCTCTACGTGGGACAACACTCGCACATACCTGGGCAGTACGTGGACCTGCTGGACGGCGTTTGGATCGCCTTTGCCTTTGCCTCTGACCTCACGCCTCGCGGAACCCGCTGCGCGGGTCCCGCTTCGCCAAGGGGCGCCTGGAACTTGGGAGCTGCCGTTGTTGGAACAGACCAGGGCTAAGGGCTGTGAGGGCTGCGAGCAGGAGGGGCTGGACTCAGTTTCCCAAGAGTCACAGCTCAGCTCCGCCCGCAACACCTGGGCCGCTCTCCCTCATCGCCACGCCCTTACCCATTACCCAATTGTATCCTAGGCCATAAGTAAGTGCACGAACACCGCTGCGCGGGAGCGTCCCGGGAGAAGCCCGGGACAAGGGTGGGACCGTCTTTGGCCGTCAGTGGCCGAAGGAGGCTGGGCTGGGCCCACTCTCTTGATCCCCCTTTGTGTTACAACTAAGGCAATGCCTTCGCCCCCACCACGGGAAACCCCTTCAAGGGATGGCGCCTCCAGCTCTGGGACTTTGGATAATTACTTTAAACCCACTAAAGGAGAAACGGACAAGGAAAGCTCGCTTGAGAAGCGTAGGGTGGAGCGCAGGCGCTCCATTGAATCTATGAAAACTAGGCCCTTGACCGATATCATTCCTTATCCCACCACTCAAGAGGAAGGCACTCCACCCTGCAGTCTAATTAAATCGACACTCGAGGACTTCCCCGTCTTACTAAGGGAAATTCCTTCTACTCCAGGGATAGCGCTTGGAAAAAACACAGAGCCAGCCCCTCTTGAGTTCTCCCATACCCCTGTTAACCTGGTAACTCAAACCCCACCTACGCAATTGGCTAATAAGAGCAAGTCCAAATTAAATGTAGTGGCAGAGTTACATAGGCCCCCACCCAGTAAACGTGCTCGGAAAACAGTGGGGGGGCGGGGGAAATCCAAAATATCACATCTTGACTTTGGCAAGAAACGCACTAACACCGCTCTACCGGGGAAGCCTACGGAGATAGTGCCTACCATTCTACCGCCTATGCCCCCAAACCCCAGTATAACGGCCACCACTAAAGAACCAGAGGTAATTTCATCAAACTTAAACCTCCCACTCTCTGCCAAAGGGAGCATTGAATTCCTACTCCGCTCCCTTTTGCAGCCCATTACCGACAGCTTAAAAAAAGTCGAGATCAGGCTCACCCTACTAGAAACTTCTCTTACCACTTTGAACACTCTAGTAAGTAAGCAGACAAAGCTAGTGGGAACCCATTCCTTTGCTGGGGATCCTTCCAAAGCAGAAGCTGCAACTAATGCCAATAAAGCCCCCCCCCAGAAACCCGCCGCCTGCCCCCCCTCTGCAACCCCTTATGGCCATCCAACTCCAGGCACGGCACAATAACCAAAGCAACAGACCTACCCACCCAGTGGACCTAGCCTCCCATAGCTCTCAAATAGAGTCCTCTGGAATACATCAAGATCAGGTTAACACCCCCCCACCCACGCCCGTTTGCCCAACTCCCAGACCACGAAGGCCAGACCTCCCGCCTGAAGCTAATAGATTAATGGTGGTCTTAGCTGGTGCCCCCCACTTAAGATCAGGGGAAAATGAGGACTACCAATCCCTTAAGAAAAAGGTAATCAAATGGCTTAACTGGAACCGACCCTTGCCATCCCATTTTAATAACGAAATCATCATGGTGAGAAGGGTTCCATGGCTAGGGAAGACCAGGAAAACCATAGTGGGGGACTGTATTATGGTAACCTTTAAGGATCCGGGCACGGTACGACACATTTGTGGAGGAATGAACCGATCCCTTGATTCAACCATACAGACCCTCCCAGTATCTTTTTTCTTCCCCCCGATTCCCAGGCACCAGGTCCCAATACACGATGACTGGACAAGGGTGGAACACAGACGTAAACATAAAGGCTTTCTACAACGCCCGTACTTCCAACCGCCGGAAACACCTTTTTGCGATTTTAATCGCTTTAACTGCCTGAACGGCTTGGATGGGGTCGACTGACTTACCGTCTGTAAGACAGTGCCAGGGGTCTCGGGCTCCTGTGGCCCCCTGGAACCCCCCACTGTGTCCTCCGGTTCAATTTCTGGCCCCCTGAATGATCCAGCTGCTTCAGACCATGGCAGAACCGAATCTTCTCACCAAGCCACTGATGGGGTAGTTGTTGCTGAGGGGATAACTACGGTTCCTTTCCTTGTGGGCAATGGTGCGCCAAGACCACCGGTGCCACATGCATCTTTTGCTGCCCCCACTACAGGTCCCGCAATTGAAGTGGGGCATGGACTCACCTCCTCCAACCCCCATGGTATGGCATCTGCCACCTCCGAACATTTGAAGATAATTTCCTGGAACATCGCGGGATTAGCTAACAAACTGGAAGAGCCGGCTTGGGCAAAGTACATAGAAACTGGTGACATATGCATGTTCCAGGAAACCTGGAGAGGACTATGGACATCAAGGCTATTCGTCATTTTTCATCCCAGCAAGGTGGGAAGGCAAAGGCAGCCCATCAGGGGGCCTTACGACGTGGGTTGCTGCGCACCTGGGCTGTGTGGCCACACGGCTCCCATTCAACTCTGATGACATCCTTGCGGTCTTATTAACATGGCCAAACAAAGCTAACCTCCTGCTGGTCAACATCTATTCCAGGCCGATGGGAATGGCAAAAGAATCATCGACCTTTGATGAACTCTCGAACTTCTTATCTGAACTGTCGATTGATTCATATTATGTGGTGGGTGGGGACTTTAACTCTCACTTTGAGCCACTCCCCGGCCTCCAGGAAGGGTTCTTATCAGAAGAAGAAGTTAGGTGGGCAGTACCATGGGTTGATGTGCCATCTCCGAAAGCTTGGACCCCACTGGCACTGCAAATCACTGCCCTTACGTTAAGGTTTGGACTCAGAGCGTGTAATGGGCGAATTAAATCCGATATACCAGGCAAAAATACTTACAATCGGCGGGGAAGAGAGTCTCATTTGGACTATGTCCTGGTCCAATTGGCGAGATGGTCAACAATACAGGACTTCAGGGTAATAGACAGGTTGGACAGTGACCACAATGCCCTCGAGTTAGACCTTGCCCATCCAGCACCTCAGGCCCCAGTGACCCATGAGGAAGGGAATCGCCCCACGCTCCTCCTAGATAACAGTAGGAGAAGAATTAGGTGGGAGCATATGGTCACAAGCAAGGATAAACTCCCACTGCTTTATGCAGAGATTACTCCCATCCTGGAAACTGTTGGGGATCTTGACAGTGTGGCAAATAAAATAGATATAAGGAGCAAACTGTTTGTTGCCCATGAGGAACTTATAAAAGTTGCGGCACCCCACTTTACTCGTAACATACGAAAGCCAAGGGAGAGGTGCCAAGGTAAAACACAATGGTATAATGTAGCCTGTAGACGGGCCAAAACAGAACTCCTTGGAGCAATTAAGGAGGGCACAGGAGGGGAACGCCTTAAGCAACGCAGGCAAGCTTACAAGAAGCTTCTTGCCCAGGCCAAAATAGAATGGGAGGAAAATCAGTGGGAAGAACTTACAAAGGCCCTAGCAATTCAAGATCAACGCCTGTTCTGGAGAATTGTGAATGGGGGATCAGGGAGTCTACACTCGGCAGTGGAGCCTAACATAGCTCCTGGAGTGTGGCAGGCCCACTTCCAGTCCCTATATAGCGCTGAGTCCGGAGAACTCCCTGCGCCAATCGAACCGGAGAGGCTGGGCCCTCAGGCGGATCCAATAACACTGAGTGAGGTCACTGCTGCTATTTCAGGCCTGGCTTCGGGGAAGGCGCCTGGACTGGATGGGCTACCGGGAGACCTGTTCAAGCAGGAGCCCACCGTCTGGGCGCCTTACCTCGCTGCTCTTTTTAACGGTATCCTCGGTGGGATGGAAATCCCTAGTACTTGGCTGGGGGCTGAGGTGGTCCCGATTTTCAAAAAGGGATCCCCCCTCCTCCCAGCCAACTACAGACCGATTAGTCTGATAGACGTAGCGCAGAAGCTGTTCGGTAGGGTTCTCCTGAATAGGCTGCAGGACTGGATAGAGGAGGTGGGCGCCCTCAGTCCCTATCAGGCAGGATTTAGGAAAGGGGTATCGACTGTGGACCAGGTTTTTAGATTGAATCTGGTCTATTGGAGGACAGTGAGGTTCGAGGGCGGTAGTTTGTACACGATTTTCGTGGACCTACGGGCCGCCTTCGACCTCGTGCCCAGGGGAAAACTTTGGATCATCTTGGCAGGGATGGGCGTACCACCAGATATTTTATTGACCTTGCAGAGGTTGCATCATAACAATTATGCCCAGGTGAGGTGTGGGAGGTCGGGGGAACTGACTGATAGATTCCCCGTTGGCAGAGGGGTAAGACAGGGCTGTGTGCTGGCGCCGACCCTGTTTTGCCTCATTGTCAACGGGGTAATCGCCCATCTTAACGCCACCGACTACACAGATGCCCCCAAATTAAATGGCAACAGTGTGCCCGCAATAATGTTCGCGGACGACACATTGTTAATATCTAAAACACCCATGGGCATCCAAAGGATACTCTATGCCTTTGTGGCCTTCTGCCAGGATAGAGGGTTGGAAATCAACGCCACAAAAACCAAATATATGGTATTGAATCCGAGCCCCAAACAGCGCCCGAATCCCCAACTGGGAGCAGTGCGGCTGGAAAGAGTAGCCACGTTTGAATATCTCGGCGTGACGCTCAACGAAAATATGACCTGGGGGACCCATCAGAGCAGGGCTAACCTTAAATTAGTGCAAATTACCGGGGGTATATCCCGGATGATGACTGGTTCGACCTACCGCCCACTGGGGGCCTTAATTCAGATATATAAAGCCCAGGCCAGGGGGGCGATCTTGTACGGGGTTGAATTGTGGGGCCACATTCCATGTCGGAACCTGTCTTCCACGGAAAATAGGTTTATAAGACAAATAACCGCACTTCCCCCTAGCACTCCACTCCTTCCTCTGAGGCTTGATCTAGGGCTACGGCCACTTGCCGACGAGATAAGTCTAAGACCCATTGCCTTCTGGCGCAGGCTATGGAGCGGTGATGATCTCGCCGACTATAGGGCGGAATTGGCCGAACTATTAAAGCACCCCAAGGCGCTCAGTATTCCCTGGGTCAAAAACATCCAGTCAATTTGCACCGATCTGGGGCTCCCTGAATTGTGGACCGAACCAGCGAATACAGCACCAGGAATCTCTAAGAGATCCCTGGCGAATCTGTATCACGAACACAAAAGGGCAAGGGCCTTAGCTACCCAGACAGAGGGGTCCCTCTCTTCCATATTCCTGCAAACTAAGGATCTCTACAGATTTGAGAAGGCTTTCGATCCCATATATCCCATACTCTCCAGAAAGTTATTTCTCCAGTGGAGATACGGTACATTGCCTTTTCGGTCCTTCTCAAGCACCTGGTTACAAGTCCCTTCTACCAAATACTGTCCTCTTTGCGTTGATAAAGAGGAAAATGATTTGCATGTGATCTTTTTCTGCCCAGCCTATAAGGCAGCCAGAAAGCATTGGCTGCTTCCCTTGATTAAGAATTTGGGTGGCAGGGAATATACACCTATGTACAGGATTTTAAAATCCGATGTTTCTGGCCCAACCGTTTTTGCACTTTCCAAATTCTTTACGAATGTTTGGTATACGCGTATTCGTCTTTTAAAAAATGCTGGGTAGACTTTAGAATCACTTCAATTCTTAATAACTGTTTTTATTGTCTGTGTTGATCTTAAAATCATGTATTGATGTTTTAACAAATCTGACAGAATTCATGTGATTTTATTGTATGTGCATCTTTTATGGCCAAATGGTCGAAATAAAGATTGGAAAATGAAAATGGAGGCCTCCTTGGATCCTTGTTTGCTTTCTTCATCTTGTCCAAGCATATGTCCATATTGCTGTCACACAAACCCTGCAAGTTAAAGGGCTTGTTAATTGTAGAGGCTTGCACCTCCACTTAAAGCCAGATATCCTTAGCCATGCATGCCAACATAGTGCCATGCCTGTACAGAACGGACTACCTGCCTCACCAGCTGAGCAGAAAGAGGATAATGGATATCGCCTTATCTTCAGATGATGCGCTTTGCTATATTTAACAATTGCTCTGGAAGACATTAAAGGAGTTCTTTTTCTTTGCCCCAATGTTGGTGGCCATATCTTGAAAAGAACACCCGGAAGTTTGCAATCCTCCTCTTGGTTACTGCTGCTCTCTCCATCTTTTAGGCCTTAACTGCATCTATCTGGTGGTGATCCAGAAGTTGATGTTTTAGTAGCTTTCTTACTGGATAAAGAAACAATGAGAGCCACGTTCCGCATGAGCTTTGAGGTAATTGGGGTCCTTAGTAGAGAGTCCATATTTCTTCTCTAAGTTAGGTGTAACAGGTTTGCAGGTAACTGATTGTTTAAATACATCCTTTCCCTGTTCTTAAATGCTAGGCAGCAGAGGGAGACAGTATATTTTCTCTCTGTAAAGGGAGTGAAGTCTGTAGTAGGAAGCAAGATTATACCTCCTCTTCGTAGAGCAAATACAGTATGTGTCCATAGCCCTTTTAATTACAGCATGATAGATGGATAAATCACAGGGTGGAGATGATCTAGTTAGGCTTGCTTCTACCACCTTGTGTCTATCTCTCTGTTCTCACCCCACTGTTGGATTCCTGTGTGCCTTACTTCTCCGTATGTAGGTGATAATCCTGTGATTGTGTGGTAAAAGTACTCTCTAGTTCCTCCTCTTCCATCTCCTCTTAACCCGCCTCTCCTGGTTTTTTGCCCTATTTTACCTGTAATTTTGAATGAAGCTATAAAAGTATGAAATTCCTTTTCCCTTTTTAGGTCTCGCCCTGGAACAGGGACAGAGACTCTATAGCTGCCTGATGGCAGGGAATGAGGGACAAGAAACTGGCACGATTTTTAGCATTCGGATTTGGCTGCGCGAACGCGCACGTTCCGTCCTGCGCCGCCCTCCCAGCCTACTGCGCATGCGCCGCCCTCCCAGCCTACCGCGCATGCATGCATGCACACAGACACACACACACACACGTCGCAGACAGACACTCGCTCACACACACACCCCCTCCCCCACAGTCACACACACGCACTCCAAGACACATACACACACGCACGCACGCACACACATACACAGGCCGCCCCCCCCGCCCCCGCCTACATGCTCCTCTCCCTCCGCCCGCCCGCCGCTCAGCAACGCACTCACCGGCTTCCTCTCCTCAGCTGCAAGGCCCGGCAGCAGGACTCTTCTTCCCTCCTTCGGCACCGGGGCGCAGGGTAGGCTCCTGCCTGCTCCGGTGCTCCCTGCTCCCAACACGGCTCCAATCGCGGCTCTTCCGTGGGAGGCGGGGTAGGCTCCCGCCCTCCTACTTCCTGTTTCCGGGTGTCGCGCCGGCCTGCCTGACTTCCTGGTCGCAGGCCGGCAGAGTAACGAGGATGTTTTGCGGTATGTATTTATTTATTTAATTATGCATTTTTATATAGCGCAGACTTTACCCGAAGGCGGTATTTATTTATTTATGTATTTATGCATTTTTATATAGCGCGGACTTTACCCGAAGGCGGTATTTCTTTATTCATGTATTTATGCATTTTTATATAGCGCGGACTTTACCCGAAGGCGGTAATGCTTGCCTTAGCGTAATGGTGTTCCTTCTTAATTTATTGGTGGTGTCCCTGTTAGAATTATTCCCACTTTTAGTCTAGCAATGCTTGGCATGATGTTGGCATCTTTGGCATTATTGAGCCCATCCCTGGTATAATGGGACCACAACGTATTGTGGGCATTCTTGACACAATTGTGCTTCTCTTCACCAGCGGTGATGGTCATCCCTGGCATGCGATGGGTGTTCATGGAATTGGATGTTGATATGTAGACATGTAAAGCCAGACTCTGTCCATGGGGCAGTAATATTCATGAGTACTTGATGACATGGAGATCAAAGATACAACTAAAACTGAAAAGCCATTATTTTGAGAGACTGTCATATTTGTTTTTGGGAATCAGAAATATTTATTAAAATGAAATGCTTGTAATAACAAGCCAATGCATGATTACCAGCTGTGATCGTGTTTTCAAAATGTTTGTAAAGTTGATATTAAAGTGATAATTCATGCTAATTTCTGTAGTCTTATTTACATCTTGTTTACAATTATACTATACTACTAATGTATGTTTACTAGCCATAACTGTACTGTTATATGTTACATTTTAATTACAGTGTTTGCCTTTTACAATCATTTTCTTACAAACTACCTCATAAAACAAAAATATTTATGGCTAAAATATTTTGCACTGTTTGCACAATATATTTGTGATGTTTACACTTACCTATTTGAAATTAAAATGTACAAATGGACATTTAGTCAATTACTATTAAAAAGTTTAACTTTTTTGCTAAGATATTCTTGTAATCTTTTATGCAAACAAATTTAAATACTGCATAAATAATTTTAACAACAAATACTTTATATGTAGCTTTTTATGTACATAAGAAAACTATAGCATAAAGCAAAAAACATTGCCATTTACAATAATAATAGCTCAAACTTAAATAATGCGAGACCTATTGCATTGCAAATGCTTGTTTTTTTTTTGGTAACCTCCACCAGGTTTGCTTAAGGTTCCATTTTTGTCCTCTAACGTCGAGAGCCCCTTCATCGATGTTAAAAGCATATGGGCCTAATGAGTCTTATGATGTGGTAACTCGAAATATTTAGCTATAGCCCTCCTCTATCCTCTGTCAATGCAGAGTCAGTTGCTTTAGGTTTTGTCACCACATAGGTATTTTTTCCACCTTTGCCGAATCCTTAAGCTTTTCGCTCTTTGACATTTTCTATGTTAAAGTCTTACATGTAGATTCAATGGAGGGCACATTTTTGGCTCTAAAAGCTTTTGCTCAAGGGATTACTTTCTTAGATTTTTCTACATCGAAAGGCTCTCTTAGATACAATTTTAGGTTATTTGATGTCTAACGGTGATGTGCTTCAACAATGGAATCCTGACTATATCTCCATTGCACATCTTTTGTACACTCTATGTTGTCTAAGCACTCATTAGATAAGCCACTTTTTGCCAAACTCTATTCTTTTGGTTGGGCCTCAGCGTCCTGTGCCCATCTTTGCTTCGCTACTTTTAGTCCTACCATTAAAATGGATTCATGCCCTCGAAGTTTCAGACTTCTGGTCCGTTAGAAGTCAGAAGTTGCTCATCTTGTGCCCATTGTCATCTGCGCAAATTATTTTTAGTGAAATCAAAAAAGTAAAAAAATAATTTCAAAATGTCACTGGTGCGTATATGCAGCAGACACCCTATAATGCTTATTAGACAAACCATTCCAAGATGTCCGCTGCTACATCACCACCAAGTGCGGTGATGCACAGGCTGCCATTTTGGCATTTTTATGTAAAGTTTAATTTTCCATGCCAAGATAAACAAAGTTTGTTTTAGAACAGTAAATAAAAAATTTGATGAGTGGAAGAGCTTCTAACCAAATAGAAGATTTACACTGCCAGATACTCAAGAAGTGGAAAGTGCGAGGCAAGGAAAGGGAAAACAATGAAGTGTGGACAGGGTGGCAGAGACATGAGAGGAGTGAGTAGAATGGAGAGCGAAGAAGGAAACCCATGCACTCCAATCGAGTGTTACAAGACAAATGAAAAAAAAATCCCCTAATGTCAGCAGTGGAAGGATACAACTCATCCTATCAAACTGATGGTAAAGAAGTTATGTTCCAGGAGTGGGGAAAACCAAGAACAGAGAGGAAAGCAATCTTATACTGGGCATCAGAGTTAGACAAAGCCATCCAACCACATGTAAGGGTCTGATTGGAACCACTTTTTAGCTCTTGGGAGTGGCAGGGCGGAGCCCTGCTCCGCATCTGCGAGAGATCTTGTACACAACAAGATTTCTAAAAGGGACTCTAAGCCCCGCCACTCATTCCACGGTGAAACAGTTGCCCTCATCCTACTCGACCTCTCTGCCGCCTTCGACACAGTAGGTCATAGCACACTCATACAGCGCCTCAACAACGTAGGAATTCAAGGGAAAGCTTTGGATTGGATCATCTCGTTCCTCGCCGGAAGAACCCAGAGAGTCCGCCTCCCCCCATTCAAATCAGAGGCCACCGATGTCGTCTGTGGTGTACCACAAGGATCTTCACTCAGCCCCACCCTCTTCAACGTATACATGAGTTCCCTCGCATCCATCGCGCGCCAACACAACCTCAACATCATCTCCTACGCAGATGACACCCAGCTGATCCTCTCTCTCACCAAAGACCCAAACTCCGCCAAAACCAATCTACACGAAGGAATGAAAGAAGTAGCCGAATGGATGAAGAACAGCCGCTTAAAACTTAACTCGGACAAAACGGAAGTCCTCATTTTAGGATCATCCCCTCTGCCTGGGACGACTCATGGTGGCCACCGGCACTGGGCACAGCTCCCATACCTACAGATCACGCACGTAACCTGGGCTTCATCCTAGACTCCTCCCTCTCGATGAACAGACAAGTCAATGCCGTCTCTTCATTTTTATTTTTTTTTTAATTTGTTTTTATTGCAGAATTAGAAACCACAGCTTACAATTGCTCAACCAGTCCACTCATGGTGTCCCCCCGCATCAATCGTAAGAGCGTGTACCATACACAGCCCTTCAGCCCGCATCCCGGAGGCCGGGCGGCGCAGTGTCCTAAATAACAGGAAGACATCATGGTGAGTGTCCCTATGGGACAACGGTCGAAAAGAACGTTTTACGTATCTGCATTTTAACCTCCCACCCACAACAAATAACAACATCAGCCATCCTATATATGCAGGTCAGTGCTACAAGCCGCTACCGTACCCCCCGTGCTCTGTGGGGCCCACCATACCTGTCCCGCACCCCTCTGCTACCTCCCGCTAGCCACCTACGCCCCACAGGCCCTTCTCAGTCCCAGAATCGCCACCGCGGTCAATCAACCCCCTGGCTCCCAACCCACCCTGAACGCCCTCTGAACAACCCCCCAGTGCCCCCTCCCCGGCAACCGCTAATGGTGTGTGTCATGTTCCTAATTGTAGTATGGGTCCCGCCACAGTGTCAATGATAACTCTGAACTAGTATGCCTCGCGGTGTCCTCGGGTCCCATCCACTCAGTCCTCATCCTCTACTAATGAATCACGCAAGGCCTGCACCATCAATTCCCACGCACGCGCTGTATCCAAGGCTTTCTCATTACCAAGCTTGACAGCCTGCCTCATTCGGAGCACACACTCACATTCAGACCACCGCAGCAAGTCATTCTTCCACCTCCTTACTGACGGCCCTCCCCTGGACTTCCAATGCCACGAAATCTCTTTGTGCCAGTATCAATCACAGGTCAATGAATTTGCTCGTCACCTTAGTGTGTTTGGTGTGCGGGAACCAGAGCAACAGACATGCCGCCATGTCGAATTCCACCTCCCTGTCAGTCACTTCGTTTAGAAGGTCCCCCACCTCTGCCCAATAGGCCTCCAAATGCGGGCAACCCCAAAACAAGTGATCCATGTCCGCCTCCGGTGCCAAGCACCTCGGGCACCGTGCGTCCTGCACCTGGAAGTACCGCCTTATTTTTTCCGGAGTCAGATAGGCCCTATGTAGCACAAAGAAGTGCACTTGCTGGAAACGTGCATTCCTCGTGCCTTTCCACGTACGCCGTAAAATATGGCTCCATGCCGTGTCCGGAATGGGCCTGCCCACGCTCTCCTCCCATTTCGCCTTGAGCCCCAGGAGCGGTTCCAGTCCCTCGTTCAACATCCTGTTATGGAGGCAGGTCACCGCCTTAAAGGTGCCCGCTGCCATTACCACATACTGGCATGCCATAGTCGTGTCTGGTTCAATGAGCCCTTCCTTCCAATGCTTCTGTATAGCCGCTACCACCGCCGCATGTAAGAGGAAACCCCCGTCAGGTAGCCCGAACTGTTCCTGAATTACTCCGAAGGGCACCAAAGTCCCATCGACATACAGGTCTCCCACCACCTGAAGTCCCGCCTCTTCCCATTCCAGCAATGGGGACCAATCGCCTCCATGTGGTAGGGCTGTCAGCATGCCAATCGGTATCTCCGGCGCATATGGTCAAGTCGCCTTCACCCTCCTGAGACTCCTCTGCCAGCATAACCTGAGCGTCCGTTCCTCCATAGTGAGGCCCCGCAACTCCAGTTTCTGCTGCATAACGATATAGGCCAGCACATGGCGCTGTATCCCCAACTCTCGATCACACTCCGGTCCCCTAAACACCCGAGCCACATGCTGCGTAAGAACCTGGAGTTGCGCCGCCAAGTAATACAGTTCAAAATTGGGGACGGCCATCCCCCCCTCAATCTTGGGGCGTAGCAACGTGCTCAACGCCACTCTACGGCGGCCATGTCCCCACAGGAAACCGATAACCATCGTCCTCAGGTCCCTAAAGATCCTCTGAGGAATCCAAATGGGCAGCGTCCGAAAGTAGTACAGGAGCCGGGGGAGCGCCACCATTTTCAAGAGAGCAATCCTACCCAGTACCGTCAGCGGAAGGGTTGACCAAAAAGACATACTACCTCTCAGCGCCCGTACGCACCGTCCAATATTGCCCTCTAATAGGTCCGCGGTCACGTGGTAGATACGGACTCCCAAATAAGTGAAGCAAGATGGCTCCCAGACCACCCCCAAGTCACGAGCAGGGCAGGGCGACTCGGCTCTCAGCGGAAACACACAGGTCTTCGCCCAATTGACCTTGAGGCCCGACAACTGGCCACACTCCGACAACAGGTCCATCGCCCCTTCCAAAGCCCGCTCTGTGTCGTCTAAATACAGCAACAGATCATCCGCATACAGCGAAATGTGATGTAGCCGCCCGCCACTGTCTATCCCCGCATATCTGTCTCCCGACCTAGCATGGACCGCCAAGGGTTCCATCGCCAGGGCGAACAGGAGGGGGGAAAGGGAGCACCCCTGCTGTGTGCCTCTACCGACCGGATAAGCCGCAGACACCAAGCCACCCAAACGTACTCGCGCCGTCGCCGAGGAATACAGCACCTTCGTCCATCGGCGGAACCCCTCACCAATACCAAACCTCTCCAGCACTCCATCTAGAAAAACCCACTCCAAACTATCGAAAGCCTTCTCAATGTCCACTGACAGGACCGCCTGGGTCCCGTTCTCATCCAATACAGCGTCCATTATCCCAACCAGTCGACGGATATTCAACGCCGTACTCCTCGTGGGGATAAACCCCGCCTGATCCCTGTGCACCAGGCCAGTCATATGTGGAGCCAGCCTGGTGGCCAGGATCCGGCTCAGTATCTTATAGTCCACCGTTAACATGGACAACGGGCGATAGGACCTCACATCCGTCGCATCCCTGCCGGGTTTTAGCAGCAGCACTATCAATGCTTCCCTCATGGATCCGGGCAAACCCCCCGACTCATAAGCCTCCGTGTACACCACCAGCAGTCTGGGTGCCAAGCTAACTACAAACTGCTGGTAGAACTCTATTGGCAACCCATCCACACCGGGTGTTTTATTCCGCGCCATATTTTTAATGGCCGCCCTTATTTCAGCTAGCGTGATCGGCCCGCCCAGCTCTTTCGCGTCCTCATCGTCAAGGACCGGAAGCTGCCTCGCCTCTAGGTACTCTGCAATTTCCTGGGCCTCCACTCCCAACTGACTCTGGTACAATTCCTCATAATACACTCGAAAGCACTCCAACACCGCTGCCTGAGAATACACCGTTTCCCCCAGTGCCTTGTTGATGCTAAGGACCGGGCAGCCCCTAATTTCAGGATTAGCAAGTCTGGCCAGGAGCGTGCCCACTTTATCCCGTTCAGCATGCGCTCTGATGGCGTATTGCCTATAGTCGTAGCTCCTCAACCGCTCCGTTTCGGTAGCGACCACCTCCTTCGCTTCCAGCAACCGGGCCTGCAGGTCCGGTCTATCCGGCCTGCGCCGCTCCAGATCTCTCAGTTTCTCTTCCGCATTTGCAAGTGCATTCAACACAGTCGTACGAGCATTCGAAAACCGACCCAGGCATACCCCTCTCACCACCACTTTCATCGCATCCCACTCAGTGGACCTACACGTAGCAGTACCCTCGTTCTCACTGAAATAATGATCGATGCCCTGCTGGACCGCTTCACTGAACACTGAGTCCTCCAACGTGTCTGGCCGGAGCCGCCATGTTGGAATCGCCGAGCGCTCCCGTTGCCACTGGACATGTACCAATAGGGGATTATGATCCGATATGGTTCTGGCCAAGTATTCCATGTGAGAGATCAATGGGGCCAGGGACCCGCCACAGAGCACCGAATCAATTCTCACGTGTAGTGCATGGAGGGCTGAGTAAAAGGAATAATCCCTGGTATCCCTGTGCCGTTCCCGCCACATATCCAGCAACCCCCACCTGTCCTCCCAATCCTTCCTGTGCATGGCTAACTTGCGTACCGGGGAATCAACCAGGGGAGGGTGAGACCTGTCCAAGACCACATCCGTAATCGAGTTAAAATCCCCCCCCCAGTATCACCGGGCCCGCTAGGAAAGAGGCCAAGGACCCGGAAAGGCCATCGAAGAATCGGGCCTGATCAGCATTTGGCGCATACACACAACAGAGAACCACATCCCGACCATACAACCGTCCCTCCACCGCCACAAACCTGCCCTCAGGATCCACCACTTGATTCAGCACCTGAAACGGTATCCCCGCTCTCACCCATATCAATACCCCCCTAGCATACGCTGAATAAGTGGTGCCAAACACCTGACCCCGCCATCTTTTTTGCAATGCAGCACATTCCTTTTTCGTCAAATGGGTCTCCTGTAGCATGGCGACCTGGACCCCCCTTCGCACCAAATACGCATGTACCTTGTGGCGCTTGACCATGGTTCTCAGCCCCCGGACATTCCAAGTTAGGCATTTTAAGTTAGGTAACGTCCCCATACCAGCAGTGAACAATCCAAGTCAAACATTGCCAGTTCGTACCCCCACCATAGCAGTTGCCCCCCCCGAAACAAACTCTGAAAAGGAAAACACCCCAAACCCCACTCCCCAGGACAGAGCCTACAAACCCAGTGTCAGCCCCGATCCAAACCTCAAACCAAACACACATCCTTCTACTCTGTGGTCGCCACCACAGAAGGCCTTAATGGCCCTGGGGGGGGGTTGAGTTATCGCCGACCCCAGCTAGCGGAGCCCACGCCCCGCGCTCCCCATCCCATCCTGCCAACGCGGCACCCTACCCGGCAACCCACCCATCTCCAACAGGATACCACCCTACCAAAAGATCGTGTCCAAGTCCCAATGCAGCCTCAACCGTGAAAAATCCCATCAGATGTCTGAGGGGTTACCACCGGCCCCTTCGAACTCTCCGCCTCCGAAAGGTCCTCTCCCGTCCTGCTGCCTTCGCCGCCAGAGTCCGTCTCCGCCAGTTCACTTTCCTGCTGCGACCTCGTAATGGCCGCCGTCTCTGCAAGCGCCTCTCTCTTGTCCGCAGCCATTTGGGCCTCCCGTTTCTCCCGCTGGCGCCTATTGCGGGACCGGATTCGTTGTGATTGTCTGACCTGAGGTGGTTTAGGCCGATCTCGTCTACTTTTGTGAGACCTATCCGTCCCCGCTCTGTAGGACTCCAGCCACTGCCATGCTTCGTCCGGGGTCTGAAAGAAGTGCGTGGTCTCATCCAGAATGACCCGCAGCTTGGCCGGGAAGAGCAAGGAGTATTGGATGCCCTCCTCTCGCAGTTCCTTCTTCACCGCCAGAAACGATGCCCTATTCTTCTGGACCGCCTGGGTGTAGTCCGGGAAAATCGTAACCCTGCTGTTCTCCACCTCATACGGGCCCGATGCCCGAGCCCTCTGGATGAGGAGGTCCCGGTCCTTATAATGGAGGAGCCGCACCACCATCGGTCGGGGGGGGGCCAAGCCCTGGCGGGCGAGCCGGCACCCTGTGGGCTCGTTCCAGGGTAAAGAAAGGAGTAAGCCCCTCTGGTGCCACCACAGTTCGAAACCAGTCCTCCATGTAGGCCACCGCATCCTCCCCCTCAATTCGTTCCGGCAGGCCTACGACCCGTACGTTGTTCCTCCTATTGCGGCTTTCGGCATCCTCGGCTCGTCGTTCCAGCGAATCCAACCGGGCCAGGATGTCTGTGATCTTATGTTCCGCGGTCACCACCGACGGTTTCAGGTCCAATAGCAGTTGATCATGGTCCTTGACCTTATCCGCCAGCTTCGCATGGTCCGCTCGCAATAGCCCCAGCCCCGTGGCGACTTGCGCAATGTCCTGCTGCAACGCCTCCTTGGTCGAGGTGATAGCGTCCAGTATGGCATCCAAGCGCCGATTCAGACGCTGCTCCTGGTCCAACATCGGCGGGGGGGGTCTCGCCCACCTGGGACAGCGCAGCTAGGTCCCCTTGTCCATGATCCATGGCCGCCGGTCCTCCCGTAGTCGCCATCTTAGGGTACTGCGTCACAGGCTAGGAAACTCGCCTGGTCCCGGCACTCGTGGGACGGGGCAAACTTCCCAATAATGTACAGGATCAAGTGCCACCGCCGGTGCCCGCAACTCCAAGGGCCAAATGGGCGAGCACCGTCTGACTTGCCCCCTCCAGGGTCGGGGGAAGGAAGGGAAGGAGGAGAGATAGCGGCCAGCAATCGTCCCCGATGTCCGAGCAGTGCCAGGTTCCCGGTTCCCCGATCTTCAGGACTGTCGCCACAGCCCCCACAGCATCGATCTCACAGCAGTGGGACCCCCCACCAGTCGGCGCCAAGGCCGCTCAATGTCGATGTCCGGAGCCGCCGGTCCGCTCCGCCGCCATTTTCTTCTCACTCTCGGCGACACCTCGGCCGTCGTTCGAGGTCTCCTCCGGGCCAGCGGTCCCCCAGCAACTTTCTACCGATGCCCAGTGGTTCCCCTACACTTCGTAGGGCAGTAGTATCGACCACGGGTCGCCCAGGGTGCAGGAATCAGGAGAATTAGCGGGATTCCGCGCGGAGCTGAGAGCTCACGCCGCCATCCCGATCGGCGTCCAAGCCACGCCCCTCAATGCCGTCTCTTCTTCATGCTTCAACATCCTACGCATGCTCAAAAAAATCTTCCGCTGGATCCCCACTGAAACAAGAAAGACAGTCACCCACGCATTGGTCACCAGCCGACTAGACTATGGAAATACCCTTTACGCCGGGACCACAGCCAAACTACAGAAAAAACTCCAACGCATCCAAAACGCCTCAGCCAGAATCATACTGGACATCCCCCGTCATGCTCACATTTCCGGTCACCTGAAGGATCTCCACTGTCTCCCCGTTAACAAGAGAATAACGTTCCGTCTCCTCACCCACGCAAACAAGGCCCTCTACGACCTAGGACCCGAATGCCTCAACACACGACTGTCCTTCTACACTCCCACCCGCCAACTACGATCATCCAACCTAGCCCTCGCCGCAATTCCGCGCATCCACAGATCCACCATGGGAGGAAGATCCTTCTCCTACTTAGCGGCCAAAACCTGGAATTCTCTCCCCACTCACCTCAGACTTACACAGAACCACCTCTCCTTCAGAAAGCAACTAAAAACCTGGCTATTTGATAAGTAATGCACTCACCCTCCCTCAAGCGCCTTGAGACCCTCTGGGTGAGTAGTGCGCTATACAAATTACTGAACTTGAACTTATTTCCATTGGGTAGCGTCAGCGTTTATGGTAAATGCTGGCTTCCCAATGAAAAGGAGTTTTTTTTGGGTGCCACCCTGTCTGTTTTTCGGACAGCCCCTCCGGACACCGTGGCCTGGTTTGCAGCCATCATGAAGGCTTTTCTTATCTGCTTGTTTATTTAACAAACAGATAAGAAAATTCTTCACCACAGCTGTGAAGCAGGCACGGAGAGTGCATCTCTCCCCCCACCCACCCCGGTCGGGCTCTCCCTCCCTCCAAGCATCTGCCTCTTCCTCTGCAGTTGTTAATGCTCCTCCTTGTTTTTTTACTGCACCCACAGGCAATGCAGATATGTCCTGAGCAGGCTCTACAACCATGGCTTCAGGTGAGAGGCTTACAGCCCTGTTTGCTGCACTCGCCCACTGTACCGCTGAACGCAGGATTCCCTGGGTAATTCCCTGCAGAGCTCTTCATACAGAGCAAGGGAGAGGTGTTATCTTTGCCAATGCTTACTGTGAGTATCTGGGATCGACAAACTTATCACACCAGCATGTTTTCTCACTGTTCCATCAATCTCATGGAAGGAATGCCTGGCGAATGGTTGTCACAACACCGCCCTCCTTCTGGTCTCGTGCACCAATGAGCTTTCAGCACGATAGGCCCCATTGTTCCTAAAATATGCATCTTTTGTGGAGGAACTAAAAGCACAGTTGTCCTTCTGTGACAACAGCTTGAAAACAGTAATTCTTCTTAGACTGTGAGAAGTTCATCCTACTGCTCGTCACTTATTTGGCATGGATGGTTTAGTGGATGAAGAAGGCAGGCTGAGTGAGTGAATCAATGGATAGGTAAAAGAATGAGTGGGTGGATGGATAAACACATGGATGGATGAATGCATGGACGGGTGGGTGGTTTGGATGGAAGAAGGACGGTCAAACAGATGGATAACCGGAAGGATGCCTTTAAAAGGACCTCACTTTCTTCAACATGGTCTCTGGCTGATTAAGGGTGTAAAGATTCCTTCTCCTCTGGGAGTGAGGGAGTTCGAGTTTGAATGCTTCAGGGTAGACGGTATGTTCTTGAAACTTGTTTGCATATAGTGCCGGAAGTTCAAATTGTGAAGAGTGAGAACTTCATTTAAAATCATTCATTTAAAATCGCGCCCAGGGCGTGCAAATATGTAAGCAGAGTTTTAAAGCTTAAAATGCAAGAGAGTGTGGGAATCAAATGTGCCTCATATTACACTTTCCATCTCATGCAACAAAATCCCACACTCCGCATGTGCACGAGACTCCTTCTGGTGCTGCAAACAGTACTCGCCTGTGTGAGGTACATGAAATTCGGCCTGGATGTAGACAGTGCTTGAATGGAAAAATAGAAGTGCAGGTACTCTGCACCAGAGCACCTGCTTGTTAACCCAGAAGCAGCTGGTATAGTTTGCGCTCAATGTGCTTGGTGTTTCAGTGCTCATGCTGTGAAGTGATATCCCCCCCACTCCCCGTAGCCACCGCCCCTCCCCGCGGTACCTCTGTGATATTTATCCCAGTTTGACTGAGTGAACCATCAGAGGGCCAGAGGCGGATATCCGTGGATTACTACTTATACATAACCGGCTGCCTGCTTTGAAGACAGCCTCAGTGTGCGAGTGGTATAAGAGCCTCCAGTGGGTGGTTCCTGGATGACCATCAGTAGTGGGACACGGAGAGACAAAGAGACTCTTCCCCACCCCCTTGGAAAAAAAAACCTTAGTTGTCCCAGGGAGGTCAGTGAGCAATCCCTGTGGACTTTAGTGTGGAAAGAGCACTCCGCGGGCTGGGCATGTGCTCTTTGCAGCCATTTCCGTCTCAGCTTCCCTTGCACTGTGTGATCTCTGCCTCACCAGGTGACCATGTGAGAGGAGGCGATATGGCGGGACACAGGGTGGGGCCGTCTGTATCTATGATTCTACCTGCACCCGTTCCCTTCCAGGCTTCTAGAGCTGGGACTCAGTGCACTAGGCGCTGCCTCCGCCTATCAGACCCCGGAACCCAGGTCTACCTGGTGGGGTAATTTTTATATTATTGTTCACGGCTCCATATATTAATCTTATTATTACATCATATACTATTTAATATACAATACAACATTCTATATAATTGTTATTCTCATCAGTATTATTGCGATTACCATCATCATCTGTATCACTATTATTGTTATCATCACCTTATCGCCCACGACCGTGCACATGTGTGGCGGGCGCCCATGTTCCCCCCCCCCCCCCAAAATCACCTGAATGTGCTCTCCAACCACCAATATCCTCGGCCTGAGAACCACTCCCGCACATCCGAAGGAGACTGCACACGTCCCCCACCAAACACAGCTGGCCTCCTCACACCACTCCCCCAACCCCCTCTCACCTCACACTGCAGGAGCAGCGCCTCTCTCCTCTGTAATATTCCCAGGAGAATGTATGTTGCGATGCTCTCCCGTTGGCAGCTCTGCACCTAGGACCACGTTAATTCCCCCTTTGGCCCCCGCTTTCCTTACAATTGTCTAGTGTGGCCCCATTGACTGACTCACAGACCTACCCTGTGCATCCAACATCCAGAGACACCATCCTCCCTCAAAAGCATTACGCATACCCCCTCTCGCCCCCCCATGCCGTATTAAGTGCCAACCATTAACCACCCCCATCCAAATTGGTGCCCATGCGTTTCTACCCCTCCCCCCTACCTATCATGGGGCATTTAACCGCTCTTTATTATTCTTCATCCCCTGCCCGCACCTTACATCTCACTTATATCTCGCTGTACCATTCCCACTAACTTGCCAATTCACCATGGACCCTGTGCAATTAACAAGATATTTATGCTGATGAAAGCAAAATTGTCCTGGTAAAATGAGAAATAGCTTGTGGGATTAGGTACAGAATTACTGATTGCACCAGTTATTCCTAGTTTTTTAAGGCTACACCTAATTAGACATGACAATTCTGCCTCCAGGTGTTACTGATACCCCGGCTATATGTATATTGGTATATTTGCTGATGTGTTTTAAAAGAATATGGAGTTTCAAGAGAGAATGTACTATAGTACAAATGCAATGCAATAGATTTCGCTATTACAAGAAAGTGAGCTATTGCCATTTTCATTTACACCATTTGATTAATGCTTCAGGAAGGTAAAAAAACACTAACATTTTCAATGCTAATAGCTCAAAAAAATGTCATTACGAGACCTATGCATTGTAAATGCTTGTTACTATTATATTGTAAACAGTAAGTCATCAAACAAAACAGCTAAAGCAGTCTGTAGGCAAGACCTAAAAAAGTTGTCAATCTGATGACTCGTCAACCCATTGTTCTCAAGACTTGTTTCATCTATTGGGATTCAGACCAAATGCAATGTTGAAAACAAAACATTAAATTAAGGTAATGAGGAACTGGAGATTGAGGGACTTTGGTAGATATTAGAAAGAGGGTTTAGTGGTCTTAAAAATTGGAAACAGCACAGAAATTATTCTCATGGGACAAAGAATCAAGAATTTTGTGATGGCTTCATGTAGTTGAAGCCAGAAATACGTAGAGGACTATATAAAACAGGCACAGATGCTGGTTCTTAAAATCCACTCAATCGCCCCCAAGTTCCCATAGATCTTTATGATGGTGATAACCATTAAAATTAATCAATAACTCTCCGTAGGTCACCAGGTCTTCTGGCACGCAAACATCAGGTAATTTAAAGAATGTTGACATGATAACATTCAAAGGCAAAAACGTAAGTCCCACATCTATTCAATCCATTAGATGACTGTGCAGGGCTCGAAAAATCAAAACATTGTTACTAGATCTGCAGGTCTAGTAAAAAAATCTACTCGACCCAACTGTAATGCACTTGACCTTTATGAGCAAATGTGACAAGTTAACAAGATTTAAAGGCATTTTTATTGCTCGTTCACTTTGTGAACAATAAAGATGCTTTTAAATCTTGCTATCTTGTCACATTTGCTCTGCTTTCAGAGACAGAGTTCAAAACTCAGTTTGGCTTCCTATTCACCAGAAAGGGCGAGTAGGACCTAAAATAGCTCACCCTAATTAAATCTGGCTCGCAATGGGAGCGGGTGAATTGATTTTTCGAGCCCTGACTGTGTATATGAACAGTTTAACCAGTAATTTATAAATTTTGATAGTGGACTGATTGTGTTCAATTCAATCACTAGAAGTCAAAGCTGATTTCAGATGAAAATCAAATAGTATAACATGATTTGGAATATAAGATTTTTCATTTAAGATGGTAATATTACTTTTGTGATCAGTAATAAAAGATATTTAATTTCTTCATTTTTTACCTATATCTATCATTGTGTGAGCAAGGCGTAACTGCAGTAACGTGTAGCGTGGAAGCATAATAAAATTTCCTGATATACTTTTTCGTTGTTTCCTGAGAGTGCATCTATTTCGCTTGGCGATCCGGATTTTGGTAACTTATTTGCTGGGTGATCTCCCGGTGCATGCACCACCCTCCACGGGTCCGTGGTGCTAAGATGAGCAGTTGAATTTGGATACGTAAGAGGGAACTTTACAAGGACCGAGCGCTATAAAGAAACCAATTTATTAAAGCAAGGAGTGATCGGATATGAGAAAAAAAATGACCAGAGGTGAGGCAGGGGGTCGGGATGGCAGGGAAGTGTGTTGACACGGGGAGAGACTGTGTGCCATCTCCGTTTTTTGTAAGTCAGATCATCTGCTCCTTCACATTTCTGGGGGTGGGTAACCTGTGTATCTCTTTCCACTTGGGCATTTGCCTAGGGGACAATACTGGCGACATCACAGCGGCAAAGGGAACCTGTGATCACACAGGGGGACGCAACAGTATTATGTAATAAAGAACTCAGGAAGGAGAAACAAATAACATTTAAGTGACGTATTTACCGCCTGCATGGAAGATGAAAGCGAGAGAAGGGCTGCAGCCCAATAATGATTTGCCAGTGCACCAGGCAAGACAATTGCCCCTACCAGCAGGGACATAACTAACAATGACAAACTGAAGAAACTGGAGGTACTATATAAATCCGAAGTATCGAAGGGGTGGGAGACCATATCCCTGCAGGACTATATAGACAAGGATATGGTCCCAAGGTGTCTGAGGATATGTTATGTTATGTTACGAACTTTTGTATTGCGCACAGCTGCCCCAGCTAAGGGGCGTCCTGGCGCATGGCAAGAAATAAGCAACACCTACAGGGAACATAACAAAAGAGGAGATAAGAGCAGATTATTCGAACAAAAAAGTTTTTAGAGCTTTACGGAAAGCTAAGAGATCAGAAAGCAACCGCATCTCGACAGGAAGAGAATTCCAGAGCTCGGCCGCTCTGACCCGGAAAGAGCGGCCACCGACCCGACACAGCCTGAATCGGGGGATCACGGTAAGAGCTTGACCTAAAGATCTCAGGGACCGGGTAGGCACATACCAGGACAAAAGGTTCACAAGAATTTGAGGACTCCCACCCCTCAAAATCTTGAACGCCAAGCACAGCACTTTAAACTGGATTCGTGCCCTGATAGGCAGCCAATGCAGTGATCTCATTGTGCCGGAGGCGGAACATGTTCGGGGTAAGCCAACAATGGCTCTCGCCGCGGCATTCTGAACGCGTTGGAGGCGGGTAACCTCCGCCACATTGGCCCCTACCAGAAGCGAGCTGGCGTAGTCCAGGCGAGATAACACCGTAGCCTGGACTATCCATTGCCTGGTGCGATGGTCAAAGAACTTCAAAACGGGCCGCAGCGACCGTAGTATACCAAAGCAACAGGCAGCGGTTCTCTTCATATGGCCCACAAAACTGAGGGAGGGATCCATCCACACTCCCAAGTTCTTTAATTCAGTGACCGGAATGGGAGCCGGCCCCAGCTCCGCAGGCCACCACCTGTCCCCCCATAGTTCCGACCTCCTACCGACGATCATGATCTCCGTTTTCTTTGCGTTGAGCTGGAGACAGTTGTTCTTCATCCAGCTCGCCACCGCTCTAAGTCCACTCTGAAATCTGGGGGCATCCCAGTCCTCATCCCCGCTGATCGTAACCGCTAAAGAAACGATCGTCTAGGAAAGACCGGAACCACTGGAGGGCCAAACCACTCAGCCCGATCTCCTCCAGGTGATGCAACAGGATGGGATGCGAGACAGTATCAAACGCGGCGCTCAGATCTAATAAAACGAGCGCCGCTGTCTGCCCCGCATCCATCACCATGCGAAGATGTTCAGCCATGGAGAGAAGGGCGGTCTCCGTGCTGTGCCCAGCACGGAACCCGTTCTGGGTGGGATCCAAGATGTTAGCATGGATGAGGTGGGCCGAGAGAACCTTGTTGACATGGGCCTCCAACACTTTGGTCGGCCACGGGAGCAAGGAGATAGGCCGATAGTTTTCAGGTTTCTCTGGATCCAGGGAAGGTTTCTTTAAGATGGGCGAGACCACAGCCCGCTTCCAGCTAGCGGGTACCGTGCCTGACTCCAACGAGATATTAATCAAGGAGTGTACCACGGCCCGGCCTACGAACGACTGATCTCTAAAGAGGGTTGGTCTGAGCGGTTCAGCGGGGGACCCTGATTTAACCTGCTGAGCCAGGAGGTCAAACCCCTCAGGTGTCAAAGGGGGCAGCATGAGCAAAGAGGTGTCTCCGCAGATGTTAATCGGAGGCTCAGCTGGAGGCCCTGTGTAAGGGAACGTCTTATAGATGTTTTGGACCTTTTCCAAAAAAAACAGAGCAAGAGCCTCACAGTGAGCGGTAGAGCCAGTCGTCGAGGCACAAGCTCGCTTTGCTAGAAGATCCTTCATCACTTTGAAGATGGTTTTGGAGGGGTTAGAGCTGTTACCGACTTCAGCAGCGTAGTAAGCTGCCCGCGCTCGGCAGACAGCCCGATGGTAAATCTTGACGGAGGCGAGATAAATAGCTTTTTTCCCGTTATCGTACGCCTTCCGCCAGGCCCTCTCCGCTCGCCTACAACTACCCTTGAGTGTACGTAAGGCGCCATCGTACCACGGACTTGAGTCCCTGGAGCTGATCTTACGGGCGGTGATAGGAATAAGGGCGTCAAGCGCCTTGGAGATCCAGGAGCAGAATCTATCGTAGCCAGTGTCAACAGCTACCAAAGGTTCTAAAGGCTTCGCGGCGAGGGCACGATGTAAGTCCTCTAGCCGTAATTTACTCCAATGCCGCCTCGCGATCAACTTCGCAGGGGGAGTAGTAATCACTCCCGGCAAGGGGGTACAGATGGCAACCAAAGAGTGGTCCGTCCAGCCAAGGGGTGTAACGGCAGTGACAGAGGCATCTGCCAAGTTGGTAAAGAACGGATCTAAAGTATGGCCGCCTGTGTGTGTAGGCTGCTGAACCAATTGCACAAGCTGAAGGGCCTCCAAGTCAGCAAGAAGACCGCTTACCGTAGGGATGTTAAGATTGTCAGTGTAAGTTAAGGTCTCCCAAGATGGAAAAGTTGGGACACCCTACCGCCAAAGAGCTGACCACGTCAGGGAAGGCAGCTCTAAACGCCACATCGCTGCCAGGGGGGCGATAGACCACCATCCCCGAGAGTGAAAAATGTGAGGTGACCAGAATCTTAAACACCGCACTTTCACACCCCGCGATGGTCAGCCCAGACCAGCTACAAGTGAAGCTGGAACGCATAGCAAGAGCAATGCCCCCTCCCCTAGTAGAACGATTAAGGGTAAAGACGGAAAAGTTAGAGGGGAATGCCAGATTGATGATACACCATCCCATCTTATAAGAATCCCGATACTAAAATGTTGGAAGAATGGGCACAAAATTCAGCACAGAGCTCGACACGGATGCTAGAAATTCTAGTGAAGTACGCATAGGCAGATAGGGAAAAACTGTTGGAAGAAATAAAAAATACACAGATGAATTGGCCAAGAATATGGACTATGCTACGTACAACAAAGCAATGGAAGAAATCAAGAGTAGAATTAAGAAACATGAAGCAGATATAAAAGAGCACAAACAGTGGAAACTCCACAGAGACTGCGAAGACTATGAGCACAGCTGTATACTAACTTTTAGTAGGAAATATGATCATATCTACAAAAACCAAATGCCAGGCATAAGCTCAACCACAAGGATCTCAGAAAGCTCCACATTGGAAGAAATATCTATGAGCGGCAACGAGACAGATAACTCGGTAGCATCAAGCAGTGTATCTGCAGAACGAGAAGTAGGTAGTCATCCAGCAACTTTTTTAGACTAGTACAGGAATCTATGGGGGGGGGGGGCGCAAAACTCCAAGAGGACCACTGGCAACCAAGCCGAAAGCACGAAGAGGAAGAGGCATTACAAGGAAAGACGAAAACGAATCCAACAGAGGTGGACACAGAGGCAGAGGAAGGGGGCACATGGGACAGCAGGCAAAAAGCTCCACATCAGCGGAATAATGGATATGGACACTGTGAAAAAAACTATCATGAACCTATCCAAGAGAAACATCACAGATACAGAGAAAACAACACTCTGCCTGGGTATGTCATTCTGCCCATCTCTTCCCTTAAGTTACGTAGAAACCCGCATTGACTTATTCAAGTTTGTCAGTACATTAAAGTTTAAAAAACGGCATTTGCTCAAACCCAGCAGATCCAGAGAACACATAGGAGGGGACAATGAAAAGGACACTTTGGACTTGAATATAAGTAATGTGGATACTCTTGCCATGTTGCAACAGCTTCATTCTAACATAGAAGGTGTAGATACCATGCATAATAATGAAATTGACAGAGTATTGGATGAACTAGATATAACATACAACCAAATGGCTATGACAATTTAAATCACGCTCTACATTTTATCCCCCATTGGGGCACAACAATATTAACACGTTCCAGGATGTATTTAATTAACAGCTGGTCAATTTCAGGCATAAAAAATGGTTCAAGACGCAACAAACACACAACCTTACTGCGTCTCAGATAAAAGCTTTACTCTCCCTATCGGAGAATCAAGACATTGTCATCCACCCTGCGGATAAGGGTGGGAATGTGGTGATCTTGGATAGAGAGAAATACATTTCTGAATTTCTTAGACAACTGACAGATCACAAATTCTACATAAAAGTAAACTGGGAGACTTATTCCAACAGTGTTGAAAGTATCTGGGAAAAAAATAAAAAAATGAAAAGACCTAGGGATATTAGAATGGGAGGAGTACAGCTATTTAAAACAAGACTATCCCATTCTTCCGGTACTTTACCTTTTACCAAAGATACACAAGGACCTGCGAAATTCCCCGGGGAGGCACAGATTATCCTCAAAAGGAAGTGTTACTGAAAACATTTCTAAGTATGTAGATTTCTTTCTAAGGGCATATGTGAGCAATCGCCCGTTCCATGTCAGGGACACCAAGGATTTCCTTGGTAAAGTGGAAGGTTTACACTGGGAGGAAGGGTTTCTACTAGTCACGTTAGAGGTTAACTCACTCAACACCATAATCAAACATGAGCATGGTGTAGAGGTATGCAAACGATATCTTCAGACATATCAGATTCAAATCCCACACAAACATGGTCCTTGAAATGATGGAGTTCTGCCTCACCAACAATATCGTCATGTTCGATGGCACGTTGTACAAACATGATAACGGTACTGCGAGGGGCACCTGCTTTGCACCAAGTTTCCCAAACCTGTTCTTGGGCAAACGGGAGGAGGAAACCTTATGAGACACTTCCATTGTTCCCGAAATCGAGAGAGTGGAGCTGTGGCTCCGCTACATCGATGATATTATCATGGTGTGGAGGGGTAATGATCTGGAGGCCATCAAATTATTTGAAAAACTTAATAATCATGATGACATCATACTGACTAATACCATGAGTAAAACGTCTGTGGAGTTTTTAGACATCAAAGTAGAGGTAGTCTGTGCTACCATACAGACCAAACTCTTTTGCAAAGAAACTGCAGGGAACACCTAACTAAATGGCCTCAGCAGTCACCCAGATCCCTTGGAATAGAGCATTCCATTTGGGGAACTGCTGAGGTCAAAACGTAATTGCAGTACAGAGGCCGGCTTCAAAACAGTATCTGCCATTATGATGGAACGGTTCAAAGCCAGGGGATAACCGAATTAGATAATTAACAAAACTCTTCGCAAGGTGAAAAATATACAGAGAACTGACACCTTGCAAACGAGACCAGGTAATGAACCAGTATCCTCAGGTCAGGAAAATTAAACCAGAATCATACTTGCATACAACAGGAATGCCAAACACATCAGAACATCTTCACAAAAAAATGGGATATCCTTAAAAGTGACCCTAACATAGGTCCTGTTATAAGTGAAAACCCCTGCATCACCTATAGAAAAGGTTAAAGTCTAAGAGATAGAATGGTACACAGTGATAGCGCAACGTATAATACCATGTAAAATCAAGGTTTCAAAGGGTTTTTTCCCTATGGGCATTGCAAGGGCTGCAAAAACAGCCTGATGAAGAAAGAATTTCAAGGTGGGGGAGGGACAATGAAAACAATTTCCCAATTTCTCAAATGTGGGACCCCATTTGAAATGTACTGTCTGATGTGTCCAAGCAATTTAAGGTACATTGGCAGTACTGTCCATCCGGTAAAGAAACGGGTGTAGGAACCTCTGCAGGCCATCACCAATCAAGACCAACACTACCCCGTAGCCCGCCACTTCCAACAACCTAACTTCTCCAACTGTGCCCTATTCAGCTATTTTGCAATGTAACACATCCCGCATTCACCCGGGAAAGTCAATAGAGCACTGAACCTTAGACAGAGAGGATCTAGGTACATAATAGATCACCAGACCAAATCTCCAGGGGGGCTTAACCTTGACGAAGAATTAAGACTACACTCATATGAAACGTAGTGTCTTTTCTCAGCTCTTGCGCTCACTCTCTTCCTAGTGCTTCTTTAGGGAGCATGAAATGTCTGAAACAATGTATATACAAGAAGTTTGTTACAGATGTTAATTCTAGGATTTCTGTATGTAACTTATACCATTTTGTTTTTCTGTTTTCTTTCTCCCTTCACTGCAGGAGAAAAGGAAGGGACCCACTCTACTCTGGTAGTGCCACATTCATGGGTTCCCTAACTTTTTTTTCCAAAGGCACTCAGTAGCACTGATTCACGTTAATCAGGCTTGATCTCCTGTGGTTGATTTTTCACTTCTTAACTGCACATTTTTTGTTCTCTTGAATCCCAGCCTCTAAACTGTATTAGTTCTTAGACTGTGTAGCTCTGGCACTAGCCCACAATGTTAATTCTAACTTGGGAGGAGAACCGATGTGCTCCCGGGCACATGTCCATGATTGTGCACATGGACAGTAGGAAAGGTTTATTTACAGTAGGATTATGTATTTACACCCTACAACAGTGATTTTCGGGTTTATCGCATGTTACTTTCTATTTGGGGAGAGAGCTGATTGTTTTCTCGGGCACATCCATATGACTGTGTACATGGACCTCAAGTAAAGTGTATATACAGTAGCATAATGTATTGACACCCTACAACAGTGACTTTCAAGTTATTCACATGTTGACTACCTTTACTACGTAATAACTTAAGTTGTGTAAACTCAGGCTTTCAGATTACTTCTTTTTGCACTAAAATTATTGTGAGCGTAGAATATCGAAACAGAAAGTTTTTTACTCTCCTCTCAGTAACACCATTAAAATCATGATAGAGGCTATAAGGGGTTTCACTAGCACATAACTTTATTGACGCAATCCAATGCACATGACCGCCGTAGTTTGATTTCAATGTAATATTATGTACAACAGAGACAGGGGAACACAGGAACGTATTCATTTGGCCCGATTTACAAGATTTTATTGTATATTGGTTATTTGCATTACGATTCTCGTATGATTTGCACGTATCATGAGGCTCCATTATTTAGCATAATTTTTTATGTCTTAGCTTTCATTCAACATATTATCAAGTAAATGTGACTAGAAATTGATGCTAAGGCAACGGGTTAACGAAATACAAGTTATTTATATGTTTAATACTTGGAACGTGTATTTTACCGAATAATTTTTCCTTTTCCAATATGGCCGCCATCTAACATGACTCTGTATTCATTTGCAAGTCCTCTGTCTATTACAATTATGTACGTAGCGATCACATTGTGTTTTTTGTACATATGGGTGTCAGTCACACTTCCATTGTGTGAGCAAGGCGTAACTAATGAAACGCTTAGCGTGGAAGCATAATAAAACTTCCTGATATACTTTTTTGTTGTTTCTTGAGTGTGCATCTATTTCCCTTGGCGATATGGATTTTGATAACTTATTTACCGGGTGCTCTCCCTGTGCATGCACCACCCTTCACGGGTCCGTGGTCCTAACACGAGCGGTTGGATTTGGAGATTTATATCTATCTCTCTCACACCCTGCATAATGTTTTAGTCCTTTCTTTTCCCCATTTACGGGCTGTAGCGGTTCTGTGCTTTTATAACACTACTGCAATATGTACAGCTTAGTCATAAATGTTCCTGCATTTGTGTTGTAACATTTATTCAGCTGCATCATTTTAATTCTATAGTGGTTGTGAAATCGCGTCTATCAATCAATTCAATTTATTGTTTCAGTTAATTAACCCCTCCCATGCTGATGACGGAACCGCTCAGTCATCAGCTACAGTTGAGCTGTGCTGATGACGGAGCGGTTCCGTCATGGCCCGGCCGCCGCGCCTGCACGGCGCTGATTTCGCGCCTGCGCGGGCGTTCTAATGAGCGGGGCGGGTCATGACGGAACCGCTCCAACACCAGCATAGCTCAACCGCGGCTGGTGACGGAGCGGCTCCGTCACCAGCATGCGGCCGCCGCGTGGCCGCCCCGCCCCTTTAGCGCTGCGGCGGAATAGCCGCCGCAGCGAAGGGGTTAAAACCATAATAATATTACAATTATAAACAACACAAGAATTCTAAATAAGAGCATAAGCAAAGTGCATCTGTGCAAATGAAAACATAATTGCACTGTATCTTTATACAATAACACTTAGTTGGAAATCAACTCTGAAAAAATTACTTTGCGTTTGCGGGATAAGATGATTCTACTAAAAAAGTGCCGCTGTTAAAGTCAATACCAAATATAAATACTGCGGCCTGGGCCAGACCTTCTCATGAGTTTGACTTGCGTGATTACATCACTAGTGGCTTCTCAAGTAAACTAATCTCAGTACTTTTTGCTTGTATGATGCAGATATATTAAGATGGTGATGTTTGTATGGGCAATCAAATAGGGGAAATCATCAAAAATAGCACTAGTTTAAAGTTCAACTGTGGTTCTCTTGGATTGAGTATCACGATTATTGAATTTCTGCATGTGCAAATGCCTCTGGCATTGAAGCTCTTTTTTGGTAGAGGGGCACAAAGTTTGTACAGATTAGGACATATAGAGACCAAATGAATAACGTCCTTTTTGGTATCACAAAGTTTACATGTTGTTGGCCTGCTAAGTTTCCTGAGCTGTCGGCTGGCCTGGACTGGTAATTGGCCAAACCATAGAGCCATCAATTTACGCTTGATGTATGCTGGGAAAAAGGTGCCTAGGTATGGGGCAGGTTTCAAGTCATCGTAATATTTGATTACCATCTAGGCGTACAACCAGGAACTAAAATAATGTTTATCTTCCAGGTTTGCAGTCTTTTTCACCATCTTTTGAAAGCAGGAAATAGCAAGTTCTTGTCCCAAAGTTTGATTAAGTGCATCGGTTTCACAGAACCAATTTATGACAGGGATTAATTTTGGAGACGCGAGAATACCCACTGTAGGAAAGTAGGATCTGTTATCATGGTTACCCCCACTTTTTGCTGGAGTCAGGATTTCTTTTTTTTTACTACTCTGACTGGGATCCTGCTAATCCGGACCCTAGTCACTGTGCTTCCTCCCAAAATTTTACTTGGTAAGTACTTCTGTACCTCCACAATTGACTACTGGTGTATCCCTGCAAGTCCCTAGTATATGGTACTAAGGTACCCAGAGCATAGGTACACCATGGGTCTCCCATGGGCTGCAGCATGCATTATGCCACCCATGAAAGACCATTCAAACTACTGTGACTACAGGCCTACCATTGCAGCCTTTATAAGCTGGTGCTAGCACCACTTACAACAGATATAGGTTTCTGAGGTCACTACACTTACAACCTATAAGTCACCCCTAAGGCAGGCCTTTTAATCCCGAAGACAGGGTGTTGGGTTACAAGTGTGAGGGTGCCCCTGCATGAGCAGGACACCCCAAGTCGAGTCTCAGGGCTTTGTAAGTGGGATCAGCCATTTTGATACATACAGTGGCCATGTGTTTTTACGCATGGCTGTGCCGAACCTGGGTATGTTTTGTATCAAACATGTTGAAGCCATAACCAAACACCATTACCGGTGTTGGATATATAATTCAATTAACTGGAGAGCTCCTCTGGAAAACCCCCAGTACTCCCGGTAAGAGCTTTTCAGGGTCTGCTAGCGAGCAAGAGCTGCTGACGACCACAGACACGATTCTGTCCTCCTGCTGCTGAGCTGACCTCAAGCAGGGGAACCTAGAACAATAGGTTTTCAGTTACAGGGAGGTGTGGACAAACCTCTAAGCAGGACTTAGTGTATTGGAGTGCTTGCCAGCTCCACCAGACTGCTTTGAAGGGCACATTTGGTGCCCTCCTTGGGTACTCCAGTTGGAATCAGTTCTGAGAGCCCTTGGCTCCCGCTCTGTTGTGAAATTGGAAAAAGCACATGGGAGTATCCTTCTCTCTGTCCTGCCCCTCCTCTGGGAGGGTCTGGATTTCCCTCGAGGCCTGACCTGTCCTCTCTGCAATTGCGAGGCCAGTATCCCTCCTTGGAACCCCTGGGACAAAACCCCTGTGCACAGCATCGACTTACTGTTGGCAAGGCTTGTTTTCTTTGGGGAGCTGCTCAAAGTCTTTTTGCGACTTCTGTGTCTTTGGCCTGTGGGTTCTCTCGAGGGTCTTCTCCTGCTTCATTGGGCTACCCTGCTTGCTTGGGGCCGGCTCTGACTCTCCTGCACTTGGTCAATTCCTCGGACCTTGCTGGTCCCAATTTTGCTCCTTCATCGTTTTCCACGCCTGTTGCTGCTATCAAGGCTTGTTGGTGCTCCCATAGGACACCGACCCCCTGGTTCTCGACTTCCGACATGGGACAGTTGGTGAACGGCACCTGGTCTTCCTAAGCATCGCCTGGTTCTCACAGCTGCAGTGTGTTCCTTGATGTACACGTGCATGTATTAAAACATTAATCTTGAGCGTTGTACCCTAACATTAAATAAGACTGATTAGTCTTGAGACAGAACTTTGTATTTTGAAAATAATGGAGAGCAGGTCAAGAAAGTCTGGAGAAACATTCTCTCTCGCACAGCGGCTTTTGTGTTAATTGATGCTTCGGTCTAAATAATTGTCAATTATGTACTTTTGAAAACTTCAGTATATTAGTAAGAGATTATTACTTGAGTGCTGATAACTGTCAAACAAAAAAATGTTATGACTATTTTAGGATTTATACAAAACTATTTTTTTTTATTGCAGTTTTCCGGTTTTATTAGAAAGTGTATTTTTGTGGTTTTAATTAACTTAAACAATAAAAAAAATTACTTTGGTCCTCACAGCTGCAGTGACGTGGTCACAGTCTTCACTCCTGCATCTTTCGTCATCGGTTGGCATTGCTCTCCCATGCCTCCTGGTCAGCTCCGAATGGCACAGACTCTGTCCCCTCTGATGGCAGGTTTTTCTCTTCAAGAATCCACCCTTGAATTCCACCGGACTCTTGCACAGCCCTTGCCAGTGGCATCTTTTCTGATGTGCTCCACTGTGGTCTACAACGGTTTCTGACGTCACTTTGTTGTGTAGTTCCTATATTCCCAATAGGCTCTGTGCATTGGAATAATACATCCTATAGATTAGACGTAGGACTGAGGTCGACTGGGTCTCTATCAAATATATTAAACTTAATAATGAGTGCCAGCTAGCTCAGAGGTCACTAGAAACTTTTTCGAATTCACAAGAAGGGATTAGTTTCTGACAACCGCATAAACTTGACCACTTTGTTTCCCAAGAATGAGAAATATATCTCTAGAGTCGCGGAAACAATAGATAAGTATTTCACTCAGTCAATCGTGCATGCTTCATTTCTACAGAGTTGCAGAGAAATAGAGAGACGGGCGTTTTCAATAAAAGGTTTATTGAAAATTCTTCTTTCTCATGCAAGAAAAGAACTGCTACAATCATGCAAACTGCAAAGTATAATGCGTACAGAGAACAATATTATAAAATAATACTGTAAGAGCATTGTATGGTTTCTAAGCCATGTAAAAATACATACATAAATAAACAATGACTAAAAATACTTAATTGGTGGTTCTAAAATATGCCTACTCCAATGTACCTAACCTAGGTCTAGTACTCAGGAAGAAGTAAGAATTGTGTAGCATAGGTTTAGTTTTCTTTGCCAAGAATCTATCCAAGATTTCTCTAGGTTCTAATCAGCTCCATACCTTGGTTTAGAATGAAGGAGGTCTGGTATCTGTGTCTCGGGACTCGATTTCCCAACACCCCGCAAGGGGAGCTTGGAAACACTGGATCTGGAATCTCCGCAAGAGAAAGGCAGCCTCTTGATCAGTGCGTCAGCTGGAGGGTCGGCTTCCTTCGGCACTTTCTGTAGCGCGCTGCGTCAGGCAAGTAGATAGTCGAACTGCTCTGAAACTGCTCTGATTAATCGCACATAGATGAGAAGCATCGCTGTCAGCGTCAGTCGCATTAGCAATGGTAGATGGTACATGTGCGCCTGTTGCTCCACGTATCTCACCGTCTGCATTTTGCGTCTGTGAGATCTTAACGAATGCAGTCATCAGAATTGGTAGACGCTGGATACAACACAGAGCATGAGCCGGTACTGGTTCAAGCAAAGTATCAACTTCCGTTGGCAAGATTGATGGGAGTGTCAGACAGCTGTCTAGCACGCATTCTTCTCCACATAGCAGGCATCGTAGAACGGGTAAGATGCAATCTTCCCAGATTGGTCGGAATGATAGAAACCACGTGGTATTCAAATTTCTTAAACTAGTCAATCCCAGTATTTGTATCATGCGCTCACGACACTTCATTGCCAGGAGGGTGTTCTCCAAGGTGATCTGCGTGTCGATGGGGACTGGGTTTGCCATAACGGACCAGAAGGAGCAAAAATAGTATTCCTGCTACGAGTCCCAAAGTGAGAGGCAGGCAGCCAAACACATAGTGCACGAATTTTGGAAAAATGCCTAGGACTGCTTCAAAGGGTGCTAACAGTCCCGAAAAAATAGTCTTAAATACATGTAAAATACCACTCTTATCAGAAATGTTCAAGATACGACCTAACATTTCTGAGAAATGTACAGGGCAGTTTGTAGTCAATAGGGTGTGTATCTCTGCAGAAGTCTTTGCGACTTGCAGGTCATACGTCTCTTTGGCCGAGGTCAGTGGCACAGTTTTTTTGTAAAATAATGGCTTTCATTCTGCTTAAAGTATCAATTTCTATAGAAGAGATGTTTGGTGAAGGCCATAATGGCGACTCCCAGTCTGTCTTAGTTTTAGGAAATAATACTTGCATGCAGCAAGTGACCCTGGCTGACACAGTTACGATATAGATGGATGATTGCAACATGCCACAGCAGCTGTGATCATTCAACATAACGTAACTTCCATTAGAAAGCTGCCTACAAATTGGATCAATCACTGCAGCTCGAGAACCTTGCAGGTGGCAGGATAAGTTGTTTGAGGAACCATAGCAGGCCCCGTGTAAATTAATACATTGACATAGGAGTGAACAGCTTAGTGTTTTTCCGCGATTTGTACCACTAAGAAACACTTCTTTTACCCCACTGTAACATTTGTGTGTTTAAGGTAAATCCCAGAATGTCTTGATGTATTCTTTACCCAGCCTTTCATATACGCCTGCTGGTATATGTTTTAAACAATACTGAAAATGGAAAATTGTAACAGGCAGAGTGATTGTACCGTGAATTATCCATTCTGTTGCTGGTTTCTCAGAAACCGTTAATGGTAATCTTTCCAGTTTTTCAATGCTCAGCACCGTGTAGTCTGCTCCCCTCTGTGCCAGTGTGATTTGTTTATCTGTAAGGTTAAATTCAGAAAACAATGACGTGGTGTTGATTAGACGCCAAGACACATAGCCGGAACGAACGTTTTGTAACCTCCAGCCCAAAAGCATTATAGAACGCAATTGTGACTGACCATGTTGTAACATGACCAGGTCCTGTTCCATTATGTCTATTGGGAGGGGTCCCAGTAAAGAGAAAACAATAACCAGAAATATATAAACAATCAAACAGACATAGCTTGAAACCACATTGTTTTATTCACAAATGTGGTGATATCTTGCATATAATATGCTAATTCACATTAATTAGTCTGTGACTATTTACAGTGCCCCAAAGGTGGGAGAGGGAAGAGGAGGTGTGGTTGTGTTGGGAGTTGAGTGAAGGAGAACGGTTCATAGGTGACAGTAAAATCAACAAATAAGACTTATTTCACAAAGTTACATGTTAATGTACACAAAACCGGACCAACAGGTTCATATGAATTATTTTTCAAAAGTCATACTCCAGATGTACAGTAAATGAGAACAATGGGGTGCGGAGTTGACAGCAAAGAACAATATGTTGTCGACGTTTCGACCCTCGTGTGCGCAGATATGGGTATTAATCTTGCTGTGGGGTCTTCCTCAGGACGGGGGAGAAGGGGACACGTGACCTATTTGGTGTACAAATGTACATGTGTTACTACAATGGGAAAGAAATTCACCATAAATTACTCAAAAATAGCAGTGCACACCATACATATCTTGGAAGTGACTGAAGGTCAAAAGGGTTTCCCGCCCAGTGGGATGCGACTATGTCGTAAAAATCAACTTAAACATATGTTGGTATACCTAGAGCGCTATTAATGCGTCCAATTAATGTATTATTATATATTCCTAGATCACTACATGGTGGAGAGAAGGAGCGGTCTGAACATAGGTCAAAACACACAGGAGTGGACCATCAGCGATACAATGAGAGCTACTAATAAATTAAGCACACATACTAACAATCCCGGACTTGATGCATGGGTCGAGGGTGTTGGAAAACTCGCAGATTGTTGCTTGGTAGTTAAATTATGTCAAGAAAAGGGGAAATTTAAGACTTACCACATCAGTGGCGTGCTCCGGACCCGAATGGATAAGGGTTCAGGGTAAGTATCTAGAGTGAATCTGTAATTGAAATTATACACTTCTTGTAGTTCAGAGAATGCTACAAAGTATAATGCAAGACTAGCCAGACAGTGGAAAACTCACCGAGATCTCACTCGGAAGCGCCGTGTATTCTGATTTTACAGGGTCCGATATTTCGTCAGAGGTACGGTTGCTCTAAACAAATGAAGAGCGTGGGCAGGCGTTAGAGATTGATGTTAAATGCTGCAATAGTTGCAACCATGCGCAGTCCATTCGGGTCCGGAGCACGCCACTGATGTGGTAAGTCTTAAATTTCCCCTTTTCTTGACATAATTTAACTACCAAGCAACAATCTGCGAGTTTTCCAACACCCTCGACCCATGCATCAAGTCCGGGATTGTTAGTATGTGTGCTTAATTTATTAGTAGCTCTCATTGTATCGCTGATGGTCCACTCCTGTGTGTTTTGACCTATGTTCAGACCGCTCCTTCTCTCCACCATGTAGTGATCTAGGAATATATAATAATACATTAATTGGACGCATTAATAGCGCTCTAGGTATACCAACATATGTTTAAGTTGATTTTTACGACATAGTCGCATCCCACTGGGCGGGAAACCCTTTTGACCTTCAGTCACTTCCAAGATATGTATGGTGTGCACTGCTATTTTTGAGTAATTTATGGTGAATTTCTTTCCCATTGTAGTAACACATGTACATTTGTACACCAAATAGGTCACGTGTCCCCTTCTCCCCCGTCCTGAGGAAGACCCCACAGCAAGATTAATACCCATATCTGCGCACACGAGGGTCGAAACGTCGACAACATATTGTTCTTTGCTGTCAACTCCGCACCCCATTGTTCTCATTTACTGTACATCTGGAGTATGACTTTTGAAAAATAATTCATATGAACCTGTTGGTCCGGTTTTGTGTACATTAACATGTAACTTTGTGAAATAAGTCTTATTTGTTGATTTTACTGTCACCTATGAACCCTTCTCCTTCACTCAACTCCCAACACAACCACACCTCCTCTTCCCTCTCCCACCTTTGGGGCACTGTAAATAGTCACAGACTAATTAATGTGAATTAGCATATTATATGCAAGATATCACCACATTTGTGAATAAAACAATGTGGTTTCAAGCTATGTCTGTTTGATTGTTTATATATTTCTGGTTATTGTTTTCTCTTTACTGGGACCCCTCCCAATACTTCAATTGATAACCCAGGTCCCCGTAACCTTATCTGGGTACAACCCCCCTACTAATATCCCATTATGTCTATGGCAGAAGATATTATGCTGTCGCTGTCCAAAGAATAAATTCTGGATGACAGAGTTGTTAACCCATTGTCAACTACAGAGAGAGATTTCTCTAAATTAATACGATCAATTTCTCGTATTCGTTCTGCAGTCTCTGCTTGCATAGTTTTCCATGCTTCATTATAAATGGCATAAATTCCGGCGTATATATAAAACGTTTATGACTCGGTTTAGTAGGTTCTTTTAATAAGTCCCTCAGATCAACGCCATCTTTAAGTAAAGAGAAGTGTTGTTTCACTTCCTTTAGTGTAGATTTTTTTAGCCACTCAAGGAACATTTTTTCCCACACTGTATGATCTTACTATCCCTGGGTGTTGTCTCTGGACATATCTTGGATCTGGCCTAGTGAATGTGAACCCTTGTGTCTTATTCAGGAATCTATCTTGACAGTTGTTTGTGTCTGTGGGCCAGATTAACAATTTTTTCCAATCAGGATCTGTTCTGAAGAAAAATAGTATGTACGTCGACCACCCCTTCTGTAGTGTTATTACTATCAGGTGAAGGTGTAGGTTTGTTTCAATCTTTTATCTTAGCTAATCCAAAACAAGATGTCTGTTGAACAGTGTCATTCAAAAACATTATTTGTTCTGGGATAATGCAGGCTCTAAATAAAGCTTCTAATCCCTGCACCTGCCAGTCTTTTTGTGCCCCATACAGTTTTTGTCTCAATGTTGTCTTTCCAAAAGTCAAGGCCTTAAGTAGACAACTGAGCATAAAACGCAGTTGAATGCATTTGCTTAGTATTGGTCAGCATACTTTTCATACCAGTCTTATTTATATTTTTAAAGTAAAATGTTTCTGGATTTGAAACATTAAAACCTGAAAAGTATGGAAATTTGTCATAAAATGTTTTTGATCTACCCTTTGGTGGCGTAGGACAATGTTCCCATTGCTTAAATTTCAGTACATTTCTAGGGTTTGTAGATTTATGCAAGAAATGATGACCATAGTGATTATAACAGTTCATCTGTTCATAATCCGATGAACCTTTTAAATATTCATGATTTGTAAATTTTGAAGACATTTCGAAGTCTGACATCATATTATTAACAGTCTCAAAGTCCCAATCATCAGAAAAGGTGCTGGGTGAAACAAAGTCACTCAAGGAAACCTTGAATTGGTGTAGAATCTTCAACAGCTCTGCAGGACCAAAGATGTCATAATTAGTTCTGTCCCAAGCTATACCACCAGGTATAGGAACGGCTGAGATGTTCACTGATGACAAGTCTCTTTGTTCACAATGGGATGATTTGTGTGGCTTGAGGAGTAAGTTGATGTTCTTACTTGCTGTGTCCTTTGTACTATATCTTCCATTGATCAGCATTCCCAAGGTAAATACCAGAGTCTTCGAAGGTGATCAATCTCTCAGTTTGAACCTCTTGGATTGTAGCCAGATTCGGGCGTCTGCTACATCTTTGGAGTCCACTTGGCCTACTACTTATGATTGGCCACATGATGTGGTTTGACCAGGTCGATGGATACGAACCTGTTCTCCTTTCTTGTAGCAAGGGGCGGCAGTAACACTGTTCTTGATTCATGGATTGCTAGCACAGGTACTGGTTGTCTGTAAGAAGGCCCAAATTCCTTCTTGTCCGCGATCTTTTCTCTGACCAGATCCCCAATTTTTGGAATCCAGGCAGGCCTTGCTGGGATGGGTGGTTTCTCTGCAGTGATCGTTCGCTTCAGGAATACGTTGCTTTGACTTTTTCTTATTTCATTTAAGTCCTGCAAAACAGTCGAACGGTCTTTGATATCAAAAGGTTTTTGTTCTACCACTGAAGTGTGACGATCAAGGTCCTGGACAATCACTCTAGTTCCAAAAAGGATTTCATGTGGAGTGATTCCCCCTAAAGAACTTCTTGGCAGATTGTTAAGACTACGTTGGACACTAATTAGATGTTTGACCCACCCGTCACCCGAGTCGAATACCCTAGCCTTTATAGATTGCTTTATGTCCCTGTTTTTTCTCTCCACAACCGAATTTCCCTCAGGATGGAATGGAATAGAATACCGCAATGCAACACCCAGATTGGCCATGGCCTCCTTGTAAGCTTTTGAGATAAACGCAGGACCCTGGTCAGAATGTAGCATGCCGATTGCGTATGAGCCAATAAAGACTCGCAAATCTTTTGTAACAGTTCAGCGCTGGGGCCAAATTCAAATGAATCTTGAGCACAAATCCACTGCAACCATGATATATTTCATCCCTCATTAAGGGACCGCAGTGATCCAGGTAAACGCAAGCTAATGGTTTGTCTGAAATCAATAAGGGTGTCTGCGCAAGACGTTTCACTGTAGAGACTTTCATCTTTTGGCAGAATTCACATTCCAAAACATAGTTTCTGGTTTGTTTCGTCATGCATGGCCACCACTATCTCTGTTTTAATAATGATACTGTAGCGGAAACAAGTGAAAAGCCATTTGGTAATGTTTTACCACTGTCTTTGCTTGAAGCATTAGGCTCTGCGCATTGGAATAATATTTCCTATAGATTAGACGTAGGACTGAGGTCGACTGGGTCTCTATCAAATATATTACACTTAATAATGAGTGCCAGCTAGCTCAGAGGTCACTAGAAACCTTCTCGAATTCACAAGAAGGGATTAGTTTCTGACAACCGCATAAACATGACAACTTTGTTTCCCAAGAATAAGAAATATATCTCTAGAGTCGCGGAAACAATAGATAAGTATTTCACTCAGTCAATCGTGCATGCTTCGTTTCTACAGAGTTGCAGAGAAATAGAGAGACGGGCGTTTTCAATAAAAGGTTTATTGAACAGTCTTCTTTCTCATGTAAGAAAAGTGAACTGCTACAATCGTAATGCAGACTGCAAAGTATAATGCGTACAGTGACAAAAATATTATAAAATAATACTGTAAGAGCATTGTATGGTTTCTAAGCCATATAAAAAAACACATAAATAACAATGACTAAAAATACTTAACTGGTGGTTCTAAAATACGCCTACTCCAATGTACCTAATCTAGGTCTAGTACTCAGGAAGAAGTAAGTATTGTGTAGCATAGGGTTAGTTTTCTTTGCCAAGAATCTATCTAAGATTTCTCTAGGTTCTAATCAGCTCCATACCTTGGTTTAGAATGAAGGAGGTCTAGTATCTCTGTCTCGGGACTCGATTTCCCAACACCCCGCAAGGGGAGCTTGGAAACACTGGAGCTGGATTCTCGGCGAGAGAAAGGCAGCCTCTTGATCAGTGCGTCAGCTGAAGGGTCGGCTTCCTTCGGCACTTGCTGTAGCGAGCTGCGTCGGGCAAGTAGATAGTCGAACTGCTCCGAACCACCGTGTCTTGCTACAGAAAGTGAAGGTATTTTTATACCTTGAAGGTGTCTAGGAATGCCATAGTTTGACGTAAAGTCGGGCATAATAATGTCAGAAAGAACACCTAGGGAATAGTCGTTCTTTGCAAAGTACATGAGTTCTTGCACAAATCAATATTCAAGCAAGGGGAAGTTCCCTAACTGCTTACGCCGATTTTCCAAGAAATCGTTGTGGCGTTTGGTACGGGTGGAAGTAGCCATGCCTCTATTTAGTCTGCATGGGCTGTGTCTAAATAAGGGCTTGAGTTCTATGCCTATATTAGGGCAATGTGAATTGTACCTATATAAGGGCATGAATCGGGAAAATTCACTCAGAGACCAAAAATGCCACACAACAACTCCGCACCTATGTAACTGGCTTCCTTGGTGTAGGTATCCTGGTTCCTGGGGTATCCACGGGTGAGGTGACTTTCCGACCTTCCTTGTTCCGTGGGGTTTCTTCAGAGTCCACTGGGAAAGGTCCGTCTTCAAAACTGTAACTTCAACTTTCCTGTTGACGTCTATGGAGTGTGCTGCTGTTTTCATTATGCACACAGAGTCCGTGGGGATTCCTGGGTATTTACCTTGGGTGGTTCCTTGTGTCCCCCGCTCTTCTGAGTTTCCTGGACCAAGTCTCGACTTCCACCGCACTTCGCAATCCCTTTTTGTAGTATACGGTTTGGTCTCCCCCTGGAGACCACCGTGTATTGTGCTCACTTACCTGTTTGCAATTGAAGTATTGTGTGTATTTGTGTTGATATGTTTGAGTAGAAGATATGCCAATATGTTGTGTAATACACAAGACATTTGTATATATACACACTGTGTGATTCTTTTACGTTTAACCTACACTACATGATTAGATCTGGTAAAATCAAGCTGCTTAACACTCCTTATTGACTAAGCCTGAAATCTACCACTTAGAGAGTTTCTATGGTTGTTGAAAACCACTAAAATCACCATAAGAGTAGTCTGGATTAGTGCAAGGTGCTTCACTGAAACACGTGTGGACCATGTACTAAGCCAGCCTCCTACACCCACCTAAAGACAATAACCTGCAGCTTGTCCAGTGGGAGTGCATCCTGGCCTCTCATGGCCACGCTGGCATACATCACAGTCAGAAGCAGTTTAAAGAAGATAACAACAAGCAATGGCTGGAAAGAGGGGTATCCAACTTTTTTGCAAGGATGCTGTGTATTAAGGCATTCCCTTTCTTAACACCTTGGCTGCTATGGCTTTGCCCGTCCTGTGCTGAAAAACCTTGGAAAGCAACATTTCATGACAAGCTCAGCTCGTCATGAGCACAGCTCCAGTGTGCCTCATGACGAGCTGAGCTCGTCATGAGCATGGAAGGGGTTAATGATGTATTGCTTTTGGTGGGAAAAAAGGCCTTTATTATCCAGACACAGCACGGGGTATTTATAACAGTTTACCTGTTTTAGAGTAGTGTCCTCTGGGAAGATCCCGGCTGGCCACACCGGTTGATTGCTAATAGTCAGTTTTTGTTTTGTTTACCTCAAGGGTGTTGGTTTGGACATGGGATTTCAATTCATTACCTAGCCTTTTAAACCCTACTTTAGTCATAATGAACAGTAAAATATCATCCGCGTAGGACAAGTGGGAAAGAAGGAGTGATCCCAGGGTGTGGGATGAGAGTTTTCCTGGTCTATCTCGGACAATAAATCTGAATAGATTCATGAAGTGAGGTGATGCACCAGCACGCATCACTGTGTAAGCTCCTTGGAAGGTTGGTATCCTCCTATGTAAATTGTGCCATTACCAATTTTGACTATGATCCTAGTTTCGGAGTATAGCTGTTGATAGCAGCATTTGGGAGATTATCCATTTCTTGAATTTATTCAGAGCATCCCATGGTCGACGCAGTCAAATGCTGCTTTGAAATGAAACAAAGCAGAGGTGTAATTTCTTCCTTGTTTGTTTGCACTGGTCAAAGGAAGCTGCTTGGATGTTTGTTATGGTGCCAAGTACTTTCCTGAAAGGTTTACAGGTATCACATTGTTCGCGTCCGACCAGTTATTGGGGTCAGCCAATATTAGAAAGGCATAGTGTTTATCCTCCAAATTCAGGAGTGCTATGAGTCTGTAGTTGGCCCTATGTCCTTCTTTAAAGACTGGCTTTATGATGGAGCCACATCAACTTTCTGGGATGGCGCCACTTGAATGAACCTCTTTATACAGGACTGATAACCTCATTCTGGGGGAACATGCTAGCTTTAAGGATGGCATTTAGAATGCCATTCAGCCCCAGAGCTTCATCACTGCATCTGGAGATGATGATTTTTTCTACTTCAGATGGTGAGTGGAGGTCACATTACCCCGCTAACAGGTGCAGTTGGCTTGCGTCTCCTTCGTTGAACCCATAACTCCGAGCTCTGTCTCTCCAGAGCATGACGAAGAGATGAGCAAAGCGGAGGACACGTCAGAGAACAGCGCAGTTGAGGATCGAGCAAAGGAATCGCCCAGCAGGAGCAGCGTTGGGAAGCCATGAAGAGAGCCAGAAGACGGTGCACCCAACACCTGAGAGATTGGGGAGAGTCCGCCCAGAGCCACTGCTATCCAGTCCAGCAGTCCTGAGGGGAAAGAGGATGCTGTGACTCTCTCTGCCACGACCCTGAAGGGCCGTGGCCTCAGGCAAGGGCCAATTTTTGCATTACTTCTCCATAGGGAGGTATTGGAGAGAGTAACAGCGACACCCACTCACTTTACTGTTAGACCACAGCGCACAATCACTGGGGTGCCTACTAGGCGATGGTAAACCTAGATCCTTATCTCATCACCATCACACATGGCATACACAGCTCCTTACACCCTCCTCACCTCTGGTCTTCACCAGACAGATCAATCAGTTTCCGATGGTGCCCCAAATCCTTTCTGCACTTTTCAGCACTTTCTCTCTCTCTCCCCCCCCCCCCCCCCCCCCCCCCCCCCCCCCCCGAGTCGTGGCTGAGTTAGGTCGGGTCAGTGGCCGGTTGCATGTCCTGGTGGGTTTTGCCAGCTTTTCTGGCTGGGTTGGCTGATTGTACAGATTGGTGCAGGGCAGAGCAGTAGCTGGCAGCTGCAGCCCCCGGTACTTCACAAGCTCCGTGTCAAGCTCCTTTATTCTGGCTTTGTCTGGGTCCTACCCTCTCTCTCCGGTGCTGGGGGCCAGGTTTTTCACTGCTGCTGGGAAAGAGGGGGGGTTTCAGGGGGGCAGATGAGTGAGCTGGTGCCGTAACAGAGTCAAGAGCTGGCGACCCGCAGCAGCGAGCAGGGACTGCTCACATCACTCGATGCTCATTGCTCATGAAATCATGTCTAGGTTCTGTCTCTTGACATTTCAATACACTGTAACGGAATGACAGTCAGAAGATGATGGAAAAATAATACTTTAGGTGGTTTATAAATTAATGAGGAGCATGTCCAATAACATTTCTAACGCTTCAGGGATATTAGTGCTCCAATGAGTGCTCCATTGTGGCTAGGAGATTACTTCCGAAAACATATCAAAGACTTACAGCCAATGTAATAGATAACAGCTTTGACGGAGTCCGTCGATCTTATTTTTACCCACACGCCTGCTGCATTTTGTTCTACCTTCAAAAATTCCGTTTGAAAAACAAGCACAGCAATAACATAAGAAATACTAGAATACTTAAAAAACTAGGTGTTACTATCTCATGACTATTTCTTTCTTACCTCTTCTCCTGTCTTGCTTTCGTCTGTTCTTCCTGTCTTATTGCCTGTATCATAACAGACTCAAAGCCCCCAGTTGTGGTACCTGCTAAACTGCGAGATGTGGATCGTCTCCGGGTTGAAGTACATGTTGTCACTTTCTCATCTTCTAGGCCATACCGGCCTTTGGATGTTACGAAAATTGCTGTTTTTTCTCTTAAAGGTCTATGGAAAAGAATTGAAAATTACTGCTTGGGATTACAAAGATTTCTTAATCATTGATAAATCTTAAACCTATAAATATAATAAAGTACTTTATAATTAATGATCCATCATATTTAAAACAAATTAGATGATTCACTGAAAATCAAACAGCAGACAAAATACAACTACTTAATGAGCAAAAACATTTCAATAAATCTATGATGTAGCATTCATTTTTGTACCAATAAAAGAAATGCCAGATGTATGGAAAAATCCATAAGGTAAATGTAGGAAGCTGGGTCTGCATGTACTATACCAAAGTAAGGTATAGTATGCACAGAGTCCAGGGATCCCCGTGGGTATAGCAGAGGCTGAATTAGATAATCAGCTGTATTTGTGGTAGTGTGGTCGAGCAGTTCGGCTTATCAGGATTGTGTGTTAAGCATTTATTCAATTCACTCAATCAAGGCTGATTTCACACACTGATAGACAGAATCCAGACCAATTAGGTAAGTATAAAGAAAGGCATACTATTAGTTTATTTCTAGAACCAAGGAGGACTTGGTACAGGTAAGTACTTAGTGCCTTCAAATGCACGACTGTTCAAGGAAATGCGGTTCTTCTTGAAATATTAACAGTTACAGGTTGATACCACTTTTCAGAAAACTTGCCATTACACAAATACTTTTTGATTGCTTTCGGATTATGTTACAATAGCGCTCACTTTCCCCCTTATATTAGCAGTTCTACATAGAACACTTTCAAGACCCAAAATCTCCATGTGTCCCTGTGGGAGGTAAAATGGTTACTGAACTCGGAGGTAAGTACTGGACTAACGAAGTTGAGGTTTTGGGGTTAGGACCAAGGTTCCCCAAGGTCCAAGTGGAGACACGAGTCGCACCACCAGCGGCTCTGGGGCTGCCGTGTAAAGAGGTCCAACGTTAGCCAGCAGGCTAAAGGGGTCTTTGGTTGGGGTCTGCTGGCAAGCAGGAGACTTGGGTGTGGAACCAAAGCTCCTAAGGTTACGCTTGGCACTGCAGGGGCCCACGACCCAAGAACTGCACAGCCAGCGGCACAGAGGTGGCTGGGTGCAGGAAGTAAAGCAGATGTCGCGGTCCCTGGGCTTCTCAGTGGAGACCGTCTGTTTCAGAAAGCCGGAGGCTTGATCGGAGGGACTTCTTGGAGGCAACCAACAACTGGGAAGGCAACTGGGAATCTGGGAGGATGCTTGGACACAGTCTGATGGGCCACCCATGGCCAGGAAGGCGTTGAGGGCTAGGAAGTCTTCAGCGTTGGTTTCCTTAAGCTGCGATCAGTCACGGTCAGTGTCAGTCAGACAGATGCGGTCGGACATCTTGGACCGCTTCGGTGAAGGGAGTAGTTGTCTTACCGACTTCAGTCACGGTCTGGGGACCCTTAAAGTTATGGCAGAAGGCTTAGTTTCGAAGCTTGTAGGAGGTCATGGGTCACTGGATCACAACTTAGGATCGCCAGGGGGACCTCTTTGGAGTATGGGGCCACTCGACCTCAGGCCGTGGCGGCCGGGTGCAGAGTGGTGCAGGTTCACGGAGTCTGGACTCTGACGGTTAGTCGTTGGAGTAAGCAAATTCGGTGATCACTGGAGACAGAGCCTGTTATTTGAGTGCAGGGTAGGTCCTCCCATGTTACCTTTTACAAGGGGCTTCCCTGTGGCCAGGGATGTGCCAATTGTGGATACAAAGGTACAATTTCGGGAATGAACAGAGGCCCTGGGAACCTTATTAGCAGGGACCCAGGGCACATCAAGTTGGGTTGCATCAGATGTCTGGCAAAAATAGGTGGCAACTATGCAATTTGCCAAACCCAGCAGCGAAACAACAGACATCCCACCCTCCCAAGACCTCTGCAACAAACTCAACACCTTATTCCACCTCAAGCTTAAGAGCTCTACGACAACTTTGAAAACCAAGACAACCGCACCACTCCTGCTCTTCCCCCAGACAACGCCACCAGACAACCCTGCTCAACTGGACCCTTCTAACGGCAGAAGTCACCTTGAAGACTATGAAAACCGCCTCCTTCCCCAATGACTGGAAACACGCCAAAGCCACCGCCCTCCTGAAGAAACCCTTAGCGGACTAGACAGACCTCAAAAACTTCAGGTCCATCTCAGATTCCTTTCGCAGACAAAGAAATCAAAAAGGCAGTCAACACCCAGCTAACAAACTTCATCGAGCTAATCTGAATTCCTCAGCAACCACACCACTAAGACCGCCCTTCTCACCGCCACCGACATCTGGTCCCTCCTCGACCAGGGCAAAACAGCAACCCACATCCTCCTGGACCTCTCGGCTGCATTCGACACAGTCTCCCACCGCACCCTAGCCACCAGACTCCAAGATGCGGGCATCCGCGACAAGACTCTCGACTTGATGTGCTCATTCCTCACCGTCTCATACGTTACCACCCAGCTTACCCTCTCCCTAACCAACGAAACCACGATACCAAACAATTTCCAATAAGGGATGAAAGCAGTCGCCACCTGGATGAAGAACAGCTGCCTGAAACTCAGCTCTCAGAAAACAGAAGCACTGATCCTTGGCTCCGCCCCTTTCGCATGGGATGAATCCTAGTGGCCCTGCTCTCAGAAATCCCCCCACCCAGACGGACCAAGCACAATATCTTCGATTCCTACTAGACTCATCGCTCACAATGAGCCACCGGACCAACTCAGTACCATCGACCTGCTTCAACACCCCCTGCATGCTTCGAAAGACTTTCAGATGGATCCCATCCGAATCCAGAAAAACTGTCATGCACTCTCTCATCAGCAGCAGACTGGACTGCAGCAACGCTCTGCGCCGGATTTAACAAGAAACTCCTTCACAGACTACGGACCATCCGGAACGCCACAGCCAGACTGATCCTCGCCATCCCCTGACGCAGCTACATCACCCAACAACTCTGCGATCTCCACTGGCTCCCAGTTGAAAGAAGAATAACCTTCAAACTCCTCATCCATACATACAAGGCCCTTCACAACAAAGGATCAACATACCTGAATTACTGCCTCTCCTCCACACATTCAGAAGACACTTCCCATCAGCCGACCTCTTTCTGGCCACCATCCCACACATCTACAAGGCCAGAAAAGGAGGAAGTTCCTTCTCTTACGTCGCAACCAAGGCCTGGAACAACCTCCCCCCTTCACCTCCGGCAATTCCCTACACTGCACAAGTTCAGGAAGGACCTCAAGACCAGGCTCTTCGGATGACCCCAACACTCAATGGAGTCACTGCCCTCCCCACACCTCCCCCACCAGAGTCTTGGGACCCTCGCAGGTGAGTAGCTGAGCTTTACCAACTCTGATAGATTGAAAGGGGACTTTCCTACAGTAAACATAAAAGGTAATGCTTATTATTCCATCCAATTAGTAAGTGGAATAAAATCTAAATACTGAATAACAGATTCTTCAGGAATATAACAATAGATATCTATCCCAAACTGGCCCTTGCCCAGCTCAATATGTATCAGCAATTGGCTGAAGGAACTTAGCGATGCAAATTTGCATCCTTGAAACTGGTAGGTGAACATTTATTTGTATTTTTAGGCACAAAGATATTTAACCTCTGATGAAACATTGAATTATATTCAGCCGGGTGACTTCATCAAAATTTAAATCCTGATTTACAGAAGCAAGTCAATGTTTACTTGGTATATGACAATCTCCAAACAGAACGTTGTATCAAAGCACTGATAACGTGAGTTCTGTTGGACAACCAGCTATCTTAATCTGTACTGGAAGGAGCAAACTCACCTCAAGGAATCATCACAATCCACGTTGGGGTTAATCACTAAAGCAAACAAATACACCAGAGCTCAAACCACTGGCAGATATGGCAATAATCAGGGAGCCCTAACTTAGAAGAAATGTTTAAAGTATTTATGCAGTAATAAAGGTGAAATGCAAAACAATAAAAATCCCGAAACAAAGAGTAAAACTAAATACACAAATGACAAAAATCCAGTAAGGGGAACTGGAGATTTGCATTTTTCAAATTTCAATTTGAAAGAACACCAAGAAGAGGAAAGTGCCAATGATGTTCAAAAATTGAGGTAGAACAGGTCCTAGGCGCAATTTGATGCGGACAGTAATGGAGCGTGAGTCAGATAGACTAACAAGGTTCATCCTGGTCAAAGCTTTTACCTTCTGGCCTTAATCCTTTAGTCTCAATCAACCACAGGGTACACTTCAAAAGGCCTCAATACATCAGAGGAGGCACTTATAGACTCAAAGATTGGCAGGCAGAGGCAAAGGAAGGGTCCAGTTGGCATTGGTCCGCTTAACAGTTGCGGGAAAAGGCCTCTTGTAGCTAGTTGTGTCCCTGTAGCTTTGACAGGAGGTCACCCTAATGACCCTTGGAGCCCCCTTCTTTGGCCTGGGTACAGGAGAGAGAGCAGTTCCAGTCTTCTAGGCTCTTTTCAGGTCTCAGACCACATGTTTAGTCCTCCTCTGATCTTCCACAGGTCCAGGAGTGTTCCAAAGGATGACTGTAGGTGCCACATTTATGCCTGGCATGAGCTATTGGGTGGGAATGACCCCTGCAGACTGGCCTCATCAATGGGGTAAAGGTTCCCATGGCTAACCTTACCAGTTTTGGAAATTTTCAATGCTTGAAGTGTTCAGCAACACTAAACTTGGGCTCCAAGAGCATGGTGTGTGTGTGTGTGGGGGCGGGAAGTAATCTTACTGTCTCCAGCATCGAACACTGAAATCCAGTTTTAAGCAGTCCCTGCTCCTCAGAGACACATTTGGTAAAACAAATCTGAGCTTTCAGTAATCGGACATCAGATACTCACTGATTGTTTTGGCATTCTGTTTCCATCCTTTAAAGTTTGGTCCAAATTTTACATGTGAACCTAGAAGACATGCCAAACAGGCTGCAACACTGTAAGGTCAACATAGGCCCACTGTGATTGGGGCCAGTTTGGCTAACAAGACAAAATGAGGGCCCTGCCCAAGTTTCAGCTAACACTTGCCTGTGATAGAGGTGCCTCTTTGAAAGACGTCTGTCCCAAATCACTTTGTCAATCAGGATCCTCCCAGCCTCATATGTATATTCTATTGGGTTCACATGGGTCAAATTTGCCCATTTAGGTCAGTCGATTGTTTGCTCCTGGAAGCAGTTCACACTTCACCAAAGGGGAGCAGTCATCTGCCAGGTGACAGTTTAAGGTAATGAAAGGCCTTAGAAAATGTTAGGCAAGCAAATGGTAAGTTATCTAAAGTGCCTCTTCTGTAACAGTTACACAAAATTAGGCTGAACCATTAAAATTGATTTTGGGCAACTCCTGACAAAAGTCCTTGAAATATTTCTTTAGATGTCACCTAGGTGGAGATAATATTTGCTAAGCTTAATAATGTAGCCCAATGCTTTTCTATGGAATGGCTAACCTTGCTACAGTGAAATACCCTCTTTTGCTTTTTCACTGTATGGACAAGTTTAACAATAAACCTTTAAATGTACTACTATTAAATATCATGCACCCTGTCGTAATGGGCAATAAGTTATACTTAGGGGTGATAGACTCTGGCCCACCAACCCTGTTCAAGGACCCACACATTGCAGCAACCACTGGAGTTTGTGGTAGGACTGACACTAAGAAAAAATATGAGGGGAAAAAAGGCACTGGCAAACCAATAGGTCTGACCTATGCAAAATCTAGTAACTGTCACTTTTTTGTTTTTTACCCAAGTTGTGCAGCAATGCGGCTGCTATGCAGCATGGCTGAAAGTAAAAACAAAATAAGGCAGTCAATACTACTCTCATCATAGCGCTCTTTTTCCCTACTTTCCGCGATGTTGCACAGCAGAGAAACATCAGCAAAGCAAATAGATCTTGCATAGGAGACCTATTGGCTTTGCCAATGCTTTCTCTATGCTTTCTCTATCTGAACCAGTGATTTTTCTGCTCTCATTGTGAACTTCACTTTTGAGGCTTGAAACCTAATGAGAGTTTGCAGCGGTTATAGTTATTGTACGGACTGAGAATGTTAGAGGTCCAACCTCAAACCCCACACCCAAAAAACATCCCAAACAAGCATTGGCAAAGCCAATAGATCTCTGCAATGCCCAAAATGTTGGCCTCTTAATGTGAATGTCTTTTAGGCTTGTCGTTTAGCAGTACATCTGCTGTAAAGCAAGGCTGAAAGTTACTGAAAGCCCAGAATCACAGGATGTTGAGTAGACAGCAAGCCTCTTCGCCACCATCTTGAGTTTATTGCCCTACCTCTCCTAACACAAAAAAGCGCTTTGAGGTGTCCTGCGCTGGCCATATCATAACGCTTTTTTCAGTGACTTTCAGCCATGCTGAACAGCAGATGTGCTGCAAGACAACATGGCTAAAATGGCTAACATTCATCATTTGTATTGAGAATGGCTAAAATATATTCACATTGACATGGCCAAGAGCTCAGGCATTGCGGAGCTCGACTGGCTTTGCCAATGCTTGTTCAGTGTTGACTGGGTCGTGATGAACAAAAATGGAAATTATGGTGAGAAACGGTTGAGCTTTGAAGTAAGCAAGGAAGTGGCGTTACGGCCAGAGCTGCCGACACAGGAACTAGGGAACCAGGTTTGCATCTTGGGGTCAGCTGAACAATTTGTGATTTTGATCAAAATCACTTACGCTTCCCCTTGTCTATGACAATGAATGTGTCAATGTTTAATGTAACTGGTGAGCACTTAAAGCACTCCAATAGCATCCGCTGGTGTTAGCGCTACGACAAGATGAAGGATGGAACAAGTGCTCCAATACTATCAGATTGTGCAAAACAAAATAAACAACTAGTGTTCATGTTTTAACAACTTTTTAGGAAAAGCATTCATTTATGTATACCTGCATGTATTTTAGTAGTATGTGTACAAGGAAGATGGCTTGAAAACACAAGTACTCCTACGGAGTGCTAGAAAACAAAGACAAAAACAGCTCCGTACACCGCGAGCAGTGTAAGGAGACATGTACTTGGTCTGTGCGCTATGGGAAGGCCAAAAAAAAAAGGCATGATACCCACATACCATGACAAATGGATCAAACAAAATGAGAGCAAATCTGAAGTTTACCAATGGAAGGAGATGGGCAGATAGAACACAACGTGTCTCTTCGAGACAGTCCATGCACTGTCTAGCCGAGACCTAAAGAAGGCATTTCACTACCAAAACAGAGAAAAGAACTCAAATGCCCTTGGCAAGAGGTTTTATTTGTATTGCACCCTTACTTGTATAAATATATAAACCGAAGACAATCTCCGATTTGCTCTCATGATAGGTAACCCATGACACTTGAGCCTCAACACTGCGCAGAAGAATGTTGTTCGACTTGGCCCTTTCTGCAGGGTCATCCCCAAACCTTTTGATTTGCCCTTCACTTTGTTCCTGGCTTTGTTTCTATTACCCAGAGGACACTACTAACTATCGCTAAAATACCTGTGCTCTCTTCTTAAAGCATGGTAACATTGACTTTTACCCAACTGGCATATTTAATTTTCTTTTAAGTCCCTAGTAAGGTGGCACTACATGTGCACAGGGCCTGTAAATTAAATGCTACTAGTCGGTTTGCAGCACTGAAAGTGCAACCCATTTAATCAGCCCTTTAAACATGTCTCAGGCCTGCTATTCCAGAGCCAGTGGGTGCAGTTTAAACTGCCATGTCAACTTGGCAAAATAAACCTTTTGCCAGGAACAAACCTTCCTTACAATATACATGTCACCCCTAAGGTAGGCCCTGAAAAAGCCCCAAGGACAGGGTGCAGTGTATTTAAAAAGTTGGACATGTACATTTAAGTTCTACATGTCCTGGCAGTGAAAAACTCAAATTCGTTTTTCACTACTGCAAGGCTGACATTGGAGTCACCTTGTAAAATTTTATAAGTGTAATTTCCAAATGGGAACGGATGACCAGATTATGTTTGGTATCTTTGGAATCACAATTTAAAATCCTAACTTCTGGTTAAGTAAGATTTTAAATTACAATTTTGAAAATGACTCATTTAGAAAGTTGGTAGGTACCTGCACCCTGTCTCTGGTTATACAATTGGATGTAGTTGACAGTAGAGGTTTGCATTCCTTTTTGACAGCCCCACACACTGGGAGCTTGGGTGCGACTGGATGGGCTATCACTGGCAGGGTGGAAGGCATGAATGGGGCAGACTAACCTCTGTAGTCAGTTTGGAGCCAGGGAAGGAATGGCATCTGTGCCCTTCAAAGGCATGCTTCCTTCAGAAGTGTCTCCTTCGCCCCACTTCAATGGGACAGCTGTGTATAAAAGAAGGACCTCAGACACCAGCTATTCAGTACACTTCTGGACCTGTGGATACTCTGCGAGGAAGAAGGACTGCTGTACTGCTACAAGGTCTACTGGACTGCTGCCTTAAAGGAACTGCTGATCTGCTGTGCTGATCTGCTGCCCTCTTGCCTGAGGATGAACAACTGGTCCTGCAACTTAATCTTGAACCCAGGATCCCAAAGTGACTCAAAGGGCTGGTCTACTGGCCTCCTGATCTGAGCGTCAGTGACATGCAAGGCTCCCAAACAGCTCCTGGACCCGTCTTCAATATGTTTCAATCCCCCAATGGGACTTCTCAGGAACTGGACCCTTGGTGTGGCCCACTCGCTCTTGAAATCAAGCTTTTTTGCTCTTTGTTACTACGATTGGGCCTGTTCACTCTAGAAATATGCAGCTTACACTGAAATCCAAAGTGAGCCACCACCAGCTTGTCTCTGCACAGTAGCATCCACAGCCCATGGGAGACCTCCAACGCAAAGCTCCAGTCCGTGACGCCCGGCCTCCTCTTTGCACCACGCAGACAACTGCCTGCAATGTAATCCTTGCTCCTTGCGACCCTCTCCTAATGTGAATTGGCCTCTTGACACAAAGCTTGAGAAGGTGAAACTTCAGCTGGCCTAATCTGGAACAGTGTCCAACCTGTGCTCCATCTCGGCCGGTGTGAGCTTTTGACTTTCGCCCAGTCAGGTGTGAGCAGATGGCCGTGGTTGGCGCTTTGTGCTTTAACACGCTACATTTAATCAATGAATCAGATTCTTGTAGAACGCAACTACTTACCAGTTAGCGTCTTACAGTGCTGTGGTGAGGAGGAGGGACCTGAAGTTTATTTTTGCCACTACGGTTCAACTGATTGGATTATTGTGATTTTGGTCTTGTAATATTTATTAAATTTTTCTCTATCTTTCTGACCTAGTGTGGAATGTTTATGTATTGAAGTTTTACACATTGCTTCTAAGTTAAGCGTGACTGACTATATACCAAGCTACCAGGGGGTGAGCAAAGGATAATTTGGGGTTTGCTTTGCCTTACCCGGACTAGGATTTTGATTGCTGCTTGACCAGTGCTCACATCCCAATCAACCAGCACCCTAATTTCGCACAAATAAATTAATTCCACTGAAGAATCAGTCAAAATATCTGTAGCCTGGGTGCATATCAGGCACAAAGAACATGCTTTAGTTTGAATTTATTTTCACTTTCAATGGTTACAAACACACAAGAACATTTTACAATTGAAGAAATATTCTTTGAAGACTGGGAGGGGGAGGGGCAGGGAGAATGGGTATGTTGTTGGTGGAGACAAAACATCAGAGTAATGGCAGTCCAGATCACAGTGAGCACGAGTCATGATGCAACAAAGAGCTGCCAAGTGGATGAAAGAAGACTCTTTAGGTCTATACACAATTTTTTTCAAAATACTAGATTAACAAAATAAAATACTACATGAATTAACAACTTGTCAAAATGGTTGGTCGATGTTTGGTGCACAGAGAATCCAACATTCCTGAAGCATGAAAATGCATACAAAGTGGTGGCGCTCATTTTGGCTGACTGTGAGAGCACTGCACACGAGGACAGACTTGTGAGCTAACAATAAACAAACTCAACTTTATGGCACTCGGGAAAAGAGTTACCACAATAAAGGCAGCAAGGATAACCAAATAAGATTTATTTATAACAGTGTGGAGGAAAATAAAGGAAATTAAGTGAGACAAAAACAAAACAAAAATAATAACGCACAACGAAAAATGGAAACTTGAAACAAAAGAAAGTAGACAAGAAGATGTATAGAATGAATGCAGTGAAATAAAGTAAAAAACAATAAAGAAAACGGGCAAAAGGTGCAGATAACTGGAACTGCCTTTACCACTGTGGTAATGCCTGCACTGCATTCTGTTTGTTGTACATGCCATTGACTTCCTGGTACCGTGGCCAGATGAAAGGCAGAAATGTGCCGACTGCTTTCCTATTCTTTCCCAACCCTCGAAACATGAAAGACCTTTGTGGCTTAACAGGACAAATTCACACCACTCTAGCCCAGCTAGCTGGAGCTAGAAGGTAGGAGAACAAATCTTACATGAGCGTCGAACTGAGGACTTGCACAAGGAGTAGCAGACGCCATCTGTTCGATTAACAACCCGACAACAAACAGTAGTAAATTATCAGCTTGTCAGAATGTGCTCCAACTCGTGTACAGAAGTGCCGGCTTCTGTTAGATCTGGACGGGGGCACAAGAAGCAATAAGGAGGGGAAAACAAGCATTAGGAAAGCCAATAGGTTTTGCCTATGCAAGCTCTATTGGCTTCGTCAATGTTTTAGACACGTTGCATAGCTGCAGGCCTGTGACAGAGCTTTTTGTCTTTACTTTAAACCATGTTGCACAGGAGCTCACGGTACTGACGGACAAGGGAGGGGGCAGCAGTGGCGCATGAGGAATTGGGAAGGACAATGAAACGGCAAAAAAAGCCCTGTGACGCAGCCAGCACTGACTGCGTTTTAGCTGCTTTTTTAGGTCTCGGCTAGCGTAGGCTGCACTTGCGCAATCTCGCTGGCGAGATTTTATGTTTCTTAGTATGGGGCTTAAACCCGCCCCTCTTCTCCATTGGCTGGCTTCCTAAACGGAGGCCAGCCATTGGAGAAGAGGTTTGTCTTTCCATTTAAGCCCCGTCTTTTTCGGATTGAGGGGTGTATTTTCTCGTTTCTTTCTCTCCTCTTCCCATTGGCTGGAATTTTACATTCCAGCCAATGGGAAGAGGAGAGAAAGAAAAACACGCCCCCCAGTCTGAAAATGACGGGGCGTTTCTCCGAGCCAAATTCTGCTTGACCTCGGAGAAACATAGTGGTGTCATGGCGTGCACTGCTTTTTTTGTCACATATTTGCCTGCATATGCACACAAGTTTCAAGTTTATTTTATTTAGCATAGTTACTTAAAACCGTTGCTACAAAATATCTCATTGCACATTAAAAACTGGTAAAAATACTTTATAACCAAATTATATTTACAGTACATGAAAAGCAAGCAAATATTATAGCAGCGTTAGTCCTTTTCCTTATCTGCTATTTGGTTGTTCGGACCTTCGCATTTTCTTCTGCACTTGTGATAATAAAAATTACAAAGCGACAGTTAAGCTGCGTGTCCTCGGGTGCAAAACATGCTAACACAGCTTGTCTCCGTGTGCGAATGCCTCTCTGGTTAAGAAGTGGTTTTAGAAGCCATCTCCTTTCCTCTGTTAGCTCTTTACATGTGCAGAGGAGATGCAGCATATCTTCTTGCATTGTCCCACATAAGAGGCATTTGGGATCAGATTGGATTTTCAGCCAGTGTGGAAAGTGCTTTGTGCATGGCAACAAGCCTAATCTGTATTTCAAAAATAAAATTTTTGTATGTTTGGCAAAACCCAAAGCTAGATACTTTTGTGCCCCCAGAGAGGATTAGATACTCAGAATCATCCTACCATGCGACCTCCTTGCTAGAGCTGCCTTATCTTCAATCCAAGATTCAGTTCGTATTATTTTCTTTGTTGATATTTTAAGGAGGTGATGACTTGTGGGTGTTGCCCAAAGTTCAGTAAGACCCAGCGTTGCCACACTTGTTGCTAAATATTTTGCTGCTGGTGATGACTCTTTCTGTTGTAGCTCAGTCCACAAGTGCCAATTTAGGGTACCAGGTTCGGATTTCCTTACTTTGTCCCAAAAGATGACTATCGCACCTTTCCTTGCAATGGTCTGTTTTTGCACGCCAAACTCGAGCCTAATTTGCGCTGGTGAGACTCGTGCTGGTAATCCAAACATTTTTCTGTATACTTTTGCAACCACAACATCCAAGAGCTTCGAGTCCCTCCCCCTCTGTGCCTCGCTCCCATAGGTTATTGTGGGTAGAAGTTGTGCTCGTATGACTTCGACCAAAGGCGCGAGTGAGGGGTCCGTCAGTCTGGAGTTGAGGTTCCTCATTGAGGCTGCTAAGGCCATGCCTTTCCTTTTGATTGTGTCTCCCTGGGTTACAAAGTGCCCGCCTTTATCAATGATCACCCCCCAAATATTTATACTCGTTGTCTGAATCTATTTGAATCTTATCCCAAAGCCAGACAGGTGTTTTCTTAAAATTCTTTTTAATTGTCATGGTTTTTGTTTTTTCCAAGTTGATGTTTAGGTCATTAGCCTCAGAGTATTGAAACGTAATGTCAAGAAGACGCTGTAGACCCACTTTCGTTTGGCTGATTAATACAAGATCGTCAGCGTAGAGTAGGCATGGTAATGTTAGGTTCACAATCTTTGGAGAATGCGAGTTGCTTGTATTTAGTAACGGAATCAAGTCTGCTAAAAACAGATTAAATAGCGTTGGGGCCAGTACGCAGCCTTGCTTGACACCTTTTGTTGTTGGGATTTTCCTCGAAAGTGTTGACCCGTCAACGAGCTTTATTTGCACCCAGGTTTCAGTGTGCAAATTAACAGGTTTAGTAAAGCCTGGGGAATGCCCCAACCTGCCAGTTTCAACCAAAGTTTATGTCAGTTTACGTGCTCAAAAGCTGCCCGATAATCGATGAATCTCAAATGTAGTGGAGTTCTTGTGCTCTCAGCCTTATCAATTAACAGAGCCATTGTTGTTATGTTTGTTGTGGTCCCAACAGATTTAGAAAAGCCGTTTGGTTTAGGGGGATGATTGAATTGTCTTCCACCTAGAGTTGAAGTTTGTCTAGTAGCGTCTCAGCAAAGTATTTTGCCTCCTTGTTCAGAAGGGCAACTAACCGGTAGTTCTTAGGTTGAGTCTTGTCACCTGATGTAAAGATTGGAGAAATTACCGAGGTCCACCATGATGGAGGAAGCCGGCCTGTTCTTATCTCCCGGAACAGAGGACTAAGTGCCTTCGCCCACCATTCCGTATCTTGTTTGTAATGCACAGGTGGGATTCCTTTTGGCCCCGGTGCCCCTTCTTGCCTTCCCTTCTTAATGTATTTATTGATTTTGTGTAATCGATTAAAGGAGTAAGTCCCCGTGATTCTCCTTCAGTGAGTTCCTATGGAGTTACATTTCCCTCATTCGATTGACGATTCGAAATCCTCGACTGCCGGGCATAGTCCATGTTAGTTTCAGCTTGCAGTACGTTGTTCCCTTGATGAAAAGGATTTCCAAGGAAAGTGGCCCAGTCTTCCTCAGATATGTTTGAAGACAGACCTTCATGCATTGGATGAGTGAATCTTTTTATTGTTTCCCAGAATCTTGCACCGTTTTTCAACTTGGCATCCGCATGTAATTTCGCCCATAAGATATTCTCTTGGTCATGCCTAGCTTCCCAAATTACTTGCTATAGGTGTAGTTTCTGCTGTCGTAGTTCAGCTAGTTTTATGATGTCAGTTGGATACTGTCGCATCCGCCGTAAAGAGTAATTGATATTCTTTTTAATGGATTTGATCTTGCTCTTTTGTGGCATGGTGAAATTGGTGGGGCCCTGCTTTGGTTTAGATTTAATTGGGGCAGAGAAAGAGGTTATCAAGGCATGTGTATAATTTGTCCATTTCTCGGTTTCGTTGTCCCCTTCCCGTGATTCAAATAAGAGTTTAGCAGCTTCCAGAAAGTTATCTTGTGTTGCTAGCGTGAATTTTATTTTTCTAAAGTTAGTAGTAGCAGTAGTTCCTGGTAAGCCTTTCCATTTCATTGATCTTAAGATGTTTGTGTGCAATATAAGTTCATGGGGACAATGATCGTTATCTAATTTGTCACCCATATTGAATGAGAAGATTTCTTTAAAGAGAGTTAGGGATACAAAAGTATAGTCCAGCGTTGAACTTTTTTTCCCGAGATTGATGGGTGAATACAGGAGATATATTACCTGTGGTTCTGCCATTTGCTGCTCGCAGCATAAGATGTTCGAGATTCTCTATAAGAAGTTGACCAACTTTTGATGGAACTGTTGTTGAGTTGGTTCTGTTGCGGAATGTTCCATAACTGGTTAAGTAAAAATACTTCTTCCGCTTTAGATGGTCCAAGTAGATGTAAATTGAAGTCTCCTGTCAATATCATGTCTGGTGTATTAACATGACTCATACAAGACTCTACAATGTTGACTTATTACTTTGCTTCTTTAGTTTTCCTGTTAGGGTGTATATATGTATTTATTATTACTATCTCGTTGTGTCTATTCCCAGGTCCCCCCTTTATAGAGGAGATTTTGATAGCAATGGATATCGGTGTAGTTAAGGCCACTAGATGGACAAAATTTGCGCAGGTGTTACATGCGTAGGTCACCAGGCCACCCTCCAGATGTCCAAATTTTGCTTTCTTGAGAGCCAGAGCATAAAACCGTAAATATCCTTGTATATGTGGTGGGTCCGTCATCCATGTCTCCTGGAAAGCGATGATGTGGAATGACATTAGATAATTAATGAAGGCATGGTCTGGCGACTTGCCCGTTGATGTTCCAGGAGCATATCCGTAATAAGTTTGTATCACCTTCTAAGATATTATACCTGCCGTTCTGTCATCTTGATGTTCCTTGGTTGGAAATTATCCTCATGCGCCATCCCGAGTCTTCTTGACAGAGGCCTTGATGAAGATGAAAATGATGATGTCTGCCTTTGTCCTGTGACTGGCTCAAGCTGACCGACGAGGGTCCCCTTGCCCCTCTCAATATTGACTTTGGGGAATATCGTTCTGTCAGCCGACTATCTCTTTGGCTCTGTAATAATGGTGCTGGATAACCAGGTGATGTAATTATTTTTATTTTTATGCCCCAATTTTCAAATGTCGAGGCTTCCAATAAAATTCTTTGTGCAATACATTCTGACCTCCATATTGTCTGTGTAATCTCACTCTCCCTAGGGTCTCCATGACTGATGAACTCTACTGAAACCAGGTCCGTTGAGTTTACCTCCATTAATGAGGGTATATGTGAGAATAAGCGGAGAATATTCCCATGATTTAGTATGTCGTGCCCCCCTCTCGATCTATAGGCTACATATGCACACCTGCACAGACACACTAAGTCGCTTTTCCACCCCTTGTCCTGTTTCCTGTGCCGTTTCTCTCCCACCCTCACTGCCTCCGCAGATACTTTATGGTATCGTCTGTAGAAACGGGGTGGCGAGGATGGAATGTTCCGTCTCGTCCGTGCGTGTGAGTGAGTGAGTGTTAATTTATTTCAGCAAGCCGAATCTAAAGCAGTCGCCGTGATCTGCTTCTAATGTAGGTCACCCCCGTTCTAATGAGCAGCGCTGCGCTGGGATCGGGGGGCCGGGACACCTGAAGCGCGGCTGCAGCCTCCGAACTGGGCTCCGTCGCTACTTTCTCCATTGCCGCCAGCCTTGCCAGTGGATTGCAAATCTGAGCTAAAAATGAGAAACGCTCTACCTGCATCATTCCTTTAACCCTTGCGGCCTCCTGAAGCGCGGCTGCAGCCTCCGAACTGGGCTCCGTCGCCACTTTCTCCATCGCCGCCAGCCTTGCCAGTGGATTGCAAATCTGAGCTAAAAATGAGTGGAAATGTTCTGCCTGCATCATTCCTTTAACCTTTGCGGCCTCGGATGGCTCAATGATAGCCATGCAAGAGACTCAGAGCGGGCAGAGGGGCGGCTGATGCCAGGCAGCGCACTGTGCCCAGAACTGGCCGGGAGCATGGAGGGGTGAGAGTCGCGAGGGCATCCGGGGGTCGAGGGACACCTAGGGGTGTCCTCAGGGAATGGCGAAGGGTCTGACCCTTTATGAGCGGTGATGGGCTGGGTAAAGACTGGCTTTGGGGTGGGCGGAAGTCTAATGTGGGTTGTATGCACGTGTGCACGATTTTTATGCCATCTACCTGTACATTTTAAATGCCCATTTTCATATGGAGCTCAGTTGAGTCGATGTACTTGTTCCCAAGTCTTCCTTATGTATACACTGGGGAAGGTGAGATAAATTGCTTTGCCCAGGAAAGCAGAGTTTGATCACTGGGGGCAGAAGTGCGTTGGGAAGGAAGTTGACAATGTAGCCAGCAGACTGCTTCATCCTCACCTGTGGCCTCACAGCTCACGGGCCGGACCCTCCTCTGCCGGCTACACGTCACGGGAGGGCTTTGTATGCCACGAGGTGTGCACACGTCTCGACCTCAGAGTTTAAGCAATTTTGAAGGAAGCACAATTAACACCACTGTTATAATGTTTGTTGTCTCAACGTTTCACTGCCCCGCGAGATTGTAGAGAGCAGAGACAGGCGTGCATTCGGATGCCCCATATTTCGACATTATAAACACATGAAATGCCGCCTTCGTCTTTCCGGAATCGATTTCATATGAATGTGCTTGTTGGACCTGGCCTTACAGGGCTAGTCCATGTTTCTGCAGCCTTTTCATCGTATGCAGAGGTGAAACGATATTTTGCCGCCTAAAAGATGACACTGTCATCAGATCATGGAGACCCATCTAGGACAGTCGCCCGATGATGACGTCACAGTCCTGCACAGGATTCTCTACATCAGGAACCATCAGTTATGGCGTCATTTGGTATGAGGAGCCCCTAAGGCCGTCGCCCAGTGATGACATCACTGGGCCTGTGTCTCGTGCACGGACAGGGGTGGACTCGGTTGTATGGGGTGCTTTGAACTTTTGTTTTGACATTTCCCTGTTGTAGATAGTCCTTCTTCTAGGCAGGATGTTTGCCTGTTGTAAACCCGGCAGGGCTGGGTTAGCCTTTAATCCCTCAGCAGTAAAATACTGTGTAGCCTGGTTCCTATGCTTCGAGCCTTTGCTGGCTCTTGGAATTATGCTCTGGGGCTCTGTGTA